>NC_061780.1:15772128-16416414 GCF_022458985.1 Mugil cephalus
CAGAGCAGCCTCTGTGGGTGAACTAACGGCTCAGTATACTGTGTATGGTCTGATGCACGGCAGCACAGATGGCAGCTTGCCACTGTACGTGACTCTGTATTGTCAGTGTGCGCTGGGAGTCTTTTCTTCTTTTGTTCCTCTCTGTACATTTTCTCGATCTATCGTCCCTCCATCTCTCCCTTGGCTTCTTTTCTGCGCCCTTCCCCTGCCTTCCTTTGCTCCGCCGGGGCCAACCAGACCTCTGTATCTTGGGTCTTAATTTGGTGCAGTAATTGGATGACAAGGGGCAGTACACTGTCCCCCTTCCTCATGAGTCAGCAGAGTTTTCTTGGCTAGTGCCTCCCACTCCTGCTGACTACAGGCGCTGTACTGGGACAGCCAATTGTCCCAGGCTCATTCAGGTTTTTGTGTCTCCATCTCATCATCCGGATGTTAGTTTCTCGGATCAGCTCAGACCACACACAGCTCCGTATTACAGTCAGAGGGGCTTTATAAAGGGTACTTGTTAGTGGGAATATGGAGCTTGGGTGGGTCAGCCAATTCAGCCTATCAGTGGCCACAGCCTTACTGGAAAAATACAGGGCAGATATGGCTATATGTTGACAGTGTTGCAGACCTCTGTAAAGCTGCAGATGACAAGTAAATAGTTGTGTGAGAAAAGCTTTGGTAAATACATTGGTTTGGGGGAAAAAATAAAGCTGAACTGATCTGAAAATGTTTATGCATCTTCTCCATTGCGGTTCAAACTCTGGAGTAATTTCTTACTTCAGCACTCTAACATTTCATACATGCTTTTAAATGTTAAAACACGTATTTCCATGCAGCCCGCTCAGGATCAGTCATTTATTGTCATATCTTAGTAATTAAATCAAACACAGCTATTCCATTACTAACCCCCATATTAATTAATCACATGGACTGCACTGTTTTTTTCCATTTTTTATTTATTTATTTTTTTAACCCTCAGCCAATCTGACGTTGATACACAGTACATGTCTAAGGTTAATTTAAGGGCTGTGGTTAAGGTTAGAGGAAGCCATGATTGCACAAAGCCTGAAGGCTTAACTCGGAGCACAAAAAGTCCCCAATGAGATGAAACTAAAAGAATTCCCCTCTTGCTCTCAGTGTTCCAGGAAGAGCAGACATGGGAGCTGGTCGACCTGGTGGACTCTCTGTAACTGTGGTTTGGACTTTTTCCTGACATTCTTTTTCTGCTGGTTTCACTGATCTGTGTCACGTATACAGCCCGTTATCCAGGTTGCCTGCTTTTTTTTTTTTTCGTCCCACTGTGGCCCATGTAATGGATTCTAATGTGTGTGCGGGCTTGCATGCCTAATGGATAATAGTCTTTTAGTAACTCCTATCTGATGTAATGGCTTGTAAGGTGTACGTAACACCAGTGGAACTATTTTTAGACCAGCGGACAATTCTTGGAGACATTGATGTGTGTTTGCGTGTTAGCTCCTGGGCGTGCACACACACGCTTGTGTACACACTTCAGTTTCTCTTTGTCTAATTGCGCTCATCTAGTTTCTGTCTGGCTGTATCTGTATGTGTGCCCGTGGGAGGTTCCCTGTGTGCACAAATGATAATATATTAAAAAATGTACACTGCATATGCTCCATGTAATGCGTGGCTGCGTGTCTTACGATGTGCATGCGTAAGTGAGCTCATCTAGGTGCCTGTGTGTCTGATGGAGTGTGTGCGTTGCCTGAGGCTTTCAGTCTCTCCCAGAGGGATTACATCACGGGGCAGTTATCAGACCTGAGTCATCAGAGAAGTTGAGAGGCTCAGCTCCTCCATTCTCTCCCCCTCTCTTTCTCTCTCTCTCTCTCTTTCTTTCTTTGAGAGAATCTTTGAGGCATCAGCTCCCGTCCAAATCGTTATGCATGTGGTCGTTTGATTTGATCTTTGCCTTCATTTGGAGATCTGAGCTCCTGCGCTCTCTCAGCTGACGAGTATCACCTTATTCTTGCAGTCATATGACACAGCCGTAGACGGTGGTTTTTATGATGTGACGAAGAGGTGCATTTCTGATGATTAATGCCGCTACTGTAGCCGTAGCCTATTACTAGGTCATTACTTTTAGACGTCTACTGTTCGCCCCGATCCCTCGCTCCATCATCGAGGCCTCCGAGTTTCATCTCTTGCTTGGTGCATTATGTTCATATAATACAAACTTTGAACGAGCTTTTTCTGGTCTGACTGGAAGTTTTGAGCATTCGTCACCCATTGACTCGAGCTTTGCTACAAATCATGCACATAAAACCCCGCATGAAAACTCCACGTGACGCCGGTACGCCGACCCGACTGAAAACTGTAACTGGACCGAACAGTGTTTAATTAAATAGGACTTAATGCTCTGCATCGATGATGATTCCATCCAGGTTTACTTTATATAACTCGAAAATATCTTGTTGATCTTTTTGTCCCTTTCCAGTAAAGGTTACCGGAGGTTCATGTTGCAGCTAAAGGTTCCTGCTATCCCACAGAGCAGAACAAACAAAAGGGCTTGGCGCTTGACTTTGGATTTGACTGTCAACACTTCACTCTCGGCTGTGGCCAAATAAAATCATGACGCCACCTCTGCATTATAATAATCCTGCAGTTAACGCGTTGAATGGCCGCTGAACCCATTGAACCCTTTCATGTCAAACCTGAATTTATTCTCTGGCTCCTTCCTCTATATGTGAAAGGACTGTGACCAAATCGCCTTTGTATCTCTACAATCAGCTGATGAACTGATTCACCTATTTTTTTGGAAGAAGAAGAAGAAGAAGAAGAATTGTGTCATTGTACCTGGGAACTGCTATTGCACCATGCGCCATGCAGCCTTCCTGTGGTTTTCCTCCCTGGCTGACGAACTGTGATGTGGACATGTGAGCGTGACTCGGCCTGTGTGTGCGTGGGAGTGCAGCGGCAATGAGGGGGTGGGTGGGAGTCACAGCTGTGCAGGCTAGATATACAGTCAACAGTAGAAAGCATTCATACTACACATTCTTCTGCAGTGTGTCACCAGACTGCCTCGCTCTTCCTCTCTCTTGCTTTCCACTTTTTTCCCCTTCGCTTCTCACATCACTCTGTCTCCTGATTCTCCCTAACCCCCCACCACCCCCACCACCCCTACACACACACACACACACACACACACACACACACGTACGTGCCTTTGTGCATGTGCAATCATACACTCACTTCCTTCCCCAAAGTTCTCCCCCGTAGCCGTACCACCCTAACTGCCACCACTTTCTTTTACCGCTATTTCCTCCTTTCTTCTGTGGAACTTATCTTACTTTCCTGGATTTCAGCTCTCTCTCTTACACACACACACACACACACACACACACACACGTACAAGCACAAATTCCCTCCATTTCCTTGAGTAAGCGAGAAAAAAAAAAAAAAGACACTCCATGGACAACGTAAAGCTGCCTCTCCCAGACGGGGTGTGTCAAAGCTTTTGTCTGTATAATGCTGTATTAAATATCAGAGTTAACCAGAGGGGTGGGTGGGGGGGTATGTGTGCATGTGTGCAAAAGTCTCCGGCATTTTTTTTTTTTTTTTTACATTAGAGAGAAAGAATGGTGGCTCGAAAGCTAGCCACCAGGGGAGGAGCCGTAGGTTGAAGTGCTCAAGTGCTGCTCCAGGTTTGTTTCATTTCATTTGCTCTGTAATGAGTCCTGCTGCTGCCGTAAGAGGCACAGAGAGATCCGACTGGGGAGTTCAAAGTTAAGCCACAGGAAGGGAGGAAAGGAGGGAAAGGAGGGACGCTGGGAGGGCAAGGGGAAGGAGAGGCGAGAGAGAGGAGAAAAACACACAAGCCGGCAGACCCCTCGCTCCTGAGTGAGCTTGGAGGCGAGAGCAGCGGCAAAGACAAACTTTCCCTCTCCCCCGCAGCACGTCCCTCCTCGCTGCCCCACACCCTTCTCACATGAACCCTCGTCGCATTCGAGCCCTGAAAAGAAACTGAAGCTTGGAAGGGGTCTGAAAAAAAAAAAAAAAAGTTGTGTCTGTGCATGACTGTGCGTCTGTGTGTCTGCTGGAGAGCCTGTGCGCCTCTCAGGGAGTGTATGTGTGTGTGTGTGTGTGTGTGTGTGTGCGCCGAGGTCTGTGTGGGAATGATTACATCAGCTTGCTGCAGCTTTATGATTGGTTGGTGAGCGTGTGGTTTGATTCAGTGCCTCGGAGCCCGTGGCTGAGGCTGTAACCCTTTGTGAGGGGGAGCGAGAGAAGGAGGGAGAGAGAGAGAGAGAGAGAGAGAGAGAGAAGGAAAGAGGGGGAGAGGAGGAAGAACGATAGTTGTCAGACTCAACCGGCACCGGGAGCACTGTACTATACCTGCTGATCGCCGATCGCTGACAGTTTCTGTGCCTCTGTCCTGTGCGCTGCACACACATCTGTCACACAGACAGTTCTTCTTTTTCTTTTTTTCTTTTTTCGTTTTCCTTTTTTATTTTGACAGAGCCGGCGGCCTAGAGACAGACTGAAGGACTAGCTATCTGACAGGTAGCACTACTGCAACTGTCGGCATTCACATTTTCCTTTGCTGGAGGAGTCAGGACAAGAAGAAGATTTTCTGTCTTAGAGACTGTGTGTGAGCGAGGGTGCGTATGTGAGTGTTTGGGGAGCTCGCTCCACAAAAAAAAAAAAAAAAAAAAAAAAAAAATGCCTTCGTGTTCCCCGGACTGCTGCCTATTGCGGGCCGTGGAGGTAAGACGACCGCTTTCTCTCTGTCTCTTATCTCTCCTTGTGTCTTCTTCTTCTTCTTCTTCTTCTTCTTCCGGTGTTCCTGCTTTTTTACATTTTTTAACCCAAAACAAGGAACAGGAACGCGTAAATACCTTGAAGCCAAAAGACTGCTCGTCCGGTTCGAGATGTGAGCGCACATTAATAAAGGAAAGAGTCCAGTACGTCAGCAGCTGTGAGAGATTTGAGGCTCCCCCGTTTTTCACGTTGGAACATTTTGGATAGGCAGAGCGCCTCGGGCCGAGTTTGTCCAAAAACCGGGATGCTGCAAGCCGGTTCGGGGGAGAACAGAATTTCTTTGTCGTGATTTACTACGTGGGAAGTACGCATACTTTACATGTATAGGTTTAGTGGGCTGGATTCTTGTGTAGGCTGTCAAGACTGGATTCCTCTGCAGGTTTAGTAGCCTGCTCCATTTTCCTCTGCGGGCCATTAGATACCGTGTGTGTGTCGTGCGAATGTTGATGCGTCCCCTTGACAAACAACCTGTGGACACTTAGTGGAAGTAAATTTAGGTCGATTTACCACAATAAGCCGTGGCAGCTGCGGTTCATGAATTATGTGGTCAAACAAAGGATTATCTACAGCGTACATCCAGTATGTGGACACACTGGATGTTGACCGTTCCCGGACCGTGATTGGACTGCACTGATCGTGGCTTATTTGTTGGATTATCAATAGAAGCGACGTCTTAAATTGCGGGAAAGATTGTTAATTATTAACCGGTTCAAGTTATGAAAGAAGAATTTGAGTTGGCGAGATTGGCCGTGACGGCGTACTTCATGCTCGTGTTATTTCTGGATACAGACATTTTCTTGATAAGCTATAATTGGTAACCCAATTCTTGCCTCCCTTTAAGCTACAGTGCTGTATGTACTCATTTGGTCTTTGTGTTCACGAGAGCACATGCTTGTTATACACTACAGTGTATTTGCTTCTTTATCACACAGCAATTGCTACATGGTCTTCACTGTCGGTCTTTGCCAATTGTCTGCTATAATTACGTGCCTTTGTGTGGTCTAGTGCTATAGGATAAATAGTACGCCAGGGCTAAATTATCAGAAAATGATAAACGCGGCGATCACAGCTTAGTATTCTCTCTAGAGTCACCATAAAAAGAAGCTTTAAACATTTAAACTGACACCTTATTTTGAAGGTCTATCAATCTATGCAAATATTTCCTCTGGTTTATCAAACCACCTTTCGCGTGACCCCTGTTTGTTCTAACCGAATCCGCTATTTCTCCCTCCTCTCAGATTGTGAAGATCTTCAGTGAAGACGGCATGGGGAAAGTTGTGGAGATCCCAGCTGACATGACAGCCAGGGACCTGTGCCAGCTCCTGGTTTACAAAAGCCATTGTGTGGATGACAACAGTTGGGCACTTGTTGAGCACCACCCGCTACTAGGGCTAGGTAAGGGTCAGAGCCCCACGGGCCTGAAAAGCTGTTCACACACACACACACACACACACACACACAAAAGCACCCACGAACATACATGAATGGACGCTCGCACACTCGCTCGTTTGGCCACACAGAAAGATCATGGGCGTTTGGGTGGGCTGAGACATGCAACACAATCGCTGACTTACACAGGTGCATCCGTATGCATGCATGCATGCATGCCCGCGTACTTGTGCAGACAGTCGAGGCGCATATTCTCACGCAGGCATGCGTTCAAGCATGAGTGCATGCACATACTATGCGGCGTATGCACGCAGAGAACCATAAAGTCCAGTGATCTAATCAAGTGCAGCGCAGAGGCTGTGCGGAGGGTTTCAGTGGCGCAGATCTACTTTTGTGCTGACGGGGCGATTATTTATTTTTTTTTTGATTCAATAGCGAAATGAAAAAAAAAAAAGACCGAAAGGTGAAGAGACGATTGAAAGAGGGCTGAATCACGAAAATAACACTCGGCGCTGAACGGGAGACAAGGGGGTGGAAGGTGATGAATAATCCTGAGACCATAAAACCTTGTGCTAACAAAGTAAGGTGTGTTGAGATTAGCTCGGCATTGTTCTGTTATGTGGAGCTCGTGCATATCGCAGCTTAGGTGTGAATATGAATCCTCGAAGAAGAATGAGCTCAAAATACACGCATGAAATGATCCGTTTCACAGTCTGCACTGGCCTACATGTGATGTTGCTGCTTGTGGAGAGCAAAGTTTGTCCAGAGGATAGTGAAAGCGGCCGGGAGTGTTGCATTTGACACCCTGATATTTTTAACTCCGGCAAGTCGGTTTGAGGTCACTGTTACGAAGCAGGTATTTCTGACAAAGAAATAAATTGAGGAATCCGGGACGGTTCAGGGCTCGTTATTATTGGCTTATTAGCTACGTGCTGACAAATATTGTTATCTAGTAGGTGTTACGAAACTTTTTTTTCCTTCCTTCGTTACTGGAGAGGTCAAAGTGGATGGTTATGGATTAGGAGATAAAGTCGCGCAACCTTTGTTGCTTTTTTTTTTTTTTTTTTTTACCTCCTCCTCTAGGTGACATCATAGATGCAGCGCCGTAGATGGCACGTCGGGGGTTGTGATGATTGATGAAAAGATTAAAAGCCTTCTTTTTTCTTTTTCCTTTTTTTCACCAGTGGTGATACCACTAGCGCCGCTCTCCTGAAAATAGAAGCACTCCCTGCAGGAAGGGACCCGGCTAATGTAGTTTAAAAAGGTCAAACCGATGATGGCTGTATTCACTTACAAATTAGGAACATCTTCTATGTAGAGCACCGAGTATGATGCCACGGATGTTATCAAGTGCATTTTAATGAACTGGTCGATAGTAATTACAGATGGATTCCTTCGCAGATTTTGGGGTAAGCTCTGTTATAACGTAGCACCGGAGTGACATGAGAAAAGACAATGCGTCCGACTCCAGTGGCTAATCAAGGTATTTTGACTTGTAGCTGCATTAAGAAGGGTGAGAACTGTGCTAGACCTGGCAGTGTGTAACAGTAGCTTAGGAAAGTTGTGGCCAGCTGAACGTGAAAAAAAAACCCAACCTCCCCCTGAGGAGAGGGCGATTATAAAGCACTTATGGAGGACAAGTTGAGCCTGTGCTTTCTGCTCGTGTCTGTACAGTTAAACAGACGTGGGAGAGACGGGGGTGTAATTTTATATAGAGCTCTGCTGGTGAAAAACGCGCTGCAGAGAGAGAGAGAGACGTAGTGAAAAACACATGTGAAAACATTTCATTTCTGCCGTTTCAACTGACATCGTGTGTCAAGTGAGTGCATTTTGTCATACACGTTTTTATATCTTTTTTTTTATTATTATTATTGTGCCGGCTGATCTGTTGTCAGGTGAGGAAACTTTTACAAAGTATATTGCATTATTCAAAGTACAGGTCCCAAAGCTCTAACCTAATATTTCACCATCCATCATGATCTGCTTACATTTCTCGTCACTGCTGCCAAATACAGTTAGGCCGCCTTGTTGTGAATGACATCACTTTTGGCTCGGAGCACTGTAACTCTATTCTATTATAGCCCTTCTTCTTTTTTTTCTTTTTTTTTCTGGCGCTCCTGCGCTGCAACTGTATTCTTCTCAGATCTGGACTGACTGCATGTAGCGTTGAGGGGTTTCGGTAAACGAGATGTGAAGGGGGCATTTTTAATCATAATTAAGCTCCTGATCGCGTTTGTAACGGTGACAAAAATTATTGGGGGGAAAAAAAATATCCAGTCGCTGCCATGATTTCGTGGTATTTGTTATCCCTCTGTGTGCTGTCTGCAGTGCATATGTGCAATGTGCCATATATAGTAAGATAACAGCATAACAACCAACAAGTAACAATAACTTTTTTTTCCCATTTGTTTTAGTGCAGGGGTCTGAAACAGTGGACAGATTAGGCGCAGCAGTTATTTTCATTGAAGAATTGCCTTCTTTTCTATGTAATTTTCATACTTTGCAAATTCATGCTACTGCTGGCCAGATTAGGCCATCTGGTTGGCTACTTCTGGCCCACAGGGTTAGGGTTAGGATTAGGGTTAGGGTTAAGGTAAGATGCACAGTTGTGATCAAGCTGTAATTACAATTACTTTTTCATTAAGTATTAATTTTCTATAGCTCTTCTGTAGTACCCACCAGAAAACCAGAGATGTGTTCATGTAGTTAGTCATTTGAAACACAGATTTTTGCATCATATCAAGAGTATTGATAAATATCTGAAAATTGCATGTCTTTTGAGAGCCAGTATATATATTTAAGTGACTGTTGCCTACACCCAAAAGTCTTTAAGTACACCCCTGGAACACAACATTTTACCAAATCTAGTGTGTGAAAGTATCACAGGGTGTGAGCGCCGCGCTCCTTAATGCGTGCACATGTGGTTGTGCGGCCGACGAGAATAAAAGTTTCAGAGAGTCCCAGAACAATACGCCGTTTGAACAGTGCGGCCTATTCCCGCACGCCGCTGCATGGGATGAAACAGCCCTTTATAGATAAGTGACCTCCGCTCGTCAGCCCGCTAAGGTCGGCAGCTACGGAGCCAGCGAGGTAGAGCTGCCAGGGTGAGTCACGGTCACGAACATGGGTGACTCATCAGACACCGGACGGCGCGAGACGGGAAAGCACAGGATGAGTCGTGACGGTGCGAGGAGGTTGTGACAGAGGAGAGGTGAAGAGGAGGAGGAGGAGGGGGCACGCGAAATGAGAAGATAATTGGAGACAGAGCAGGCTTCTCCACTTTTTTACCCCAAAAACAAAGCAGACCACTAGTGTTGCAAAACTTGAAGTACGTCACGGAATTTAATTTAATGTACTGAGGAAGAAAGGATGTCTTTTATTAAAGGCATGACAGAACTTGTGAGGCTGTTGGAGCTGACTGACTCATGTCCGGTGTCAACGTCAGAGTCAGGGAACATAAATCACCGGGACCTCTGACCACATTCATACAAGGACACTTTTTTTTTTAAGTTGAATCACAGCTTCTTCTTTCTTTTTTTTTTTTTTCCTCACGCCAAAAGGCCTTGGCCTCTGTATCAGTCACAGCTGGTTAGTTGAGCACAAATCCAGCCTGCAACTGCAGATCATTTTAGGCCGCTGAGCATGTTCAATAAAAACCAAGGATAACTTAACAACATCATTCAATTCATTAGTCGCGGGGACATTTGCGGTCACACTCTTCATCATACGTCCTTTAAATCTGTGTCACGACATAGCTGCACAGTGCAAATGTGTGTAACTGGATATGATATGTAACTGCTGTGTGTACGCTTGAAACTTGAAATGTCCACATTTTTATCGCTGTTAAGTAAGTAAAACTTGGCTCAAATTCGAACCAAATAGCAGACAGGGTCGTTTTTACTTTTCCTTCTGGTTTCATTATTACGCTCTTCCACACTTTCTGTTTCTGATTCACAGGAAATCTAAAAAGGTTTCGTTTTGACGTGTGCAACTTTTTTCCTTTGAAGAAAAATTATTTTAACCTTATTCTGGTCAGATATTCGCATCATTTCATGGGAACACAGAGCTCATTCGCCTCTCTTTTCTGTCTCCTCTCAGAGCGCTGTCTAGAAGATCACGAGCTGGTGGTTCAGGTCCAGGCCACTATGAACAGCGACGGTAGATTCCTCTTCAGGAAGAACTATGCCAAATATGAATTCTTCAGAAACCCCCTGGTAATTGCTTTTTCTTACACATTTCTTTACCTGTCACCGCCGATGTCTCCTGTTGATATATGTTATTTGCCCATAAAATAAAAAAAAAAAAAAAACGGTCCTACGGCGACAGCACGCCAGAGTCAGTGACTTTTACATTTTTATGGTGTGCACTGTGAGTATTTTTTTTTAGATATTCTGTAATGCTGTTAAACTGCAGTCGCTGAAAGGCTAGGCCGCTGAGGAATTCGTCTGAAGTAGTGGTGTTTATCCTGCACATGTTCCTTGACAATGTGTCTTGTGAAATATAATGACAGCTGACTGTACCTAATGAAATTTGCATGACGCGTCTCCTTCTGTCACAAATTCCTACCCTATAATTATTGTCACAGTTGCTGACATTCTCTGCCTGTCTCCACCTTCTCGTCCACCAGACATTTTTCCCAGAGCACATGGTTGCGTGGTGCCAGGAAACCAACCATACGATTCCGCCATCTCAGCTCCTTCAGGTACGTACGGCGCACGCACGCGCTGCGTATGCGCGCACATATCTCCATTTCATTCTCTCCCCGCTCCCTGACACGCACCCGGTTTGGTTCACCTCCGAGTCAGCACCTGCTGCGCACTGTACAATCAAGCCGACATACATCACCTCTGACCTTAGACAGCGTGTCTCGTCAGAGCCTGCAGTAATAACTACTGTTGATCCCCTGTTGACACATGACTGTCTCGGTGCACACACCGCAGGCCCGGCGCTTGTGAGGGGTGGAATTAGGCAACCAGAAATAGAACATACAGTTCCTTACCTATCCACCGTGTGTTTGCGCTGCACAAACTCGCAGATGTGTTGTTTCGCCCCACGTGCTACTCTCACGAAAGACTCGTATTCCTCCAATGGGAGAAGGCAAAACAAAAGATTCTCTCTATTTAGAAGCTCAGGCTTTAGCGTTTTAATGTTTAAAGGCTTTACATGCAGTCTGGCGCTCCCCTTTATCATGTAATGGAGCTGTCAGAGACGGAACCCCAAGAGGAATCCATCCCTTTTTCCTCACTACCCAAAGCTTTTAACTCCCGTGCGGATCATACGGACGGTGCGCTCCGCATACAGAAGTCAATAAATGAATAGGGTGAGCGTGAGTCGTGTCAGGAATTCCCAGTGTTTGACTTCTTCTAAACGCGAGACGGTTGCACCACATCAGAGCGCCGTCCTCCAAACCGGGGCCCTCTCTCCCGGGCCGAGCCCATCCAGGTGTTTGCAATATTCGCCGAGATGCAAGAGGCACATGTCAAAGCAGGGCAGTCAAGGCTGCAGCCCCTCGGAAAGGGAGCTTTTCGAATTAATGTTGCGTGTGAACGCCTGCCTCTGCAAATGTTGGAAAAATCTTCATGCATTGTGAGATGTTTCCATAACACTGGGGAACATGTGCTTCGAATATCGAACGGTCCTCTGGAACAGTTTGTCTCTCAGCCGCAAGCCACAGATTCCGCATCGGCTTTGATAACTTAACCTGCCACTTCATGGTGCGATGGAAAACATGGAAACTCTGGTTTTAAGGGTTCCTAATAGCAAAATGATTGGCACTTTGCAAAACATCACATGTTTATGTAGTTTTTTTATACAGTTTTTTTTAATAAAATATCACGAGAAGCTAAATGTCTCAACTAAAAATACTAACACACATACACCGTTCAGGCATAACATTATGACCACCTTCCTAATATTGTGTAGGTCTCCCCTGTGCCTCGAAAACGGTTGTGACTCATGGACAGGGTGTCCTGTGGAGTCCTTTGGGTCCTATAGGTTGAGGGGAGGTTAAAGTTTCCAAGCAGAACACTCAATTATCACAAGATGCTCAACGATATTCACTTCGCCTCTCAGTGGTCATAACGTTGCTGTGCTGCTTGTGTTTAATGCCTCAACAGATTCCATCCACTGCAGCTCTCAGTCTCTGGTTGTTGCGGTGGCAAATGGCTTCAGATGTAATCCGTCACTGACCTCATGGGCCGAATCACTTCATAACTATTTGTATTTCCTGCTCCCTCTTTCAGAACTTCCTAGCCACCAGTAGCTGTCCAGAAATCCAGGGGCATCTGTATATGAAGGAGGTGGGAAGGAAGTCGTGGAAGAAAGTTTACATGTTCCTGCGGCGCTCGGGACTCTACTGCTCCACAAAAGGAACCTCAAAGGTAACGGCAACTCTGATCTTTTCGTCTCACAGGGCACAATATATTCCAGATTGAGTGTAATTACCTTCAAAGAATTGGCCCTTTTTTGATGGCGGCCCCTGTGCAGTCAGTGTACCCCCCGGGCCGTCTCTCTCTCTCTCTCTCTCTCTCTCTCTCCCTCCCTCCCTCTCTCTCTCTGTGATGTCCTGACTTATTAATTATTTCTGTCTCCAGGAGCCCAGACATCTACAGTTACTAGCAGACATAGAAGACAGCAACATCTTTACTGTCGTCACGGGCAAAAAGCAGCACAGTGCGCCCACGGAGTACGAGTTCTGCATCAAGGTGAGCCTCGGATGACTCGGGATGAATAATCTCATTATGAAATACTGAAATGTTACGAGCAGTGATTCATATCCTGCGCGGTCCTCCGCTGAGGTAGAAAGACGTCTGCACGTCTGAATGCTGATGGACAAGCCAGTCTGGTTTATTGCTGTGTTTATGAAAATTATAAACTCAGCAGTTGAACAGTTTATCCTTTTATTCTTATCGACTCTTTTTTTTTTATTGCACTGGGAGTAATAATGGGAGTGATGATGAGAACAAAGCATTATTGTGTAATAAACATTATCTCCGCTGTGGTTCTATTGATTGGCAGCCCAATAAAGGCAGAGGGGAGATGAAGGAGCTGAGGATGCTGTGTGCTGAGGACGAACAGAGCAGAACCTGTTGGATGACTGCCTTCAGACTCTTTAAGGTAACTCAAACATATTTGACGAGCCTTCTTTATCTTAACGTGGCTAAGAATGGAGATTTCTTGCAGCAAACTGTGATGTTGAAATTTGAATTAAAAACAATGCTCATTAAGTATTCTATGTTATATATTTGTGATGTGCATTTTTTTTATTTATTAATTTTTTTTTTTCTTTCTTTTTTTTTTTACAGTATGGGATTATATTGTACCAGAACTATAAGATTCCCCAGCAAAGAAAAACCTTACTTTCACACTTCTCAGCTCCTGTGGTAAGTTTTCTTCTCCTCCTCAGATTCTCTCTAAGGACATTAAATTAGGATGCTGAAACATTACTGACTGTGGCGATGCAACATGCTGCAGACACAGCTGATGAACCAGTTTGACCAGTGGTGTCACTGCGCTTGACGCTTTCGTGCATCTCTGTCTCCCCCTAGCGGAGCGTATCGGAGAACTCCCTCGTGGCCATGGATTTCTCAGGGAGGATAGGCAGGGTGATTGACAACCCTGTAGAAGCTCAGAGCGCTGCCATGGAGGAGGGACATGCGTGGAGGGTGAGACGCAACCTCAGTTTTTCTGTTATGGTGGAGGAAGGGAAAAAATGTTGATTTCTGTTCACTGAAAAAAAAAAGACTAATGGATTTGGACTGCCTTAAACAAATGTTAATTAAATCCATTTGCTTACTCATGTAGAGGAAAGAAACGCCAACTTTACTCTTATTTAAGTTTAAATTTAGTTTACGTATTTTAATTAAGTGTAATTCAACTTTACTTGCAGTGGATCATTATAATTTTCTGCTGCTCTAACTTCATTGTAATTCAACAAAATATTGGAATCCACTTGTTTGGACTCAGTAGTTATTTTACAGCAGGTTAGGATTTAAAACAACTACAATAATATAATAAATTGTTTAAAATACAGTAATATGTATATCTTTTCTGCCATGTGACGAGATCATTAACTAATCCCCATTGTGTTGTCTCTGTGTGGCATCTCTCTCAGAAGAGGAGTCAACGAATGAACATATTAGGTTCCCACAGTCCACTACACCACTCCTCACTAAGCTCAGGTAAACGCTCAAATGACTGAATTCTCTTGCACTTTTTTTTTCTTTCTCCTTTCCTTTCTTCTTTTACAAAATGATTGTGTGTGTTTTAATGTATGTGCATTGTATTTTTTTTTTCTGCAGTCATCCACATAGCTCAGCTGTGGTTCCACGGCAGGATGACCAGAGAAGAGTCCCATCGCATTATCCATCAACAGGGACAGGTAGACGGGTACGTGAGCCAGAGCATTTTGTATACACGCAATAGTTTTTTTTTGTTTGCAGCTATAATAATTCAAGCACAGTGTTTTTCAGGGACTTTCTCACAGTGTCTTTGTTCCTTTTGTTTGTTTTTTTTTTTTTTTAATTCAGGTTGTTTCTACTGAGAGTCAGCCAGAGTAACCCCAAGGCGTTTGTGCTCACATTGTGCCATCACCAGAAAATCAAACATTTCCAGATACTACCGGTAAGCAATTCAGGCAACTTAGTCTTTTAGGGACCGTAGAGCATAAGCTAGACCCTTAACGTTCATGTTGCTGGTTTTTGTTGTCTCACGTGTGAAGAAATCTGTAGGAAATGACATCTGTTATCTGTACATCAGCTATGTCGACCCCAGAAGGCGAACCGCTGCCCCAAACCCCTTTTTAACTCTTGTCTCATGTCCGTCACCTCCAGTGTGAAGAGGATGGCCAAGTCTTCTTCAGCCTTGACGACGGCGCCACCAAATTCACCGACCTGATCCAGCTGGTGGAGTTCTACCAACTCAACAGAGGAGTGCTGCCTTGTAGACTCAAACACCCGTGCACCGTCGTGGCCTTATGACGTCTTCTGCTCATCTCACCCCGCGACCCCCAACACTTGACCTGACTCTGCCTAACGCAAACCAAACAAAGTGAACCCTTCCGCCGATCGGTTCTTTTTGTTTGCGCCTCTGTAAGAAGAAGCTGGTGAATTGATTGGCGTCGTTGCTCGTTGTCCTGTTTCGTCGCGAGTCCGCTGGAGACTGCTGACCTGTTGGATCCCTCTCGATTTGCATGGAGCTCTGAGGAGTCGGACGCACAACTCGCCCCTTGAGGCTCGAGAGGAGAGGAGATGGAGGAGATGAACACTGCCGTCTGCGTCAACGCTGGTGCAGGATCTTCCACAATGTTGCCACCGATAATAGGCACGGACCCCTTAAGGTAACATCGCACAGCTCAAGGATATGACTGTATTTCCCTTCAACTGGACAATCAGCAGGAGAGCCCAAGCTTTCGTTTGGACCGCTCTGCTTTCAGCTGACGAACAGTGGTCTCGTTCAAACTTTTTATCACACGTCCTCAAAGAAAACGCCGTAGCTAGATAGAGATCTTCCTGTCTCTTAGTTTTATACTCATTGAAGTGGGTGTGGCCTTTCACAGCGCATGTCTTCTCCACTGGCGCGTCGCCACTGCCCTCTAGTGTCGTAGGCATGCATGGACATGTCCGGGTGAAAACTTGGGAGACGCAGGAACGGAGCGGTTGAAACAGAGTATTCCGTGGACAATACAAGACAAAACAACTATCTGCATCAACCACATCTGCAGTCTGTTTGCTCGTCTCTGATCTCGCAGGGTTTCCTCCTTCGCGACGCATCGATTGCAGTTATCTGTCGTTGGCAATATTCTCTTTAATGAGTCTGCTTCCTGGATATTTGCAGCTCTTCGTCGTACATATAAGCTACTCGTCACGTATTTCCCGGGCGACTGCCACAAAAACAAAATTGCATATTAAGCGAAGCACGGTGTCATTCAGGGTAAAGAAACAAGGACAAAAAAAAAAAGCTAGAACAATTCAGCATTTGTTGACTGTAATGGCGAAATGTAATTCGGGTACAGAGGAGGTATTTGCAGATACATGCAGCGGGATTATCCATTTTACTTAATTACAGTCCAATGCATAATAATGTGTACCGTGAGTACCTTATTTTTCTGTCTGATTCTCCTCCTCACAGCACAGGGAAGGATAACCACTAGCATTTCCTTCTAGAGTTGTATCCAAATAACTGTCGAAACAAGCGAAAACGAAATCTATATTATAATTTATCAAAGACGTTCAGCCCAGCGATGCAGTGGATCCAGTGGGGAACATCAGCCCCTGATCTTCATGTATTTTATTATAATTACATAGACCTCCTGCCTGTTGGAAGTCAGTGAGATGCTGTCAAACATACATGTGTGGTTTAGTGTGCTAGACTCACTGTGCATTACATTCCATATAATGTGGCCTTTTTCTGCCTGGAAGTACTTGTTAACAAACCGGATCCATTTTACAGTAACGCATTGTCACCGTATTGAAGCTAGCTACCGCTGCGGTACGGATAACATGTGTGTGAAGGAGAGAAGTTTGTGACACTATTCTAAACAAGTGACACACGGATCTCCTTCTTTTCAGTCGCATTTTCACGAACCTGCTGTTGGATTAAATGAAAACGGGCGTCAAAAAACTGGAAATCATACTTTAAACATGCCCGTTCGGATTATTTTTCCCTTCATTTGGGTTTACTGACCCGTACGTGATTATTTGTCTTCGAGTGGCGATAACGAGATCATCAGACTGAGAGCACAGGGAGTGCGTGTTGTGCTCATTTTTTGTCCCAGACAGCATGTTAGTAATAAAAGTCTGAATATACCGTAGGGCACATCTGCAGTGGAGCTCCTGTAATTAACCACAGCGAGAGGACGGTGTCAGCGCTGTGTCTTTAGATTGGTCAGTTTTCATGTCGAATTGATGCTGTCGTCCTCTTACATGTCTGACACGGTGGGAAATTCTCAAAAAAATTACTCAAATTCTCATAAGGATGCTAAAAGCCAATGCCAATGAAATAGGTTCAGGACCTCCCCTTGGTGAAACGTCTCCCCCGCACACGGCAGTTTTCGTTGTTGGTGTCTTTGCATTTGTACATCTGAAATTTCTCAACATGTGTTAGCCCAACGTTTGGTGGTAGCTTTGTTTAGGCTACCCGTCATCCACAGCCATTTTAATTTACCGGGAGACTGTCTCACGGTTTATTAATTATCTTGAGATGCAGAATAGCAGCACTACTATTGACACTGTGCATGGTCAGCATTATTTATCAGAAAAAAAAAACAAAAAAACGATGCAATGACTCTTTTCTTTTGTTTGTTATTTTTTTAATTGTTGCAGCTAAATGTATTTATTTATCTGGATGTGACTGATTACTTGAAAATTTTAGATGTCTTCTTCTTCTTTTTTTTTTTTCCTCAGCGCTGTTCTGTACAGTTTTCTCTTGTCATTACCATGAAATGATTTGACCGGTGTGATTATTATTATAATCATTGTAATGAGATAGCCGCTATTGATGTTTATCTTTTCTTTTTTTTTTTCTGTTTGTTTTGATTATTCAGAAATAATTTTGTCATCATCAACACTTGTTATGAAGTGATGTTTAAAGCACACTGGCATCCGTAGTGTTAACGTTGTCATTCCAATAGAGGATAAAAAAAATAAGAAAATACCAGGTTTTTCCCAAAGCATTGGCCACTAAATTGATTATTAACTTAATTACTGCTCTGATTTCTCATAAATTAGTTGGAAAAAAAGAAAGGAAAAAAAAAAACTATATCTAACCATAAATGCTAATAATTTTCTCATCATCGCCAGCTTGTGGTGACCTAAAATAGGGAAACGCAAAGACAGGTTTCAGCTATAAACCTGCAAATGCTTTGGTCAAGTAATCCTCTGCATTCTCATAATTCGCTTCTTGAACATCCTGTCTTGCAGACTCACATATAGAAATTTAAAATCTAAGATAGACTCTTAGATTCTAACAACAACAACAACAACAAAAACTATCCTAAAGATACAGTGATGCATTGTCTAATTTATACCCCTAAAACTGCAACAAGGAACTCAGAGCACCATTGTTAAAGTACTTTTCATTGCTTTAACCAATGTGTTTCACCAACTGCATGAATGTGGATCAGGAGTCTTAAGCTGCTGAGGCATCACTGACATGTTGTTCTGCACTCAAACTCCCCATCTAACTTCTGTCTTTTTTTTTTCTTTTTTTTTTTGTCTTTTGTGAAATGTAGTAACGTGTCACATGAGAGACAGGTCAGGTAGCTTTGGAAGGTGGAGTTTTATGTATGCATATCAGCCGTTGCAGGATTTAACTTTTATTCTGTAAGCAAAAAAAAAAAGAAAAAAAAATAGAAGAAAAAAAAAGAAAAAGTCAATTCAAATAGAGGAGAAATAAACAATAAGGTGTGTTTGCATATCCACATTTTTACACCTTACTGATATGAATGTAACCGTGTTGCTCAGGGCTGACTTGGAGCACGTTAAAAAACTACTGGTCCATCAAGACACTTCGCGTACAGGATGATGATGATGATGATGATGATGATGATTAAGATGATGATGATGATGACCTCCATGTACAGGAATATTTTAGTTTCATTAAGCTGGGAATTGTTAACTTTTCTCCATTTTGTGCACCAACCATCTGCTAGTTGTGATTACTTGAAAAAAAAATATATACTTGCAAAAAATCGATTAGATCCATTCACTATTTAAAGAGTTTTTATGTTTTTTTTTTTGTTTTGTTTTTTTGATGTGTTTATTTAAAAATGGCCTAAAAAAAAAGAGCATTTGACCTGTTCCACCTCAGTCGTCGCGTTGGGCAAACACAGCTGAACAAACGGGAAATTCTGATCGGGTTTCTTAAATTGTGTCTTGCAGATGCATGAATCAAATGTGTGAACAAAGTCAGAGGTAACTAGATCTACTAGGCGAACTGGAACTGCAGATGGTGCCTCTGATGACCCCTCTCTCCCTGTGCACAGACCAGAATGACACCATTGCTTTCAGTCACACACACACAATTGAGGAAAAAAAAAAACTGCACTCTCTGTAATCTGGTTAAATCTGATGGGAATGTTTTTTTTTCTGCTGCAACTTCAGTAGCCTTTATGAACCCCGAAAGTGAATTGGCCCTGATCCCGCAAAGACGGATTGATCGATGATTTCTGACTCTTGTGCATTTTCATAACATTGTCACAATGCAAGAAATCCTGGTTGTACAAATGAGTAAAGTAAATATATATATATATATATATATATATATATCGATATATAAAAAATATAAACTATTATGTATTTCAGGGAATGCAAAAAAAAGAAAAACAAAAAAAAGAAAACAGTAACTTATCTCTTTGTGCAAGAGAGAGCTCCTGTGTTCATAATGTGCTTTGCTTCAATCTGTAAATAGTTGAATGGCTTATAAATCTTAATTGTAACCTTTTCAGGTATTTTTGTACAAATAAGGGACTGATATATTCTGTTTATTTTAATTAGAATAAAACATTAATACATTGATATAAAAAAAACTACACTGTGCTTGTCTTTATGTAGGGAAACATCTGCTGCAATTAGAGAAACCAACACTGGAATTTTATTCTTATTATTATGAATTATAAAGTGTTACAATTCCATTCTGCATGCGCATTAGTTGTAATGGTTTAAAGTTGTGTCCAGGATCTGAAGCACCGCTAAGCAGGTACACATAATAACTGTAACTTTTAGATTGTCCACTAGATGGTGCTGTGCTACAAGAAGTTAATGGATTTGTAAAATGAAGCTAATCTGAAGTATTTCATAAACAAATAATTTTGCAACTATACATGTGGACACAAAAAAAATGTGAGTTTATAAGACATTATGGGACGTATGCATGCGAATGCCGAGAAAATCAGGTCAAAGTGGGGGTCCACGTTTAAAGGGCTGAGACCTTTGACACCAACAACCGCGCGTCACACCGTTTGGATTATCTGGCATGCAAAAATAGTGAGGTTTCACAACTTAAAGCCGTGCTGCTGGCAAAGAAAAAAAGATTAAAGATTAACATGTCTGAAGCTTTGCCGCCAGCAGCAACAATTTTTTTCCTACGTTCTGGTTTTGAAGCAGTTTGGATGCAGAAAACATCAACATAATGCGGCTGCACTGCAATGAACAGCAACACAAGTAAGTATTTAAAGTTCAGTTTTTGTTTTATGAAAATAATTTTAGAAGCATGACTTAAAAGTGTAGTTTAACTGTAATATGATTACGTATGAGGAGATGACCTGTATGAGTACACTCATACTATATCAGTATATGACTATTTATACAGTGGACACAGGAAGTGATAACAACGTTACAGTATTTCAACTATACACAAGGGAGTCTAATAGTAGAATTAGGTGTAGCAACATCTATAAACCCTTCAGGGCTTCTTAAGTAAGTAAGTAAGTTGTTAACTTTACACTGGGAAGTGGCGTGTTCCTTTTGGTTATTTTTTCTTTACCTCCTCAGTCTATACAGCTCGACATTTATCAGTTCAGTGAGGAGATATCAACTTAAATGACAGTAACGTTAAAGCACAGGGACAGGGGAACAAATCCAACTCTGTGGTTAAAGAAAGATTTGTGCGTTTAGTCTCAAGCCGAAATAGAAAGAGGCACTTGAATTTAACTTTTTATTCTGTGTCTGTCTTAGAGATGGGCGGAGGTTGGCCACCATTTCTGAGGGATTTAAGCGCACCCACCTAAAATTTGTAAACCTTGGATTTAAAATAGTGGTTGTCTTATAATCCAGGCGATACTATTGGATTAGCCCTCCTTTAAAATTAAGCACCGGTGTGTAGTTGTAAAACAAGGAAAAGACTTCTCTCCCTTTCTTTTTGATTTTTGACTGATTTTAAAGTCTTCATATACACACATTGCAGGGAGATGGCCACAACATAATGACCCATAATGTTTTAAATACATTCAAAATTTAAAACAAATTTAAAGTTGGTATAATATTACCTAGGAACATTGCATTTTTCTTTAATAGTTCACATGCACTGGTTCCTCCCACTAAAAGAAGAATGCTATATTTCATAATACCTTCTGAAGTATATCATAATCATAACATTTATTTAAGATGTTTGTATGTCTGACAATGCTGATATTCTGTAGAACAGTGATGGTTGTTGTAGTAAAGTTCACATTAAGCAGAGAAGTCATCGTTCCAACAAAAATTAAGATAAACTCATGAGTAAGAGACTACCAGGAAGTTACCACCAACTTGACTCATGGTGGGAACCAACATCTGGAAAAGATATCTGTGCTGAGTACGGAGCCCATGCTGTGTCCTGACTGAGCCTCCGACCGTGGCAAAGTGAGGGTTTTCAGATGTTTGTCTGGTGAACCTGAACTGTTGCTTTCTCCATCTATGTGCATGGCTTTCCCCTTTTCACTCATCTCTCTCTCTCACCTGGTTGGTTTTTGTGTGTGCGCGACTGTTTTTGCGTCGTATTTGTATTTACCTCATTATTACCTGACTATTTACCTCATTATTACCTAACTATTTAGCTCATTATTACCTCACTGTTTACCTCATTATTACCTCACTATTTACCCCATTAATGCTGTGAACGGTTTATACAAGTAAACGATCCGAACATTACAAGTATTCATGCGTAATGATGATAATGTTTTGGTTTTATATAGCACCTTATCATGGACACTCAAAGCACTCACTCAAAGCACTTAAATTTAATGCATTACACAGTTACACCCTGGTGGTGGTAAACTACCTCAGTAGTACTGTCATAGCCGCCCTGGGGCAGACCACCAGCACCAAACATCACTCACTCACAGTCATATACCAGTGGAGTTCACACTGGGAGATAGGTGAGTTAAGGACACAACGACAGACTAGGGCAAGGCATAGTAAATGAACCGCCAACCTTTTGGTTATTGGACTCAACCTACCGTGATACTGCTACCTCATAAGCCGCACCCCAAGTCGACCTCTGGTTTTTCACTTATAGGAACAGTGGAAGAGTGGCGACATTTGTCTCATTCAGCCTGATAGCTATCTACTTAGCTTGTTCAGTATTTAGATGCTCTCTTTTATTTAAACTTTCAAATAAACTTTTCTCTATAGGGCGTCTTGATGGAATCCCTCTGTATTTTTTCTAAATTAATAAATGTAATATTCCTTTCTCAGTTAAAGATATGTTGCAGAAGTCCTCTTGAATGATGACACTATATACGACCCTGCATAACTTCGTTTACTTTTAAATATATTACACTGAATAATCTCTTTTATCTCTCATCTATTTGCTGCATTTGACAAAGGGGATTATGCAATTGCTAATTTTATACATGAAGTCTCAATCAAGACTTTCAGTTTGGTTACCACTGTTTCCTGATATATTACAGTTTCACAGCAAAAATTGTATTGTTACTTTCGTTCATAGTAGTTGTCAAAGTGAGTTTGGCATCCTAATCGCTAGATGTGATGTATGTGTACAGAGAGGGATAGGGAGGGGGAGAGGGAGAGTAAACACACCTCTAGGAACTCCCTATGAATCAGTCTGCCTTGCGTTGGCCGCGAGCCCCGTTCCCATTGGCTGGCCCCGTGGGGGTTGGTGGGATGGGGGTGGTAAGTGGCAAGATAAAAGCAGCAAATGTCGGTTGTCCTGCTTGCACACCCACCCACCAGCATACACACGCACGCACACACACACACACACTCCACACAAACACACTCACCACGTGCCTGGCTGTCAGTCTGTCTGTTTGTTTGTGGAAGCCAAAGAAGAGGAGAGGAACCACTGGCCAGGCACCGCTGCTGAGGCTCTCACCTGAAAATGTGAGTATGCACACATACACAAACACACACACACACACACACACACACACATGCAACATGTCTAATCCTATTTGAGATAAGGATAAGGATAAGGGCTCTGCTTCTCAACAAGGGAAAAGACCTGTGGGGCGAAACACTTGCTGAACGGTACGGGACCGATGTGGAGCAAGGGGCAATGTTCATAAGCTGTTGTTTTACTTCAAAAGGCAGTATGACAGTAAACTACGCTAAAATATCCGTGCGAGTTTTATGTGGATGTGATCAAGGAAATCTTAATCTTACTCTGCTAAAAAGGATTACGATAATGCCCTTGTTTTATGTGACAATAACTGTGTATAGAAGTAAAACCTAAGCTCATTTGGGGAGTTGCTACAAAGCCTTTCTGGGTCTATCCATTTCAGACCCCAAAGTGAAAGGATCACATCAGCATTAATGTGCTGATAAGAGGGTCAGTGGTTCAAATGTGCATTTAAATTGTGGAGGCTCGTCTAAAATGTCAAGGAGCGTGATTTAGCATCTTTGCGCATTTTGTAGTAAAAATCCTGCAGTGTTACTGGGTACTAAAAATAAAAGAGCATTATTTTATTCAACTGTGCAATTGCTTTCAGTAATTTGTCTATGTATCTGTTCACTTAAGTGAAAATACACGATATCCACTGAAACCAAACAGTTTATGTGCATTGTGAGTGTGTGTGATGTGCGGACATGAAACCTTACTGGTGAGTTCATTAGGTGCCAGACTTGTAAAATCTGTGCTTCATGAAGGTTGTGGTATTCAGAGTTGGTTTAAGGTGTATTGAACTGAATTGAATTATGTTGTACGACCGTGTTTCTATTTTTTTGACAACCCCGTTTTAGTCAGTGTGCTAGGCTAAATAACAGAAACCAACAAGCTGTATCCTCCAAAATGATCATACAGTTGAATCACTATTTTTCTAATGCACCATTAACAACTGCACATTATACCAGTCATGAATGAGAGATTCGATCCAGGGCCGTTTCATTCTCATTTTCACTTGTATACCTTATGTTTTGGCAGGTGAGTGCACGGTATCTGTGATCACAGCTGAATGTGAATGTGTGTACCTACTGCATACATGCATATCCTTTTTTTGTTTTATGTTGATATTGCTGCACTACCTGTTGCACTGGAACCAGAGTGACATCAGTTTTGTTGCTTTAGATGAGCAATATATTGGAAGGACAATAAAGATTCTCAAGTGACTGATTTTTATAAACATTTATTTTTCAGTATAAAATGAATTATTCTAAATTCATTTTACAATATACTTTCCAAATGGTTCCGATTTGCTCAATTTTCCTTAAGACTACGGTCTTGAGACCAGAATGGAGATCTGTATATCCATGAGTGTGCAGCATACTGACATGGTGTAATAATGATTTAAAAAGTTTGATAATATTACTTTATCCAGGTTGAAGTCTGATGAGTACCACTAGTAGTAGACATAGTAGTTTTATTTACTCGTGACTTTGGATGGCTCATGATCAAACACTCCTCATTTGGCACCATAAACCTGTTTAACTCTGTAATGATCAACCCCAGCATCGTAAGCTCAAAGGTTAAACTTCAGTGTGTGAATATACTGTCTGCATGTGCTGTTTTACTTTTTGTAGAGTAGCACTCTGCTTCAGTCGGAAAGAAATCACCACACTGAAACATATGTTTTTGTGCTGTATTCCAGTCGGCAGTCATGGATGCGGCAGAGTTTCGGCGCCGAGGCAGGGAGATGGTAGACTACGTGGCTGACTACCTGGAAAACATAGAACAGCGGCCCGTCTACCCGGATTTGGAGCCGGGATATCTTCGCTCCTTAATCCCCACCGAGGCCCCAGAGGAGCCTGAGAATTATGAGGACATAATAAAGGATGTGGAGAGGGTCATAATGCCAGGGGTGAGCTGGTGCAGTTTTTGTTTGCTGCAACATTGTTAATGCACGGATTCCCATTTACAATGTTCAGATTAGTTTATTAGGACATTTCATGAGATAATAATGCATTTCTGTCACATAATGTCCATAAATTCATTACAGCAATTTAGGTCAGTTGACCTAAATTGTTTGCTTGACTAATCCCTGCATATTGACTCAGAGCACATGTTCAGGTCGCTTTACCAAATTTGTCAGACAGAAAGGAAAAGGTCAATTTAGCACTTGAACTGTGGAAATCCCGCCACTTGTGATTTTGATGATCAATTCCTTCAACGGTTCCAAGTTAATTAACGTTGTGTCATGGCAGCTTGCTAGAATTTAACGGGATCATCCCTATGTTCCTCGGGTCCTATATTCCCCGCTTTGTATGTGACCAAGGAACATAGGATCCCTTTTTTAAAAACAGGGTTAGGGTTAGGTTTAGAGCCGGTGTAACTCCAGCTAAATGTAATGCTAGCTATTTAGCCTAACAATAGAAGTAACACCTAAGACAAGCAGTTTGCTAAAACTTCAGACAAACTGTAATTTAGCCATTTAATGTGCTATCTTTGTCCAGGTCACCCACTGGCACAGCCCCTACTTCTTTGCTTACTTCCCGGCTGCATCCTCTTACCCCGCCATGCTGGCTGACATGCTTTGTGGAGCCATTGGCTGCATCGGATTCTCCTGGGTAACAAACGCTTCGTCGCTGCTTCTCTACACTTGGCACACTTTGTGTGTCTTTAGTTCATTTAAGTTTTCTTTTCTTTTGTCCTTGTGTTCGTTCAGGCTGCGAGTCCAGCCTGCACCGAGCTGGAGACAGTGATGTTGGATTGGCTTGGGAAGATGCTGCAACTGCCCGAGTGTTTTATAGCGGGGACACATGGTCACGGGGGAGGTGTCATCCAGGTACGTGTCTTGTGACGTGTTTTCCATGTCTGCCTGCCTTAGTTAAATATCCTATACAGAGTTATTATGATCAAATCATGATCCAATCCAACTTCCGGACTCATACTAGAGGCTTAAATTTTAACAAGCACACAGTATAAATGTGTGTTTAAATGTAACTGTCTCCAGTTTTCAGATAAATTTAACTTTAAAGGTGTTCATACGGACAAATAACTCATAACTTCTGTGTCCACATTCATCAGCGATTAGTGCGCTATTGATTTGTTGTCCCTTTCTCTACCTGGTTCAAACCAGCTGAAAATTGGTAGGAAATTGCCTTTTAATATGTCATCCGCCGACAGAGATGACAGTGATCGTGCTGGGATTGTTTCGTGCGAAAAAGGTCAAAGCATTAGTTTAGTGCTCCATTGACAGAAACGCCAAAGCAATGGCAGAGGATGTACTCTGTGCAAAATGAGCATGTGTGTTTGTGTTAATGGGATGGAGAGGAGTGGAGCATGAGAGTGCACTCTGATGACAGATCATTTCATGCCTCCTCTATTGTGACCACCTGAGTGTGAGGGCGTGTTTATGTGTGCGTGCTCATCTGGCTCATTGTGTTTTTGTTTCTGTCTTGCCACTCTCCCTACAGCTTACCAGCTCACTATGGCAACGAACGGGGCTCTTCTCAGTGCAGCAGGGCTAATGAGTGTTGTGACAGCAATTTGCCAGCCTATTATTATAAACCGTATGCCAACACAGAGGGGAAAATGGGATGGGTTTAAAAAGAAACCTAGAGCTTCCTTTTCACCTTTGCATGAGACAAAAAAAAATTCACCTATAGTTAAAAGGTAACTAATTGACTATAGCCTTCAAGAAAAATAATGTGGGACACTTCTATCTATAGCTTGTTATGTTTTTAAGGACACAAGTGAACAGGTTGTAAGTGGAGCCCTGCTTCCTCTGCCGATTCGTAATTTTCTAGTATTGGGATAATATATATCAGATTTCAAATTATAATGATAAAATGCCTGGTCAATTGCATTTGAAAAACAACAGGCTTTCTTTTGCTATTGTTGGAAGAAAATGGGTGAAAGATGGAAATCTGTATCTGGGAATCGAAAACTAATTATATCTTGGGGGAGTGCTTGTAAGCAGGAAGAGAACAGGAAGTAGACTTGGGTGAGTTTGGAAGCCTGTGGTTTGATTATGTTGTAAGCCAAAAGCTGCTCATATTTAAAAATGTAACGGTAAAGAGCCTAGCCTTGATACAGTTCTCAAAAAACAAGTTATCACTCTATTTCTATCAGTAATTTCAGGTGAATATGGGCCTACTGTTCAAAAAGTGACATAATTCATGTTGGCGTGAATAACTCCATTGCTTCATGTGACACGTTTGATAAAATATTAATTTCTGCTGTCAGACCTGCCACAGACTCAGAGGTATACACCAATTGCGTTTACTGTTGCAATTTCCCTTTCATATGCTTAGAATTTGGGTTTGGTTACCACAGGTGTTCCTCAGGGAAAGATATTAGAGCCACTACTGCTTACTTTGTACTTTTGTACAACATTGAATCATGGCTAAACAACCGATTGTCTTACAAAACTTGGGTTTTGTTTTGCTAAAATCTTTGGCCTTAAAAGCTCTCCTGGTTGCAACTTGCAACCTGCAACTTGTCCATTTCCCATTTCTCTCTACTGACAAACTATCCAACACAGTCCAAAAACAAAACCCCAAACATTTGTATTCTTACTCTAAAACTTAATACTGTCCATCCTACTCTTCATATAGAGATATTCTTGATGCTTAAAACATTGTTTACACTGGATCAATAGGGTTACATGAATAAATGAGCATAGCTTATATTAGTCTGCTCATCTGGTGATTTTCACCTATTGATTGAGTAATTTGAACAACTTTGTTGAGTTAATGCCCCCAGATACAGCAGAAGCCATGCTTCACTTTTATTGTGTAGCCTCAAACTATTTTAAATGTATCAGACTGCGTTTGAAAGAAGGGAGGTGTCACTGCGTTCACATCAGAGTCCTAATAATAACAGACAAACAGACTTTATTTGGGTTGGTAAACCTAACCCAAATAAAGTCTGTTTAGCATTGAATATTTGATGTGTAGTATATTTTGTACTGTACTGTACATCCTGAAGTTGAAATAACACAGCATCCTTCTCTTTCTAACGTTTAACCTGAATTATTACTTCACGAGTTATTACTTCAAGACTGCAGCAGCTAACTTTATTAATCAATAACTTGTTATCAGTCAGTGGTAGCTGGTCCTTGCATTAAAGCCCAACATGTAACATTCAAGACTGGTATGAAATGAGATTTACAACAGTGGAACATAAGTTCTGTCATTCTCCAACAGGGCACAGCCAGTGAGGCGACGCTGATGTCCTTGCTCGCCGCCCGGTGCAAAGCAGTCAGACGGGTCCAGGCTATCGAAACAGAAAAATCAGAGGGTGAAGTCCTCTCCAAACTGGTGGCTTATACTTCTGAACAAGTAAGATTGCAACACACTTGCAGTCTTCCTTATGTCTTGTTCATGTTCTAGTTCAGTGCTGCTCTTGCACTCTCCAGTGTTTTTTTGTATTGTACCAGACTAAAAATGGCTGTCGCAGTGCTCATAGAAAGCGCATATAGAAGCTTTCAGCCATGGGAAGTGGTCAAAAATCCATATACTGTGTGTACTTTGACCACCTCTAGTTTTTTTCCCGTTCTTCATGCACCTGACATGACACAAGACGTCCACTGTCACAGCTTTCAGGGAAAGAGTGCACCTGCAAGTTTGTGTAAACGTTAGCCCATGTGACGCCATTAATGGTTACTTCAGTAAGAGTAAAAGAGTTTTTTGGCAATTGGGGGAGACAAAAGGTCAGTCAGGCAGTAGCTGGGTCTGATCAGGTTTAACACCAGGCTACCTGACATTGTAATTGGGTTAGTGTGTTTCCTAAGGGCCACACAGACCTTTACAGAAAGACCAGTTAATATTTTTCTACTGCCTGTTTAGACGCAGTGTTCTATTTGTCGCACAAAGTTGTGTAAGAAATCTTTATGAAATCTGTTGCTATGGCTTCTCAAATACTTTGAACTACTATTGCATCTCTCCCCAACATTACCTACTTTAAGTATAAAATGACCCATTCTTTAGTTTTACAGTTATTTAGTATCCATGCACATGGAGTTAGATGCTAACTCATAAGGTTGATGTTCTCAATTCTATCGCTTGTTTTTCCTCCTGAGGCTCATTCCTCAGTGGAGCGCGCTGCTCTGATCGGAGGAGTGATGATGAGGAAGGTTCCTACAGACGACCACTATGCTGTGAAAGGGGAAATGCTTAAGAAGATGGTGGAGGAGGACAAAGCAGCTGGACTCATCCCTTTCTATGTAAGAAAAGAGAACTCTACTCTTGTAAATGCTACAGCCAGTTACCCAACCACTCACTAAGCTGATGTTCACAATAATACAATTTGCCTGCGATGCAGCTGTGCACACCCCGAGGCCTTCTGCTAAAGGATAACATTGTTTCTGTTGAACAAAATGCATGTCTATCTGGTTAGGGACAATGATCACTGTCTCATGTGCACCTACAAATCCCTATCAGTGGACAATATTGAGGAGGCTGCAATAGTCCAGCAGCTCCGAATCATCTGTGTGTCAGAAGTGATATTCTAATGTATGTTTAAGAGATGGATATTTGTACTATGGCCCCAAAGACAAAACTGTCTTTTGTCATTATGGTGTATAAAATTATTGAGATTCAAATGGTTACTGCTGTGACAGTGAAAACATAATTTGACACAGAAAATAAAGCATTTTGATAAATTGTATATGTCTTACCAAAGGTGTGGGCTCATGGGCTCACAGCTAAACAACAGAGTGGCTTACAAAATTCACCTGTATATGTCTGTGTTTCAGTTCTGTGCCACTCTTGGCACCACTCCATCATGTGCTTTTGATCACATCTCCGAGCTGGGGGCCTTATGTGAGTCAACCAGTCGCACACATATAAATGCTTTACTAGCTTTATGAGCACATTATGACCAGACTTGATTTAACAAGATGTTTAGATTGATTGGACTTGTTTCCTTTGTGTACTTTATTGATCGCTCTGTTTCTTGTCTATTCCAGGTAATGAGAAAAATATGTGGATGCACGTTGATGCAGCATATGCTGGGAGCGCGTTTATCTGTCCTGAATTTAGACCTTTATTGAATGGTGTTGAGGTGTGTAAATATATTCATGTTCTTATACAATAAATGGCATGCTAGTAATTGTATCCCAGAATGTGTTAGACTAAGATTAATGTGGTTTTGGGTGTGATGAGAGACTTTGGGTGGGAATCCACCTGCATATATATTGGTGCAGAACGAGAAGAGCACCTATTTTCTGAAATGTCTTTTATTACATGAGAGGAAACATTAACTGTAAACTGTTTGAAAAGGGCATAACGTTAATGTCAAGGAGGAAGCATGCAAGGCTGAGTAATAGGCCAAACAATCGGCGTAAGAAGTGGCAGCATCAATCTGGCTTCTGAGGGTGCCGAGGCAGCTGTTGCTCCCCAAGCTGTGCAGAGACGCAGAGATAAGGACAGAGTAATTTCCTGAGGCAGCGTTAGACCTTTATATATCACTGTTTATTAGACACACGAGTTCAAACAATGTTGGTGGGGAGACAGAGAAAACAGACTAGACCGTAAAAGGACCAACTGTTGTTTCATCTTTTCTCTGACTGCTAGCTTTGAAATGAGTTAATGGACTTACAATAACACAATTTATTTCCATATTCCTGCAATTTATTGTTACGTTGTGTGAATAGAATGGAAATATTTAGATCCGATGTTCTTTTTTTAAAGGGTGGAAGTGTTCCTCAAACTTCTTCAAGCCTTATGTGGTAATACAGTAGTTATTAGAAATCAGCTATTAGCATAGTAGTTATGGAACATAACTTTGAAACATCAAAAGGTCAGAGAGAATTACTGAATGAACCTGGTTCTTTTTGGATGAGAGTGTAGCCCTGTTAGAGGATTGGTTGCTAGGATATAAGTGATGGCCGGTAGGCAGGCAGCCCCCTTTGAATCAGTCAGCATGGCAACTGTCCACCAGGAGTCTGTATAACATTGTCTGTCCGTGCGGTGTTATTGCATTTGTGGAGGTAGAGAAGAGGATATTACAAAAGATAGGCAACAAAAAGATGTGAGCAGATAAGAAATGGTTCTGCCTCTCGTTGAATAAACCTTCCTGTCAGGAAAGGGTTATTTCCAGTGAGCTCTATAATCTGTTGGCTGAATGTTCCTCTTTTGCATTTCAAATAAATTGTGCCTGCTCTAGTCTAGATAATGCTGTTGGTGACAAGGTCGCCTCTGCGTCAGTAATGCCGAATGAAGACATGTTATGGTGTGTGTTGTTCCAGGAACAAATTTTCTACATTTTCTCGCTGGGCACATTATTAGATCTTCCCCCCAAAAAACAACAAAAAACAAAGCACAGATCTCATTTTAAAGCCACGGATATTGTACTGTGATCCTAGTTGCAAGTTAATTTTCATCTCTATTCCCTGTGGCTTCATCTCTATTTTACTCTTTATTTTACAGTTTGCAGACTCCTTCAACTTCAACCCTCACAAATGGCTTTTAGTCAACTTTGACTGCTCTGCAATGTGGTGGGTTAAACACAAAAGCAACATTTCCAATATCACAGTGCCTTTTTCTTTGTGTTACATCTCCAATTATAACCCTTCCGTCTGTCTATGAATGACACGTCTGTGGGCGATGCGAAGACCGGTTTAACAAAGAGGAAATTAAACCGACCATTTTTAGCATCTAGCTCTGTTTTAGTTTTTTGTCAGGGACCCACGGTCCCATAAAGTAACAATGAGCCCTGACATCCATCCACACGTCAGTCATTTGCGCAGTAAAAATAGAACAATGCCTTGCACCTGCCTCTCCTGTCAGCATCGACAAAACGAGAGCTGCATGCACAAGATGGAAACGGTGACATGGGGCGAAGGGAAGAGGTTCTTGAAAGCCTTTTCCACCTCCTCTCCCTGTAAACCTCTACTTACAGGACACCTACAATTCTGTTTTAGTTGTCTGGCACATTTATTATCATTGAAGTTAATTTGTACGTGGAGAAGTTTTAGTCTAGTTTTAGTAGAACATTGTGGTTCAAATGTCTGAGACCTGGACAATAATTAGAGAGTTTGAGGTTAAACAAGCATTTTAGTGTTAGTTGTTTTTCTGTGTAAGTAACTGGAACAGCTGTGTCACAATCAGGGAGACCAAAAAATACCAGTCAATCTACAAATGTCCTATAAAAAAAGATACTACTCGCTAAGATGCTGGTGTGATAAAACATACCAACATTTAAGCAAGTGGATGATTGAAGTTGTATGATAGATATTAAAATGAAATTGTAATGAAATGACGTGAAGTTTGTCTGAGCCTTTTGGAGAAGGTGCTCCGTTGTCGGTCTATTATATGGTGGACAGGGTTACCCATGATTGATATCAGTTTCCTCTCCACTATAGACCACACAGTGGAGAAATGGTGCATGTCCTGATGAATCCATGTCTGAGATTTGTGACAGTAAAAGAAGGCTTTATGTAAGGAGAAGGACGAACCCTCCTGCACTGAAAGTAGCAATAGAGCTCCATTGTAAGGAGCTCACTGGTTTGTTTGCTTCTTTGCAGGAAAGCATTTAGCAGAAGTAAGACAAAGAAGTGCTGACTGTCGTGGATTTTTGACCGCAGTTACCTGAGTTCAAGCTGAAAAACAAGAAGTTCTTTGGAACGTTGTGAAATTTATACCGGGAAATAATCAGTCATTGGGTTTCATGCAGTTCAAATGCATGCCTTAAAGCAAAAGCAAATATCAAATCATATATGAATGAGTATATTCTGGAACTCATGTTTATTTTTCACTAGTGTTTACTTAATAATTAACTTAATGTATACTGCACAATACTGAGCGTTATTTATGGGACCATAATCAAGTTTGACATAGCAAAGACTTTTGTATCTTTAGACATTACAACTTAGCATCAACAGGTTGTCTTATATCTATTTTTTTTTTTTGTCCACAGGGTGAAAAAGAGAACAGACATCATTGGAGCCTTCAAAATGGAACCACTCTACCTGAAACACGAAAACCAGGAATCAGGTATTTTCACATAAATGATCTAAATCACTGATCACTGATCAGGTTGGATCCATGTGGGATCGATTGTGTGACGGCAGCTGTGAAGAGCTGTCACCATGTTTAGCATTCACATTGTGAGGGAGGTTGACGGGTGGAAAAGAGCTCATCTGCACACATCTGAAGCACCGGTGCCTTAAATGCAGTGCAGTGTAGGCTAATTGAGACAGGCACAGGCGTGAAGGACATCCTGAGACCAGAACCAAAATAAAAACGGTTAAGATTTGACAGAAGAATTCAGCACAGTCCTGCACGACTCCGGGTTGAGCATCTCTGCTGATACTGTGCGTGCTCCCAGCCTGCAGATGGGCTCAGATTTGCACTATAATTTGCCTCAGAGACGAGCGGACAGCAGAGAAAGACAAACAGCTACCTCCCACCAACACGAGGCATCTTACAAAAGCCTCTGCTCATATAAGCTGGACTCTTCAATCTAATTAGTGGTTATTAGCACAAGCTAACACAGGCCTCCATTCTGCAGAGATGAGCTACCTGTAGCCAGTGGTGTGTGTGTGTGTGTGTGTGTGTGTGTGTGTGTGTGTGTGTGTGGACTGACAGTGATCAGAGAGATAGAGGGGGTGGACAGCAAAGACAGCAACACCTGGACAATGGAAAACTAAATAACAGCAAAAAGAAGAGAAAAGAAAAACAACAAAGCTAAAATATATTTTTCTGACACTTACATTAGTTAATATCACATCTGTTATTGTCACAAATTGTTGTGTTATCAGACAATACTGTGTTTATTTCATTAGTTGTATGCTGCACTTCTGGTATATAGTCACATTAAGAAAAGCAGATTTATGTGAAAATTATATTTTCAGCATTAGTCTATATTACACAGTATACTAATGTATAACATATAGACACTGTCATATCTATACTCTTAACATGTAATGGACGGTATTATGTGTTTCTCTTTCAACAGGGCTGGTCACAGATTACAGGGTAAGATGAATAATTATTGGACCTGAACACGACATCAGCATTAATATTGAAAAATGCTGCAAAAGAAAAGAAAACAAACAACAAAAAAAATGGGATTGCTTCCATCCTGCAGCACTGGCAAATTCCACTCGGCAGGAGATTTCGTTCGCTAAAGCTGTGGTTTGTCTTCCGTATGTATGGACTCAAAGGGCTGCAGGCTCATATACGCAAGGTAGGCGAAAAGCAACTTGGATGATTACACAGTATTTTATTATATATATTTTATTATATATTTAGAGTTTTTACAATGTGTGGGGGGGAAAATGAGAATTATTTTGTTCAATGTGCGGTTTGTAATCTAGTACTGCAGTAGTGGACCTGCCTTATGTGGAGGCTTTCCAGACACTATTCCATGTTTTTATCATTTTCAAAATGTTGCTTCACTTTATTTTTGTCTCAATCACTCCTGGAAAAAAAAAATCAAAAACTAATCTGCCAATCACACATGCCTTTATGCTAAATGCTATTGCCAACCTTCCTCCAACACCTCACCCCTGACTAACCCTCCCTCTTCGTTGCCCTCCCTCCTTATTGCTCTCCATCGGCGTACTGTGCCTTCATGTCTGACCTGCATATCCTTTTAATAGTGACATTTTCTGCTTCTTTCGATATCCCCCTTTCTCCCCAGTGTGCCTGTCTCTCCTCCTCATCTTCCTCTTCCTCCCTCCAGTCTGCTCTGTCAGTCAAAGGAGTCTGTTTTGTGTTTGCTCTCCGTTTTAAAAGAAGTGGCAGGCGCAGCATCCCTGCAGCTATAAGCCATGACGCAGTACTCTAATGTACATGCATCTGTTGAATTAGAGCAGTTCAGAGTCCTGTTCTTGTCTCTAGCTGAACCTCATTTCGTCTGTCGATATTTTTAAATAGAAATATAGTGTCTGATGTTGTATTTTTTCCTTCTCCCTGTATGGAAAAATACACTTAGTCTTCTTCTCCTTCTAAACACTAATACCTTATCCACTGAACAAAAGAAGCAGTAAAATACCAAAGCATTTTAATGGCAACAGCATGTACAATGGGCTCCAACCAGCAGACAGTAAGAGGCAGGACTGAGATCATTACAGTTTATTGGCTCTTAACAAACAGTGATGCAGAGTTACCTGCTGGGAACGGTGGTGGTGGTCAACCGGCTCTTCTTCATTTAGGCCCAGTTTTTAACTTTATTAGAGAGAAACCGTCAGGAAACGTGCAGAGGAAGCCAGCCCATATAATCGTTATTACGTGCACTGATGCACATTTCACCGTTTTGCTCAGCAGGGCTCTTTGATCTTGAGTGGATGAATTATGCCGTGGGTGCACGTTTGATCATGCAATGCCAAGTAAAAAAAAAAAAAAAAAAAAAGAAAGAAAACAGAAGAAAAACAGAAGTGAGGGAAATGACATTTCCTGTAACCACAGTTTGAACTTTCATGGTTCCTAAGTCCTCAGTTTGAATTTTTCCGACGTGTACCCCCAGGAATTACCTCCTATAAGGATGCAAACTATCACGTAGCATGTTTGTTTAATTTTTAGTTATTGGTGATTTAGTTCAGAAAGTAAAGTGTAAAGTGTTACATTTGCCAAATAAATAAAAAGAATTTGTCAGTGTGGGAAAAAAAACCTTCTGATCCCTAAACCAAGAAGCTCTGCTCCTTGCAGTGGTACAACACTGCCACCTAGTCAACATCAGGTAAATTACAGCCTTAAGCGGAGTTGACAGTTTCTCTGACACAGGTCAAATTTAAAGGCCGGGACATTTTCTCCGGCTTGTGTCATGACCTGGACTAACTAACACACCGTGCCCTTTGAGCTCTTTACTTCCTGGTTGTATTTGCCGTGCTGCTTTTCTCTATCCGCCTCAGATAAAGTTAGATTGAGGATCATTGACATATTATATACTGCAGAGCATTTGCTCAGAATAATCTATGTCTTCTATTCACAGCAAGTGGCCCTGGCCAAAGAGTTTGAGAGTCTGGTGCGAGCGGACAAGAGGTTTGAGATCTGTGCTGAAGTCGTCCTGGGGCTGGTCTGCTTCAGGCTCAAGGTAAAACCCAACATTATAGTCTTAAGTGTGTCATTCCAGTTTTTTTAATTTTTTTTTTTATTTTTTTAGGACATTGCCTTACCCTGTTAAACCAGTTTCACTATAGAATAAACTCTTTTTCTGCCTCAGGGGGAAGCTGATATCTGTCATTTATTGAATGACAAAGAATTTCGTACTGCCTTACATGTGTTATCCACATAACAAACAACTAAATCTGAGTGTTTGTTTTTGCATATGGTGTGACAAAATGGAAACTGTTGCCCCCCTCACACATTAGGCTTTTGTTTTTTGTTTTCAGCCTAAAAAATCATGCCCGAATAAATTCAGTCAATAAGAGCTCCACAGCTGTGAGGTCAAAACCAACAACCTTGGGCTCTATGGATGAGAGATGCCCGTGGAAAATCTAAAATACAATAAGTCTTCTCCGTGCCAGTGAGGTGTAAAATGAGTACAGTGAGTCAGTAAACACTGATTATTATTAATATTTTCTAAAAAAAAATTCCTACTCCTCAGTTCAGCTTCATGGACTTCTACCTTCAAAATATGGCAGCCGGTTGCAGTTTTAATAACAGGCTTTGTCTTGGGAATATTTGCCTCTAGAGTGGAAAGGAAGCTCGTGGTGTGAATCTAAACAGCCTTCCTTGCTCCTTCCTCAGGGCTCCAATGAGCTGAACCAGGACCTGCTGAAAAGGATCACCAGGAGCAGAGAGATCCACCTGGTGCCTTGCCAGCTCTCCGGCCGCTTCGTCCTGCGCTTCGCCGTGTGCGCACGCACCACCGAGTCACGTCACATCCAGCAAGCGTGGCGGCACATCACGCAGCTGACCTTTGAGCTCTTGCAGGAGGCCAGTCATTGACCAAAAGACTGAGGAGCTGGGGCTGTCCACTCTGATGCCTACACGAGGACCAAAGATTGGACAAAAGTCTCCTGAGTGTTTGCAGGTGTAAAATGTCTTGTGTCCAGTCCAGTGAGCATTCGTCATTATTTTTTGCATATTTTTCTGTGTTGCAAATTAATGTGAAAATAACTTCTTACAAATTAACCAAATGTGCATAAAAGGAAAATGTGTAAGTTCCAAATATTACATCTTACATTTGCAAATTGTGGCTTCACTGACTTGGCCTCACTCCTCATCATAGTGCACTTACCCCCCTGCAGGCTTGTCTGTGCTGGTGTCTTGTGTGTGTCAAATATGGTCTGTAGTTTGGTTTGAATGTTGTGATTTTGATTTTTTTTTTTTTTTTTTTTTTTTTTGAGTTTTGCCATGAATGTATTGCACTGTGCGAAAAAAAAAAAAGAAAAAAATTTTGTCCGTGCTCATATAATATACAGGCCGAGCTTCTTAACATTAGTGATACAGCTACTTTGAGGGCTTCATAAAGTGCAAGCTTAAAGAATTCTAATACGGCTCCTAGTAATCAGGTTAAAGCCTCTTATAAGTGCATTCATTTATTTATAACCTCATTTGCAAATGTTGTTTAATATATAATGGCACGCAAGGGCCAAACACTTTATTACCTTTTTTTTCTTCTTCTTTTTTTTTTTTGATTCCTGTAGTGTCTAATGCACAGTGTATTTCCCAAGCTGTAGCACGAGACAATCACAGAGTCGCTGTAAACAGTGGGATGAGAATGAAAAGCTCCAGGCGGGAAACACGAGTCCGTTATTTCCATCGTTTCCTTATAAACTGTCTTGGACAGATTATCAATGATCAAAAGAAAACATGCAGACTGTCTGACACAAGTTTAATTTCTTGGTAATTCAAGTTTATCTTTGTTGGCACCAGGATCCTCCACTCAATAGAGTCTCCACATATACTGTACGTTTAACTTTAAACCTTGAGATCTGGCACAGATTATTTAAGATGAACAAATGTGACTTGGTTTGTAAATTGTTAAACTTTTCATGTGTCCACTGCCGGGAAGTGTATAATAATCTGTGGTGTCGCATCTCTGCGCCTTGTTGTTAATGTTGCTGTTAGTTCGTATGATTGCGTCAACGTCAGCTGCTGTTTGGGATCCTAGTGTGCTGCTGCTCTCTTTGGCTTGGCTGTGGCCTGCATGCAATGGTATGGGTTTATTTTAATAAAGTCTACTGTAGTCTGCACAGCATGTTGTTATTCTTCATTAAAGGTTAATGATATATCACATTAGATTATTATAATTACGCCTTGCAATGACACACGCATAATTATATGTTACAGTATTGTACAGGACACTGACCTTATGGTCCCAGTTTGAACGATTGTTACTTTATGTACTTTCAGCCTCGTCACACTCATGCATGCGGTGATTTTATTGAAAGAGTAGTAAACCTACAGCCTGATACGCTTCTGCTGTCGCTCCGCTGAGGTGTGCTCAATTAAAGATGACAGGCATAAACACTAGCGACCAACATGCTGAGCCAATAGGCCTCCTCTGAGCATCCTAATCCCCGCGGACAAAGGCCAGCGTTCTATAAATACAGATGAGGCTCCGGCATAAGACGTTAATTCTCAGTCCCTGATTACTGGTCAGCGGTGCTTGTTGCTGCTCGTTCACTTGATTTAAAAGCTAAATTAAGACCGCTCTGCAGGGCAACCTCATGATGCAGGTGTAGGCAGGCAGGAACTCGCTTTAAAATCAATCCGCGTAACAGCTCGTTGTACGGTTTCGGAGTAATGGTGCCCTGCTGCTCGCTTGTGCAAAGTAAATCGTAAACCTTGGTGACGAGGCACGTGGGGCGTACCAATGGTACTGCAGAGGTCTTAGATCAAGTATTTAAAATGGAGAACTTGACCTGTATGAATAAAACATGGGCTTACTCTCGACGTTCCGCTGAGTCAGGTGAAACTTTTAAATGTACACAGTGGAATAATGCAGTGGAGGCATCTAGGGTGTATTGTTGACAGATTTACAATTAGAAATAAAAGCAATATTAAGACATTTCGTCTCAAAAAATATCATATATTTTATTCTGCTTAATTATTACCTGTCGCAAAATCTTTGGTTGATTGAACAGCCTCAAGCGTGGACGGCCTCCATGAGGAAACACTGGAGAACTAAAAGACTAAAACAGTAAGATGTGGTAAGAAATTAAAATAAATAGATTAAAACAAAACAAACTAAAGAAAAAAAATGGTTGAAATAACTTTTCCCAGTAATAATAGCAACAGAAGTAAATAAATGGACCATGTTAAAATAAGCCATATAAAGCACTAGTAACATAAATAAAAATCAACTGGGATAAAATAGAATCAGGAAGAATAAATATCAAAATGGAGTTAATAAGAATTAGAAACATACACAATTGAAGTTGTCTGTACTCTACTCTATTGGTGAAAAATACAATTTTGTTAGACATTTTAAAAATCAGTTAAGAAACTATAAGATAACATTACAATTATTTCCAACAAATTTTCCAAAGTCAATAACAGAACAGCTGACTCCGCTATCATAATTATTATATTTCACAGATTTCTATGTAATCATTCAAATCGACATTTCTTGCACATTTAATGTAAAAGAAGAGAAAGAACGAGTTGACGAGGACAAGCACAAAAACACGGTTGTTGTTCTGCATTGCCAAAGATAACTGTAAATAACGTCCATTCTCCTCAAGTGCTCAGACCATCTTAATAGATGTGGGCTTTTATACATTATGGACTCCTCTGAGTGATTATCTGTTGCTTCTGGAATTACTACACTCCTGCCAAGTGTAATTAAACATTCATTCGAGCTCTTTGGGCTCACGGCTCTGATGCAAGACAACGTGAAGCACTCAGTGCATCAGCATGAATTCCAGTGTGTTGCAGAACCCGCAGACGTATTTTAATTTTTTAATTTGTTGTTAGTGTTGCTCTCCTTCATAGCACTTGTGAGTGTGACATGGATGAAATCTACTCCCAAAGAAACATGTTTCAGTCTGCAGGTTGTCCACTAGATGGCGCCTCTGAACACTGTTTCTCGAGAGCCGCTCAGTTGTCATCGGTTGACCCACATCCAAAAATATGCCGTTGATTCCGACACCGATGGATAGCAAGAAAACATGACCTGCCTTTTGCAAAGCCTTTGGGTTCAAACATTCTGCTGTGAACTATATAAAGACCCGGTTTCTATACTTGTATGTTGAGTGTAGACTTTGCTGTTATTAGTAGATCACGTTGCATTCTTCAAGCAAAGCAACTGGAAGCTGAGAGGGTTACCCCTGCAACAAACTCAATCCAGTATGTGTGCAGCACATTTGTGTGTGTGAAATGTAAATAATGATGATGTAAATGACAAATGCAGTTAAAATAAATATTGAACACATCACAATTTTTCATAGTGAACATACTTCTAAAGGTGCTATTGACATGAAATTTTCACCAGGTGTTGGTAACAACCCAGGTAATCCACACATAGAAATAAACCAAAACAAATAAGTTCAGAAATTAAGTTATGTGTAATAATGTAAAATAACAGAGGGAAAAAGTATTGAACATGGTTACTGATATTTATTTAATACTTTGTATAAAAGCCTTTGATGGTAATGAAGCTTCAAGACGCCTCCTGTATGGAGAAACTAGTCACATGCATTGTTCAGGTGATTTTGGCCCATTCTTCTACACAAACAGTCTTTAAGTCTTGAAGGTTCTGTGGGCCTCTTCTATGAACTCTGATTTTTAGTTCTTTCCATAGATTTTCAATTGGATTCAGGTCAGGTGATTGGTTGGGCCGTTCTAGCAGCTTTATTTTCTTTCTCTGAAGCCAGTCGAGAGTTTCCTTGGCTCCGTGTTTGAGATCATTGTCTTGCTGAAATGTCCACACTCGTTTCATCTTCATGATTCTGGTAGATGGCAGCAGATTTTTCTCAAGAATGTCTCTGTACATTTTTCCATTCATCCTCCCTTCAGTACCATGATGTTCCCACCTCCAAACTTCACTGTCGGTATGGTTTTTTTTTTTTTTTTGGGGTGATGTGCAGTACATTTTCTCCTCCAAACATGGTGTGTGTTGTGGGATATAAAGAGTTCAATTTTGCTGTCATCTGACCAGACTATGTTCTCCCAGTGTTTTACAGGCTTGTCTAAATGTTGTGCAACAAATTTTAAATGAGCTTCAACATGCTTTTTCTTCAGAAACAGAGTCTTGCGTGGTGAGTGTGCAAACAAGCCATGGCCATTGAGTGCATTGCTCATTGTTTTCTTTTCTTTGGTCCTTGGCTCTTGGACAACTCTTCTGATAATTCTTTTCACTCTTCTGTCAGAAATCTTGCGAGGAGCACCTGGTCGTGACCGGTTTTTGGTCGAATGATGTTCTTTCCACTTCCGGATTATGGCCCCAACAGTGCTCACTGGAACGTTCAGAAGTTGGCAACAATAAGGTTGCAAAGTTTTTGGTAGAGTTCTTTGCTTTTACCCATCATGAGATGGTCCTTGTGTGACATTTCGGTAATGACAAACCTTTTTATAGGCCATCAGTTTGGACTGAACCAGCTGATTTTTTATTTACACAAGGTGCAGGATAGTTTTCTGATCACTGATAGATTTCAGCTGGTGTCTTGGCTTTCCACGCCTTTTTCCACCTCCCTTTCTGCGTGTGTTCAATACATTTTCCTTCTGTTACTTTACATTATTACACATAATTCATTTCTGAACTTATTTGTTTTGGTTTCTTTCTATGTATAGATTTATTGGGTTGTTACCAACACCTGGTGAACATTTCATGTCAATAGCACCTTTAGGAATATGTTTACTATGATAAATTGTGATGTGTTCAATACCCGCTGTAAATAGTTTCTTTTTAAACTTTGAATCTGGGTAAGCAACAAGAACCAGATGCAGGAGTCACAATGACATCTGTATCACACGAGAGGGGTGTATTATTGATGTGAAAACAAACATGGAAATGTGGAAAACAAGTGTCTTGCCCGGTCGTCTGAAGAAACATCAGCTAATTTTCAACAAAAATGTAAAGTCCACTTGGACTTTTGGACTGCAAAAACAAAATTATTGTATTAATTAACAATGTGATTTTAGCAATGGTAAGTAAAAAAAAAGTTCTAATAATCTACATTTGCCAACAACATCAAGCCAACAATTTGCTGCTGAACACAAAGAACTAAATAGTCCCTCAGGGAAAGCTTCTGGGGTGGAGCCCAGACAGCGCTATCCATTCCAACGCAACACACTGTCAAATGCACTGGTTGCCTCACTCTAGCCTCAGCAGCCATCTAATATCTGCTGTTTGAGGTTGTTTGCTGAAAGCTTGCCCAACTCACTTTTTCACTTCAGAGGCATCAGCTGGGAAAACATTAAAATCTAAGCCATCAGCACATTACAGACTCTGCAGTCACGGCTACGCTTCAGCTCAGCAGACCTCAGAGGTCAAATTACATGGCCAGCATTGAATGCTTCACATAGAACTATGCATTGATTAATGTTAACACTATAACTGTAATCCTATTAGGATAAGAATTTCCTTATTGCCTCTGGGCGCCTCTGCAGCTTCTCTGCAGCTCGTCTCTGCAGCTTCCCTGCACGGGGAGAGGGTTCTGTACTATGCAGTCAATGAAGACAATGGCTACCGCAGAGAGGGTTACAGTAGGCTTGAGGTAGAAAGGTGGATAGGAGAGACTGATTTTAAAGTGCACCAACCCACACATTAGAAACCCACACATTAGAGGGCAGAGGGATAATCGTCCGGCAATTTCCCACATAAGAATGCATCATCATGTACAAAGCATGCCTATGCTGCATGTAGTGCTGTAGTGCTGTAGCTTTTAAACTCAAATGTTGTAAATGCTCAGACAGAATACACCTTTGAACTTCTAAACTGTGTACTGAGTGCAGCGTGTCAAAATAGAGAGCAACACTGAAGCGTCGTGATAATGATAAAAGTTCCAACGATTCCAGTAGTATGGCTACAAAAAAAAAAAAAGAAAAGTAAAATGCACAGATTTTTACGACGGAGGATTAGGGCCACATTAAAAAAAAAAAAAATAGCGGCGCAGACCACAAAATCAGTTTAAAGACATGCAAGAGGATGTGAGACGACGGAGGAACGCCCCTGGCTTTGGACAATGTTCACATTGAAGATACTTGAAAATGTAAACCACGGGACTTTCTATGGATTTGAAATTGCCACTGCCATTGATCTGGCCACAACATGGCCTGTGGTGAAATCTGAGTGCATTTTGAAGGCAGACAAAACAATTAGCGGGAACATCTTTAGGCAGTTTTACACATCTCAGGAGATTAACAGTCTTAATGCATGGTTGGCTACGAATCCACTTAAAGAACTTAGAGAAGAGACATGCGTTGATTAGAATGGAGGTGACACAGTTTTGACTGGTAGTGTCTATAGATGCCCTTGTCATATCTCTCTAATATATTGATATGTTTTTCTAAATCTCCAAATAACCCATGTAGCACCTATAGAAATACTATAGAGAGGTTACTTAAAAGCCATCATGGCTTTAATGTCCACTTTTTACAAATAGCTTTCTTATGTGTAAAAGACTGGACTCTCGAGTTACCACATACAAGACAAGATTTGTGAGTGCCAACTCATCTGGACATCCCGGTGTACATCTGTCCAGCGTTAGTAGGACTGCAGGATTTGTTCTGGGGAACGGTAGAATTTAGCCATAAATAACTTCCGAGACAGAAATGGACTCCGGACTAGAAGTAGCCCAGCAGTTCGTATGCAGCATGCGGCGTACATCCAAGGCGCTTCTTCTGTTTCCTATCTTTCAGCAAATCTAATTTTCATATTCCCGTCTTTCCTGTCCATTCAAACCAGTTAGCTTTGGGTTTCACATATGGCAGCTTAAAAGACTTTATCAAATCTGCTGCCTGCAATTAATTCTAAGTGACCCCCGTCTAAGGTGTAGATTGTCCAGAGATGGAGACGACCTACTGTGCTTACGCAGGGACGAATCAGGGATGAATTTTTAAAATATTTTTTTTTATCAAGTTTTATTAGAGTCGACACGCTTTGCTAAGACTTGGTAGAAGGTATGGCTCCTCTTTAAAGTTAGCGGGCTCTGATAGTGAAAACAAATCCCTAGTTTGAGTCAATCTCCAAAAGCGCATGTTCTTACGTTTGATTGATCTAAATTGGCTTTTTAAACTCCACTTTTCTCCCAGTCATCTTGTAAAATGTGCAGCCTATAAAAGTGACGTTGCAACATTAGCGGCTCCAGAAGATTACTTGTGGCCGGTAAATATTACATTGTGAGGCAAACTTGAGGTGAGGTGAATCAGTATGAAATATGTTAGTCTGAGTGCAAACAGCACACAAATTAACAAGTAAATGGACACAATGTGAAAGCTGTTGTGTATACTGCCTGTTTGTAAGATTGTTTTGAAGTTACATAACAGGTCTGGCCATCGATCTTCGCTTCCAATCCGCACCACAATTGTCTACTGGTACGGTACTTTGTCAGACATGTTAATGCCTTTCACACAAATGACTCATGGTTTTTTCCCCATGAGAACAAGTATCAACTCATCCCTGACTTCCCTTGATACAGGAAAATCAGCCTTTGCCTCTTCACAGCATCCCTCGCTTGAGCCTTATTAAATAAGAGCTGACTATGTGATAACCCATGCAGCAGATACTCAGCCACGCTGCACTCTGTCGTATTGATCACATCAATTAACTTTAAAAATCCCACCCCCCTCTCTCTCCCTCTCTCTCTCTGCCTTCTCATATTGTTTCATTGTTACTCATAAATGCATCTTCTCAAATATTAGACTAAACATTAGACATTAGAAAAAAAGGAGCAGCCCTGCACCATTCACTGGCTGCACTGGTGCTTTGGGAGTGGTGATGTTTAGGGATTTGCATGCGTCGCTCCACCCACGTTTAGTTCCGACCCTTGCTCCCTCTGTCTGTTGTGTTATGTACACCACTCATGTTCCTGTAGGCCGGTCACTCCCACTCTCAGGACACTCCCTCCCTTCCTTTGCTGCTCCCCTGTTCCCTGATCTGTCTCTTCATCCCTTCTTCAGACACATCTCACTCACACCAACTCCAACCAACTTCCAAGCAGGATCCACAGAGCTCCTCGAGGTAAGAAACACTTGCATGTATTCACCTAGCAACGACAGGGTTTAACCCTCAGGCATAAAAAAAAGAAAAAGAAAAAAGAAAGAAAAGAAAATTAGTGTTCTCCAAGGGTTGCTTAACTTAGTTTTATGCATTGCACCATTCAGCTTGGTTTGCTGTGCGAGGAGATCAGGTTGAATATTCCAGCGTTAAGCCACTTTCCTTTACAGCAACCCTCACCTTAATATGGACGAGTCCCTGCATGCGGACCTTTTAACACGTGAAAAAGTGAATGGGTTATTTGAGCCCTGACTGCACATGGTTGTCTCGAGGGAAACATGGGTGTTGTCAGTCCTGGCGCTCAAACGTAGACCTTTGGTTTAGACGTGCCTGAAAGGAACCACCTCTGTAAAGTGCACAAAACGCAGAGTGAGCGCGAAGGTGAGTGGGTGGCGGGTGTTCTGAATGGGGATGGACATGGTTCAGGGGAGAAAATATTGTTCTTTGAGTGTGGTTAATAGACTAGGAAATCCAGCACGCTGTATTTTAGCATTGTACCTTGCATATCATGTTTGATCAAAAGTGACACATTTTTGTCCAGAGGCAAAACATTTTAGTAGAAACAGTGGTGTTTTGGGTTAATTGTATTTTTTGCAAAGGCCTCTTCTGCTAAAAGTAAAATGTCTGTACTGAGCTCATTAAGAGAACTAAAAGTATTATTAAGTAGATAATGTTTTTTTCCCCTTTTTTAAAAAAAATCAGCACCAGATATGATTTATTAAGAACAGAGGTAAAACATGGCAAAACATTTTTGTGGAAACAGTGGTATTTTGGATTAATTGTATTTCTGCAAAGCCTATTTCGGCTAAAACTATAAGAACTATTATAAAGTAGATTAAAATGTTTCTTTATCCAGTTGTTTTTGTTGAATGTCTCCATAGTTTGAGATGCAGTGCTATATATTTTTTTTTTCCACCTCTACATGTCCAAATATATTTATACTAAAACAAAGAACTACCATTTAGTGTTGCACTAATCTTAATTACAGCTCTGGGGTTCGTCACTGAAAACTTTGAGAACTAGTTTGTAAGTTTGAACAACATCTAACATTACTCACACGGGATAACACAGAAATGAATGACTAGTTTTAACCAGTAAAGACCAGTGAGCTCATGTAGATATTTCTGTCTTCAAATGAATCAAAAGGCTCCACTTTACAGAGAACCTGTTTGTCGGTCGTGAGCACTGGAAAGCAAAAGAAAAAAAAAATGCTGAGAAAGCACTTTGAAAAAAAACAAACAAACACCCATATTAGAATGCAGGCATGTGTTACACACATGCCTACTAGATAAATTGGAGACATCAGTCAAAAATATTACTACATGCTTGTGGGTGAGTCATTCTGTTGCAAACAGACCTTGTCTAACAGCTTTGTCACGCTTGTTTTCACAAAAGCTGCTGTGGTGACTTCAAGCAATTTCAAACAATAACTAACATTATCCTTGCTGTGCAGTAAGTTCTTCCCGATAACTGGTGCGTCAGATTAACTACTAGTGAATTATGGAGCTTAAAAAAGAAAGAAAACTTGGAAGAGTCTAGTCATTGATGAAAAGTGATGCCACTGTTTCCACCGTAAGCAATTCAAGTAAACCTTAAAATCTGTGACAGCTTTCATTTATTTTATTTTGCTTTTTGTTAGTGGTTACACAGCGTAGGAAACAGTAGTTAAAGTAGAAGAGCACAAGCTTTATTAAATTAATGGATAACCTCCACATACTAATGGCAGCATGTGTGGTTCAGATCAACTAATGCGTGGTGCGTTTGTACGTCACCAGGAAGCGGGGAAATCCTGTCGGTGTGATACACATCATTCCTGACAAGCAAGTACAGAAGAAGCCTGCAGGGTGAATCTGGACACAGATTTCTGTTGCCATGCACAATTCATACAAAGCGGTTGCAAACATGCCACGTTTATGGACGTGATGAAATCCCAGCCAGGGAAAAGGGCTCAGATCATATTCCCACAGCCTTTATGCTTTTGTATTTAGTGTTTTTCAATGCCAAGGTGTGCAGTACTTGAAGTTGGCAGGTAACGCACAGTGTGTCTCTGTGAGTATGAACATGTTCAGCTGGTTCGCGTAGTGTTTTGGTGGATACAGAGGCAAACACGGTTACAAATCGCGCAACTGCATTTCAAGCTGTATGAGCGCAGTCATTAGAGATATTATCTAAATATGTGAGAGCTTTATGGGACAGCAGAAAAATACACTCAGTGGCTTTTAATGAGCTGCACTGTCTTTCTTCTGCTCTCTGGCAAGCTCGCACTAGCAGTTGACTGTTTATGGTGGAAGACATAAATCACAGAGCAAATCCTCATTTAACTTTCTCCAAAGAGGCTTAAGTTGAAAGAAACTTGTATCCACCTTTGCAGATTTCACGTTAGCACGCTGTAGTTATTGTCTAAGATTGCATAATCCATTGAAACTATTAATGCAACGTTTTTGTTTGTTTGTTTGTTTTGTTTTGTTTCAAGTGAACTAAGTCATTGCTCATCTTCCAAATGTTCTCGCCAACAGCTTTTTAGTAAGAACCAGGAAATGACTTCCACAAAGAAACTGGGCTACAAGAGCCGTATAGCAGGAGTCCTGCTTCTCCTGTTAATCAGCATTGCCGCCCTTGTTGCTGTGGCTGTCATCCAGGACACCTGGGGTGCTAACAAGTACACTACAGAGGTGCACACACACAATATAAGCATGTGCAGAGATACCCGTGGTTGCACACATCAAGCTGTAGGCACTGGATGCACTCTCTTTGAATGTAGAGCTTCATCCCAGCAGAGTAGAATCACTTCCACATGATGTGATTCCCAAAACCATCCAGAAATCTCAATGATCAGCATGGTAACTAGTAGTTTGAAGGTTTGATAAAATGGTGGTGGATATCATCGCATCACCTCTGTAGTTTTGACACAATCTCTGTAACACCTTGTCAAATGTTATAATCAAATTAAAAAGTACAATCCTGTATTTCAATTGGAAGAGGGTTTTTGTAACGTGTTTTTTTTCTTCCTTGTTTGTTATTTTAGTACGGCATAGTGATAGACTCAGGTTCGTCCCGCTCCAATATATACCTGTATAAGTGGCCAGGGGAGAAGGAGAATGAAACGGGAGTAGTGACAGAGGTGCTGAATTGTAGAGTTGACGGTGAGTCATCGTCTCCGCAACAAGAGGAGCACATTTCAGATTTTACATTCCGTAAAATGCATTGAAAAACTGTTGTGAAGAATTAAAAATGACAACTGCATGTATATATATATATATATATATATATATATATATATATATAGACAGAAATGTCACAAAAACATGCAAAGGAATGCAATTTCAGCTTGGCTTTGTGTCCACAGGTGTCGCCATCTCAGAGATGAAAGTTGACCCACAGAAAGATAATGAAACACTCAAAGGATTCAAAGCCTGTGTGGTCAATATCACCAAAGCCATTCCGGATGAAAAACACAAAACCACGCCTCTCTTCCTGGGAGCTACCGCTGGAATGAGATTGCTACAGTAAGACTGCTTTGGGGTATTCCCTATAACATATGATGCGTTGGATGGTGACTATAAGGATTGGGGCAGTTCAACCATTCCAAAAGCTCTAAGAAGACCCCAGGGCAAAAAATAAATAAATAATACACAGGAAATACCAGGGAAGAACTAAACTAAGTCACTGACTCAGGTACTCCATTGATATATAGGTTCAGTTAGGCATTGTACAGATGTCCACACTATACATTTTGTCATCCAATTTAGAAACTCTTAGTGTGCAGTGTTACCATGTAGTAGTAGGTGTCTTGATGTCCTCTTTTTGCAAGACACTATTTTGTGCAGTGGCTAACTCGGCCAAAACAGGGCTGGAGCTAACCTTGCTAAGAGGACCTTTTATACGTTAAATATTTAATCATTTTTCTGGGCTTGGTTCTTTGCATTTAACCTGCCCATTAGCATCACCACAAAGCGAAGTGGGCAGCCAGATGTGCAGTGTCCGGGGAGCAATTTTGTGTTGGAGCTGAGTGCCTTTTTCTTGGGGATTCAAAACATTTTCTGAAATCCACTCCTCTAACCACTAGCTGTTCCCAAATGTACCGTTCCTCCACTACTGAGGAAAACGTCTCTCCTTCTTGATAACTGTCGGGAACTAATAATTTATCTTCTTTGAAAACAAAGAAGGGAAATTCTTTTTGCATAACATCTATGGTAACATGGCCTAAATTTTAAGGAAGGGTCCATCTTTAAGGCCAAGGCCTCAACATTGATGATGGAGTCATCACAGTTCAGATTCTGTTGGTACAAATTTGAGATTAATGAAAGGAGGTTGACAGAAATAGAGTTAGGTAAACCTGTGGCTTCCGGGGCCCATGAGAGTCAGGGTCCTAGCGCAGCTGTCCACTTTGTCTTGTTGGTAATCCAGGCTTGTACTTTCCCCAAAGCCCAATGGAAGCCCCAGCAGTAAAAACAAGTTTAGATTGCAGCTAGGGCCAAAATTCAAGAGTTCAAAGGATAAAAGACTGATGCTGGGAATTCCAAATATGTGGTCTTCTCACAGAAAGGGGTGAGTAATATGAGGTGCTTACTGAGTTTAAAGTCACGTAGTATATTTCATGTTACTGGTCCAATGCTTTATTCTATCTTTTGCTTTTCTCTGATGCCATGGTAACTGCTTATGGTGGTTAAATGAAAAAAAAAAAATGTGGCTATTTCACCAGTGTTAAATGAAATTATGATAAATTGAAGTAACAAATATGTAAAAAAAAAATACTTGAACTGAATTTAAAATTACATTTTTTAACTGTCTCCTCCTTGTTTTCATTCCTGTGTGATTGTGTCTTCCAGTTACATTTGGAGATCTTCAGCACACTTGTGCCCAAGTGAGGAATAAAACTGTCCTGCACTGTAAAGCAAACACACCCAAGTTTCCTCGGATGTGCAAAATTTTTTTTAAAAAATAGAACAGTCCCGTCTTTGTCAGCATCAGAGTGCAGAGGGCAAAGCTAGTCACTGCTTCCAATCACCCACCTCTTTCTGTCCCTAGCTGCATCATCCTACAAGGCTAATGCAACTGCAGCCTCTCCCTCTCTCTGCTGATTGCTGCTTCTGCTCTGCACCTCCCTAAATTATATATTGCCAATACACTGTGAAAAGTATATTCGTGCATAACATTCTCTGCACCCATGTTATTTAACAAAGAACAAAAGTTTTTAAAGCAGACAGACCAGAGACACAGAGAACATACTTTTCTGACTATACTTTTCAAGATATGAAAAAATAACATACATCTTTAATAAACAAGTTTTTAATAGTTTTTTTTTCTGCCATCGGACAGAAGAAGGCCTGCTTCTCCCTAGTTTCACTCGTCTGGCTTTAGATTCATATTTAGGAGAAAAATTTAGGATTTTACTTACCAAACATTAAGCATACTTTCCAAAGAAATTAACTACTCCCCCAACGAGCGTGATTCCATTTTCAAGACCCTTTCCCCGTGCAATATCTAATACTATTCTTTGTTTCTTTGCTTTCCTGTAAGTGAGGAAGACGAGAAGAGGTCCAATGAAGTCCTGGCAAGTCTCAGAGATTACCTGAGTTCACTGCCCTTCCTCTTCCAAAACGCTTCCATCATTACTGGTCAGGAAGAAGGGCTTTATGGGTGGATCACCGTCAACTACTTGATGGGAAACCTAATAGAAGTAAGACATGGTTGTGATCTACCCCGTCTGGCAAAGTGTACACATTTCATAATACATGTCATCAAATTTGCAGAAGAACCTGTGGAACACCTACGTACACCCAGACGGAGCAAAGACAGTGGGCTCCATGGACCTTGGCGGAGCGTCAACACAGATTGCCTTTGCAGTCCAGGACGAACTCATGGGGTCAGACTACCTGCGTGTCAAGCTGTATGGTTACCCTTACAATGTCTACACGCACAGCTTCCTCTGCTATGGCAAAAATGAGGCCGAGAAGATGGTTCTGGACAAAGTAATCCGGGTATACAGCATTTCTTTGTTTCTTTGGCGTGCGTTCGCAACAGATCTCTGTAAGTGGTTCTTCCCTGTCATTACCATGTGTTTCTGTGATCCCATTTAAGTGTGCACGACTTGGGGAAAGTCTGCCTTTTTGCATGCATGTGCAAGCCAAAGTCCATTAAGGCTTGATTAGTGTAGACCACTGTCTCTGGGCAGTTCACAGTCAATGGGAGACCAGTCAAAGATGCATTATGTCATCAAGATAGTCTGCAAAGAACTGCATTATTTCTGGTAACTCACATCTTCATTCTCAGAAACTAACAGTAATTATAGAGGAAAAAATGTTCTGTTGTGAGATTATGTAATGGGTTCAAGTTTGTTGTAGGTTAATGGTATATAACGTTCAGTTCAGGGCTTTTTATATATTTGTTTTATTTATACTTTATTTTTTTTATTCCCTCTTTTGACATTTTATTTCTCATGTTCACCTTGCAGAAATCACCTGACCCAAACTACATAGAACACCCCTGCTATGTCGAGGGTTTCAGTATTAATCTGACAGCCTCATCCATTTATGACACGACGTGCACAGAGAAACCCAAAAACTACAACCCAGAACAACAGTTCTACTTGGTTGGTGCTCCCAACTCCGATAAGTGCGGGAGCATAGTGAAGTCCATATTTGATTTCAAGACTTGTTCGTCATCACAGTGTTCGTTCAATGGGATCGAGCAGCCACCAGTCACTGGAGATTTCATGGTAACACAAAGTGTTAATATAACACATGTAAACGACGAGATTAACGTGCAAAAAAAACTCACTTTATGCTTCTGCTGTTCCTGATAGGCATATGCTGGATACTTCTACACTGCCAGGGCGCTGCTCCTTAATGGATCATCAGAGCTTGACCAATTTAACGCCTCCATTAGGACCTTCTGCCACACAAACTGGACATTGGTAAGCTACTGAAACTGCTATCCAACAGTCAATAACGAGACGTTGTTTATAGCATTCAGTTGAATTAGCTTGTATAATTCTCCTTTGTGACAGGCTAAACCCCGACCTTTGTTTCTCTTCCTTTCAGCTCCAACAGCAAAAGAAATGGATCTCACCAAAATATCTCAGGACATACTGTTATGCTGCTCACTATGTCTTCACTTTGCTGGCAGACGGCTACAAGTTTGATCATGATACCTGGAAGAACATTCTCTTTGAAAAAGAGGTTAGTTGAACCGCAACAAAAACACAACAACATAATTTTGATTTGAAATTAGAGAACCATGACTGAGATGTCACCAACTAGACGCAAACCCGCATAGATTGGTATGTAACCACTTCAAGCGTTCATAAGTGATGAGGGCCCCCCACCACAAGATGGATGGCTGACACATTAATCAAGTGTTCAAAACTCAACAACTGCCAGAGGCATGGAATGTATTTTTTCACAATGGGACTCCCTCAGCAGAAGGGGAATCCTGGTCTTTGACACTCATGAGTCATCGAAGGAGATTGAAGTTCTTAAAAAGTCACGCATTACGGGCGCAGTTACCAGATTGCACAGAAGTCGGCCTTTAGACACAAGATGGGACTGTTCCTCAGCAGTGGGAATGGTTTCCAACAACAGAGTTAGTGTGCCGTTTAGAGCCTCTGGGGTGTCTAGGAGTCTCGCTGGTAGTTCTAAACAATGGCGTTACAACATGGAAACGCTTTTTTTTTTTTTTTCTTTAGGATGTTCTTTGGGTGTTATGACTCATTTTTGCCTTGAGCTGTGCACATATTCATGACAGGGCTTGCAATTTTCAGCTTCTGCAGACAATGCAATGCAATGTGCAATGTTGTAATGTATTGGTGTCAACTTCTCCTCTCTTGTCCTCTCCTGTCCTCTGTTCTCTTAGGTAAAGGACACCAGCATAGGCTGGAGTTTGGGCTACATGCTGAGTATGTCCAATATGATCCCATCTGAAGTGACAGTAATCCCCCCGCTGACAAACACCCTCTTTGCCGGCCTTATCTTTCTATTTTCAGCACTGACCATTGTAACAGTTGTCATTATTTTCATCTTCCTCATTCGCACCTGCTACTGAGTTTTTCACGTTAAACAGTGAATCACCTACCCATTGAAAGCAGTGCGAGCGGGTGGAGAGCACTACACTAGCATGTGCCAATTATCTTTTCAGCTCGAACCATTAATTGCCATCTTCTTCGAAAAATCTATAAGCCTCAAATCAAGATCCACAGTCTTTGGATCTTTGATCTACCTTCACACAGGAGATGGGAAACACAGTTCATTTTGTACCTCAGGGAAACATTTAAGTGTTAATATTTTCTCCCTTCTTTGGCTTCGTTGACTGTGGTTAGCACAAACATGACAGTGGTTACCTCAGTGGCACACAAATAATGAAAAAGCACCCGGAAATTTGTACGTGCTGGTTCTTGTTGCACTGTAAAAGGCATTCATGTAAATGAGTGCTTGCATGAACTCTTACACAGGAGCATGAGATAACTACTAACCTACAAACTTTTTTAAAATTCCGTATTATACGTGTAATTGCACTCAGTGCGTACTTTACATATGAATTGATAGCATTTAATGAAGCGTTAATGAAGTATTTCATTTAACATCACGGGTGCACCACAGTCGCATCCAGATGTTCCCTTTATGAAATGGGCCACTGTTTTCTTGTGCAAAAGGAGTATATGTCGGATAAAGTCACAAAGTTTTATACTGTCTGTTAACAAAAATCAGTAGATCTGCGTACATGATCAACTGTTGTGGGCAAACAGGCAGCTGTTAAGTTAGAATGATCTGCCGCAGCAGGTTTACGTGTTGTATTCATTTCTCAGATAGATAGACCTTGTGTTGTTCTTTTAGTGGGAATAAACCCACTAAAAGAACGTTACACAAAGTTGGGTTATTCAACAGAAAATGGTCAAAGTTGTATCGCTGGAGTGGTCTGAGAGAACGACACCGGAGTCCTGTCAATCCTACTGATCCCGACACTGCCAATATTTAGAGTGCTCTATGTAAAGTGTTGCTCACATGAAGGTGTATGATGGTGTCAACATGTAGCCGTGGATGACAAATTCATTTTAATTTAGTCATCTTCCAGTTAGTTTATGGATGTAAAACTTAATTTTTGTCCTTTTTGGACACCAGGCAGCAACTGAAACTATGACCAACCCTAAGAGAGGGGAGCAATGAACCTACTGACCTACTGTCAGACGTGAGTGCGAAACACACATCATTCAAAACGAGCAATTCTTAGATAATTGGTAAGCGTAACATTATTATTTTTTTGCTTATTATTGTGTTGTCGTGTCCCCGTTACAGTATTAATAAAATGATGACTCACATTCCAATGTATAGCAAAAGAAAGTGACTTGTTTACAATGACATCCAGAATCATTTCTAAAGGGAGAACAGAATGAGTGAAAACTGCGCATGTGTGCCATTTGACATCCCACATACATCATTAAACTACTGGTGGCATTGTTAGTAATAATGTGGTCACTGCACTGGAGAAAAGAATGCATGTTTATTATTTGCTGCGCTGACTGTTTTACTCCTGGTTTGATAATGATGATGTCTCTGTTCAGTATGTAATAAACTACTAACTGCATCTTTTGTGGCATAACATAGTGTACTGGTATATATATATGTATGTATACACATATGATATCTCTGAGCTCAGAATGTTATTGATGCTAAACTCTTAAATCGCGGGTTTCCACTTCTTCAAATCTTTTTGAGTACAAATATGGCTGTTCATGTGTAATGCTTCTATTTCATCAACTTTTAAATCCTTTGTTAAAACTGTACATAAGCATGCAGGCCCAAACAAGCACTTCCTTCAATACCGACACGTCAGCGCACTCTAGTGGTAACACCTTGTACCTGCACAACATCCGACAGGAATATGGGCTCTTTGATTTTTTTTTTTTATTGAAAGTTTTGTCTAAAAAGAAGAAAAAAAAATGAATAAAAACAAAACAAAAGGACACATTTGAAACTACAGCAATATCCACTGGTTCTACAGACACTCTCAAAAAATCACAACTCGAAAGACATGGGAGGCATGTGACCAAGCAAATAAAAAAATAGCATCATCAAAGTTATTTCTGTTGCATCTTCTTTTACACACCTGTACAAAAAAGGTCTCATAAATATTACTTTTGCTCTCACGTTCTCTACGCTCTCTCTCTTTCTCTCTCTTCTTTCAATAATTTATTTTCCACTGGAGGTTTGTATCCGCGTGATTTTGGTTGAACCATGCTTTCCGCCTTTTCCTGTGTCTGCTTCGTGACCTCAAAACCAGTATAAGCCAGTTAAAGTCCTTTCTTTTTTTTCTCTTTTTACATTCTCAACACTCATAATGTGGATTCCTATCTTTTATTATCATTTTTTCTTTTATCCTGGCTTAAAAAGGTCGATTACTGTCATTCCGGTGGAGGATCCAACACAACACAATCTCAGTCTTGAATACTGAAAAAAGTCTTTAGCAGCTCACACATCATAATCAATTATAAAAAAAAAATGAACAAAAAGACAAATGAAAAGCAGTATGAAAAACAATCTCCTCAGTCATTCTGAGGAGAATATACACAAGCTGAAATGATTTTTGTTCTGCAGAAATGCCCTTTCCTCTTACAGAGGTCAATGACCTGCTCACATTTTCACCGGGTAGAGTCTGGCAAGACGGAGACACGTAACAGTTGGTTGGATTATGCGTTTCGGATTGGAAGGATTAAATCCGTAGCCATTCGGGAAGCAGTCATCGACACGTGAGCGCTGCGGGATTTGGGATTCGTGAGTCCAGTCAATGCTGCACCGAGGAGGATGGGGGAAAATCTTAAAATGTTCCACAGGTTCTCTCATCCGGTGCCACTCCAGATCATCATCATCATCAGTCACGTGACAAATAAAGCAGTGGTTGAGGCAGTTGAGTTACAGACTACTGCATGATCGCTGATAAAATCATCTCACACACCAACAGCATGACGAGGACGGACAAAAAAAAATATTTCAATCATGGGAAAAAAGAAAGAAAAAAGCAACACGAGGAAGATCTCTAAACTACCTAGTTTCTTCATCTTTGGTATAAAATATGCCACCTTTAGGCTGCGTTTGTTCAACAGTTAAGAAAGACTCAAGAAACTGTCAACAGTTTTACTAAAACTATTGCTTTTTGCACATTTAAAAATCCTAGCGTTTTTTTTTTTCCTCTGGTTTTAAGTCAGATCCTTTTTTTCTTCTCTTTTTGCAGTGAGACAAGCAAAGCAGGCAAAGCAAAAAACCTTCTTAAAAGACAGCAATTAAAAAAATTAACAGAAATAAAAATTTAAAATTACAAACATGGCGAAGAAAAATAACTTTAAAAAACAACGACAAAAAAAAGAAGAAATTAACTTCCAGGAAGCAGTGAGGTGACCCTTCCTACAAGTCGCATTAAAGATTTTATTTTCTAACCAACCAACATCAGCTGCGCTTCACCACATAATTTAAAATCATCTTCATACAAACACAACCCTATTTTTTTTTTTTTTTTTTTTTTTAAATCCTGTACAGATAGCTTTGTAGATTTAATCTCTGAGGCTCTCAGATAATCCAAGTTCCTCTCAAATCATTCATCCCCTCAAGTCCTTTTATTTATTTATTTTTTAAAGAATTAATCACTATGGAAACCTTTTTTTTTTTTGCAAAGTTTGATAAAATTAAGGCAATAAAGATTTACGAAAACATTGATATTCTAGAAAACTACTGAAATAATAAAAAGAATGAAAATAATGTAGCTTAATATCAAAGGAAGACAGCCTGTTTTTTTTCTAGACTTTGCTTCCTTCTTTTTTTTTTTTTTAATAAAAAAATGTCAGAAAAATCTACCTGCACATTCAAATGTTCCTTTTTTTTATGTACAGTCGGTTTAGAGTTTAGATTTCAGTCCGTGTCTTCTCTTTTTTTCCTTTGGAGGCAAAGTCCAGTCTCAAGGTGAAAAATGATGAACTCAAAGATGCGGACTGCGATTGATTTCATTGTCCTCTAGTTCGGCAAACCGTCATATTGTCGTTGTTTTTTTTTTTTTCCTTCTTGTATTTTTCTTGGTTCAACCAGGTAAGAAAGATAATTGATTTTTCTTTTCTCTCCATTTTGTCTTTTATTTGGTGCCTGTGCACAGTGGAAGCATTCCCCCCTCAGTGTTGTCCATGTCACCTCTGTTTTTTTTTTTGTTTTTTTTCGTGTGTGTGTGTGTGTGTGTGTGTTGTTTCTCCTGTGTCATTTTGATTCGATTCTCCCCGTGCCTCCAGCGCCTCAGTGCAGTCCTTCTAAAGGCAATGAAGCAATGACTCCTACCAGTCTGGTTATCTGAAGGAGACAGGAGACAAGTCAGTGAAAATGGGGGTGACTCTGGGCGATGTTACAGTCCCTAAAGCAGGGGAGACATTCTTTGTACAAGCAGTATGTGTAAAGGAAACCACCTGCAGGTTATCTAGGAGGCAGAAAAACACGACCAACTAAGGGAAAAAAATGCCAAGGGTCGGCAAACGAGCCAAGGCCGACACAATTCTTTGACTGCAGCGGCAAAATGTGGCCCTCTGCACACTGTAGTCATCTGTGGCTAATTATACACACAAACACCATTCAGCGTGATTTATAATCCCTGGAAGACAACCTTAGCAAACACCTTTAACGAGCGCAGTACAAGACAGTGCCACGTATTCTTGCAACCACCTAACATCATGTCTCTGTCTGCCAAAGGTCTTCACCGTGCTCATATGCAAAGATAAACGCAATTAATTATGTGACTGACGGGATCTGGCTGTGCAGGCTTCAACAGGACAATGAGACATCTCTTTCAAACGGACTTTTCCTTTAAGTGATGGGAGATCAGGTCCACAATCCTGGAAGTTGAAAGTTTTTACCACAAATACAATAACTCTTAAGAGCTGGATTAGACTAACTCAGGCTGCTTAAGCCTCAAGTAAAACTCTGGATAAGCTTTTCAAAACATTTTCGCACTGGCTTGTGAAATCATTTGAAATCGTGTACTGTATTGAATGAGTGAATGGTTTACAGCAACCACTTAATAATCAATAAAGTTATTAATGGCAACGATGAAGGTTCTCTTCTGTTTTATGTTTACTCGCTTCATAAGGTTCATTAACATGACGATGGCTAAAGTGAAGGAGGTTAGTTGTTTGTGGACAGACCGTGAACCTCTTCAGCTAACCGTAAAACTCAGAAACTCTCAGCAATTTGTACCAACCTCCTTTCTAGACAAGATCCATCAATCACCGCTTTCATAAATATAAAAACTGGTGGAGCAAAACTTGAGTGGAACTGGAGTGCACGGCGGTGCATTAGTGTGACAGAAAAACTGTACGGAGTCAGTGTGCTCACTTAGATTGCTGGTAAGAATAGGCTGTGGCATGATCTCCTGTGTTCTCCACTGATAAAGGCTGCTGCCCGCTGGCGTCCTGTGAGGAGGGGGCAGCCGTCTGTGAAGAAGGGTCTGTCACCACGCCCTGACCGGAAACACAGTCACAGAAACAAAAGTCAGACACGGAACCTCAAACTGCCTGACGGTTTAATTTCCACTCAACGAACGAGGCGAACTAAAGACTCACTTCTGTTCCACTGGATGCAGGTTAAGGAGTATAAACCGTTCACTAATTACAAAATCTACTTTGGATTGTTTGAACTGCTCCTGGCGAGCTCTGTTTAATTACTCATGTTTCTGTTTGGAAGAACGTCGGAAGAACAGCTCCTCTGACCTTAGGGAGACTGATATAAATTATTTATCCGCGATACACGAGTGTCTCACGTATCACAGAAAACCATTCGCCAAGATTTTTTCCGCACTACAACACAATTCATTAGGGTCTCTTCAAAGTTCTAACCGTATTAAAAGGGTTGTGTTTACACATGTTTAGCTTGACATTCATTTTGCGTCAGCTTTTAACCCCACTGCAATAAGCAATCAAACAGAGTCACTAAACAGCTAGTCCTTACGTCCACTGTGATGGCAGAGGCAGGCACTGCAGTGTACTGGGGAATGTAGGTTCCTTGCATAGGAGCAGCCGCTGCAGCAGGCATGTACTGCAAGATAGGAGGAAAGACAGTAATATATTATAGGCACAGGCAGTATACAGTATACATCCAGATTCCCTGCTTTCTATTACTATCTAGGAAGAAAATGCTGTTAGTAACTTAACTATCTGCCAAAAAAAAAACACATTTCTGCCATTTCACAAAACAGTATACACTTCGGTTGTGTGCGAAGGTCGCTGCACATTTTAAACTGCAAGCAGGAAAGGTTTCTTTTCCAATTTCACTATGGGAGTTTGCACAGAGAAGGTCACAGAAATCTCTATTAAGTGCACTGGGACTCCAAGGATGAAGACACGCATGCAGGGAGGTGGGAGAGGCTGAAGGGGTGGGGTGGGGGGGGGACTCACAGCGCCCGTAGGGCCCAGAGACAGGTGGTTCATCTGCTGGGTGAGAGGAGCCATTACACTGGAGGGGTGAAGAGACAAACTGGGCTCTATGGCCGCGGCTGGGGTGATCACAGCACCCTGAGGCGAGAAGAGACAACAATGTTATCAGTCTTTTTGGTAAGAAAGAAAATGAGAATATGCCCGAAACGTAAAAAAAGACATTTTATTAACAGTATTACGCACACATTATGTTGTACAATTAATTTAAAATGAGTCATCTCAAGAGACAAGCTGCACATCTCTGGCGAATTTGATTTGCTAAAATGTGTCTGGAGTTCACAAGTCACAGTGCATTTTGGTACAAAAACAGAGTTGTGATGCCCAAGAAGCTCTCTGTAATAAGTTTGAGACTCTGAAAGCACGAGGATAACAATTAGTCACTATGTGAAGGCGAAAACGAAATAATCTGGACGGAAATTCAAGCACACTAGGCACCGCCTGTCTAATCGTCTGAATATATACAGCACCATCCCAAGACTGAAGCACTGAGGTGGCAGCATCATGCTGTGTTGTTGCTTCTCAGCGGCTAGGACAGCCAAGCTGGTCAGAGCTGAGGCAAGGACGAACGCAGACAACTTCAAAGAGGCCTGTCAAAACCGGCACCACAGCTACCATGAGGCAGGGAAAATTGGTGTGTGTGGCGAAAAGTGACCGAAGCGTAAAAGCCAAGTCAACGCTGGACTGGCCACAGGGCCGTCCTTGAGTGGGGCAGCCAAAGCCTGCACTTGAACCCCGCAAAACATCTGTGTAGAGACATGAATATGGCAACTCAGAGAAGCTTCTGGTATAATCTGATGGTGTTTGAGAGGATGTGTCGGGAAGGACGAGATAAACTTCACAAATCCAGGTGTGAGGAGCTTCTAGGGGCTTACCCAAGAAGAAGCTGTATTTACTGCCAAAGGAGCACCTGGATTGGTGTGAATCCATGTGTAATTGAATACTAAAAAACGGATACATTAGTAGAAGACAAAGGGCAAATATTTTAATTTAAACAACTGCATTGTTTTAAATCGTGAATCACAGCAAAACATATATATATCTCTGTCTTTACTGGCATGAGGGAAACAGCTTCCATTAACTTTTATGACTACATAAAACGGTTTGTCTTTACCTGGCAGTGCAAGCAGTCAGGCGCCTTGCCAGACAGACTTGACAGAACATGCTTGTGAATGAAGCGGAGAAGCGTTTACTGTAAAACTCTTTGCCAGCGCTTTGATGCCACCTAACACCTCGATGCGCTGAACGCTACTCTTCCAGTGCAGCTCTCCTACGGCCTCAGAAGCTCCGTAAAGATTTAATAGACGAACACCGCGTGCAGAGATGCCAGACAACATTCCTGCAGAGGTAAACGCGGGTTATTTGCGATCGCTGTTTAACTACACTTCCCATGAGCACAGGCAGGATCAGTGGATGTGTGTCAGCATTGCTCCAGAGAGCAGTTGGCACCTCCATAGCTGCATGTCGAGACAGGATGTTGGAAGAACACAGGTATTGAGTTTTGGTATTTTAGGCTCGGGCCCAGTATGGCAGCCGTCTTCACATCTCTTGTATCTGTAGGGTTTCGCGGGGAGGCTCGCAGCAGCCCAAGCACGCATAGGCAACCACACACTGAGTAAAGAAAGATCTAGTTATTCCTTTTGAAAACACAGGCAGGCTGTCAGAGTTGTTCGCAGCTGAGGATCTATAAGTTAAGAGCCTTCTGTCAGCGAGCTTCACACACAGTCTTTTTCCCCACTTCTTCCAATCTTTCTGCAGGTTACCAGGCACAGAAAATAAATAATAAAACTTTCTAAATGAAACATCCTGCTTTAAAAAATACATCTTAATTAAAAGTGCATATATATTAGCAGCAAGTTTTTGTTAAAGTATTATGGTAAATGCTGGTGTATGAACATATAATTTTATTTGACATCAGTCATCATTGTAGCTTCTGGAAGTGGTGCAAGTTTGAACTACTTTACTGCATATAGTTACACACCGATCAGTCACAACATTAAAACCACTGAGAAGTAAATAACATTGACCATCTTGTGACAATACAATGTTCTGCTGGGAAAGTTTTGGACCTGGCGTTCGTGTGGATGTTACTTAGACATGTAGCACCCACTCGGACTAGACCATGCACCCCCGCCCCATAACAATGACACTTCTCAATGGCAGCATTCAGCCTGACACAAGCACACACACAAAGATGGTTTAGGAACAACTCAAAAAACCAGCACAATGTGCTGACCTGGCCTCCAAATTCTCAAGATCCCAATCTCATCAAGTATCTGTGGGATGCACTGGAACAAGCCTGACCCACCCCTCCACTCAACCCATAGGACTGAGAGTCCCCCACTAACAACATCTTGTGGCCAGACACCACAGGACACCCTCAGAAGACCCATGTCCATTCTCTGATGAGTCACAACTGTCTTGGAGGCACAAAAGAGACCTACACAATATTAGACAGGTGGTCATAATGTTATGCCGGATTGTTGTAGAGAGGACACCAGATTGAGCTGGAGAGTTGTGACATTTATGAGGAGGAATGAACAAACTACAAATCAAATCTTTGATTGTTGGGGAAATATTGGATCATTTCAACCTTTGTTGAGAACAGAGTCTCTATTTGGAAAGTGCTTTTTTTAATCCTTAAAACTCTGCTGTATTTTAAAAACTTGCTTTTTTATGCATTGTTTAAAAACTTCATATTAATTCTAAACCTAAACCTGTCAAATACATGTATTGCAAGAGAAGCATAACGTAGCATAAAAAAGAAATACTCAATAAAGTACCTCAAAATTGTACTAAAGCAGTACTAGGGTTAACACACTTAGTTGCTTCCCGCCGCTTCCCTGAAGACAATGGAGTTCTCTGTCCCTGTCCCTGACATTTTTCTAGTAGAGAAGTGGTTAACTGACTGCTGCAGGCACTGTGCAGCATCAAATACACAGCATTAGAGGTAATGACACCCAGTTATTGAGGAAAAACAACTAACTGCTGCTTCTCTGACGGGGGCTCTGTCCCTCTTTCTCTGTGTGAGCATGTAAAGAATGTGACCTGGCATTATTCGTTCCCTTCTAGGTTGTGTGCTCTGAAATGCAGATGCTTGTATAATGCTACAAACAGATTTTCCCCCCTCCTCCTCCGTTTTAGGTCTGTTATTAGAGAGAAAAAAAAAGGGACAAATACGTTTTACAGGAGTGCGTGAAGCAAAAACTCCAGCATTGCTAGGTTGCAGTCTCCAAACATGTACCCACACACATGCATGCGTGACTTGACTGGCAGCACATGTAATGTTTTCTTCCGACACATTCCTCACCCCCTTGTCTCCTCAGATGGATCTAACACGGTAATTTAACTCAGGAACATCTGAAATCCCAATTCTTTGGATGTCTTATTACAGCTCAATAAGCTGCCTTCCTTGTCTTTCTGGCTGTGTATGGTTAGGGTAATACGCTCATTTCCTGTAGAGGGATTTGTGAGTAATTATGCACAAAGACATCCTCTCGCTAATTAAGTTGTAAAGACGGGGAGTTCAAGTAATCTGGGCATTCCACCAAGGCTCGGAAACAGACAGTCCTTAAGGCACTCCGCTGCGTGTCTAGGTGTGTTTAAAGGTGCATCTGAATTAATCTGTGCTTAGGCTCATGTCTTTAAGTAAATACAATTGCGTGAGTGTGTGCACCTTTATTCCCGTGCCACAAAAAACACTGGTTTTTAGATCGTGAGAGTAGCATTTGTGATGCACGCAGTGGCATTCCCGTTCCCGTGCTCCGAGCATGTAAAAATGTCAAACCGCAGGATGGGCCGTTGACCGAGTGATTAGCAGAGGCGTGTGCATCAACCTAAATGTGTCAATGAGCGCACACCATTAATCAGAGTTACCAGTCATTAGCTGCACTACGGCAGTGAGGAAGCCGCTGCCGCTGCCATAGGAACAGAATTAAGCCGCTGTGCCTCTCTCGGTCTCCCTCCCCGATGCAGCTTTAATATGCCAAGCTCCTCTGTATCCAGGAAATACAATGACTAGCCTTCGCCTTTGTTGTCTAACAGGGATTTTGACTATGCGCAGACAAGGCTGGGGAACAGGGGCGCACAGCCCAGACATGCGTTTGCAGCAGTTGTTTTCTTTTCTTTGTTCTCGATTTATTCTTTGTAATCCCTTCTTTCCACTCCTTTCCCTCTCTCCCCCTGTCCTCCCTCTGTCAAATCCACACAGCACTCGTATTCGTCTTTTTTTCCCCTTCTTCTTCTCCTTCTTCTTCTTCCTCGCTCTCTGTCTCCACCCAAGTCCTAGGAAGACGTATCAAGCGGCCTGCCAAATAATTAGATGGGACATTTGTTTGGAAACACATTTACAGAAGGGTATTATCCTCTCTCAGAGACATAATTTTAATCAGATATGACAACAGAATGTGTGTAGGATCTGCCAGACAGACAAGAGGAGGAAGACACACAGAAAGAGGACACAACCAGCAGGAAGCAACAGAATTTTGAGTGTCCTCTGCGTGAGACGCTATCTGGCTGATAAACCAGCCTCTATGCTCAACCACACCAACCAGCTGACAATTTCAGTGAATTTTACAGGTATAAAATGTTGAAGTTGGCAAGAAACCAACTCGCCAACATAATAGGAATCTTTGTTTTCTTTGTAAGTGAAACCCACTGTATTCCACAGGAAAAAAAAAACACCTGTGGGCAAGAAGCTGTGTGTACTGTGAATAGTATTCCTCAGTTACAAGATCCCTGGAGGAGGCAGTGATGTTACAGTTGTCCAGCTAATATGATGCAACTGAGGACTTTGGCTAAGCATGATGGTCACGATCACTGATATTCTCACTGAGTTACACAACTGTGTTGCCTCATGAACAACAGAGACAATTCAACCCACTGGATGTAAACATTTACAGTAGTAATGAATAATAGTGCACACTTGCGGTAACTGTGGAACTGTTGTTCAATCAAAGTATAAGAATGAAGGTTTAAATTCATCTGAAGTCCTTCCAAGGTTACTATTAAAATCTCTGCCTGTTATCCATCGGCCAAGATCTACTGAGAGGCAAAGTTGCTCCAAATTACTCCACAACTGGATGAAAATGCTGAGATTTTATACCAGACAGCTTGTTGATAGAATAGCACAAAGTCACTGGACAAAAAGAGAAAAAGCCTTAGTTTGTGTCAATGTTATGTTTGGGTTTGAGAAACTGTGTGTATCTGTGCTTGGTAAGAGACAGCTCGGAAAATCTAAATTCTTTAGACCCCCAAACTGCAGTTTCATTGTGAGCCAGCAGGGAGCAACCTTTTATTATAGATTTTTTGAATTGGCTTCGCTGAGCTTCCAACAGCTTCAGGGAGGCTGATTCAGCAGAGAAGTGTTGAGGTGCAAGGTTTTTTTTTTCTTTTTTTTTTTTTTCTCGGTCTTACCTGGGTTTCATACACTGCACTTGTTGGAAACTGAACACTTTTATTTCATTACTTGGCTTTTTGCAATCGGGCTGCGATTCCTATTCCACCATTTCCGTTGTTAATTATGCAGAGAAACATAGGACTTGTTAAATATTTAAGGAAAAATATTTCAGACGAATGTGACACACGATACACAAACAGGAGGAACAGAGGAAAGGCTAAGACACTTACTGTAGGTTGCATAACATACTGTTGATGTGGCATCCAAGATGTACTCTGGACCTACAGAGAAGAGAAGAGAAGAGAAGAGAAGAGAAGAGAAGAGAAGAGAAGAGAAGAGAAGAGAAGAGAAGAGAAGAGAAGAGAAGAGAAGAGAAGCCCGGGGATGACGAAACAGATTGAAGAAGGATGGAGAGCAGGACAAAAGGAAGGACAAGAAAAATAAAGTAATTAAAAAAGGAGGGGATGGGCGTGAGTAGGAGGATGCAGAAGGGAGGTCAGGAAAAGATGAGAGGAAAGGGAAGATCAAAAAGAAGATTGTTGTAAGTGGGTACAGAATTGAGGAGGGGAGAACATAAAGAAAGACAATTGGAAGACAGGATGACAGGAAGGGAGGGAAAATGAGAAAAGCAGAGACGAGAAGAAAGAAAATTAATCATTAGCTCAAGTCTTTACAAGCCCATTTCAGAGTCTCAGTCCCTGCGGCACCATGCCTTAAAGAATATTCCAGTGCTAACTGAGGGTCCACTATATAGTATGTGATGTTGTAATTATAACAGGATATGAGCGAAACAGGATAACAATTACTGATTCACGGTGAGGGTTTCATCATCAAAGCCTGTCTTGGCCACAAATCGCTACTTTCATCTCGTCCTGCTACCCACTGCCCTAACCCTAACATGAGGAGAGACATGTCCCTGAAGGCCCATTTGTCACATGTATATTCATTCATAAATTACATGTGAGCATGTTCACCTACATCTATCTATGTGAAGTTAAAGTAAGGCGAAGCAAGTCCATCTCTTCTTGTGCTTTTCTCACAAAGCAGGAGGTGGCAGTGAGTTATATACTGCTGAAGACATGTGTCTTTGCATTTGCCTCTCTAATTTACAGCAGTATCCAAAACCAGCGGGGGAGGACCGGTGTTTGTTTTAAAAATCTATGTGTTTGACTAACTGAGGATCAAGGACCGAATCAAGCGTTCAAAGAACCGCAGTATGCCAGTCGGCTTTGACGAGGCTTGGTGCGGTTTGTGCGGAAGAGACACGACGCGACATATGGGAACGGAGAGATAAAAGGAGCATTTTGTGACGGCGAGCGAGAGATCGATGGAAGAAGTGCTGGAACATAAGTCTCGACTGAGAACTGCTTCAAATGCAAAGAAGTGATATTTTCAATTTCTGTGTGTAAATATTTTTTTTTTTGACAAAAAAACAACATCTGCTTGTGTGACCTGTGTATCCAGAGATTACATTTGGACAGCTGCAGACATTTTTTTTATGGGACAAGATGAGGCTACTATTGTTCTGTGGTTTTCTTTCTTCAAGAAATCACATAACACGATCAAAACTAACCATGGGCATGTTAGTGAAATGGACATGAGGCATACTGGTATTTACATGACACAAGGAGAAAATCTGGTCATGCATATTCCATACAGCTTGATAAATATTAGCATAGATGCAGCACAGTGTTTGTGCAGACACACACGATTAACAAATAAAAACTGGCATCTCTTAATTTAATCTGAATGCGTGTGGGCTTGGCTTGTTCCATTTTGGTAACCTACACAGACTTGAATGAATCATCTCTCAAGGTATTTAATCACAACCTGTATTTAAAATTTACATTACCAAATGACAAAACTGAGACACTTGTGGAACTTGTCCGAAGCTGAAGCAATGCAGCAATGCAAGCAATAAAATTTGCCTTTTGATTAACAGCGGATAAGGTGATTAGGCTCTCTAAAAAGCGTCTTTGCTTTGTTTGCTTATTTAAAACAAGACAACTTCATGCTAAGAATGCTCCCATAAAATGACAGTTGCAAACAAAATAGACAGTCAAGAAAGCAATATATAAAAATCTACAAAAAAATAAAAATAAAAAGATGCAAAAAATACTCAATATTGCATAAATCATTCACAAGACAAGATACATTGGCTGGATAGCAGATGGATTTATTATTAGTGCATTCCTGTTGGTTCAGACGGTGTCATTTTCAACATGTGCGTCACTATTGCGCAGGTAGACACGATTCAGAGTGGGTGTAACATTGTTTCTTTCTGCGTGAATTGTTACGAGATGGTGAAAGATATTTACTTCTCTTGTCAGGGTTCTTAATGTTACGCCTGATCTGTGTATGAGCTAGCCGGCATAGTCAAGCCTTCTTTGCCGGTAGTTCTTTGGCGTCTGTTTGGTGTGTCCAGGCCATTAGTCCAACAAATCAAACTTCTGAGAGGGTCCACTCACCTGATATGTGGAGACAGGAGAGGCAGCAATGAAGGGTGTGATTGACGTCTGAGCAATCATCCGATTGGTGGAGATGCTGTATGGCGAAGAGTAGAACCTAAGGAAGCACAAATAATAAAGTTTAATTTTATCTATATCGGCACACTTACCAAAATTGGGGTGTGATGAGATCAGTCAAGAGGTTGCACTTTTTCGATCTCCATACGCAGCCGCGTACAAATGAACCTTTTGTACCCAGTACGCTTCAAGACGCCCCCAACAAAACGGATCAGACATCATCAAAGCTGTCATGGAAACAATAAATATTGCAGCTTCACTCTGTGCTGCACCATCAAAGACGCTGCCGAATGAGACTTGACACTGCACTGGAGTACACGTCATGTTACAAAAGGAGTCTGGTGCGCTGCTATGCATAATAATGAATTATCACCTTAATGTGCGAGTGGGTGAAACATTCCGATATTACCCTGTGTGTACCACATCCCAGAGGACGAGGCATCTGTAACATCTGCATTTAGCACTCTGTTTGCTTCTCTACCTACACTTTTGTTTGCCCTTCTAAGTTTGCTCCATCTTTTCTTTTTTCTTTTTTTTTCTCGCATTTCACCCCCTCAACCCTGCCACGGTAGAATGCTGTGGCTCGCAGTGCTTTATTTATCATTGTGTACCTAGAGAGGACATGTTTCATCCGCTAGGCCGTGTTGCTGTGCCCGATCGATCCCAAAGTGTCTGTTGACTGAATAATGGAGCAAGGGAAGGGGAGGAAAAGAGAGGGGCAGAGACGGAGAGAGAGAAGCCCTCCTCTATCTATCTCCAACACTGCCATGACTATATAAAAAGGGAACTTGCCAACAGTTTCTTAATAAGGGGACGGAATTACTTAAAATTACACAGGTTCATTCTCTTGTTTACTTTAAAAGTGTATTCGCTGTGTTTTGTAAGCTGAGATATTATTTACGTTAAGTATCACATCTATAAAATACACAGAGGTGACGGCGGGGCTCAGCAACCAGTCAAAGACAGAAAGACGTGGACGGATCGGTGCTGCTCCGCTGCGACACAAGCCCACATCTCATTTCAAGGGTGAAATAGGTTCCCGAGGTGGCCACCTGTCCTGTTATTGCACTTTCTGTTTCGCATTACACACGGTCAGCGACGGAGCGAGCAGTTTTGAGCCCTCGGCTGCGAGATGCAAACCCTCAGATACTTTTAAACGACGGCAGCCGAGGGTTTGTTCAGGCTGCTGATTTCCAACTGCCAGCGACGAGTTGCAGAGTCACTCCCGCAGACATCCAGCATCCCTGCAGGATTTTTATGCTCTACTTGGTGCCCTGAAGGCTAAGTTGTAGTTGTGCATGAAGAGTAGATAATTAGTCTCTGTTTACCAAAAATACTATGCATTTCATGACTGTGGAACCAGAAAAAGAAATCTCATTAATTAGCAGCGGGTTCAGCTCTGGTTCATGTGCAGGCTGATCGTGTGCTCTCTCCTGGCTGTGATGAACCTAGCTCACTTCACTCACCAAAGTCCTTAGAGGAAGTTGTTTCTCATCGGCACCTTTCAGCTCTGGTTTAACTTAATGCCTCCACAGCACAGAAGCAAACAAGTATCGTCAGCTAAGCAAATATTCTCCACACCATGTCTTTTCTTGAGCTTTACAACACTGTGTGTATACACTCACTTTATTAGGTACACCTTGGTAGTAAAAGGTTGGATGCCTTAATTCTTCATGGCACACTTTCAACGTGGTGTTGGAAACATCAATGTCAGAGATTTTAAGGATTTTGTCCATATTGACATGGTAGCATCACACAGTTGCTGCAGATTTGTCGGCTGCACATCTATGATGCGAATCTTCCAATTCACCACATCCCAAAGGTGATCTATTGGACCAAATTCTGACCCTGCCATTCGAATGTCGCAGCTGAAATCAAGACTCATGGGACCAGGCAACGTTTTTCCAATCTTCTATTGTCCAATGTTTGTGAGCCTGCGGCAACTGTAGTCTCAGTTTCCTGTCCTTATCTGACAGGAGTGGCTCCCGGTGTGGTCTTCTGCTGCTGTAGTCTTCTTCAAGGTTTGATGGGTTCTGCGTACAGAGATGGTATTCTGCATATTTGAGTTACTGTTGCCTTTCTATCATCTCCAACCAGTCTGCCCATTCTCCTCTGACCCCTCACATCAACAACGCATTTTCGTCCTCATTTTCGCCGCTCACTGGATATTTCCTCTTTTTCGGACCATTCTCTGTAAACCCTAGAGATGGTTGTGCGTGAAAATCCCAATAGATCAGCAGTTTCTGAAATACTCAGACTGGCCCGTCTGGAACTAATAACCATACCACGTTCAGAGTCACTTAAATCCCCCTTCTTTCCCATTCTGATTTGAACAGGTGTACCAAATAAAGTGGCGAGTGAGTGTAAATGTAACTGTGAATTTTAATCGTAGACACAATACAAAAAGATGAACAGAGATAGATGAATTTAAGCAGCAGAACTCAGTGGAACATGTTTGTCAATGTGATGATCTCGAAACCACCCCCCCAAGCTTCTCCCTTGCCGACGATGCCACGGTATGGATCCATCTTTTTCACTGTGCAATGAATCTATGACTTGCATTAGAGATACTGTATTACTGTCACTGATGAATACAAATGAGGGAAAGTGGTCGGGTTATTCAATATGCTTCTCAGATTGTGTTTATTGTATTTTTCATTAGAGTGATGTGTATTGAGAGTCAGAAGTAGTAGGCAGAGGACAGATCCAAGGTTATTGATGGAGGCTATTAGCCCCGAGCAGCGTGCTGTCAATCGGGACTCCAGCATGGCTGTTTAAACAATGCACTAACATGTAATTGCGAACAGAACATTACTACTGGATTGAATTTAAAACCTCTGCGAATCCCTGGCGTGATCTAAACGCCCTGTCAGGAGTTGTCCTGAAAAATTAGACAATGATATAGTGCTGACCTCAGTGACTTTTCAGCTGAGAAATGTGGGGGAGCATGCTAAAATAGGCAGGGGAAAGAGAAGAATGGGGGCACATGATGATAGACGGGTAAGAAATTGAAGTAAAAAGAGAAACAGGGAGAAGGATGAGGAAAAAAAGAGATGGCAAACGGTTCATGCAAGAGGTGGATTATTGAGGAAAAAGAGCGGAGGGGCAATGAGGATTCTGGCCAGCAGCGACACATGTTTCCAATATCATCAAACTGGCATCAGACCCTAAGGTCCAGCTGTCCTCGAGCAGAGAGACAAGCAAACCTGTAATTGATTCATACCCTTCCCCTATCCTTGGGCTGACTTTATTTTTGCCTTTGCCCTCCTCTTGACCCGGCACGGCCCTCCATTTTTATTCAATCCCCTTCCCTCCCTGCTTTTCGCCTCTCTAATTAGCTGCATTAGCATTTCACAGTCATTTAGTGCCTCGCCGGAAGGAGCTCTGCTGACCTCGGAAGGGAGGTCAGAGAGGACTTAAACACCACAAGCGCACAGATGCTCGCGTGTGAGCATGCATTTATTCATGCAAGGAAATGTACACACGCAAAAAAAAGACACCAGAGATGAGCGAAAAGTAAAACAGCTGCTCGGAAATAGGGCACAGAAATTAGCGAAATAAAACGACAAACAAAAACAGGTTCAAAGACGAAACGAAGAATGTAAAGGTGAGCAAAATGTGCATCCTGTTGTTTGGAAAGAAAGGATGTAAGAGGAAATTAGGAGCGAACCCATAAGAGGAGGAGAAGAGGAACGCAGAGCTAGAGGGAAGCATCTCCGGGGATCGCATCACCAGCAGCATTCCTAGCAGACAGGACCGATCTCCAATTTCCCCCTGAAATAGTCAGACACCCTGCTCCCCGCATTCAGCTTCGGGAGCACTGCAGATAGCCCTGGCTGACGAAAGTCTTGCAGTGGCACTGCAACACCGCCCATCTCCCCTGTCTGCAATCAAAACCTACATGTCTGACAGCTTGTATGCATAGGTGCATGAATAAATGAGCCATCTGGATCAGTCAGATTTCCGAATGAAGGCGAAATAGACGAGACCATGTGCATATCTACGTGTTAACAACCTGTGTGTGTTCTGTGTCAGTCCGCGGACATTTATTTGTGGCTCGCTCACTCGGATGCAAGTATCGGTGCCGACAGCCGGCTGGTATGTGCGCTCATCGTTGCAGGTCTTTCACTGTGAGTGTCACTTTTGTACAGGCTGAACAGGCACACCGGTACAGAAGATGGGACTCTGCAAACATCTAAAGTTACAGAGGTATTTTAGAAATGTGTGAAGAAAACTTTCCACCTACCCGTTCTGCATCGCTGTGGGATCGTACGTCAATGCCATACCACTCTGGAGAAAGAGAGAAAGGGAGACACATGTAGTTAAAGTTAAAATAACTGTCGATTTTTTTTGTGTTTAGTTTAGTCTTAATCTGGAGGTGGGTTGCAAAACAACACACGATTTCACTTAGATTACTCTATACAACCAGTATTTACAATGATGTTAATGGAGTTTTAGCTGATTTAGAAAAAAAATGCAAATTACTCATTGACAAGTTTTGAGAAGACAAGATGCAATTCACTGATCACTCAAAAGGAAAATTCAAAAGCAAAAAAACGAAGTAATAGCACGAAGAAGAATTGTTATTAAAGTGTGTGGTAACAAGTAATGACAAGCAATGCATTTACGCACAGGGAACTGAAAGCAGCACATGGTGCTCGTTATTGTAGCAAACCTCTGTAACATCAGTAAGAAAACTAACAGTGGTCAAAATGCACCACACTCTTTAATCAAGGCATGTCAAAAAAAAAGCCCAAACCTTATTTCTCTGAATACAGTTTCCTCCAAAAAAAAAGAAAAAAAAGAAAAGAAAATCCATAACAACCCCAAAATATTTGTAGTTTTCAGCTGGTGATTCAAGACCGTTTTGTCTTGAATTCACAAAAAAAAAAAAACATTTCTCACGAAACAACGAGGAGACAGCACGCTGTTATTTTCCTATATCAATCCATAGCAGCTACAGGGCTCCCTTTTCACTCCCCTACTCAGTATAAATTAACAGGATACGGTTTTACATTCCAGCTGCAGTACATCAGCGGCACAAGAAACCAGAGTGTATCTTAGTATTTCCTCCGCTGTCGTCTTCTCCAGCAAATTCTGTCGCTATCAAGTCAAGCTTTTATCATTAAGTGACACTTTTCTCTCTGAATGTTCCCTGTCTGTGCCTCACTGCCTCTATCAATGTGCAAATGAATGAGACTATACTTCTCTGTGCTGTGCTTTGAGTGAGGGTTTCATCCACTTGGATGGCCCGTGGCAATTGTGGACCGAACTTAAAGAAACAATAGCATAGCTGTAGTGCTTTAATCTTTATTTTTCTCCATCTCTATCGCTGTCGCCCCACTCTTCTGTCAACTGCTTGTTCTATATTCTGCGAATGGCTCCTCTCTCCAAATTGGCGCATGACTTGAAATGGTGTCCTGCAGCTGACCTCCACAGTGACGTTTGATTCAGGCCCCATAAACTGTTTCTAGACGGCAGAAGCCACAAAAGGGACGGCCAAACAGCAAGAACATCAAATATCAAGGAGTAATTACTCCAAAGTCCAGGGTGCAATTTTATATCAGCTCGTAAACATTTGATTTAAAGCAGATTTACAGATACACAATTATTACATTTTCACAAGTTTATTCAGCGGTGATCTGTTAAACCGTCAGAGCAGCTCTCTGGAGCATCTTGATGTTTGCAAATTCTCCTCTGAGTTTGCTTCGTCTAACAGTAAAAAGCGAAACAACGTGTCCTCAGCTGCTGCGCAGAAGTGATTGCGAGTGATTGTGTGTGTAATATGTGTCCATGTCATTGTCCCAAGGCCAGACTCATTTAGGAACCGAGGGGTTCTGGGAGATTAGGATCGGTTGAGTGTGAGGGTGCAATGAGGCACCTCAAAGCATCTCCGCAGCCAGATGTCTCTATTAGTCGGCGTGGACTCCGAGCCCCGGTTCAGACAAATGTATCAACCTCTCAAGAGACACTCCGCAGCCAAGCGAGGCTTGTCTTGAGGACGTAGGCCACTGAAAAATGCGCGTGGAGTCAAAGCTGATGGGTCACACGTGTTAAGGACAACCCACAAAATGAGACTCCCTAACACCAGGATGTCTAATGTGGAGGAAGCCCTGTTGGGTGGCGTCACATCACATTTCGCTCTCAGAAATAAAAAATGCAGTCTATGCATGCCTGCTACACACGCAGACGCAAAAGGTCAAACGCGGCAGCAGCCTGTTTTTGTTGTGGAGGCTCTTGTTCGAGTGCACTGTTTCAGTCTGGTTCCATTTCACTTCACTTCACCACCAGGCTCTTATCCAATCCATGTCCAACACGAACAGTGGGAAAAGGTTTAAATAAAAAAAACAAAACAAAACAAAAAACGGATTCTGTGTGTGTGTGGGCGGCGACGCTATTATTCACTTTCCCTTGTTCTGCAAAGTAAAGCTTCGGTATCGACACTGGAAACTTCTGAACTCTCCGCATTGTGCAGCAGTCAATCTGCTTTCAATCTTTTACACAAGGTTTCATTTCTTCTGAAGATGACGGACGGGAGGTGGGAGGTTCAACAAAAGCAAAACCAACTTGGCACCGGGGTCTCGAAGGAACTGTACATTTTAAATTTAACAACCTTTATATATGCCTGCTTTCATACTGTCAGCATCATCTCTAATTCAGCCTGCGCTATGTTACTGGAAGTGAAAGCTGATAATGACCCCAGCAGGGGGGCCTGTCGAGCTTTTCTGATTTCTGTTGTAAAATGTGGATAAGGAAGCGGTGTCAAAGGGAGCATCAGCTAGATACTTAAGATTAAGAAAAAGATGACATACTAATGTTTCCCGTGAAGCAGCATGATTGCGCTGCTTGCTGTTAAACACAGCGGTCTATTGTGCTGTATGCAATAGTAATTTTATTTCTCCGCCTATTATAATAAGATTACTGTAATCTGTGCAGCAAGACTCAAATCTTATGAGAATTCGCATCTGGAAATGCACCAATTCAATTTCATTATGGAGCATTTTTTACAACTGAGACAGAGAAAAAAACACCTCTGCAACGCCACTGGATAGTCTTTGAGAAGATGAGCGCAAAGAAATTAGTGACTCCTGCTTTGCGACAAATGCTTTAATTGCTGTTAACTCTCCGTCCTTCGAAGTTATTTTTCATTCAGTGCCTTTTACCTCAGAACCGTCAGTGGAATCTTGACGTCTCGTTTCTCAGATGGTAGCCATTTCATTGTGAGCAAAATAAACTCCATGGCGAACAAATGATGTGTTTGACTTCGTTGCTGCTACTTTTCTGTTCATAACCACATACAACCGGACAAAACTATCTGATTGTCCTTTACATTTTTGCAGATCCAAATAATCGACTTAGAAATTTTTGGCCTGGCTTCCTAACTAGTAACCTTTTGCTAGAAAATTGAGTAGGATTAGGTTTGTGGATATACTGCAGTTACATATGTAACTAAATTAGTTTAATATTTATTCTGAAAAACCCACTCATTGGAGTTCATCTAGTCATTTGAATAAAATATGTGAAGGTGTAATGGATTTGCTTTTGCCTTTTTTTTTTTATAATAGTAGAGGGCAAAAAAGGATTACGTTGTGACAAACTGAAATCCTGTGTTCCAGTTCAGTTCTGCTGTGGCTAGCAAAAAAATAAATAAATAAAAAAATCTTTTATGATGCTATAACTGAGCTTTTTTCTGATGATTAAATAAACTTTCCAGCCTCACCTCTCCTTCCCGTGTCCACGGTCGGCCATTCTGGGGATATTTGACCTGGGTCTGCCTCTTCTTCTGGCCTCCGTCAGCAAACTTGCACAGCAAAGGCTCTGCTGGGGCTACAGAGTGAGTCATACGGAGAGGGAGACAAGGACAAACACAGAGGAGGATTAATCATCTTAATAGCAGGTAAAAGCCAAGTTTCATATGTTAGCTTAAGAGTTCCTTTAAAGACACAAAGAGTGTTTTGCCGTGGCCTAAACAACAGCATAACATAAATCAGCTGGACCTGAAAACAGCACTTGGGTTCATACATTTATCTCTTCCACCCCTAATCCAAACATCTAAACAACAGCGGTTATCGCACCATCTCTACAACTCCTACAACCATGCTTTCACAAAAGCAGCCTTGACGTAGAAACGAAAGCCACAGGCTAATCATCAAAGCTCGGTGAGCGCAGTTCAAACAACAAACCAAACAGGCATACTTAATACGCTAAATAACTCCACACAGTTTGACCCCCGGGCAATAGACGGCGTTTGTGATTGCTCCAAAGACAACATGGTCCCCTTTGTGGACCAGAGAAAGAAGAAAGGCTTGATTACAAATAGGATTAACTGACTGTGACCTCCCATACAAAAGTTCACCAAACTTCAGCCCAACAGGCTGTAGTACATACCCTACAGGCTTCAGAAACAGGGGGAAGTAGCCGGAATCAGGCAGGATAATCCCAAAGAAGAAAGGCTTTGCTCTGTGTTGATTTATTCTTCTTCTAGAGGAGCATGTAGGAAGTTATTATAAGACAAGCAACCAAACGATACCTTTTACTTGTGGGATATGCTTCAGCAATCATATGATAAAATCACATAGTTAAAAAAATTTAAAAAAGAAGACATTTGACAACTTAAGTGGTGAGACCAACATGTTTTGACACAGGCACACACACACAAACATGCATGGAGGAGTAATCAACAAGTTCAGCAAGGCAGGATCAGACATGATCTATTTCTGCTAAAGGGGACAATACGGACTTCTGTTGGGAAATGTTGGGACTGGTCATTCATGTGGATGTTACTTAGACATGTACCATGCACCTAGACACTCCTTGATGGCAGTAGCCATCCCCAGCAGGATGCAGCCTGACACACACACACATACACATACAAAAACAGTTTAGGAACTCCTCAAAAAACCTGAAATACAACTCAAGGTGTTGACCTGGCCTCCAAATTCACTAGATCCCAAACTCATCAAGTATCTGTGGAAGAAGCCTGATCCACAAAGGCCCCTCCTCTCAACCCACAGGATCCGAAGGCCCCCACTCACAACACCCTGTTGCCAGACTCTACAGGACACCCTCAGAAAGTCCATGTCCATTCTCTGATGAGTCACAACAGTTTTGGAGGCACAAGGGAGACCTACACAATATTAGAAAGTGGTCATAATGTTGTGCGTGATTGGTGAATATAGTGTTAACTCTTCAAAAAAAGTCCTGTTTTTCTCATCTCATCTCCTACTACCGCTTATCCTCACTAGAATCGCGGAGATTGCTGGAGCCTATCCTGGCTGTCATCAGGTGAGAGGCGGGGTACACCCTGGTCAGGTCGCCGGTCCATTGCAGGGCTAACACAGAGACAAACAACCATTCACACTCAGAGGGCACCCAGAGTACCTGGAGAAAACCCACGCAGACGCAGGGAGAGCATGCAGACTCCACCCAGGAGGCATCAGTGCTAACCACCGAGCAGCTGTTTCTTTTTTTCATTAACTCTTCAAAAACTAAACAGGCTTGGTTTAATTTTATTTTTGGACGTTTTTTTTTTTTTTTTCATTTGCTGTATGGTCAGGTTCAGGCACCAACAGTTTATCCAGCCTTAGGCAACAAAACCATTTGTTAATGTTTTGGCAACACAACTAGTTTGTTGGGTCGAGGAAAAGATCAGGGTATGTGGATAAAATAGACAAGGGTACTTTTTTTTTATTATTTCTAGTTATTACATGTAAATGCACAGCTACATTTTCTATTCCACACATTTCTGACATCCAGTAAATTAGAGAGAGAAAAGGTGAAAGTAAATCTGTCTCACAGGTACGGCATTTGCATTTACTTGCACTTTTGGAATTCATTACAAATTATTCATAAGGCAAAGATTGGATTGCTAAGACTGAGGCCCAGAAGATAACAGCAGAATTTAGTGACAATGAATGCTGTTTGAAATGATTAAGTCCTAAACTGTCGCAACAGTGACACTAATCTTTTCGATAACGCACATTTTGACTCTGAAATGGAATAAGAAACCTGCTTTTAGGCATTGCTTTTCCCTTGTCACTGCAACACTTCCACCAAGGCATGTTCTGAGTCACTGATGCATCTTTAAAAGGGCTATTAGCTGCCACTCTCGTCCCATTTAACTGGCAATGATCTCAAACTGTAAAGAAAGTCAAATCCTCATCAGTGGGTGCAGCACTGTGAAAAAAAAAAAAAAAAAACGATGCCCTTGAAAGACACAGAAAGCTCTGAACAAATTGCAGTATCATTGCACCGGTACTGACTCACACATGAATGCCAAAATAAACTATGCAATTATCTCGCCTACTTCAAGAAAAATGTTCCTTCATCTCAGTAAACTGAAAAATGAGAAGAGGTGTTCTCCGCGGAGAAAACCATTCCTCCGAGCTCAAAGATTGAGTTGAGAGATCTTTGGAATGCCTGGGGCCCGGAAGGGCACTCCAAAGGTAAGGAGATGAAGAAATACAGTGCTGTGTGATTATGCAGCGTTTAGTGCTTTGTCATTAAAGTGTTTTACCTTGATTTCTATCTGGATAACAGGCCTCACGGCCGGGCCTCTCTTATTATCTTCTTCCTTTGCTATTCATCTTTCTCACCCCCCCCCCCCCCCCCCCACCACACACACACACACACACACTCTCTCTTTTCCACCCATGCGTCCATGTACATTTGATACAAACTGTCGTGTGGGTGGGTGCATGTGAGCGTGCAACGAGTAGCCGCAAAACTCGGGAGTAGTGTAGTAACCTCAAGGAAAACAAGAGAGAAAACACAAGAATGAGATTTCCATCCCATGCCACGGTGATGTTTTAAAGCGAAGACGGAAAAAAACAAATAAAGAAGATGGAGTGGTGATTAACAGTCACTTTGGATGAGGGAATTTCTGAAAGTGAGTGAGACAAAGACAATCAAATATTGCCCTGAAAACAGGAGCAGGATTTAAAATGACTGCCCCCTTTTCAACCACACATTTTCTGAACCCGTAGGAACACGATTCTTTTTGACGCCTTCCTGTTTGTTTTCACGCCATCAAATGAACCGGTGAAGCAGATTAGTCCCACAATGGCTCAACGACACAGACGCTGTATAAATTCACTTAATTACCACACACGAGAAAACAACATTCCTGATGCTGATCTTTTACATTTTCCGTTGTGCAACTGACGAGCGTGGTGTTCGCACGAATGTATTGAATGGGTGACACATGCAGATACGGGAAATAAAATAAAAATCCAAAGTAACAGAAACAGCTTTCTGGTTATTTATTTATATTTATTGATGTAGCACATAACTGCAGTGAAACAGTGGCTGTATCACCCCTACCTACCTACCTACCTACTTACCTACTTACCTACCTGTTTACTTAATAACTCCAAGTAACCCTTACATTTTTAATGACTACAATTTTTTATTTTAAACTTTCCTCATTACAATTTATTCTCTGTGATTCTCATGACTCAAAAAAAAGCTAAAGCTAGAACAGCTGCAAGGCTAATTCTGCCCAAAAGGTTTGGTATCCCTTTGTAAGGTGTCACCTGTCTTTTTGGCACCAGAAACAAAGGTCAGACAACATTTACAATCTGGCCACTCATTTGAAAACCTCTGGACTTGTGAAATAAAAACATCCTTCATAAATTACGGTACACACGACAGAAAAGGAAATGAACACTATCCTTCAGATTACGGTTAAATATATTAGAATAAAGAGGGCACGTATGACTGTTAGAATAACACGGGTGAGGTTTAACTGTCAGACATGAGAGGAAAGAATATATTTTTACCCTCACAAGTTATAAGTTCATCGGTGCGTGTGCATTTCTGTGACAAACGGCTGCTACTTCATAAGTGCGAGAAATACGTGACGTGAGGACAGACACGCTTAAAGGCTCCGCGTTCCTCCGCTCTTTTGTTTTCCCGGTGCAACAGACAAGAGAAAGCCACACCGCCGACAGCTGACAGCTTGTCAAGTTTATAGTCGGGACACTTTCTTTGTGCATCTTCCATAAAGCAACCAAATAAAAAAAAATAAAATAAATAAATAAAAAAAAAACTCAAGCTGATCTAGAACAATTGTTTTGTCTTTGTGTTTGCCTGAAAATGATATCTCTGTGGCTTTGTATTCACCAGCCTTATCACATAGACATAAAAGCTTGCGTTATTTTTATTTGTTATTAGAATTCGTAATGCCAAATTACCGAATGGTCTTAAGAGAGCACAATCTTTATGTCGCCAGGCGACAATTGACTGTTAAAAATGACTAAATCCCTAAATCTCAATGTGCTTTTCCTTCATTCACGTCCTTGCTCTCCCTCATATCAAAATGCAGTGAGACGAGACATGCCCTTAGTTCCCTTTTCTATAATCTGTGATGGTAGTATAGATTCACGCAGACATAAAAACACACACACGCACAACATTGCTGCTGTGACTTGTTTTTAAATCCGAGCTTGCGAAATTGCTCCACACATTAAACACTGGCCAAGTGCTATGGGCCAGTGTTTACATGCACAAACACGCCAACGCGGATGCATACATCAATAATGTTAGAATGCTTCGGCTGCCTCGATGCATGCGGTGCTTGAATTTAGGCTGCTCCACGGGTCCATAAATGGCCCTGGTTTCTTCTACAACACAGGTGTCAAACTCATTTTAGTTGAGGTGCCACATATAACCCAATTTGATCTTAAAAACAGTGTCAGACCAGTAAGACAATAGCGTATGATCCTATAAATAATGACAACTCCAAATGACCGCCTTTGTTTTTTGCGCAAAGAAATACGAGTACATCCACATTCACATTTAATAAACGACCGGAAATTTCTTAAGAAAAATATGCAATTCTTGTCTATTTCTAGATCTCAGTGTGTTATGTCCACATCTCTTATTAAAAGCGTGTGAATCATGGGAATAGCAGCTGCTTTTATTAAAAGATTGCAGTAAATGTCTTCAATGTTTTTGCACTTTGCTAAATTCATCCCGCGGGCCAGAGTGGACTCTCTGGGTGGGCCGGTTTTGGCCCCAGGCCGTATGTTTGACACCCCTGTTCTACTTGTTTGAAAAAAAAGAGAGGAAACAAGAAGATCAGAGAAGATTATTACTGAAGCCTTAGTGGTTTAAACAGTAAGTAAATAACTACAATTAAAGAGAGAATTAATTTAAGTGAAACAATTTTATACGTATGCGAAATCAAATAATGAGAAACCACAACGACCTTTGTCTATGCATAATGTGTGCTATTGCTATAAATTACATAAATACACATCATTGGACAACATGAAAAGGGTACACAACAGGAATCAGGAGTTCCATGTCCTATAGAAATCAAGGGACTGAAATTCTCTATGCTAGTAAACTATGTGGTGTCCTCATACCAAGATCTAACGATCTCTCTAAAGCCATCAGAAAAAAAAGTGACTCAAAAATATCTCCAAATTATCTGAAATAAGCTCACTGGGACAAAAAAAAAGTCACTGAAATTTGTTCCAGACCAGAGACCCCAGAAAATTAAAGCCAAAAGCAGAATGTTTGATGAAAAAGGACCAAAGACCAAAATAGGACCTTCTGGTAGCTGTTTAAGTTGTTGGTGTCAAAGTGTGGATTTCAACAATCTGAAAGCTACTGCAAAGCCTCTGCTTTCCAAAAAGAACAGAGAAAACGTTAAGCAAAAAAAAAAAAAAACAACAACAAAAAAACAGGCCCTTTGGAATAACGTGCCTTGGACTGAAGAATCAAAGATGTATTTGTTTGGCCACAACAACTGTACGGTATTTGGCGCAGACCAAAGACAGCTTTTCATGAAAAGAACGTCAAATCAACTGTGAAGCAATGCTGGTGAAATGTTGTGGATTGTGGTTGCTCAAGAACTGTGCAGCCTGTAGTCACCGATTCAACTACAAATTCTGCATCACATCAAACAGAGCCTGAAGATAAATTCGCAGGCATCTGTTGGAAGGTTGAAACCGAACCGGAAGTGGATCTCTTGTCTGGGTAATTATCCTAAGCTCACTGGATGAATGGCTCGAAAAGATGAAATGGATGGTTACGAAACGTCTAAGCTTTGAATCGCATTCAAGCGTTGTGAGGGGATCGGACACGGCCAGTAGTACGCGCAGGAAAACATTCAAACATCTGGCAACTGTACACTGGTCAAAGTTTTCAGCAAGCCAATATAAAGCTGTTGGACAACAATGCAAAACAATTTCTGTTACAAGCGGCAATGCTATCATCTGAGGCCAAGGGTAATAAGTTATTCCAGAAGAATGTTAACATTCGTTATTTTTTTCTGTTGAACTAATGATTGACAAAGATAGATTGGCTCCGTTCGAGAATACCACCTACCACTGAAAAGAATGAAGAGGGTGAAGTTTTTTGTTCAAATACTGTATGTTTTTAATTTAAATGGAATGCACTTTCTTCCCTTGACTGTAAATGACTTTAGAGGGGAGAATTTTCTGGTGTTGCTTTTGTTGATACATCTTTCCTTCAAAATTGGACAAATTTGTAAAAACCTGTTTCGCAAGCCAGGCTTTCATGGGAACACATGGTGCGAGGATAGTTAGCGGCTATTAATTCATCAGTAATCTGAGAAAAGTCATTCCATTAAATCAATTAATGTTGTCATTAATGTTGTTTCACAAGTCACGTACAGCCCCTGCCAGTACTCCGGTGTCTAGTACGACAGTCCAACAGCAATATCATAACAGCCAAAGAAATGTACAACATTTTGTTCTCATCAGCTTTCATGTAAAAAGAAAAAAAATGTAACGGCTGCAGGTCCCACTTGTGTTAGGGGTAATGTGATATTATGCACAGGAAAGTAAAAAAAACAAACAAGCAATACATTTTACAATCCGCTTTGAATTAATTCACGACCACCGTGACGAGTCATAAATACTCACAATGATGATAATGACAATAATGGGTGTTGTTTATTCCCAGGAGGTGAAATTAGTCACCACACAATCAGGGGTCAACAACAAGAGCAAAACACCCAGGGAGAAGATTACCTGTGGAAAGAGCTGCTAAAACCGGTGCGTCACATTAATTATTCAGCCGGCTTTCACACTTACATTTCTACAATCTGTTGCAGTTTCGCAAGAGCGCTGTGAAAAAAGGAAGAGGGACGTTTTTAATTGACAGCTTGACCCCTGCTGTTCTGTAACACAAAGTGATGAATTCATAATGAATTTGGGTACAGCTGTGCCTGTGCCATAAAAAAAAGAAAAAAGAAAAAAGATTCACTATTGGGCATGCCAAGTTAATTAACACTGCCCGGACCAAGCATTCAGCTTTCCAAAGAGTTCAGATTGATGTTAATTTATAGTGAACAGGACATGGAGCTGAAGCTATGATCAAATCAAAACCAGCAGAAAAAAAATAAAAAATCTTTTCTAATTGCTAAAGTCACGCATAAATCCATCTTTGAAGCCTCGAGCGCTATAGTATCCCACTTTTTTTAAAAAAAATCCATTTTTATATTATTATCCAGCTTTTTTATTTTTTTTGCACCTCAGGAGGCACATATTTCTGTGTGCAAAATCCAGCATTGTTTAGGTCTCAGAGCAAACTTACTGCACTATGCATACAATTGCTACGGTCTCAGAAAATTAATGGAGGCAGAACACAAATACAACAGTCAGTGTAGGTGCAGACACGTACAGCAGACTGAGGAGAGAGAAGGAGAACAGTATTATAATCTATGAAGAGGTACAACTAGATCCTTCATAACTGGGCTGTGTATTTCTCTGTAATTGTTACATATTCTACTGACAAAAAAGTCTTTCTTTGTATCTCCCTGATCCAGCAGTATATGTTCCAATAGACTTATGGATTGTGGATGATCATATCGTCTGAATTAACCTATCAGAGCAGACTGGGCTTAGGTTCTATGAGAACCACATAAATATGTGGTAAGAACAGGTAGAACACCGCTAGCTACAGAGGGTATGCACATGATGTCACAGCAAGTCTCCATGGTTACGTCCACTGAGTAGCAAAAAGTGACAGCTGAGCATGGAGATTAGCAGCATTAGTTTGGACCATGGGCTTTAATAGTGAAACCTGGTGTTGTGGTTCACATTTAGTGTCAGGTAATATCAATTTATGCTGTATTTGTGATTACTCCTCGTCGTCCTTTTAACATCCGGTCGGAGACTTCATGTTACATGGCTAACGTTACTTATCAGTAAAGCTCTTAGCGTTAGCATCTTTAGCTACATTTATCATAACTGAAATGGCCTAAAACCAACTAAAACTAACCAAATCCACACTAGTTCATATGTATCATTGTTGACACCAATTGTCCTTAATTGGATCTGATAATCCACATTTTTCCCCGCCTCGCTGTATTTACTGCTACATTACACTGTGTTTTTCCCACTCAGAGGGGCCCCAGGCAGCACTGACGTCAATGCATACCCTTTATTATGTGGGGACAGTAACGTATGAAGAGTCTTACTTTACCTCTTTCAACAAATGCAGTATTTCTCATGTCAGTTTTCTCAAACCTAACTCTCGTCTTTGCTCTGCTGTATAAGGTGACCATGAGCATCATCACTCTGAAGAATGTGCGAACAGTGTGCAACCAAAAATAAAAAGACCCACCCACACGCCATGCTGCTATGTACAGTAGTTGTGTCACTGCATGTGTTTTTACCAGGCCTCAGTGTTACTAAACAACATATGCTGTTGCCAAGAGCTACATGATAAGGCCAAGTAATTTATAAAAACACTGTCCTAGGCAGAAGGCATATGCGTGTTTTTATTTGTACTCATTAGCCGTTAGTCTTGTTAGCTGTGTCAACGTTTTTTCGGCTAAACTGTTCCACTCTAGTTTCCTTTGCATTATTAAGCTTAAAATTGAACTATTGTGACATAATGTCATTACAGTAAGAAGTATAAAACAAAAAAAGGCGTGAAGATGAAGTGCAAATTAGAAATGTGCAGTAGTGTGTCTCAATGCATTTGTGTGAAGAACGGGTAAGTGAATTGGGGTAACATTTTATTGACTTAAAATGTTTCAATAGGTGGCATTTTATGTTTATAGCAAACAGGGTGGGTGGCTTGCACTGTGAAGAGTGGCTCATATACTGTTATCAGTCATTGTAGCTGTGGGATATGGCACACTGCAGTAGGGCACCAAAGAAACTGTTGACTCCAGCAGAGCAAACCAACCGATTAATTTCAGTTCTGGTAAAAGAGCACAGGAGAAGAAATGGGAAGCAGAGAACAGGGGTTGAACCGACTAGTCAACAAGGCGACTTCACTGCTATACCATGACACTTTAGGAAGGAAGAGGAGTAGTCGCAGATTACGTGACAATAACAATATGGATCCCTCAGATAAGACAGGTGAGGAGTCCAGTGGGTCATTTCAGCAAACTAGCAGCAGTTTGAGTGTGTGGAAATACTTCACTAAAGATGAAGTCCATACTACTATGACATGCAGAATATTTAAGTCAGTCTTGAAATATGACAAAAGCACTACTGCAATGCTCACTCATCTGAAAAGCAATCCGCTAACGCTAACAGAGGACCATCCGAATCTCTGTGAGTGGCAGTCAGTTACCAACTTCACCTGCGGTAACAGAGAGAAGAAGACTGGACAACAACAATTAGCTGGTGAATTTCATTGTCTAAAGTTATTAGACCGTTAGATGCTATTCACGGTAAAGGATTCGGAGAAACGCCGCATTTTTTATCCCAGTGACATTACCCTATCTTACATGCTGTGAAGTATTATTAAATGCTATTGACGGGTGCAGATTTACGAACACATCTGCAGCGCACAGTATTGTTAAGCTCATGTGTTTACGTTCAGTGTTTTGTTATATTTGTTGACATTGTTGCTGTGGTTGTAGAGTGGGTCTTTTTTTAATGTTTTTTTTTTTCGCTGAGCGCAAGCCACATATTAGTCTCAGGCTGATGGTGTTTATGGTGTTGACGGGGCTACAGCCGACAGTAGTTTGTGTTCAGGCTTCAGTTACCTTGCAGAAAAGCCTTCATAGCTTCTTTTTACAATATGTTTTCAGGTCAAGAATATAGATTTCATTGTTGCGAAGCATTACTTTCCACTGTGTTTTTATGTGTGACATCACCGACTAGTCGATGTCGATTCATTTTTTACCACATATTAGCTGATTTTCGATGGAAATCATTAAACCCCTAGAAGAGAAAAGTGTGGACGAGGAAGAAATACAGATTACGTTAGATGGGCTTGGTTATGTGGACGAAACAGATTCAACATATACTAGATTATAACCTTGGTGCTTCTAGGCAAAGTGCCAGTCTGCAGGTAAGTAAAGACCCCTAAGTCTCATTTAGAGTACTGCGAGACATGGATGCCGTAACCCATGCACGTATCTCTGAATCTCCTCGGTTAACCTTTCCTTGATGTGTTCCATCTTTACAGATCCAAAACAATCAATTTGAAAATTGCGGAGATGGAGAAGCAGCTTGAAATACTAAAGCAGAAACACGCTACTACCAACCATACTAATCACAGCTCTTGCAGTCTGCATCACCACGGATTACAGTTGCATCTCGGGGGAGGTGAACATCAGCTACGGCACTAGGGTCTGCGTATGCTCTGTGCTGTTTCTGTAGCTACGGCGTCCAATTGACGCAGAAGGCTAAACCGCCTATTAACTTACAAAGACACAATAAATGGACTATCATGGATGTGGGAGCCAATCCATCAAATGGGGAAATTTTCATTTAAAATAAAATCCAATCCATTAGCAAACAACATGGGAAATCATTCAGTTGGAAAATGGGACCCAATCCCTAAATGTGACTAAATGAAGAATCAGACGGCCTAGCTCAATCATTTTTTATTTTTATTTTTTTTTCTGTTGAAGACACCAGCCATTAAAAGAGCTCACCGTCCAGTTAGAAAGCAATATGCACTCTGGAGGGTTACTCGTTCAAGCGTCACCCATGAGAGGAAACCAACAATTTGTTCCGAGTAAAGACCCCTCATCAGTCATTTAGAACTGAACAAGACACTTTGATTAGTTTTGAAACTTCTTCAAAAACTCAAATAAGTTCAGCGTCTTTTGTTTTCACAGACATAGAACCACTCCAAAAGCTTCCCAGAGAGTTGGTACAAGACCGTTTCAACATTCGCCACATTTTCTTTCCATGGTAATCTTGCATGTAAAGCAACACATAATGGAAATAGCTGCGTCAAGTCAGAATGAAATGCGTCGCTGCTGTGGCATCTTTATTTAAAGGTTTAATTTCTAAAATGAAGCCAAGATGGGATCAAATAACTTGACACTAGTACTTGACAATCACTGTTCTTTGGCTTGTCACATCTTAACACTCATAGCAACATTTGAGTAGCGAATATGTGCCCTAAAATAACACACGTAAGCCGACACCAAGCCTGACAGTGCAGCACTGCCACACAATTACACAATCCTTTTTTCTCCAAGCGGCGCAGTTCGGTTTTTCCCCTCCGTTATCAGAAACATCAAATAAAATTAATTTCCCATTTCTGAAAGTACTGAACCAGTCCTGCAGTGAATGGGGACCTAATGCCTCGTGATCACGCCAGACATTTAAGGCTCCATGCATTTTTAAAAGCCCCCTGATTATTATTGAAACTGCAGAATAATAATCAGGGCGCCTCTGAGATCTGGACTCTTTTAATTCTTGTCTTCGTGTTTTTCTTCCCATGTGGGGAAGGGCAAAGTCAAATATTAAAACTAAAACACTAAATCAAATAGTGGGAGAGAACGGATGAGATAGGAACAGTCAAGAGGAATGTAAAAAAGGGAGGGGTGCCAACTAGGGGTTGACGAAGATACGTCATGGGACCAGGAGAGATACAGGGGAGATGTGGGACAGAGGGGGTGGAGAAGGGGAGACAAAGAATGAACAAACACTGAGTGGGAAGGAATAAAAGGGAGAACCATAAAAGCTAGTTGCTTCTGATGTGCAAAACAATGGTAATAAAAACTTCAATAATTCTTGACCTGAGACATTAATTAAGATGTTCTCCCCACAGACAGTAACAGAGGCGCACCACGCGTGGAATCAAAGGAAGGAAAGAATCATCGCCTATTTCATCTTCGAAGTCAACAATAACTCATGTGCAGTTATCTTTACTTTTCTTTATTTACTGCTGATGTGTTTGTACTCTTACATCAAGACATAAAATAACATGACCGCAGAAAAACCGCGGATCATATGTGCGCTTCATGGCTCGAGAAGAAGAACGGTTTTCCCCCTGGGCGCTGACTCCCTCCCACACAGGAATGGGGGCCGAACATTATTGAACGCACAACGTGGAGAAGACAGAGTTACAACACAACGTATAGCAAAGACACAAATTGCAATTACGTTATCTACACTTCTGATTGGAACATCGAAATCGCAGGACAGCTCTGCTCACTAATCCTAATGAGGCATTCGGAGATGTTTCATCTCTGGAGATTAGAAGCTGTGAAGCTATCCGCAGAGCCATGATGTTGTGTAAATAAACTCTTGATATCCTGTAGGCAGCATAATAATGAGCATTATGCAGATCTGCATAACAAGATCCTGTAAATTTCTCAAATCCTGAGAAAATGCAGAAAGATTAAAGTCTGATCTAGATGTGTAGATCTCCATGATCAAACCAGTGGGATTAGTTGGAAAACTGTCGATCAATGGGCGTCCTGTTAACAAGGCAGGATGGGACTCTGGTCGCGTGATCAATGCGAGCGTTCGTCCTGAAGCCAGAGAGTAATACACTACTGTCGGCTGTCGATGCATCAGTCTGCATGGACACACTTTGCTATTAATCAGGAGGAACACAGAGGCGACCATGCATTACTCAGTGACATGCACACATACAGTAACGCCGTACTCTGCCACCAGCTTGGAAGGTTTAACCTTTCATAACAATGTTTTTTTTTTATTCTTTTTTTGTGTGAAAAAACGCATGCAAGTAATAATTAGACTAACAACAAAACAAAGCACAAACGCCTTCTTAATGCCACCGCGACGGCCTTGCAAATGTCACAGACTGACACAGAAAACCAGTGACATAAATCAGCAGAACCTGGCTCAGGGGACGCAGCGTTTCTTCATGCATTAGATGCGCAAGCACAGTCTCAGCAGTTTCACCTGTCCGTGTGCTCTGAGCAACTTAAATCGTCAAGATATACATTTAATATGTGCACACACACACACAATTTCGAGACGAAGGCAAGTAATGCATCATTTTCCAATGTGGAAATCAGCAACTATGTGAATACAGAAAATGAAAATTATGTTACAAGATATTTTTATTTTAAGAAATCTCCCTGATACATCTAGAAACAAGAATTATTATTATCTATTAGATGTGTGTGTGGGTGGAATACTGTACATAGGGCTGACCTGAAAGACCTTAGAAAAGTAGGGCCGAGCGTAACATTCTTTAACATTAAGTGTAATTATTGTTAACCAGAAAATGTACAGTAAAGCAGTTGTACGTTGATTAAAAATGCATGAATACACACTGGTCTGTAGTAGCTTTAAAAGGGTTGTACTCTGTCCCAGCAAGTGTCTGTGAAAGTTAATGGCTTTATCAATTATTAACACAGTGACCTGTTGTGCAGTTGCTCAACAGATTTAAATTAAATTAATAAGACAATAATCTCCAGTGTGATTTTTTTTTTAATAATTTTTATGAATTAGTATAACAGCAGAAAGAAGATGAGCAGCTTGCGACAAAATAACACAGGTATACCTCGCAGAATAAGGCGACGCAGATGTGCCTGCACCTCACAAATCATACTGCCAGGGAACCGCTCTCTTTGTCCTTGATTTCCCTTTTCCTTCAGCGTGCCGCACCTCCCTCCTGTCTCTCTATCTGTCTATCTACGTATCGTGATCATGTCCTCAAGCCCACGACATCCTCTATCTCATCTTGATCGCATTTTCTTCTCCTCTCTAGAACCATCCCTTATTCGCCTTCTTCTACTCAGGCAACTGCTGTTTATTTGGGGGACAATCCGAGACAGATTGTTTGCTTTAGGGGACGTCTGTGTGTGTGTGTATGTACACGTGCCTCGTGTATGTGTGTGTGTGTGTGTGTGACACCGTCTGTGTCGTGTAAAGAGAAAAGAATTGATCACTCAGGTCTTTTCGCTAAATCAACTCAAGGAGGTCTATGCAGAGGTAGTGAGCGGAGAAGATGACGTATTCCCGGTTGCTGCTTAGTAAATGTGCAGAATTTGTATCACCAAAAGAAGGGACATATCCATTGCATTCCTGCGGTTGATAAATGTTGTGATTCGTTCGTGGACAAACAGTGGTGTTTGCAAAAATAAACGTGAGATGGAGATAAAATGTGACCATTTTGTACAGGTATATTGCTTAGATTGACACCTACCTGTCATGCCTGGGGGGGTTTTCAAAAATTTCCCGTTGAAATTCTGAATCACCACATCGCATTTTTCTGTCGACTCCATCCTGGAACAGAAAGAAGGAAAGAGTTGCAATTTCAGGACAATGCATTTTTTTTTTGTGCATGTGTTTCGATTCCATACGCGCAACAATACTACAACTGAATGTAGATATGAATGCTCCACGTTGCAGAAAGTGTATTAAATACCTGCCTGTTTATATATCTGTATGTGGCTGCATATGGATGCCTGAGAAAATAAAACGGCTTAGGTAGGCCTGCACACGTCTCTGTGTTTGCGTCTGTGTTTTCTATGGGGTTTCCTCTCCTTTGTCCCAGTTTAAAAGCTCCATTCAGTCTGATCTGTTGTGTGTCATGTCCTCTTTGTCTGCCCCTATTCAGCTCTGCTCACCCAATCACAGCTCAATGACTAATTGCCTGCTTGGCAAGCAAAAGCCAGTGTGTAAGTGTGTGTGTGGGTGTGTGTAAGAGGAAAATGGTGAGTGAAGGAAAAGACTGTGTGTGTTTGCGATGTGAGCATGCATGTCTCTGTGTGGTTCTTGGTGTTTCTTCAAATAGTCGGTGACCCTGAATGGAGGCCTGACTGGATTCTAATCACTGGCACACTCTATGATGCAACTGAGAAGACCACACACACAAAGGGTAAAGTGACCAACAGTACAAAACCAGTTGCCTTTCTTCAACATTTTTTCGATATACCAGGATCTGGATGACGGAGAACCTCTACAGACATAGAGGAATGATGAGGATAGCGTTGTCCATTGCGGTTACGTGGAGCATAGACAGTTAGGAATCAGTTTCAGTTTGTGTCCAATATGTGATTATTGTATATAGAAAATATAATACCATGTAAAATTTGCTCTGTTGCCTTAAAGCTACTGCGGTAATCAGAAAATCCTAGAAATATGTCAGTGTAAACGAAATCTCTGTGTCTCACACACTTAACTACCAACAGATTCACAAGTGTAAGTGGCCTGTGAGGTGACGCTCTGCGCATTCGTCTCTCCCTGCGTACCTGGCAAAGCCGACTCCTCTGCTCAGGCCGTTGGCGTCCCTCAGTATCCGCGTGGAAATGACGTGACCAAAAGGCTTCAGCATGTTCTCCAGCTCCTGCTCGTCCATTGACACCGGCAGGTTGGAGATGTAGAGGTTGGTGGGGTCCTGCTCCTGTTGCTGTGGAGAGACAGGAATAGAGAGGATGAGGTAATTGGATGTTTTTGCTGTCACACGGAAACTAAGAGAAGCATTAGTCTGAAAGAGATGAGCACTAATAGAAGACGCCTGTCTGAAACCTTGAAAACAAATGAAATTAATATAACTTATATATAACAGGTAAAAGTCCACGTTCCATGCAGTTCAACTACCCACTCCTATCCATGTGTGTCTAACCTCCAGTCTTCACATCTCATTCTTTTCATTCTATCCCTACGACCCCTCTCCCATCCTTTCTCTCCCTTTCTGTCCCTCAGCTTCCACTCCCATGAATAAGGCCGGTTAATAAACCTCCTCGCAGCTACCAATGAGTGAATAACCTGTGTTGAATCTTACAAAGAACGCTTGTGCTGCTTAGAGGAATATGGAAATGAAACTTCACAAATGTAGTCCTGGAAATAATATGAACTGATAGCGAAGGAGAATAGATCTAGACGTGGCTTTGTGCGGAGCCAAATACATTTTCTTCCTTTCAAATGTGTAAAATTCTCAAATCGAAGTGAATGGAATAAAGGAGCCGACTGTAACCCTCCAGTAAAAGCTGGCATTGCAGCACTAAATGCATCAAAGGTTAAGTTGTTTATTTCCATATTTATGACTGAACATCCCCCTGCGAAAATATTTGTGAAGACAGTGTAACTCAAGAGGCAAACTCTCTTCAAAAGCGGAATAAACATTTAAGTGAAAAGTCAGAGCCCCAGCTTCATGCTCAGAACCCCTGAAGCAATAAGGAAACCTCCTCCAGAGTCATAGACGTTGCATTCACTTTCTGAGGGAACCTCCTTCTTGTGCGCCTCTCAGTTAGTTAGAATAGTATACTTCAATTATTTTACTTCTGTGTGGCAGGTCTCTATTGAAATGATCCTCCGCAGGAGACCAAAGCCTGTGTGTGTGGTGCTTGTGAATTAAAAGCAGGGAATGTATTGATGGACAGTTCTCTATTTTACAGTCACTTGCTTAGAGAAAGAAGTCAACCACGTCCAAGTACAATTACATGCATATGGTATAAATCACAGCAGCATATCAAACTAATACAAAAGTGCATATCATCCAAAGTTTGATACAAGAGCTACGGCAAAGAAGAATATACAGTTTATTGTACACCAATCAGACACAACATTATAACCATCTTGTGACAACGCAATGCTCTGTTGATATCCATGTGGATGTTACTTAGGCATGTACCACGCACCTAGATCAGACCAGACCGGACTCCCAAACCCCATAGCAATGACACTCCTTGATGGCAGCAGCCATGCACAGCAGGATGCACCAGGGTTAGGAACAACTCAAAATACACGAAAAACCTGGCCTCCAAATTCCCTAGATCCCAAACTCATCAAGTATTTGTGGGATGCGTTGGAACAAGTCTGATCCATAGAGCCCCCCCTCAACCCATAGGACCCAAAGGCCAAAAGCCAACAACATTCTGTTACCAGACACCACAGGACACCCTCGCATGTCCATTCTCTGGTGAGTCGCAACTGTTTCAGAGGCACAAAGGAGACCTACGCAATATTAGGAAGGTGGTCATAATGTTGTGCCTGATCTCTATATACTGTAGGTGTGTGTTGCCGGCTGAATTCTTATGCGTCTTTGTGACAGAAAAGCTGCCCAAAGGAACTCTCTTTATAAACCTAAATATTTATTTCATGAATGGAGGATTTTCCTTTGCATGCACCAGAGAGGTTTGAAGAGTGCGAGTTCCAAGGCTGGCAGAGTGTGACCAAAGCCATCTAGGTAATCGGTGACTCAGAATAAGCAGAGCAGCTCCCACGAAGAGAGCTGAAATATTTTACCCTTCCTCCTCAAGTCAGAGTATCTCTCTTCGTCAGCAAGGATTTTCCTTTGGCAGAGTGTCCAATATACAGTTACCTTCCCACGTATGGCAACTGACACTGGATATGAACCTGCATATTGCACGCATGCTCGTACAAGCTGGCATTTATGGAAGCAGTGAGAGACGAAGGCAGCAACATCAAAGCGGTAGAAGGTACCAGCTGTGGAATCTGTCAGTGGTCTTAGAGTCATCTCCCTGAAAGAGTTACGTCACTGAAATCATCAAAGTGTTTTGCCTGATGCAGATCTGGGTAAACTACAGTTTCACCGCAACACAGACCGTATTAAAATGCTTTCGGGATAACATTGCAGTGTTTCAAGTTTTTCCCAAAACAAAAGCTCATGTGGTCATACGGACAACGAAACGGGTTTTCCTGGCTGCGTTCCATGTTTAATGCATTGAGAAGATCTTTGGCAGATGAGACTTAAGCAGTTTGTCAAATCAAGTGGTTATCTTGTAATCATGCAGACAATTTCCTCTTTATTTTTCTATCCCACCACAGCACACCAGCATTAGAAAACTGTCCAGGGAAATACAGAGGGAATTTCTGGCAAAAAAAAAAGACATAGCCGCATATCCACTTGATTTGAAATACTGCTGAAGCCCAGTGTTCATACGAGTGCATGAACATTTGTGCTGGAAGAAATGGAGCTTGGCGTTAGGTCAGGAAGGCCACGGAATCAAGCTCAGATCACAAGCCTAGCTCATCAGCTGATAGTTGATCTATAGGCCAGCCCACACCAGCTGGCAACTGAGCTGAAGCTTCACGGGCAAATCTCACTCAAAGCGCCTCTTGAAGTTGCTTCGACCTACCTTTCCTTGCTTTTCCTTATCAAGCTGCTTTGCAACCCACCTCCCCCACTGCACCTCCTTGTATGCTGTGTCTGCCTCTCAATGTCAGTACTGTGCAAAAACTTTGCTCTGTTCTGTACCAGTCCCAGAACAGAACTGCCAAAAAGTAATTTACTGCAGTTGTAATACATTTCTTTGACTGACCTTAAACTATCTGTGATCTGTAATTATTGTGATCTGCACACAAGCTCAACAACACATTAGGAAACCAACCCTTATCATTACCAGAACATACAAACATAAGCCCCTTTCACATTCGATGAAAAACCCAGGTCGATGAGGGTCGAATGACCTGGGATTTTACTGGATGTTTTATTGGATTTTGTCACTGGACGGCCTGTCAGACTGTATCACTGTAGAAGCTCCAGGGCTGCGAGCAGCTCAAAAGCAGAGCAAGGTTTTGGTCTACTCCCACAACAGACCGATCTCTGAAGGGCAGAGATTTTTGTCCATTTTTTCAATCAAACAAATCAAATATGTTGTTACACGATAGGTAATGGAAGGGTGAATTAGCCCTAGTCATGTTCGTCCTGATAGGGGAATGCTTGTGTGACTGTGTGCGATACTGCAAAAGTTCTTACATTTCACCGTGAAAAACCTTGCAAACATTGCAAATACTGAAGACAAAATTTAGCCATGAAACACTGTTTAAAGCTAACAATGTTAGAGCTAGAAAAGGTACCACTGTGCTCCCAGGATACAATACAGGAACTGACTAGAGAAATCACTGGGCGAGCTAATAATGCAAATCTGTTGCATGCCGTGTCACACTGTTTAAAGCCTCCGAGTTCCTGTCATTCAAACAAATGAGCTCCAGACTCTCTTCTTGTTGCAAACGACGGCAGATTCCTGCTCACCCTGTTTGCAGGTCATACAAGAATAAATGGTACAACACAAGATTTCCTTTCCTTGTGGTAAAAGTCGTTAAAAGCTAATTTCTTCTAACAGCAGAACGTCTTAAACAAAATCTCACAGCGGTTTGCCCAATTTCAGCTTGAAGTGGGTCAGCTGTTTCGTCTCTGCACACATTTTCCATAGAGTTTGCAGTTGCTCTAACAAGGGGAATGAATGTCGATTTGGACGAGAGATGCCATTACCTCTGCGCCACTCCCTCCAGATGCTGATCGTAATATCGGTGCAGTCTGCTCTGCTTCCTGCCTGAAAACAGTTGTTTGTTTCATTTATATTGTCTCAGTCCAGGGAAATCAAGAGTAAGGTAGGTACAAATCAACAGGGGCATTATGGAAATCACTTAGCATTTTAGTACACCACCCTACGAGTAGCAGCTGGTTGTAAAGACAGCGACTAGGATTTGAACGAAAGTGCTCTGGAATAGCCACATGTGAATGAACTCTACTTGACTTTGTTTAAAGTTGCTGTTTCCACAAAGTTATTTCGCGGTGATCTCTCACTCTGCATGTTGCAAATGACTCACCTCTCACCCTCTCCCTCTCTCACTATGTCCCCTCGCCCCCTTTGTGTGTCGCTCTCTCTCTCTCTCTTTGTAACATCTGTCATGAGCTGGAAACAGCTTCACACCAACTGTGCCTCTCCCTGGCTGTGTAGCCTGCCTGCCAGCCAGTCGGCCTGTGTTTTCAGCCCCATTAAACCTCATTGCTGCATCATTATAACAGGTCTGTGCGTCTTATCGTGCCACTTCCTGCTTACCCTGCAATGCAACAGCACCTGCTGAAATAGCTGGAGGGTAAAGCGAGGGCAAAGCAATGGTTAAATACTTGTGAGAAATGCCAGCACGTTTTTTTTTTTTTTTTTTGGCGCACCAGTCGTCGTGGATGTGAGGTGAGACCGAAACGTCACATTTCTTTGCAATCCTGCACACATCTGAAATAGAGGCTTAAGATGATGATGGAAAGATGAGGAAAATTAAGAGAAGATATAGGCATTGAAAATAAATTTGGAGAGAAACTGTATGCGATTAGGCAGGGCAGACTTTCTAACCATTATGTGTCCACTCCTTCCTCTTACCTTTCCAACTTCACATAATCCTGCTCATTTCCTCTTCTAATCCATCTATTCTTACTCCTCCTTTGTCCTCCCATAGCCCACCTCCTGTCTATGCTCCGACTTCCTCCAATCTCATGTTCGCCCTCCTCCTCCTCCTTTCTTTCCCCTCTCTCCCCTCTCCCCTGCTTGCGATTCGCCCATCCTCTCCATAAGATTAAAACCTAATCTCCTATAATGGCAGCCTTGCTGTCTAAAACACTATCTGAATGCTTAATTAATATTTAAAGAGCAGGCATTTTCCTCTCCTCCCTTCTCATTCTTTCCCCGTCCTCCTTTCCCCCCCTTACCATTTTTCCCCTTCTACATTTTCCTCCTCACACTGCCCTCGTCTTTATTTTCCGTCATTGCTATTCATCTCTCACGGCCACCTCTTTCTCAAGCCGCATTTACGCCTGCCTTCATCTTCCTCTTCCTCAAGCCGAGTTCTAATCTTTCATAATGATTGTCTGGGTGTCTAAACGTTCTCTAACGGCTTAATCAATACTTAATGAACATACCATAAATACTTTATGAACCCTAAACCCTAATATTCCCCTGGGCTTCATTAACCATGGAGATATACACTTTTCTCCATCTTCTTGATAGCTGGAGGCTCCGTGAAATCAACAATGGATTTCGACATCATTATTTAGTCTCTGGTAAGTTATATATATATATAAGATATATATATATATATACACTGTATATATGCTGCCACCTCTAATTTACTAGTAGGTGGAATAGTTAGAGAACAAGGCTATGTGAGATGTCACACCTACAGTATGTGTCACATCACTCTGCTTTGCATTTATCCACCTACATGTCAGTATATTATTAATGGAAAAAATACTGTTTCACCCACTTAAATTGCACCATGGGAATATCTCGCACAACTCACCGCTTATTATTTTCTCACTGTACCAGTGCCTTGAATCTGCAGAGAACGTGCAATAGTGCTGCAGGGCACGGACTTTGTCAACGTCAGCACATCCTTTTTAACTTCAGAGCGACAAAAACTTTTCAATCAGAAACAGAAAATGCCGAGATTGATCCGTGCACTTTGTAAATTCTGCGGCAGGCTTCTGCCGCGGTTAATTGGCAACAAAGGTCATTCAGCTTAGCTAACCTTTAAAGGATCGAGGTAACGCTCAAACATCATTAAAAATTGCGTCTGGAGGCCCTTCAAGTGACGGCATTAGCCAGGAAATATTCAGAACTAGAAAAGCTGCTTCCCACTCTGTGACTCTCTAGTGGCTGTGAAGTGGCAAAGAAATCCTGGTGATTCAAAGAAACGGCGCAGCTCTTGACTAAGTGAGAGACTGACTATGTTTCAATGGTTAATTCAATTTCGCAAAGGGAAGAGCGTTTTTTCCCCCCTCCCCCTAGCTTCCAACACTGCATCTTCACACTTTGCGTGACTCATTTAAAGCAACATGAGAGGCCTTTCCAGATAATGAGACTGCACACACACACACACACACACGCACACGCATTACTCAGTTTACCCATTAATTTACACTTTTGCGCCGGACCTTTACTTTTTTGCCCTTGCATTGGTCTCTGGCTTCCTCTTTTTCTCTCTGCATTTCAATTTTAACCTTACATCTTTCCCTCTCATCCAGTCTGTCTCATTTTTCACTCACACTGTCTCTACTGTGTATTAAAAGGCCAGTAATTCATCACAGAGTCAGAGAGAAGTCCCTATTGCACGCCAGCGTGCAGGACGCTTGTCTGCCAGCCGTCCGGAGCTGGAATCAATCATCCAATCCTGAGATACTGAAACCATCAGGGAGGTTCAGGCATAGACAGAGATGAGAGACTGGGAGACACAGAAAGAAGAGAAGAAAGTCTTTAGGTGGATATGCAGACAGATAGAGCAGTGTGTGAGAATTAAATAAACATCTCCCAGGCTTAATAGACATCAAAAGCCTCGTAAACAGAGCAATTCCATTTCTTTTTGCTTCAATTTCAAATAAACCAAATGTTTCTATTAATAGGCAGATGCATCCACGGGCTGAACTACACCCTGGCCTGACTCTAAGGCTACATCTGCTGCGTTGTTTTTGTTGTCGATGTTTATTCCTCAAAGTGGCCACACAAATACAGCTTATGAGGCGTGGGCCTGGTTCCAAACAGTCGAGTGGAAGCGATGTCATTTCCTGTGGTGGTGCGGTTGTTGTTACTTCTTTATATGGCTCTGTACCGAACTATGTTCAGCCTAAAAATCCTAATGCGGGATCTAGAGTAACTGAGAAACTGTGACGTTTCTTGACTTGCGGGAACCCGCCGGAAACAGGTCTGGTTGGGTTGGGTTTTTACGATTGCAAATTTTGGCTGACTTGGTACCGAGCATTCCCTGCGAGTAGCTTATTACGAAAAAAACAAAAAAAACAAAAAAATACACACACACACTTTTGAAGAGTTGCTCTGCAAAATGTAAAGCATGTGTTCATGGACGTAGATGCATGAGGTCCTCAGATGAGACTTTTGGCAAAACCCCACGCCAAGTCACTTCTCTAACACATAAAAAGGCATGCACCAAGATTACACATTCAAACACTTAACAGGCAAAATGCTTCAAAAACATATGCAGTGTGTATAGTAGTGCACACACACTTCCCCATGTCTTTAGCTCTCTTTCCTTTCTTTCTCCTCTTTTCTGTAGCACTGAATGCTGTAATCAAGGCTAATGGGACTCAGCTGTTGGCCGGTCTAATTACCTGGAATGCAGACGGATGATCTTTGAGATGGGCCTAAACAGAAAATCACTTCAGAGGACGTAACGTTGACTCGCATTTATTTCTTGGAGACCTATTCTGATCCCAATCATAAGCACTACTCGTCTGGAAATCCTAACCTAAACGGTTATGTCAGGATTTCCAGGTCAAGGATTCACTCTAAAGTGAAACGATGTAGCTTAGGGCCAGCTGGATTTATTGCGAAAGGGGAGTAAAGGAGTAAAAAGGCCTTGCAATATTACAGTACAATACAAGCACACACACTTATAGGATATTTATTTCATGCACTTGTCATTTGAGTAAGTGTGCGTGGCTTGTAGTGTGGATCGGCATGTGCTCATTTTTTTTCTGTTTTTCTGTGGCTTAACGGGATAAACCTTTCTCTAAACTGAATAACTTCAGTCATACTTTCCAATCCCTTTCACTAATGCTATCCATGTCTCACCAAATTCTCATCCATTTGATGAAGAATAACCCCCGACTATGGATTTTAAAAAACAACAACCGCAGACTAAAGTGGAATAACCTCGAGGTGAAATTCCCAAATGTTCTTTTTGAGAAATGCATTTTTAATGATAACGCAAGCAGCACGTCAAGTGCTCTAAAACCCCCCTCCCACAATGTTATATACGATAAAAGGATCAAGTGCTGGCAGACTGAAACGCTGTCCAGAATATAAAACATTCAACAACAACAACACAGACTTGCTGTCTCACAAGATAATAATATCGCCTACCATCCGCTGATCCGATTTGTGGATATTAAAGAAATATTATATATAAATATTAAACAAAAATAATGCTGAGGCTGGAATATTAATTAAAACGAAAGGATTTTGAAACAAATCTTTTGCATGTCTGGTGAAAAATGTGTCTCGGTGTCATACGAGGCCTCGTCAGCCTGATGTCATGGTGTCTGCCTGAGGAGAGAGTGGGCTTCAGGGAACTCCTCGCTCAATGATTAATGGAGTCTGGAAACCAAGGAGGGGAGTTGTCTGTGACTCTGCAGGTACACACCCTGTTGACGTCTTTGAGAAAAGAGACAGAGAGCTCTGTGTGTGTGTGTGTGCGTGTGAACATTTGAAGCTGCATCATCACTCTGAAGATTGTTTCATGCCAGTTCAGAGGGACTCATCAATGATGGCAGATATCCAGACAAATGCAACCAAACATAAATAAAACACACCCGTAATCAGAGTTGTCGCTCTGGCTGGAGGTGATCAAGGCATGAGTTATGGTGGAGGAAGTGATGCAGAAAGGGAAATTAGGGACGTGAGAAAAGGAGGTTAGGCAGGGGTGAGAATAGAGAAAGACTCTAGCAGTAAAATCAAGACAGTGCCCTTATAGTATATGGACGCTGTTTGATGCTAATTTGGCAGTCTTGAGCTGCCCTTTCCACACTAGTAACATAGTCAGCAGTAGCACCAGGTCCTCCTTCCATCCCCACATTTGTTAGTACTCATTGACGTATATGGAATAAAACTGGAGAACTTAATTAACTGTCAGCCACCATGTAAAACTGATCACACTGAGACACTCATTGAAGAGGCCTGTTAAAGTACACAATAGTTTTGTACGTCTCTTGCAGTTGGATGATGCAAAATCACAAATGAGATGAGATAAAAAAAAAAACTTGAGCTACTTTTGAGAAGAATGTGGTTTTCCAGAGGGATCTGACTACGACCTTAGGGTGACCAGATTTTAGGAGTGTATCATCAGCATAGAAGGACCACATGTCTGTGGCAGCATAGATATTGTCATTGTTTCACATGGTTATAAAAATCTTTCATGTTAACAGTGTTGTAAGTCGACCACTCGACATTTTGTCATGATGAATGCAACTATTCCGATTCGATTGCTGATCACGTCAGCTGTGTGCATACGTCAACACTGACCCCAATTATGGCTGCTCCCGCTGCCAGGAAAAAAAACAAAAAAAAAAAGCATTTAAGCATTCTCTTCAAAAAAAAGGACCCAAATGGACAGCACCACAGCAGCACAACCACACTAAGAGAAAACAAGTCGGTTTGGGATTTGGGACTATTGCATTGAGTCTTCTCAAATTCTTGGTTGGCGTCCAGTGTGTGGGACTCGTCCTTATTTGTTGTGTTTCAGGCAAGAACTCGGTGGGAGAGCAAATACTCGTGACTAGTATGCCAATGCTGCATTCAAGCACATTTGCAAGTTTGTTCCTGCGTTTGTTGACTTATAAAACTAAACACAAAGATTTCCATTAACATTTGGCTCTGAGTTGGTTTAGGTAACCTTTTGCAGATAAATAATAAAGGTGCATGTCTAATTACAAGCAGCCACTAAAGTTAAATCATACTCAGCAAAATGTGCGTTTAATGGCAGAACAAAGTGGACGGCAGCTTTCCTGATTATTCCAAGAATCCATTTCTGGATCAGTTACCAAACAACCATGTTCTTCATTTAAGTTAATAATGCAGTTATGATAATTGAGTTAAGCCATTTGAGGTTTTGAAGCAATATTTATCTTTAGTTTTATGTGTCTGCAGTGTTGTTTCTGCTTTACTGGACTGTATCCTGTTAAAACTGTAAAGAAATTCACGGGAGACACTGGATGAGAAGTAGCCAGCTCGTCTCACAACTTGAAATCCTCAGTGTATGGTTTGCACAAGACACTCTTAACACTACTTTGTCTGAATCAAGTCGGGTTCGGCTGCTACACTGTACCTCTTCTGTCCCCCTCGCCCTTCTCCTTTCACCGAATTGCTCCTTGATTGTCTGCGTGTATCGCAGCGTTTCATTAGACAAATGCAATAAAGCAGAAGGCCTGCTGGATTATCACAGAGGAAGCACTTTCTCGGATAAGGGAAGAGAAAATTAATAAAGAAAGTTTTTAGACAAACTTATTGAACGCGCTCTTCTTCCGAGCTTCCTTTTTCCCTTGCTAATGGTATGTGGCTTGTCTTCAGACAAATCATTGGGAAATGAAGTTAAGAGCCACAGCCAGAGAGAAAACAAATTAAAAGGAAACTGCAAAATTAAAAAAGTTCTTGAAAAGTGCAAGGGAGGAGTAGGTTTGTGCTCTTGGCACTGCGCTGATTAAAACATGAAGACTGGCTCAGACACGAATCACATCAACTGAGGAGGAGGAAGGAGGATTTTGATTCTGACAAAGCTGACGTTTTTGTTTTTGTCTTCCACTGGGTCAAGTTACATACAAGCGCGCCAGGCTGCGTAATGCATGGGAATCTGCCGTGTGACAATTACAGTCGCGATTTAAATCTCAAGCAGGATCTCGGTGATGGCCACAGAAGCCCTATCGTGCATCCGCGGTATCTTACTGTACATTTGAATATTAATGGATTTTCAAAAACAAATACAAGACACCGTAAAAGCATAAATGAGGGGCTTTGAGGTAAATCCTTCAACCTTATCCTCGTCTTAATTGCACTGCAGTAAAAGACAAAAAAATGAAGCTGTCATATCATCCAAGGGCATATAACACTTGCTGGGCTCATAAAAATTACACAAGCTGGTAGATTTGCTGTATAACAGAGAGTTAAGCTGTCCACGTCCACCCACACCTTCTCCTGGCCACGGCTATAAAGTCCTGGAGGAGAAGAATACTGGTTTACACTTCAATAAAAGGCCTTTTTCATCAACTCTGCGGTTCTGACTACATCTGTCTTGCTGCAGTCCACCCATCAAGGTCAAGCATATGTGTGTGTGTGTGTGTGTGTGTGTGTGTGTGTGTGTGTGTGTGTGTGTGTGTGTGTGTGTGTGTGTGTGAGAGTGTGTTATTGAATGAATTTGTGTGATCCAAGAGCAATCTGAAAAAAGGAATGTGAAATCTAGTATAAATTTCCACCACAACTTTGAATGCTTAACCAGTGAGCAGAATATAAGGCGTTGGGGGGGGGCCGCCATTAATACACAGCAAATGTTTCACTGTCATTTCCCTGTTAAACACATTCTCGCCTGCATTCCTGGGAAGATCACTTGCCTCGGAAAGGCATTTAACCCCGAGCTCTACTGGAGGAAGCTGGTGATTCCATTTTCTCAAGGACACTGTGTCTCAGCGATGGGAAACCAGAGACCTTTAAGGCTCGAATCGGAATCTCTCGGCCCGTGTTTAATCCTCCAAAATGGCTATTAAAAGTTTTATTTACCTTTGACACCATTGTTCGCGTTCTCCCTGTCTGCCTTCTCATCATGTAAAACATCTTTTTACGGGGATTTGTTTGGATTTAACGAGGCATTGATTTAACAACAGCAACTACATGTACACACGGGTTGATTTTCACACAGCGTAATATGAGCGGACGGACGGCCAAGTCAGGGTTAGTGGATTCTCTGCCTCCGGTGCAAACACGCACCGATGTGCATACACGTGTGCCTGTTGTGTGTTTTGTGCTTTCACCTGATACTATTTCATTCTGATCAATGCCTTTGTCCTACAGACCCAAAGCTTGCAGGCCGTGGCCTGTTGCCATGGTTATCTCCGTTTGAAACCAGAGGGATTAACCTCCAGGGGGATGGTTTCAGGGAGAGAGAGGGAGAAATGAAGATGGAGGAAGAGAGGGGAGCAAAACAAGAGGGGCAAAGTGAGAGAAAAACAAGTATGGGTGAGAAATACAACAATAGAGGCAAATAAATCATCACAGACAATAATAAACACCAGGAAAGAGATATAGGAAAGACATGTTTTCCTATATGTATTTTTAGAAAATATTTTTTTCGTGCACCCCTGAGAGAATCAATTCACAATTAAACCGTTGTTGAGTTATTTTTATTAGGTTGAAATAACTCAACAAAACACCGATTACCTACAAAATGAGCTTTACGGAAAAGCCCAAGCCTAAATTTATGAGGCCAAACATGGCCAGACTAGAAAACTTCTGTTCAGTAATTCAGTAGTCTTCAACTGTGAAATTAAGGCCTCAGTGTTGACCAACTCCTGGACAGACTGTAATGGTTTTATAATGAATTAAAGTAAGTTAATATATGGGGAACATTTACGGCTCCTAAATGTTGTCCAAATGATCAATATTTAAATACGCTGTTGAGCTAAAATGTCAATGAGTATAATCGGCTTTCAGGCAGCATATCTCAATCTCTGTGCACTGATTCGCTGAACTGATATGTGGTGTTGCATTCAGGTAAAGCCTCAGTGTTTAGCGTTTCCTGCTGTAAGACATGACTTGAAATGCATTGGATTGTGGATACAGAATATGCTGTGTTCAGTATCTAACATTTCATCTGTTTAGCGAAAAATGAGGAGGAGACAATAAAGGGCCATACATACAACCACACTACTACAATGCAATGAAAAGCCAAACACAAAATGTTTTCTGGTTCTGACTTTATAAATCTGCTCACTTCACACCCTTTCTAAATTCTGATTTGGCTCCGCTTGGTTTGCTTTGGCTGTGCGGAAACCACTTACCGTAAGTTCCAAAACTAAATATTGGGATTCTCTCATTGATACGTTGCTTTTTCACTGCCTGCTGCTCAGCTTTGTTATGAAAAGAAACAAGACGAAGCGAGTGGCATTACACTCTAAGAACAAACAGCTCAAGGAACGATTCCTCTTTCTCAAGCTCGAGGGTGAGCGCTTGAACCGAGCCCCCTGGACGAAGATCGGTCTCGATGCTACAGATGACGCTTCAAAGCGCATGTGGCATCATGTCGAGGAATGAATTTAATCTGCTGGCACAAAATAAAAGCACTTCAGCTGTACCGGTTTTTGCATCAGAGGGTGGCTTTTTGAAGATACCACTTCTTTGCGGCGTGCAGCCCTCTGTGAAGATGTGGTGCGGTGTGCGTCGCTCAGACGAGAGAGCAGAGATTCACTCGGCATCTTTGCATGTCGGGATGAGGGCACAGCGGGGCCAGCTGACAGCTTGTTGGACCAAGGTTATTTACTCTTGGAAAGAAAAACCAACCTTAGTCAGCGAATGCTAAAGGGCAGTCACACATGCGCGCATTCGCACACAGACACACGGCCATGTAGATGTTTTATCCCTCACACAGACAGCGCTTCAACACACACACACATACGCACACCACCACCACCAAGAGCTTAAATAGTCTCATCACTAGAACACCACTGAGAAAACAGCAGCCTAATTACCATCATATCCTCTACCAAGGACGTCTCATGACAGCACACTCAGCCATTCATTTTACCTGTACAAACCACATCCTCCCCTCTTACAAAGCCATTAGGCTCTAACAAGGGTTCTTAAACCCTCCCAGTCCAAATTGAGCAGGTTTAGTGACCTTCTGAGACAGAGCCTCGTTAAAGCTCCGTCATAGGAGCAGCCACCACAAACTGGCCTGTATTCTATTTTGGCTCCCGGCAGTGCCATAACCCCATCATACTTATATAGGATCAGATAACCAAGAACACATCACTAACCAGACAACCAATTAACAATGACCTTATCACTAACACACACAGTACACGCACGGAGAGACACACTAAGGAAATAGAAGCAGCAGCTACATATGATTTATCACAAAACTCAAGCACCTCCACACTTAACATTCTCAGGAGCAGCAGGAATTGTTACCCACTTGGTGGACCATGGCTGCTAATGTCCAATTTGCCCTCCCTAGCCAGATGTGAATCTTCCTGAAAAGACACTGCCAGTGGCACTCATCTGGCTTTTCATAGCTCTTGTCATAATATATAATTTTCATTTATAGCTGCAGCCTCGTTGTATGCCTTTACACTGTTATTTTCTTCTTCATATAATGAGCAGTTTTTATTTCACAATCACCAAGAACATTTTATGTCCTTGACATTTAGATTGAATGTTGCTGCAAACCATTGACTCAACTCGACACCTTACAGAGCTGATTATATGCTCTCTCATTTTGGCTAGCAAATAAATTGACATTAAATACATTAGTTTAAGTAATTACCGTGCCTATGCCCTGTTTTCCTTCTCATTGTTTTGTAAAATGGGCATTTACAGCGACCCATAATTAAATTAAACCTAGAGTCAGGAGAAAAAAAAAATGAATACATCCAGGGAAACTGTTCATTTTTGCATCAGATTTTAAAAAAGCAATTCTCTAGATATGAAGATTATATACTTAAATGACGCATACAATTGATACACTTTGGTGAATGTGTTAACTTAAACCAACAAAAGAAAATATTAGTAACATGGAAGTAAGTACAACCCTATATTTATAACACCTTGAAATTCACAAGTGAAGCATTTAATCTGACATCTGATGTTCTCTTTCCTACTTTAGTTTGTTGTTGTGGCAACATGCCCACATCTAAAGAGCTTTCTAAGGCCTTCAGAATAAAAGTTTTCTATGAGTCTGGCAAGTGTTAAAAGAATCTCCTAATTATTTGAAACATCAAATAATTATAAGAGACGCTACAGTGTATGAAAATTATCTACCAGTGACAAATATTTCAAAGGACTGCCCACTGGTCGAGCAGACTATCGAATGTAATCGTCTTTAAAACCCAGAATCTTGACGTAACTCGTCGAGGTGTCAACAATCACAAAGATTTCGTTCACACCAGCCTGGGTGACTTTCGGAATAATGTGTTCTGGACAGAGAGACCAAAGGCAACTTTTCGGGGGAGATCCTTGAACCAATTGCAAAGGTAGTGGTGGAAAAGTTATGGTTTGGGAACTGCAAGTTGCAGTCACTGGTTCAAATGTGAGCTCTGCATCATATCAAAGAGTGCATCGAGATGAAGCCACTGAGGAATGACTCCAGGGTTATAAATAGGGCAGTCAAAGCCAAGATATGAATCCCACTGAAATGTTGTGGTGGTATTTGAGACGTGCATTAAAAATAACTTGCAACTCAAGGCATTTTGCCTGAAAGAGTGATCAACAATTTCAGTAAGTCGAAATCAGAGACTATCTATTTCTGCTAGAGGGGCTGACACTGGCTTCGGAAATGTTGGGACTGGTCACTCATGTGGATGTTACTTAGACATGTAACACCCACCTAGACCAGACCAAAGCCCCCAACCCATACATCAAAAAAAGCAAACTGGGTGTCTGTTACCTTAACCTAAATCTAACATGCAGCTTATATTATATGAAATCGTTTTTTGTGGTTGAATAGCTCTAAATTATGTAGTTTTAGCATAAAATGCAACAATTTAAAATTTACGATATTAATTTATGTTAACAAAACCTAACAGTAATGGGTCAAGATTGCAAATCACTTCTGCTTTACAACTCCAAAGCAGTAGGTGGCAGTAGTGAGCAAATTCCTGATCAGTACTGCCCCTCTTTATATCAGATGAAGGCAAAGTGAGCTTAAAGTACAAACTAGGTGGATGGTGTCGAGTACAAGTACAAACTTGCTAACTACAGGAAGCATTTCAAGAATGTCCAGAGATTTAACTGAAGCCCAGAAGAGCCCTCCTACCCAGACACCCATTCAGAGACACTTGAAAAGATGCGAGAGACCCTGCTTTTAAATGTAAGGAAAATGAACAATGAGGACAGTGGCTATTAAATGAACTAACTCATAATCATATAAGTTCAAATGGCCCAACACCAACTAGATTTGGCCCAACAAATCTAGTTGGACATAATTCTAGTAATTAAGTAACATTAATGCAAGTACATCATGCTGATCCAACATATTTACATTTAGGTCACTCAACAAAATTGTTTATTGCTAAATTAAAGCATTTTAATTAGGTGGAAATTATTTCCATAATTTTATTGTGTTCCATGAACAAGTTCTTTTTTTTTTTTAGTGTAACAATGACACTCCTCGATGGCAGCAGCCATTCACAGCAGGATGCAGCCTGACACAGATACACACGCAAAAACAGCTTAGGAACAACTTGGAAAACACAAAGAACAGCACAAGTTGTTGACCTGGCCCCCAGATTCCCTACAAAATTAAGAAGGTAGTCATAATGTTATGCCTGATTGGTGTACATATCCATGGTACGGTTTTATAACCTAAACTAAACTCATGCATCCATCTATTTTTTTTACGCTGATTCATAATTTTCATTGACAACAGATGCTGAACATGTGTGTGCACTTCTCCTGAAAACAAAGAACCATTTACACCCCTAACATTATTGCTGGTGGCTTTAGGTTATGTGTGAAAGTGCATGTGGTATTTAAACAACAAAACAATGGAGCAAGAGCCAGAGTAAGAATTAAGAATTTTCTTATTGTCCCTGTAAACAAAGTACTTGCATTCAAGTACATGGAAAAAGGGCCAGCAGGCACTGCAAGTGTCTAACTCAACGACAATGATAATTCTCAACGTACACTCGTCGGAACCAACAAAAGCGACTGACCTAGCCGAACGCAGAGGAGAGACTTTTCAAGGCAAAGGCGCAGAATGGAGATATCGGATTGAAAGGGAGAAGCAAATAAAAGAAAGACAAGTCAAGAGGCAGAGTAGACAGGCTGAAAGGCGCAGCAGGAGAAAAGGCTTCATTGGTTTTCAGTGGGCATGTGCAGACTCAGACGTACTAAAAGGTTACAGCATTTGATTTGTGATATTCTACTCCAAAGGCTCTCTCTCTCTCTCTCTCTTTCTCTCTCTCTCTCTCTCTCTCTGTCTGGAGGATCTGTCCGGGCTACTGCTGTCCACAAAGTTTGATTGATGGCTGAATTATGCCATCGGATGGAGAATCTAGCCGACTCCGCTGTCGGCCCAATGATAAACAACAAACATGCCTGGCCGCCAATAACAATGAGAGATGTGCGGACGGAGCAGCCAATCACGAAACGGACATAACAGTGTCCCCATGAAATAGGGACATTTCAGTCAGTCTCCCTCACTGCCATTAATATACTTCACTCACATGCAGTATGTGTGGAATTAGATTTTAAATGCAGTACCACCCTTTTCTTCCTCAACACCCCCCCCACCCCTCCTTTTCTTCTAGCCTTTTATTTCCTTCCTGCACTTCCTCCTTCTCCTTGATCATTCTGCAATCCTCCCTCTCAGAGTTCAGGCTGCCCACTCCATATTCTCCCTCCCTCCCTCCCTCCCTCCCTCGCTAGAGTTTGGGCTTCCCACTCCCTCTCTCTCTCTCTCTCTCTCTCTCTCTCCCTCGATCCATCACTCTCTCTCCGTGCACCCTCCCTCACTCCAGCAGCCCACTCAAAGGCTAATTCCACCGAGGGGGAGAATGTGACGATAGACGTTTCACAGTGTTTTCCAGTTATCTCCGTCCTTATAGAGCTGTGCTCAATCCAGCTCCATCAAACCGAGCACCACTCCCACTCTCCAGCTGCCTTCTCTAGTCCTCCAATGTTCATGGTAATAAATCTGCTGGACAAATACCTGGATGAAATGATGCCTCACTTTGTTCTAATATAATGAGCAATTAACTGCCGTAGCCGACAGCTTTCTGTGATGATGTTATGTGTTTGTTTACTATCGAAAAAGCATTGAGGATTTTTCTTTAATGTTTTCTTGAGGAAACTTTAAAAATATATTTTCATATGTTGTACTCCCAGTAGAGGCAGAATTCATACAGGCCCTTGGGGGGAAATCAAACAAGGCCAAGTATTTAGATATGCAACATTTGATTTGATTTGAACATTTTGTATTTAAATGAACAGTGTCGGCTATACTGTACGTGCTAATATGCTATTTTTGCATTACCTCATGACATGAAAAAAAAAAAACAACTCTCTAAATATCCTGCTGCTTTAGACCTCTTGGGACATTTTCTGTAAGAGCGCAGTCATCACCACTTCTCCACCACCTAGTTTTCTCTCTGCTCCATTTCTGCTGTCAGCCATGATGCAGAAACTGCAGAATTCATAGTGTGTTAATTGCCGCTGCCCACAGAGATTACTACACATTACAGCTAGACGGAGATATAAAGCTGAAACTCAGTTACTTAAATTAACAACCAGGGACCTTATTAGAAAAAAATGTTCTGCTAATCTCTGTAATCAGCTGATAATAGGATTCAAATTGAACTGAACACATTTGCACATGAATTTCAGCCGGTGTCTGGCCAGAGGAGCGCGCTTTGATGGACATCTTGTGATGTTTTTCGATGCAACACACATAAACGTACGATAAAAAAGCGCCATGTGGGTTCCGCTGCGAGCCTCTCACTGTAGTTGACAATGTCATAAAGAAGAATGGGACCGTGGGAGATTTTACCTATTACCACTATTTCAAATGAAAACTCTACTTGATGAGAACACTGAGTGCACAAACATAAACTAACCACGTGAAAAATCACACGCAACTCCTAAAGAAGGTTGGCTTCCGCCCTCACCATCCTGGCAGAGCCTGAGTCCTCATTATTCTCGGCTAATTCAAAAGAGCCGAAGCATAATAGCAGCTGAGGCGGACAGGTGGCATTTAAGCAGCCAGCGACCTGTGATGGAATCCACATGTCACTCAAAGCAACCCATTCTCAGCAGTGAGAGAATTTAAATAATTGAGTTTAAATACAGTTGTTGTGAATGGGTAGATTAGCAATAATTTTTTTTTTTGTGCCATAAATGTGATTATTTGTGTTGCAGAGTTGGGGATTTTAAAGGGGACACGTACGGGGAGTGATTTGCAGGAAGCCTCTAGTTGCCATTTGAGGAACAGCAGGTAATAATGTTGCACCATCACCAGTGAGCAACAAAAAAATAAATAAAAAAAAGAGTACAGAGTGGCCAGCTAGCCAGTTCACCAAACATATAACATTGATCAAATGCTTTTATTGACATTTTATTGTAGGAATGTTACATATCATACTTTTAACAGCATATGAGTGTCTATGACTGTAATGGTATCTTTTAGTGGTACTGCCTCTTCTTTGTCAGCCTGTCCCCCCCTGTCCACCCTGCCATCACAGAACAGGCCAGACTTCTGCGTCACGCACTGAAATTATTCTTTTTAATGAACAAGTTGCATCAAGTATTTATGCATTGGGAACCTTTAGATAGATGGCTTTTGCGTGCATATCACTTAAGCCACAGAACGCTGCTGCAGGCTAGATAAACACAACAAGTACTTCTTAACTACAAACTGATATCCCAGAAACGAGAGAGAATAAATTGCCAGGAGCAGAAACTGAATCACTTGCGTTTTTTTTTTTTATATATACAGTATTACACTATACAACTGGAAGGCGGATGATATGGAAAACAAATGTGCAGCCAAAAAGTCAAAATAAATGTTCTGGAGTTGGTACTTTTGATTCATATGCGCGCTTTGATTAAGGTTTTAATTGAGGTTACAGCATCGTATCGCCCACTGTTGTGCGTAAGCAATACCTCGTGTCTGACACAAGTTAGTAAAGCGGCAAACTAAAGAAACTGTTGTATGTCACCAGAAATTATCATGATTACAGAGTAATCATGAGAAATATTTTTTCATTAGCGATGCAGCAGAGGCGCATTAGTCACCCAAACACCTATATTCATCTTCATTTTCTTCCCCATCTCGCTGCCTCTCACACTCTTCCTCCCATCCCGCCTATCTCTTCCTTTTCTTTCCTCACTTATCCACTTATCTTCTCTGTCTTTCTCCCTCCCGCGCTGCTCAACACACACCAACAGAAAAATGCGCACGTACACGCGACACAGAGCTGGTAATGCAGGGTTAATACGATTGGAGAGCAGCTGATGGTTGTGCACATTCAGGCCAGATTACATTTAATTCAATTGGCTTTCACTCACCGGGGTCCCCTCCCACCTCCCTCTCCTTTTCTGCCGTTTCTTCTCCTCGTCGTCCTCCTCCTCCCACTTTTCGTTGAGCCAGAGGTGGTCAGGCCTCACGAAAAGACGGAGGGGTTCGCGCAGAGGGGTACGGCCTGTGTTTATTTTAGAGTTGCTATGAATACACGCGCTCTTGGGCGCTTCGGCGTTGTCCACTTTTAAGCTGAATGTGATTCATTATCTGTATTTTGTAATGTCACCTCTGCCTTGAACCACACAATCGGATGGAGACAGGAATATTACTTTTAGTGTCTACCCAAAACAGTTTTTCTCTTCTTAAAATATCTACTGTAGAACAAATGTAATGCATTTACTGTGGCAGTGTCATCGGGCATTGTATGCAGTAATGTCCTTAAAATGTTTCAGGCTATAAACAAGATCCAATGGTGTGTGTATATATACATATATATATGTATATATATATATACCACTCATTTGTTTTGGAGAAATTCCTTAATTATCCAATTGAAATGAAAATACATTTCTACCAGTAAAAGCAGCTTGTTGTCATTTGTTTCAAAGGGCAACGTGCCGATGGCTGAGATTTGCCATTACAAACATGGGGCTCTCAAGTCACGCGCATTTCAATAAGTTCAAATGCCACACATGACATTTCTCATGGCGAAAAATGATAAAATTCGCTACACATAGACTTTAAGAGATAAGTTATCTATGAATAGATGACGCGAAGGCAGGGTGCGCCGCTTCAATCAGCGGCCAATCAGAAAATAGTATCGACCGTTGCCAGGTGAAATGGGAGCGCCCTGACCACGCCTCGCAAAAGTGTGCACTCTTCAAAGAAAAACAGGAACTGGTAGTTATTTCATCACTTAATTTATTTTTATATTTTCTCTGGATTGTCAGTTTGTACTCTCCGCGGTACTAAATGCAACAAACTGGACGGCTGACAGACAGCTTGATAACAACTGACAGGGAATGGTGTGTGGTTTTGTTTAACAGCTTGTATCAAACATTTGTACTATTTCCAGCGTGATATTCGTACACACACCACGCAAGATGATGGCATGTGTTCTAGAAACACCAGCTGCTCCCACAAACATGTCCAAAAGTTGATCTATCCGCTTTTGGAAAATCACAAAATCATACCCATCAGCCGCGGTTTCATCACGTTCCTCGCACAGAAAGAGAAAATGGTAATTACAGCTAGAATTTAAATATGTCCAGAGAGAAGCTTGTTAACAGCATGGCAGCGGCGGAGCTTCGCAAATCATCCTCTCTCTCACGTCCGAGCGTGTTTTAATCAAACATACACTAGTTTATTAGGTAAGCAGGGTATCTGAGAGGAGTCATTTTGGCAGAGGACGGTAAAGCCAAAGAAATGTGGCCGTGGCACTACTTCTGCAAGTCTGCAACTTCAAAAACGAGACTTTTAAGTTTACAGAGCGCCGCCAAATTACAAAATCTAGATGTCGCCTGGCTCAGACGGGTAGAAAGCAGGAAGCAACCAAAAACAAAACCCTACAACAAAAAAAAGAAATATATATTTGAACAAACGTATGAAAGGAGAAGGGAAAAAAGAAGCTGACATGGTTCCCAGAAAGAAACAGGCGAGAGTGATAGACGAGCAGGAAGAAGGCGAGAAAGAGAGAAACGCTTTTGTCTTTCCGCGTATGTGTTTTTGTCTGCGCTCATCTTTATTTTATGTCTCAGTCGGCACTGTTGCCCTCCTCTTCCCATCACTAACCTCGGCTGTCAGGCGCACACACGCACACACACACACACACACACACACACACAGCAGATGCAGGCTTATAGAGGCAGTGCACACACAGGCAAAAAAAAAAAGAAAAAAAGCACACATTGTTTACATCAGTAAACAAAGTCCAGGGAACATCCGGCCTCCGGCATTTATCACACATGAAGAAGAAAGAAAGAATGAAAGACCGAAAGAAAGAAAGACAGAAAGAAAGAAAGAAAGAAAAAGAGACAGAAAGAAAGAAAGAAAGAGCTTATAAATTGCAGTCAGTCATGCAACGTAGTTCACTTTATGAGTGTGTGTTCTCTTCACGCCCAGCCTTCCTCTCTCAGCCCACACTCTCCCTACCCTTCACTCCTTGTCCTCAGTCAACCCTGTAACTAATGACTCTGGAGGAGGCATTGCAGCACCTGCTGCAGACAAACACTCTGTCTCTCTCTCTCTCTCTCTCATACACACACACAGCCTCACACACACCCGAGCACATACAAAGGAAGAAGGTGAGAAGAAGAAAAAAAAAAAAAGAGCAGAAAACCGGGAGGTTGCAGGTGGGGGGTCAGCTAAACTAGGCCAAAAACAGAGGGAAGAGGGAGACAGAGGAGCGGCAGCCAAGGACAAAGTGGAGGAGAGAAGAAGAAAGGGAGAGAAGAAGGGAGGGAGGTGTGAAATGTCACTGCCAGTGGTACCATCTCTCTAATTAGCATAGTGACCTTGGTAACCGTTATTTTACACACACACACACGCACACACAACACACACAAGGACAGAAAGAAAGCAAGTGAGAGAGAGCTCGTACGTATAATAGATTCTATGTTATTGCGATTGCAAACTAAACTAATAAGGGTCGGGTGGTATGACCAAAAAACGTATATCGCGGTATTTTTCAAAATTTGATGGTATCGTGGCTTTTTTAAAATTTTTATTTTATTTTATACTGGTTGAGAAAGGAATTAATGCAGTAGACTGACTAAGGATGAGCTAAATATTGTAGAATAATCCGTTAGCACTGCCTATGGATGTGGAGAAATTTACAGCTCAGAGATAAAAAAAAAAAAAGAAAAAGAAAAAATAATGTTATGAAGATGAAATGGAGAAACAGGGTTTACATTTATTTTGACATATTTATTCATATTTAAACATATTTAAACTGCAATGCCTGTAATGTTCATAGCAACGTGACCGGCAAATGTTAATAATTGTCGTCTACGTGCAACCTTTTTTTTTCCACATTCATAAAAAGCTAAAATTGGGGACAGCTTTAGCCGGGGGACAGGTCATCCAAAATGGGGACTGTCCCTAGAAATTGGGGACATCTAGTCACCCTAAAAAAAACCCCAAACGAACGACATGACACCTTTTTCTCACTCTGCTGCTTCATTTTTCAGACCTTTCCAACTTCGCCTCGTCTCGCAGTGACGCAGTTGAACCATGTGTATTTAGAAGCGTTACATTGAAAATGGTCCGGTCGGAAACAGTGTCTCACGGCGCAGCATGTGATCGAATACATCAGCATGCCGGTGTATTAAAAAGTTATATCATAATGACAAAAAATACCGGCATTTGATATGAACCGGTATACCTGCCAGCCCTAAAACTAGTGTCTGAAACTAATTTGCGTGTATATTTGATTACGAAGGTCTCGAGGCTCCGTGACAAAACACTAAAAGAAAGATGGAGGGAGTTTAGGCGCGAGGACGACTCGAAGTGTTAAATGGCGATTCATCAGAAAGACGTTCTTACCAGGAGAGAGAGAGGCAGGGAGGCAGAAAAACTAACTTTGAGTGAGCTGGCGAAAGAGAGAGAAAGAGAGAGGGGAGTGCAGCTGTAGCAGTAATCATCTTTCAGGTCAACAGTAATTACCACAAAGAGTGAGGATGTGAGACACACACACACACCAACACACACACACACACAGCTTTTTCTCCTTTTCTTGCTGTATTTTCTTCTTCGTCTTGTTTACTTCACAACCAAAACACGCACCTGCCACAAAGAAGATGTCAGTGGAGGCCGCAGGGTTTAATGGATAAAGGTTTCTCACGGTGAATGCAGTTATGCACAAACCAGCAGGCTTCACTTGTGATGTGATTAACTCTTTGAAGTTGGCAGATGTCTTTTCAGATCCTCCACTATGAGTTGTAGAACTTTTTAAGACATTATAAATATCTCGCCTTGAATTCTGCCTCGCCTTTGAATCCGTGAGATGGCATCATCGCGGTTTCCGTGTTTAATTTTGTTGCTACTGTTTGATTTCCTTTCTGCACTTTGTCTTGTGTTTCCATGCAGTGCAGGGTTTCCGATTTATTGTCATCATATGAGCAAGAACAGCTCATCCCTAATTTTTGATCTCCTGTGAGAAATCGCTCTTCACACCTAATTTAACTGACTCGTATTTAAACTCCTTTACTCTGACTAATATTTGAGCACTTCTTCTCAGTTTTAGGTGATACATCCCCTTCTTTTCAGATAACCTCAGATCCCATTTTGTGGAGGCGGAAGTGTCAATGCAAAAAACTATTAAGCTGCAGGTTCACTCCACCTTACAGATTAAAGATTTGGGAGTTGAATTTGAGACCACTGATGAGACAGTTTCTGCTGCTCTCTGAAATAATTTTGCATCTACACATAAATGAATTATTTTGGAATCAAGTGTCTTCTTGTTTGCTGGCACTTTTCCACTTCAAAATCAAAAAAGAGAAGTTTTACTAGTGTACAGTAATATTACATTAAATCAAAACTGGTAGTTTAACTTAAAGTGCACTGAGTGAGGTTCCTGGCAGCACGGTACTGCTTGAGGTGTGTGAGAGTAGCATAGTAGTGTGCCTCCTCATAATATAGATGTAAAGGTTCTTTACTATATACATATACATAGACTAGATGCCTGATCAAACTGAACATGTAGTACAGAATAAATACCAGTGCCTGCACAGTCATTGGCCACAACACCGTTCCCCCAGCAGACCTCGGCAGAGAAAATGGTGCTGGTAGAAGATCTCCAGCATCTTAGGACACACACTGAAGGACCTCAGCTTCTTCAGGAATGAGAGCCTGCTGCTGCCCTTCTTGGATACAGCTGCACTGTTGGTCCTCCAGTTCAGTCTGTTGTCGATGGTCACTCCTCCACCACCTCCACATCCCTACCAAGGATGCTGAGGGGCAGAGGAGCTGTTCCCTTCCTCCTATCTATGTTCTTGTCGCATCCATCACTTATACACCCTTCAACTGCAGAGCCATCAGAAAATTTCTGGACGTGACATTGTGCTACAATTCAGTGGTGTATAATGTGAACAGGAAGGGAGCAAGCACAGGCCCCTGTGGGGCTCCCACACCACTCACCGCAACATCAGACCGGACAAGGCCTAAACGCACCAACTGTGGCCTGTCTGTCGGGTAGTCAGTGATCCAGGAATCAGTGGATGCACCAACACTCATCGACTGCAGCTTCTCACCCAGCAACAAAGGCTGGATGGTGTTTGAATTCACTGGAGAAATCAAAGAATCAGCCACAACATTAAAACCACTGACACGAGGAGTAATTAACACTGATCATCTTGTGACAATTTGGTTTTCTCCTGAGAAACTCTTGGATCTGGCATCCAGTGTGGATGTTGCTTAGACATGTAACACCCACCTAGACCGGACCAGACATCCCCTACCTATAGCAATAACACTCATTGATGGCAGCAGCCAACCCCAGCAGGTTGCAGACTGACATAGTCACACACACAAAAACAGTTTAAGAACAAATCAAAACACATGAAGAGGGCCTCCAAATTCTCTATATCCGAAACTGATCAAGTATCTGTGGGATGATCCACAGAGGGCCCTCTTCTCAGCCCATAGGCCCCCAATAACAACATCCTACAACCAGACACCACAGGACACCCTCAGAAGACCCATGTCCATTCTCTGTTGAGTCACAACGGTTTTGTTTGGAGGCACGAGGGAGACCTACACAATATTAAGAAGGTGGTCATAATGTTATGCCTGATCAGGGTACATGCCAAGAGACGGTTTTCATATGAATTTGACCAGACATTTCAGTTCACCACTGGCTTAGTAACGATGTTCAGTATCAGATCAGTGCAGCTCTCCAAAACTAAACCGTCTCCGTCGAACAAATCAACATTTGTCTTTTTTTGACGTCTAATTTCCATTAAGTTAATCGTCCCTTTTTACCCTGTCTACGGCCACCATATTTCTATCTTTGATTGAAAAGCTCACAGCTAAGATCAGAAGCCCCCTGTCCTAGCTTAATCTCAATCTACAACAGCAAGATTTTGCCAAATCCCAATTAATCATTTTACAAAATGGTAAGGGCTCACGATGGAAATTCTACATCTGCGTTTTTGAGACTGACTTAACCATTACATGCTGATCCTGGAAAGTAAGGTTGCACGTCGGCAGTGCTCTGCATAATTACCTCATGAGACAGTAAGAAGTCTGTGTAATTTCATTTAGAATTGACTCCTTGCCCTCCATTCCATCCCAGAAAACCCAATCTCTAAGGAGTTGAGGGTTCTTCCCTCAATAATAACAGCTAAACACATCAACACTGCTCCTCCAAATGCCCCCACCCACCACCTCGAGCCGCTACGAACAAAATAAGAGATGGAAGCTTAATGAAAAGAGGTTTAATAGAAGAGCAAGGCAAAGGTGGCTCAGAGGCTTGCTGCTGTTTAATTCAATGGGATGCTCCTGGTGCCTGAAGACGGGCCCATTTTAATTGCAATCCTCTCTCATTTATAAGAGGAAGTATGCAGCGATACAGCTTTAATGAATCTGAAAACAAGGCAGGCTATTCAGTGTCTTTCTGTCTTTCTCTCACAGGCATAGAAGGATAATGTGATTGCGCTGGTTAGGCCCACATGTTCTGGCACAGCACTAACACAAATGCTTGATTCACACACACACACGCACGCACACACTGCAGAGTTGCATGCAACGCTCTCTCCAAAGGGAAGAGAAAGCCAGGAAAATTCACTGCTACTATACAGTGATGTGATGCAAGACTCCCTGCTCCCTGCCAAATAAAGTTTTTTTATTTTTTTTATTAAAATAAAACAATGGGTAGATGAGCGTATAAGGACAACAGATAGAGCTGGACACCAGCTCAGCCGTATAAATCATCTGCTACATGCTTTCTTCCATCTTTTCAGGGAGATGATCAATAATCTCATCGTGGACCCAACCGAAGCTGCACCTATCCAGTCCGAAGTGAGTCAGTGTGATCGTCTTTATTATGATTACGGAAATTCACCAATCCTCACCGTCCGTCACCATCACTTACCTTTAAGGTTCATAAGAGCAGCCGTGACAAGTTAGCGGCAGCGGAGAGAGCAGAGTACGGAGGGATGCTTACCTTTGCCATCTGCGCCTGGACTCCGCTGGCTTTGAGTGAGGCCACAGCCTTCTGGGCTGCTGCAGGGCTGTCAAAGTCCACAAAGCCATAGCCTGTACACACAAACATAGAGGGAGAAAGAGGAGGGAGGAGGGAAGGGGGGGCATCAGGATCAGTGTTCTGAATATTGCTGAGCAAGAAATCTGTGTTTTGTTTTCAACGCTGCATAAATCCTATGAATTCAAGTCAGGTCACGCATCCAGTGAAAGCTCCTACATCCCCCTGTTAAATGTGTTTCGGCACAGAACATTAACAGACCTGGTGTCATCACAGCAACTCTTATGATCCGAGTTGCTTTTTGCTTTTGAATGTAACTTTGTCCATGTGTTGCGGCGACTCCAGTGTCTATCAGTGCACTGCAACAAAGATCTAATGCTGGCCTCGTCGCACAGTACTCCCTCTGCAGATGTATACGCTGTGTGATTCAGTGTAAAATGTACAGCCTTCCTATCGCCTGACATTTAATATCTTACTTTCTTGTATGTAAGGCCATTTTTTCCCCCCCTTGTGCTGCACTAAATCTGCCAGGACATATAGTCCTATAGTGGTGCTCAATACCGCAACAGCGACATCAAGAAAAATATCCACATTTAACGCAGCAATTAAAGTGATTCAGAGACCTTTGTAAAGAAATAAAGACACAGGGAGCTACAGTCGATTTTATTGCCGTAAAGTCAGCGCCAACATGTGTGTCTCTTCGTGCAAGCGGAAAGTGTATCTGTTAGATTGTTGAGGCTCAGGGGATCTAGGCTGGGCCCTACAGGAAGCATTAAAGGACAAAAGGTCCGAGACACACACATATAAATGTCTGCTTTTGAAGATATGTCCTGTTTTACTGGGTCGCAAAGGGCGGAGCTGGGAAGTCGAAAAGCAAAATAAAGGCCGTCTGTCTTCAGTGTGTCTGTGGACAGAGCTGAGAACTGCTCGTGTGAGATCGGTTTCAACTGTACGTAAGACCATTAAAGAGATGTATTGACGCACATGCACGAGGCCGTGGAGAAATGCTCGGCAGCAGCGGCGGCGGCTTCGAAATTCCAGCTGCAGCTCTGACTGGGCTGCGTGTTAACACAAATAAATGATCCCCGTTTCAAAAGCGGCACTTATTACAATCCGTAAACGTAAACACGTTAGGAACGGGCGAATCTCACACACTCGTACACAAACGCGCCGCATTCCTAACATCTGTTCTTGTCTCTCTTGTCTTCTCCAGGATTTGGAAGCCCGCTCCGTTTTTTGCTGATAAGCAGATGATTTTTTTTTTTTATTGTTCAAAGGCAGCAAGCTGCTTTCACAGCAAGATCTGCGCCGCACACACAAATATTTATACTGTTGCTAATGAGAAACCCACTATTTTGCCAAAATAGGGTTATACAAACATGCATGCAAGTTTGTACCGTACATATATTACGTGCACACATTAGTCACTTTGACAAACACTGATCAAGACAAGCACGGATACACAGATATGCAGAGAAGACATTTTGGTAAATTTGTGCCAGCAAGCGCATATGCACAACACACACACACACGAGCCTTCACTGTTTTTATACTTAATCTAAATTTATCTAACCAGGGCCACGCCAAAACAGTTCCACTAATTGAGAATGCACATACAGTATTCATTATCAGCGTGGTAGGGTGCTTTCATTTTATTCCAGAAAAAGGTCCATAAGTCATGTCTCACACTGACTAATGGCTGTTTGTTTAACCATACACTATCCAAGTAATTAGTAGGGAAAGTAAGCCCAAAACACAATTTACAGTGGATAATTCAATCATCAGTAGAGCAAACCAGAGGTCCTTTGCTGGATAGTAGCAGCATTTTTCACATTTTCAGTGCAGTTTGACTAAAACAGAGCAACTGTATTGATACGACTTGACACATTGCCTGCCATATAGGGAATTGATATGAAAGACCTTTGAGCATTTAGTTAATTCAGATCAGAAATGTGAGCTGTTTTTATCAAAACATTTACAAATGCTCAAAAGGTAGTAGTTTATTTCTATGAGCACGAAATATTCATGTATTTATTTTCCCCACTGTTAGTGGACACATTTTTAATTAATTGGACCCATCTAGAATAACAAAAAGAGCAACAATTAGTCAGAAGAAGAAGAAGATTCATTAAGAAGATGAAGAAGGAGAAAGAAAATTACACTGAACGCATTAAACATTTGGCTGGTTGTGTGTTGTAAGCAAAACTTTAGCATTTTACCACTCAAGTACCATATAATGGCAGGATGATCATCTCAGTTTAACACTGTTTAAATTAATATGAAAACATTAATTAATTAAATTACACATCTGTGTATGTACCTAATGGCTCATCTAATGGTGTAATAACTCCTGCAGTAAGTATTTATTTTGTATGTGTTTCTTACACTGGCCAGTAGTTTTCCTCATATGCCTTCAGTATATTACTATATTTGTATATAGTTGAATATAGCTGTATAGTTTATTATTATGGTGCACAGGTTTAATGCAGCTGATTTAGTTGGAAGCTGAACAGAGCCAGCGGACGATTGTTCATCACTGGTGGTAACTTGCTAACGGGAGATTCTGCAGAGTGAAAACACAGCACTCAGGTGTAATCGGCTGATTCTGCAAGTTTACGGCCCCTCACACTGGAGGCCTGAGACTTTAATCTGCAATGTAGCCAAGAGCCACTTCCTCGAGCTGCTCTGTTTGCAGTGATTTACCGATCAACTGCACGGCTCATGTCAAATGCGTCCTTAGTATTACAGTACCAGGAAATTGAGTCTACGTCTCAGGAGCCCCGTACATGCTCAGTAAATAAAATATTGAGTCGTTTGTGGATGCTGCCATGTAATCTAGCTTTGCGCTGCACGTTTAAAGTTAGTCTTCACATCTAAAGACGTCTGGGACTCCTGGCTCAGCCGGAAAAATACATCACACCTACTGTATCTCCGGGCGCCACTCCTGAATGATAGATACATTTTTTTTTTCCTCCTCCAAGTGCATATCTTGCTAGTTGTGCGAGACAAAACGTGAGCCTTGAAGGGAACGCGTCGTTTGTTTTGAGTTTATCGACCGCTCAAGAAAAGATCTGTGTTTTCCTAAAAAAATGTATTTGCCTTCTCTCCGGGGAAGCTCGGGATTAAGAATTAGCGACTGAAAGCACCCCAGGAACTGGCAGGGGTTCACCGTCTTGCTCAAGCACACTTCAGCGGGGCGGACTGTCATTGCGTCATTGCGCACCAAACCCGCTGAAGCTAATGGACAGCTCCAAATCATTACACAAAAGTTCTGCTCATCATGTACACGCTAAAGTTCACCCTCTTTGTTCGGCGAGAGCTCTCATCTCGTGTGAATGTAAACGACAGCTTCTCTGGTAACGATGATAAGGATATTTCCGGAGAGCGGAAGAATGAAAAAAAAAAAAAAAATCTCTGAATTATGTAATCCTACTTATTTGTGCCCCGTCCCACCCATCTGTGGCCTTATGATGACACACAAATGAAAATTCATCTTGCTCAGTCGGGCCTGACAAATATTCCGCTGGTGGAAAAATAATAAAATAAAATAATAAAAATAAAAAAGTTTTATTACGAAGCGCGCGCATAAATTCACACATATGCAGACGTATAGACGCAGATGGAGGCAGAGATAAACATGAGCACACACATGGACGAACACACCGCTAGATCCCATCCAATCTCCTGAGCTCCCAGAGTTCCTGGCCCTGGGCCATTAGGATAGGCTAACTGAGTACAGAAGGAAAGGGGGAGAGACGGAGCAAAAGAGGAATGTGGGGCGGCAGGGAGTTGGGGGAGAGAAAGAGAGGCAGGCTGAGAGTGTGTGTGTGTAAAGGGGGGGTGGTGGGGGAGGCAGACATGGAGACAGTGAGCGGGAGGGCGCTTGTCTTTGGGAAATGGAAATCCTTTACAATCTAAAGTGGTTTCCTCTCCCTTCCTCCATCCTGTGCTGTGTGTGCTCTCCTCGCCCTCTGAGCCCTCACACTGCTAACTAGAAAACTGTCAGTGTACTTAACACTGGGCGCGCTGCAAAGCAGAGGACATTACAAAGAATGTCTTCATATATTTACAGCTAATAAAGCGAAAGCGTGGCCTTCTTTGTTCACTTAAATAAGCGGTAGGGTTGGGCGGTATGACCAAAAATGTATATCACGGTATTTATCAAAAATCTGACAGTATCATGGTATTATTTTTTTTTTCATGCATAATCACATGTTCGCAACATTTTCTACTGGTTGAGAGAGAACTTACTGCAGTAGACTGACTAAGCATGGCCTACTTTACTGTGATGATGAATGCATATTGTAGAATAATTCCACACTAGTAGTAAAACAGATTTGCATGGGCCCGTGTGAGCACTGCCTGTTGATATGGAAATCTGGGGACATTTACAGCTTGGAAAAAAAAATAAAATAAAATAAAATAATTAAACGTTATCAAGATGAAATGAAGATACATGGACAATTACGGTTTCATTTATTTTGATATATTTATTCATATATAACCTGCTTTATCTGAAATCAATAGCAATCAATAGCAGTGCAACCAGCTACTGTAATAACTGTAGTATACGTGCAACCTTTTATTTCTCATTCATAAAACGCTAAAGTCGGGACCATTTTCGGGACATACTTAGGGGACAGGTCATCCAAAATGACTGTCGACTGTCCCTCGAAATTGGGGACGTCTGGTCACCCCCTCCTCAAAAAACCCTAACAACCTACACGGCACCTTGATTTGGCACAAGTCTTCTTGTTCTGCTCATTTTTTGGACCTTTTCATCTTCGCCATGCCTCACAGTGATGCAGTTGCACCATGAGTATTTCGAAGCGCTACATTGAAAACGGTCCCACCTGAAACAGTGTCTCACGGTAAAAAAAAACAAAAAAAACAGTATCAACCGGTATACCACCCAGCCCTAATAACCAGGCAAATTTTAAAAATGGTGAATTTCATTTCATTATGGCCCACATAAAAACCGTGCATTTTTCAGAGACAGACATGAAGTGAAACATCAGAGAAATTTCAATCACACTTCTTTTTCTCCGCCTGACAACAACGGTATGCAAATCACCCTGACAGTATCCCCTCAGACTGCAAAGGAACACGACTTTATTTATTCACCTGTCTCTTTGTCTACATACAGAATCTCGCGCTCAGTGCTTCTCTTTTTCCTCTCTGCAAAAATCCTCCCGAAGAGAAGAGGCTGTCTGCTAAATCATCACTTTCAAAGGGTCCCCTTCCTTTTCTGTCAGCCCCAGGTTATTTTTACCCCCTCCCTCCACCTCTCTGTGCCTCCGCCCATCTATCCCTCCCTTTCCAAGAGAACTCTCTGTGCCAATTTGTGCTCTCTTAGTCACGCTAAGCACTTATCTTGTCCCCACTGAATGCCTTTGCAATCAAACCAACACTTATCCGGTTGTAAGGCACTCTAATGGCCGACTGATAATGAAACTCCTTCATTGTGAGTTAACAACTGCCTAAGAGATGTATGAAGTCTACATCACAAATTGCTGATGGGGACCACGGGCCATGAAAATGCTGCAATACCTATAGCTGGTGCGTTATGGGGATTCTGAACATTAAATAATAAGCTTTTATTTATAGCTGGATGCACAGATATCAAATTCTGAAACAGCCAGAGAAACAGAAAATTCACTTGCACATACTTGTGTTTAAACCTCCTTAAAATACCAAGATCTTTTAAAGTTAATGGTTTTCTCTTGTACAAGATGAAACAAATTCTCAAAAGAGATCACCAGTATATTTGGGTAAAATATTTTTTTTTTCAAAATCTTTCAGAGTTTCATTTCAAATGTTTGCAAACACTACAGTAAATTAGTCTTTTATGGAGAATGAACCCTGCTCCTTGTACATTCTCAAGCACGGATGTAGCCGACACCGGTACCGACCATTTCTATTTGTGCGCTAGTGTGACTCACTCTGAATAAAGGATAGTTGTTGTTGTTTTTTTCGGTCCATTTTTGTTTCTACTTCACTTTCAAGAGTGGCGACTGAAACTTTTTCGCCAAAGACAGGTCCAACAAATGTTCTTCGATGTGTTCCACCTTTATTGATTCAATGCAATCAATTTTGAAAACTGTGAGGATGGAGAAGCAGATGCAAATGCTAAAGCGGAAATGCGGTACTACCAAGAGGGCCGCTCACGTGATGCGTAGTTATTTCTGGAGGTATAAACCGCATATTAAGGCCAATTCATGGGCCAAGGGTCCATGTGACAAGACTGCAAATCTCGTCATCTGTCCAAGTCATGCAGTGTATTCGTGATCCCATGGACTGTGCACACTGCCAGCACACCAACAGCGCCTCCTCCAGCAACACAAAATATGATCCTTTAAAGACTTGGCACTGATGCGTTACCCTAAACTGCAGTACGAATGGAAACAATGGAGGTGCACGCGTGGGCTGTGGACACAGATTCCATGAATTGGTCTTTTCGTTTGATGTACACAGATCACAGCTGACTCTCAAATCTGTCCTCTGTATTGGTTATTAGTCAGAACATGTTCTGACTCGATTAAACCAGGCTGTCAATTTTCTACTCGAATATTTTAACCAATGTTTCAATATATCTGATAGCCTGTTAACTATTAAAGACAATCTTTGTATGGGCATCAATATTAATTTACCCTTTATCTGATTTTGAACAGCGATCCAAACCAGCTTTGATTGTCTATCTGTAGAAATTCACAGCATCCGGACCATTGCAACGACCTAAAATGACACACAAAATGACTAAAACTGCGACAGGATGTGTATTAGGTGACTGTTTTCAGATGTGGAGTATTGCATTATTATTTGATGTGGCACTGACTTTAATCAATAACCACATACCCATGTCTGAGGTAATGAAGGAACAAGTCACGCAGCGTAGGTCCCTGATGTGGTATTCACAGTTTTTGAGAACCGAGCAAATTTTAGATTCCCAAATAAACAGTCACCAGCCATGTCGTACAAATATAATTTAAGTTTGGTTTTCCATTTGATTTCGCCGCACCGGCTGCAATGTGATCATGAACAGATGATATTTTCAATTTGTAAACTACAGAGCACTACAAAGAAGCGTGAAGCCGTAATTGGCAAATATAAAAATCATGAACTGGAGCACCGAGCCTGTACTGAAACTGGTTCTCAAAAACTAATTTTGAGAAACGCAGTTGATTAAAAAAAAAAAAAAAAAAAATTAATGAGATGAGAAAATTGAAGAATAACTGATAATTATCACCAGGTTTATAGATTTTCTTGGCTTCCCTTCGGCTACGCGGTAATGATGTCAGGAAAGGCATTTCAATATGCGTTCAAAGGTGGAAGACATGTTTGATTATGCGATGCTGAAGCAGGTGCCGGGAATGAAGAAAGTTTATAAGATTTACTTAACCAGCCAATTAGAAAGATCCAAGATAATAACCGAAGTAAAATACATTTTAAGGGACCGTCCACTGAGATTTGGTTTTCTCATTATAAAGTTAAGACAGGCAGGAGTGCAATCATTTCCTCAAAATATTTTATTCTAAGTAATCAGCACGGAGAAAAAAGTCCTGGGTATCACTTTGCATCCCCGCCATCAGTATCAATCAGGCCAGGTCTTCCTTCACTCAAAGCATTGAAACTGAAATACTGATTACCTTGTGCTGTTGTCCTAAACCATGTCAGTGTACCTCTGAGAACAGTCCCGGCAGATGAGCAGCAATCACTGCTGAACACACGCTCTTGTGTGCCTCTTCAGAAGCAGACGACTACAATCATATTGATTAGCGCTTTGTTCAGACCACTCCAACAATCAAGCAGACTCTCATCAGAAGACACTTGAGAGAGCCTCCTTCACCACAGAGACCATTGTGGATATTGCATTGTGTTCTCCATTTTGATTTAGCCTATGACAACAATGCCAACATCTTGCTTTCAATAGCTGCTTAACTCTGAGTGTCATTACAGCGCAATCCAGAAATCACCATCATAGAGAAGTTAAACAAAATAAAGGCACTCTAGTAGTGCACCATTTAGATAGATTAAAGGCTGACATGGTCCTTATGGCGAGCCTCTGTTGGTGCTGCTGCTGCTGCTGCCGCATACAATGTAAAAACACGAAACCTCGCCACGCTGCAAAACACACAACTCCGAGGAAGAACACATGGACTTGATTGTGACGAAACGCTGTCTGTTGACAATTTAGTTAAAACGTTTGGGCATTGATTAATAGGGCATGCAGAAAAGTACAAAAGAAAGTGATGTATAAAAACAAAAGCGCTCGCCATGCTGATTGGTCTGCCTCGAAGCTGCCAAACTCAGTCACTTTTCAATTGATGTTTTCCAGACACCAATCTAAATTGGAGTGGTGAAGTACAACATGTCCGTGCACACTGGATAGAGTCAGCGGATGCTCACTCACCTTTGCACTGATTGGTGTTTTTGTCCAAGATGGCCTTCGTGGACACAATCTTGCCATATCTGTAAAAGACAAAATAACAATTAAATAAATAAATAGGTATCACAGGAAACATCTGGATTCAAATAAGTAAGACTAACCATGCATGTAACTGTGTTAAAATGTTAATCCGTCAGTCGGCCATTCATCATGTAGGTCCAGAGGAACAGTAAAGACTGGATGATCATGACATGTTGTGCAGATGTTAATGGTCTCCAGACTCAGGAATTAGTTAGCACAGAGTGTTTGTTGCTGTTATTGTTGCTGCCGCCATTGGATGGTTTGCGTTCTTGTTCACCGCAGAACCATTTGGAACCATGCTAGCTTAATGCAATGAAAAGCGACTACAAGTCACAGAGACACGGGGCGTGACGGCTGTGATTGGCCCAAAATGAATTTCCTCGTTCATGTGACTCAGCGGCCGGAAGAGTACAGAAAGTTGTTCAGGCTCATACGCAACAGTATGTAACACACACACCAGCTCAGAGGTACAAATGCTTTTGGTGGCCCCTACAATGTAGCTACGCACTCGGCGTGCAGCTGTAGTACACATCAAACACATCCACAACTACTTTTCACCAATGGACAAAATTCAAAGTGTGGCTGAACACTGGGAAGTTGCTCTTTCTGGGGAAAAAAAAAGCTGCCATTACGGTAATGATGACACACCACTGCTGTTGGCTACAGGTTGGGGAGCGACGCAAGACCAGGGAGTCCCAGGAAGAGAGAGTTGTTTGGAGGAATTTGTTGGTAAAAACAGCGTTATACTCTTGAGATGTCACCAAAGTCTTCCACACAAAAGCACAACTTGCTAATGTTCAACCACACGCAAATCACTGTGAGTTACGGTAATTCAAAAACTGCGCTTTAACTGATTGCGAGCGATCCGTTCGGTTTTAAAGGGTTACAGAACCACAAGAGACTGATTGCATTTTTTCATCTAAGCTTCTATCTATCCATTCTGTCCCTATCTGTTTCAAATTCCTCCAGTAAGGCCTCAGAACGCAGACAATTCTGCCTCATAAATGATGATGATAACCGTCGCCACGGCACCCAATGCTTCTTCTCAGATCCTACACGCAACCTCCATACTTATTTCTATCTTTTCTCCCTGCCAACTTTCAATGTCTCCAGTCCGTTTCGCTGCCTCGCTCTCTTTCTTACGTTTGACACCTTCGCCTCTCTCTTTGTCTCCATCCCTTATTTCCCCCTCCATCCCACCTCTATTCTCCCGCGCTCTGTTCTCAGGTTCTCAGAAAGCAGTTAATAATGTTTCTTATCGGAGCAGTTTTCAGTGTTCCTGGAAGGAGGGGAGAAAGAGGAAAAGAGAAAAAAAAGAAATGCGAGAGAGGCTGAGTTTGGTATGAGGAGAGGGGATAACAGAGACAGAAAAGGGAGCCTGAAAAAGACGGAGCCGGAAAGCTTGAATCGCTGAGATCAGCCCGGATCACTGCCTGGCTTTGTGGATGAGACTTTTTAATTAATGCTTTCACACGGCTGCACAATGACTGACTGGCTGGCTGAGTGACTATCAAACAGATTGACAGACTGACATGCTGACTGACTAGCTGATGGCCCCAGGTGAGGGATGGAAGCGCGTTCCCCCTTCACGAGCGGAGGGAAAAAGAGGGAGACGACGAGGGTGGAGGCTGAAACAATTCGGCGAGGATACAATGCAGGTGGTTTCAAGCAGAGGGGATGAGCAGTCAGTCAAAATATAAAATGAGACACTAAAGGGAAGGAGGAAGCGAGGCTGCCGGGTAGAGATAGAGAGATAGTAAGAGGTGTTTAATAAAGAAGAGATCATTTAGTTGTCACCATCAGGAGAGTCTCTGTCAGCCAACTGCTTCTGTCAGAGAGAAGAAGAACTAGCTCGCCTGACAGCCTCACATCAAACTCTACCGGGACAGGAGACTTAAGGAATAAAGAGGGAAAAAAAGAGACTTTAAAAGGCTGCTATCACACAAAACATGACAGATGAGAAGCTTACGATCTCCAAATTGGCAGGGAGAAAATCGCTGAAAATCAAACAATGCTCACACATCTCTCGCAAATCAAGGTATTTTAGGCTATTTACAAAGCCACTGATTGAGACAAACCAAATCTGGTGTTTGTGTGGTTCCTTTACCAAAAAAAAAAAAAAAAAACTGAAAGAAAAAGAAAAGTCACGGTTGGTGGTAAAAAAGGTTGTTGGCCTGCGGTCTGGGGAGTTGTCGAACGGTTGCCGATGTGGAAAACACTCCAGACTAATCGCCCACTCATAGTCGGAATGACAAACACACACGGAGATGCACACGCGAGGCATCATCGCACATCAAACACACCGGAGCGGCAATCACACACACACACCATCTGGCACATGACTTCGAACCCTGACGGCAAACCTGAACGTTCCCGAGCACATACGAGCATGCAAACACTTATGTGTGCGCACGGTGATCTGTGGAGTTTGAATGAGCGACAAAGATCTCATGCACAGTCAGTGTTTTGGCAGGTCGTCGTTTTTTTTTTTGTTTTTTTTTTCTCCCCACTCGACAGAAAAGAGAACCATTTGCGGACTCTGTTCGTCGCAAGCGTGAAAAAGAAAGGGGGTACCAGGGCTGGACACACTTGAAAAGACATGTTCACAGTTGTCTGTTCTCACAAACTGGAAAACAAATAATGTGCTGCTGTGTTACTGTCGGATCAATGTGCGTGACGTACAAATCCCACCTGTTCCTTCTCTAGTTGCACAATTTGGCTTAACTGGGAAGCAGAGAGAGGAGAGGAGAGAAGAGGAGAGGAGGATTCAAGGATGACGCCATGGCCTTGGGGAAATGTCAAATTACAACAACACTGCACCATCCAAAATGGTGTCTCACTCTGGACTTCATTCAGTGCTATTATTTCATTGTATCCAGACAGCCACAACAATCTGCTGTTGTGGGGAAGAAATGGAATGGAGCACTGACAATCGACCAGATGATGACGTTAGGAGGTTAAAGAGAGGATGGAATCAGAGAAGAGGAAAGAGCAGAATGTCCTGTTCTGCGTTCAAGTCCCAACTGGAACCCGTTCGCCGGGGCCCAGCAGCGAGTTGAAATAACATCAACCTTCACTTCACCTCACGCCAGTGACTTGTGAGACACTCATAAAAGCTATTGGAATACTTAAAACATGCCAGGAAAGGAATACAAGGAGCCAGACGGTCAGGGGCGGCAATTAATTTTCCCGTTCCTTTCCATTGTGTGCGAAAAAAAAAAGCGAGTTCAATTGTTCTGAAACGCATCGGGGTTCGCGCACTATCTATCATGCGAAAATGGGAGTAAAGTGTGAAGTAGCAGCTAGTGTAATGTGGTTACCAAAACCACAAAAAAAAAAGGAAAAAAGAAAAGAAGAATTTCAAGCCACGGCAAACAACCTCGTTGGCCATAAATAAAACTTTCAGTAGAAGAAACGGTTGAACGGATTATTTTTCTAACCACTAAAAGCAGGAGGTCAGTTTTCATTTTCGTTATCAATAAATCTGACATATGGCAAAATTGTGAAAGTGTCTTTGAGAGCGGCGCAGGCTAGGGCTTTCGAGCGAAGCCCCTTGAACGGTTTCGTGTTTTACGATTTCACCCCCGTAGATTCTGACTTACAAGCTGAGCCCTGGTCTTGCAGAACAATCTGTGTGTTTGTGTCATGAGGTACAAACTACTCAACAGGAGTTGCTGGCTAGCCAAAAATTCTCTATTTTCCTTGTCTTCACAGAAAAACGCTCCAAAGCTCCACAACACTGAGCCGGGGAAGAATGCATCGGCCGGGGGTTCGTTTGGTGGGGCGGGGAGCTGACAGGCTGGTTTTCAGTTTGACGTTTTGCTTTTTTTTTTTAAATATTTTTTTAAGTTACGTGTCCTCCTCGACACATGGAAACTCCTCAGAGCCCTTGACAAAATTGAAGTTTTGATTTTGCTCCAGCGCGATACACAGGGAACAGTAAAAACGCTGAAACTGACAGTATTTTCTAGACTGCTGAGATTTAAGGAGGAAAGTCACACGATGCTCAGTGCACCCAGTTTTGGCAGCCTTGACAAAATCTGTGTGTGTGTGTGTGTGTGTGTGTGTGTGTGTGTGTGTGTGTGTGTGAGTGAAGTGTTAATGACAGTCCTCACAGGGCCCTCACAGCATCGGATCGGTGTTTTCGTTCCCTTGTGGAGCACCGCCAGCCTATGGATGCTCACCGTTTGATGTCTCCTGAACCACACCTCCCACCCACACTCGCACAAACAAACAGGCGCAGGCACCATCTCTACATCTCTCCGAGGGTGCGCGCGAGCACGTGGATGTACATGCGAACGTATCTGTGTATATACGTGCGCGTCCCTTGCGCTTGAAAGCCGTGCATGTGTTCCGCCCGAGGCTCGGTTCGCGTGCGTGCATTAGTGTACACGCAGGTTGCCGGCTCTGTGTGTGGTATCTCCTAATTGGGGATCCGATACAGCTGTCTTGTCTCTTGCTTTTCCTTCATTTCCCTCCCTCCCTTCCCCCCTCTCGGCCTGTTAGACTCAAATGGACAAACACAGAGGGAGGACTGAGAGAGTGCAGTGCTTTAGAAGCCTTCAGAGTCCATTCCCCATATGTGGTTTAACATCTTCAGGCACTGTAAAGAAATGAAGCCTTGGACTGTTTTCGTGATGAAAGGGCAATGTGCCGTGAATTTAGAAGATGGCTTAATGCGACTGAAATATTAGGTTTAATCTGCCAGAAAGGCTTTCCGTGAAGTTTATGTTGTAGCTCAAAGGCGCTCAGTTCATTCAGGATTTGCCATTACAGACGGATAGTCATTTGTGGTCATCCCAAGGTAAATAACCACAAGTATAAACAAACAACAAAAAAAAAAGATATTTACTTGGAAAAAGCCTTGGAAAAAGTTTTTTTTTTTTTTTTCATTTTTCCATCAGATGATACTGTGGATTCTGTCACAAACATTGATGTCAAACCAAACAGATGGTTATGCCCCAGTTCTCAAATACAATAGTAGAGTTAACTGAGTTTCAGAGGAAGATAGTTCAATAGCTTCTCCATTATGAACCCAAGACACAGGACCTTGTTATCAATGTAATTAGTGTGAAATTGGGTGTGACAACAACACGGATTTGGCAAAGGACTCTTAGAACCCTATAGACTGGATAGTGCAATTAAAGATAAGGCGCGTTCTCTCACCACTTAGAAGGTATGAAGTGGGTGTCAGTGTCACAATGTCACAACCCTATTCTCGCTACCCGACTTCCCCCAATTGCCAACCACACTGTTGTGGTGGAAAGTTGGTCTGTTGGGAACAGATTACGCTCTGATGAAAGATCTTAAGGACCAATCAAGTCATTTGGTCAGAATTTATGCGGCGATGGGGGGAGAGGAGAAGCAGCAATATAGTCGTGGATGTCACCTGAGTGCTGTGGAGATGAATTTGTTTTGAACCAAATGGTTCTCATTGGTTGCAGGATTCTCCAGTTGCATGCAGAGGTATTTTTTTCCTCTATGAAAAAATCCCAATACACACTTTCACTTGTCAATGAAGGAAAAGACAGGTTTTTTTCTTTTTTAACAGTGGCTCAGTTCCATTAAGTGAAGTATGGAAGAGAGCCAGGCTGCACAATAAAACGACTCGGTCTCCTAGGCTCAACTAAATAGAATGCAGTTATTCTCAATATTATAATAAATTCCTGATATCACAGAACAAAATGTCCGCTGTGGAAAGGACCTGCAGAGGCAGCCTTGGGGAGTTGGTGAAAAAGTCATGAAATGTAATTAAAGATGATCTCAGTCCTTGGACACAAATTTCAGTTTTGTGAAGCCGAGCAGCCCTCTTATCAATATGCAGTATCTTCTGTATTTTTAACCCGAATCATGATCTTTTCATAAACCTAAACTTCCCACTGCTCAAACCTAACCAAGCAGCGAGCGAAAAGCACAAAAAAAAAAGAAAGAATAAAGCGAGTCGGTCAGACTGGCTGCCGGGTCGACACTTCGGCGTCTCAGGCAGAGGTGTTTCTATCGGCTGCTACTGCATCTTCATACAACTTGTGGTAATAAAATAAAAAATAAAAGTGGTGTGTGGGTGTGTACAAACTGCTATGAGACTACAGTTGTAGAGAAGAACAATAATTGCATGCAGTGCGTTATAAAAATAGGCATGGCTACTATTTAAAGGTCCTGCCACTTATCTTGGCAGATTGGAGCCGTTTTCAGAGACTGTGTGAAGACTCTGTTAGCTTTGTTGCACCTGCTGCTGCTTTTATCATTCTTCTGATGCACACTTCCAAAGGGCCCCAGATAGATAGATAGATAGATAGATAGATAGATAGATAGATAGATAGATAGATAGATAGATAGATAGATAGATAGATAGATAGAATCAGAATCGGGCTTGGGCGAGAATCAGAAAGACAACGAATGTGAGCGAGAACGTGTGACTGAGCGGGAGAGAAATTGCCCTTGTGCTCCGCTTTAGATTCCGCTCACGTTCTGCTCTGTCCCCAGACGTTAAAAGTGTGTCCATAGTTTGGGCGACCGGGGGAGTGATTGGAAATGTCAGCTGACAACAGCACTTTTCACTGACACTCTGAGAACTGGCACGGAGTCAGAGAGGAGGGGAGGGGAGAAGAGAGAAAGAAGGATGGAGAGAGGAAATGAGGAGGATGACAGAATGGGAAGGGAGAGCGAGGTGCTCGTGGGTGGACTGGAGCACATGCACCAAAAATAAATAAATAAATTAATAAAAAAAACAAAAGAAAAAGACACGCTTGGTACCAATAAGGTTGGGTATGACACTGAATTGAAAGAAGTGTGTATCAGCGCCAAAGGCCCATCCTTCCGTTACTCATTGTAACACTGTGCATGAATGAAACGCCTTTGTGCATGCGTGCGTGTGTGTCTTTGCGTGTGCATGTCATGTCCGTGAGTGACAGGAAACTGCCACTCAGTCCGTTTCCGTAAGCAGGAGAGAGCTGGAAACCCAACACGATAAATGCTGCCCAACGGCGCACACAGACTCTCCCCTCCGCAAGTGACCTTTCCTAAATGTTACTGGCGACTTGGCACACTGACTGGGCCTCTAATGAAACTTTTATTGGCCCCCATTTTTCACCCTCTTTCTCCAGAACGCCTCCAGGGCTAAACCTGAATACAACAGGCTTGAACTGCAGCTGACACACAGAAGGGCGAGGTTTGGTGTTTGCATATGCATGCGATCAACGCACGCAGGAGCGAAACGTGCAGACACCTACTGCATTTTATTTCCAGCTGCATCTTCTTTATCGAAACCCATACATACACAATCAGATGAAAACGATAGTTATTTTTTAATGAATAAATCATTATCCAGTTACATTTGATATGATCTGATAACAGCTTCGGGCGAACTCTAAGAGAGGAGGTTTGTCACGTGCATTTCATCCTGTGTTTTTCCACTGGGGGACAATTGGGAATGAAATGTGCCAGATCAGATTTTAGCGCAAATGGAAAAGTCCGACTCCAGGACTCAGTTGTTACCTGTCAATCTTTCAACAAAGTGTTATCCAGATGAACAGACGAGGAGATAGAATCAGGGTGTGAGGTAAAAACTTGAAGTATAATATCAGCATGTGTGGCAATACACGATTTGGTGAGATTGATTACTAAAAGTCTGTTATGTGGTTTGAACATAATACCTAACAATGGAGGGAACGGAAAAATCCAGTTTGAAAGTTAATATGCTTACACAAAAAAAGCTTGGAATATTTAAAAGCTCATGTTTAGAGGCTTCTAAAAGTTCAATGTTGAAAGCAATAAACACTATTCCAGCGCTCTAAATCCTGTTGATAGTAGTCACTATGATGGGAAACACCGTGATCTGAAATCAGAGGAAGACACGGCTATAATGGAATCTAGTTTATTTTATTTTTTTTTTTTTGTGTGACTAAAGAGAACAAAATGTGTGCTGATAACTGCTTTCAAAGGGTTAAAACAAACACTGGATTAGACGTTGCTCAGATGTGCCAGAGCTGCTTAATAATAAATACAGTATGTGCCTTCCTCAGTCCCAGCGCCAATCTTGCAGATCGGTTCTTCTATGGCTTTTACTAAAATGTTAAGATGGTTTTTAAACACTAAATTGCCCGAGTCGATGCATTTCAGATCGCCGCGGTAACGCAGTGCGACTACACTTCTGCACGGCGAGAAGTGCCTCAAAAACCTTGTTGGCGGTTTAAACAAACCACTGACAGACAGAAGGATGTATTTGTCCGTCCTTGTGTGTGTGTGTGTGTGTGTGTGTGTGTGTGCGCGCAGATGACGCAGTGCAGTGGGGAGCGGATGGGTTAGGCCCAGCTGGGTCCTGTTTTTTCCTCTGAGGAAGCGGAGAGGAGGAACACAGAAGTCAAGAGCAAACTGTTGATACTCATTATAAGCTGCTGTCGGACTCACGCTACACTAATTACCACAAGCCGAACTGAAGTGAGGGGGGAATGAACTGAACCGTGCGGAAGGACGCCGTTTGATGCATCATCTGCAGAGAGACCACGGGGTCGAACAGAATAGAACAGAATGGGACTCACGGCTGGCAGAGTTTGATGAGGTCCTGGTCGGTGGTGGCAGGCGGCAGGCCTCTGATGTACAGGTTGGTCTTACTAAGTTGCTCCACTAGCCCCCCTCCTTGACCACCTCCTCCTCCACCTCCACCTCCACCTCCTCCCCCTGTGGTGCCTGGGCTAGGTGGAGCCATGGGCGGAGGGGCAGGAGCATAGGACTGCTGCAGAGACAGAAAGAGAAGGATATTTTTAGATATATATATATATGTGTGTATTTTCCGTGCCAAAACAACCACAAACTGTCATTAAAACGACTTATTTTAAGTTTGAAATTCAACTAAACAAAAGATCTTCGGTCTACCAAGCTCCTGGCCCACATCAGTACCATTATTCATCAGGAAGCACATCAAATAAAGGAAGCAGGATGTGAGAAATTATGATCAGAGGTTTTTTCCACCGAAGTTTGCAACTGCAACAAATCAGCTGCAGCTTCTGCGACGTGGTGTGTGTGTTTGCAAATCAGTGCGCATGAAAAATGAGTATGAGCTGTCTTAAAGGATATCCCAGAGCAGGAAATGGTACAAGTGGCCTTGCAACTTCAAGTCATCAGCTGTTTGAGGGAGTGTTAAACCAGACAGCAGGGAATTGAGGACATTTAATACGTTTTAGTCGACGTCGGCCATGCATCCTTGCTGTCGGTCCACAAAACAAGTCATCCAGAGTGTCCAGAGTGTCCAGTGGTCTGAGACTTCATGACCCTTAACTTAGTCAAACATTTCCTATACGCCTCATCTGTCCAATTACTGCTCAATACTGACTAAATAGCCTAATAAGATGACCATTTCTGGCAAGGAGGAAGGGCAGTGCGAGGATTAATGAGTGTCTGGCACAGATGGCACACCCACCCCTGCTTGTCCACAGCCTTAGGCAAACCATTAGGCCAAGTTTGGAGAAAGTAAACAAGCCCGAAGGCTCAAAACACTGCCTTGTAAGCAGCCTTGATGTTTCGGAGCAAAACAGCTACACCGGCTCGACAAAGAGGGGTAGTCTCAGCATTGCTCCCTCGGCTGGAAAGTGGATGGAACAAGTTCAAGAACCTGCTGCAGGGTTGAGATGACGGTAACAGGCCAGCGCCGCTGTGTTTCACGAGAGGAGAGAGACAGGTGAGACAGGGAGGTGAGCCCATGCGCGCACGGGCGAATCCCACGTTCGGAGGCGAGCGTGAAAGTGTCTACGCTAATGCAAGAGAGCGCGTGTTAGCTCGTGTGTGTGTGTGTGTGTGTGTGTGTGTGTGAGCCCGTGTTTGTGATAATGACAGGCTGTCACCGCACAGCAATGCGGAGCCTGAGCCAGCTCTGATATTAATCCATTACCTGTACTTCCCTCAACTGGCACACAATTCCTGACACACAGACACACACACACACACACACACACACACACACACACACACACACACACACACACACACACACACACACACACAGGCACCCTGGCAGCTCAGAGAGGCAGCGCTAACAGGATTCAACAAATGTACAGCACACAGGCAGCGGTAAAAGGAGAGGGTGTCATTTACACAGACAGAGGCCGATGTGTCTCACTAATAACCCAGAATGAGCCAATACACTTCAGCAACAACATGACAAAGTACAAAGATGAAAAGGCCTACATTGGGTAATAGTACATTTGAATGGCTGTGACAAATATGACTGTATATTGCAAGTGTCGCTTACATTTGTTTTTCTGTTTTTTTTTTTTTGTCCCCCCAGAGTATCTCCCAACACAGTGTTCAATGAGAAAACATGGTCTCTGGGTCCGATGGATACAGAACAATCTGTGTGTGACAAAACGCCAGCTTTCTGCAGGAGCCTTTACAAATGTGTAACGCGAATCATGCGTCAATATGTGATAAGAAAATTCTCGGCGGAAATGCGCGCATATGTTTTTGTGTGTGGTGCCGCAGCCGTGATAATGAAAACCGCACCGCTTCAAAGCCTGAACCGTGTTGAGGGCAGACTCGATATGAACCTTTTAACAATGGGTTTGTTTACCAACCACCTCGGAAAGATAAAGCGGACGCGCGGCTGATGAAGTGTCAGACACGAATAAAAGGCCTCAGGCTGTAATCTGAAAGAGAAATATCTGTGGAATGAAAGCTATACATGCTTAACGCCACATACCTCGCGCGCTCAAAGGAGGCTGGTGCGACACATAGACAAGTAAACGTGAAACCAGGCCGTTACAGCGTTTATTAACCACGCACGCGCACACACTTATCTTCGTACATTCATTTCATTCCACCGTGAGCTTTTCTCTGCTTACACACACAAACGCCCAGGTATGCACAAACGTGCGAAATCTCCGCCTTTTGACTTGTCTTGCTGACACAACACACACAAATACCTGATCAAAGGCCATGCCCAGGGAGCCTCTTTCAGCCAATTTGTGCAGCTGTCAGGGTCAGATTTGATAGTGAGCTGCGTGTGTCAAAGACCGTGATAGGGAAATCCTTTGAAACACCAAAATCACCCTCTCCAGCATTCGCGCTCCTCATCCCCTCCTGTTCACTGTCAAATAAGACTCCACCACCGCTCGGCCTCTTGCTCTTTTAACCTCTATCCTTCCGTTCGCGCCGTGCCTCCGCCTCCCCGCCTCCCAGTTTCTCTCCTTCAAGGATTAGTTTGCGATCGCAACGCGGCGGACTGAAGGCTGCCTCTCAGCTGGTATTGTTGACACACTTACAGTGGAGCGGCTCTCACAGTGGGAATAAAGGCTCAGAGGCAGCGGCGAGAACTGTCACACAAAGCAAACACAGTAGCCGGGCGTCTGTAGATCTCACGCACGGCTGAGCCTTGAAACGGCGACACATCCCAAAAAGCTCCAGTGTGACATACATGGGGCATGCATTTGTCTCGGTCACGCATCGCACTCAGAAGGCTGAAGAGCAAGCGGAGAGAAAACATCAAAGTTACTTATTCAAAGTGTAAGGAAGAATATATAAAATATGTATTATCTGGAGGCTAAAAACGCAAGGAGAGTCATGAGAAATGCATTTGCTTTCGTTGACATGTAGAGTACTCGACAGGGCACATGAGAGCCGTTCTTGAAGCTTATGGACGCTTGTACGATCCAGGTGGATCACGTACATCTGTGATATGGCTCTTTCACTGTCCTCCTCACTTTAATCATCACAGGAGCTCTTTCGATGTTCTTCAGTAGCCACGTTCCTGATACACCTTATACGCTTCATATTTTATAGCACAATGACCACAGTTTAACTATACTTTTGCCTCCAACTACCGCACACTACTTCCAGTATCTAACAAAGGAAGCTCCATTTGGCCCCATTAAAAAGTATAGCTGGAAACAAAAACAAAAAAATATAGTCTCCCATCTTCCTTCTCTCAGACTCTATTTATCTCTCTCAAACAAGAAAAACTGTTTTGCTTTATGCGTGTTTATACAAAGCCAGTAAGAAAGAAGATTAAGCATTAAAAATGCATATGCGGTGTTACTAAATACGGACATTTATACATAAGCGGTAGCCCGGCAGGTGAAAATAGACCTCGTGCATTAAGATAATGCACTGCAGGAAAAGAGCGGAGACCTGATGGACAAATTATGTTTTTGTGTGTCTATTTTTAAAATGTGTTACCCATTGGAGCGCGGTGGTGCAGCGGTTAGCATGGGTGCCTTACAGCAAGAAGGTTCTGGGTTTTAATAAAAATGTTCTGAGTTGGAAAAGTAGGAGCTGAGTTTGTTAACAAATTTGATGGCGTCGTGTCTCACTGAGGAAAATTCTGAAAACGAGCTTTGTTTTGTGTCTGCACTCCTTTAAAGACCAACACTGTGAGATGAGCAATTAACGTGTAAGTGCGTGAGTAAAAAGTCTAATTGCGGTATTTGTCAATTTATGCTGACTTTTACCACTATTTATTCCAACCTGCAAACCTCACCCTTCCTCTCCACCCATCCAGTGCTTTATTTGGGGATAGGCCACAGCGCATAATAAACACTAAACACACACACACACACACACACACACTTGCACGCATCGCCCATCGATTGACCTCTTGTTCCTCAGCACTTCTCTACTTTCCAGATCCTGAGCAAAGTCCTGAAAATCTGCAGACATCAACACACATCCTCCGCGATGATCGAACTTATCTGTATTCACGGTGAGTCCATTACGGGAAGTGGAAGTGAAAGACCATTTGATATGGAAGCACAGATGTGGCCGAGGGTGTCCCAGAGAAGGATGAACTTTGGATGACATGCGGGAAGAAAGGAAAAGAGGAATGGCTGGTGAGGAGAATGAAGACATGAAGAGAATTAAGTAAGAAGGGATCAGGGGAACAATGGGGGCGCATGGGAGAAAGGAAAGACGAGGACACGGGAGGGAGAGAAAGAAAGAGAGAGGGTTGTTCCTGCTTCTTCTGATGCTTCCTGAAACACAGAGGAAAGAATGCAGGCTATTTTTGGTCCAGCACTGAGATTCTCTCTGACTCTCTGCGCCTCTAACCACAGCAGCGGAAGGGTTTAAGGAAGAGCTTATGAATACACGGGAATGGAAACATGGCACCCAATATACACTAACCGTCCTCAACTGGAGATTACACAAGCAGCTAAATTAAGCGCCGGCTACTGCCTCCGTCGGAAACCTTGAAAAGGAAACGAATCATCTTTTCAGGAATTTATAAAAATAACCCGATTGTCAAACTACTGTGTCCGGGCCTCGTTTGATAAGAAGATAGCACTTCGGGGTATTACGAGCTCGACACGGAATAGAAATGCTTTAAAGAAAGGAAAGGAAAAAAAGTGGATGTTTATATAAGGGGACGCGGAGAGGACTGCACCAAGTTCAGTTAATGCTAGGCGCAGGTATAAATAGTGTTCTTGGAGACAAGCTTAATGATATCCAATACAGGATACTTACAGGTTTCCAAGTGTCAAGTTGAGGAATGTGTAGGCTGGAGCTATAGCCTGGACTGTGATTAGTCTGGAGAGTAAATGATACGCCTGGAGAAATCACACCTGGGGGTTATTTAATAAAAACATTTCAAAGCCCAGGAGCAGCTAGAAATTCCTGGAGAATAATCTGCCGTTACTCATCCGGATGTTCGGTGCAATCATGATCAAGAGTTAAGGCAATCATACTCTCTGTCTACATGATTGGGCCTAAGGACAAAAATCTCTCCCTGGTCATGTGTGTGTGTGTTTAAAACACATTTTATACACACTGCATGATCTCAAGATTTCAAACAATCTTCTCAGCCCACTCAAATTATAGTGTCAGGATTTTATTGTGATATTTTACATTCATTATGTCAAACACGAATATATCAAAGCCAACAATATTAAGGCAACACTAAAATGCCATCTTACCCTTAAGCCCCCACTGGAATATTATCCATTTCAAGAAAATTAGCTTTCATCAAAGCCAAACCCAGTCCTTTTTCTTTAACAATATAAAGCTCAAGGTACACATGCCTTGAGTATTACAACTGAAAACTCCAAATTAGATTAGAAAGTCATTTCTAAACCAAATTGGACCTTTTAAACTTGCCCGCTGCTTCTCTGAAGGTTTATTTCAACAAAAGTGACTCTGTTTGAAGTTACTGCTTGGCAAATAATATAAACAATACGCATTTGAATAATCTTAAAAGAGTGCAATATTGTACAATGCACTTATTAAACAATAAAACTGACTACTGTTTGCTGATTTTTGATGCAAATCTTTGAAGGCTGTTGAAAATAACAGCTTGAAATTACTTTTCCTAAGACATTTATGAGTCAGATTGTCTCAGAAATACAAGGAGATGCTGACAACAGACCTGCAGCTGATTCACTCTGTGTGGATGTTCAATAAACCGACAGTCAAGCTGCTTCATTCCCCAACAACATAAAATTAGTTTGCAAGCATTCCTCCATATTGGTATTCAAACATTTTCAAAAACTATCAGCAAGCTGTAGAACTGTGCGTCCCCCCCCCCCCCCCCCCCCCTAAATAACCATTCTAAAATGTATTCTTTCATGACACAATAGCCTAAAAGTTCGCACATTCCTCACTATACGTATCAGTACCATTACTGGCTTTGAAGAACAACTAATTTTATCCAGTGGACTAAACCATTTGTATATTTTTAAGAGGGGGAGGGCATTCTAAAGCTCTAATATTCTATTAGATACACGAAATATTTTATTCAACCATTTATTCTGCCAACAACAGTAGAACCTTTATTATGCCGGTAATGTAAGATAATTAGATTGCAGGCTTTTTTAGGGCCCTCCCTGTTGGAGTCCTGAAAACTATTACCCTCACTATTATGCCTTTGTGTCATTGGACAAAAAACATACCAGACCAACCATTATATTTTATAAGTGTAATACTATATTTAACTATTCCCTGGAGCTACAATAGCATAATAATTAAGACCCGAGGCAGACACTGCAGTTTTGAGGCAGAAATAAGAATAGTAAGCTTTACCTTGTCATTTAAGGTCAATGTGAGGTCAATCAGAATGGAAAAAGAAATCCACCTTAGCTAACCCCTCAGGACCGAACGTACCCTTGAGCAACACGTTAAAGCTTGTGGTTTCTGAATTACCGTAACTCACAATGGTTTTTCATCTGTTGACAAAACTCAAAGTGTGGCTGAACACCGGGAAGTTGTGCTTTTGTCTGGGAGAACTGTGTGACCTCTCAAGGGTATAACTAACTTTGTTTATACCCACAAATTCCTCCAAACAACAACTCTCTCTTCCTGGGTATCCCCGGTCTTGCATCACCCATCACCCCCCAACCAGCAGCCAACAGCAGCGATGCGTCATCATTACCATAATGGCAGATTTTTTTTTTTTTTTTTCCAGAAAGTAGAGGTGATTTTTTTTTTTTTTTTTTTTTTTTTTTTTAGTCTTAAAAGGTTAGAATGCAGGATGCGGACCAATCTAAATGTTCGTCTGTTTGGTTTGTTATCAAAATAGTATATTTGGGTTATACGAAACAGTAAAACTTCTCATATCTGAAACAAAATGTTTCTCTTTCTTCACAGTATACAAACTCATTGCGTAAGTGCCAAGTTCCTCCCAAGATAAACCCTGTGATGCTGCATTTCAGAACTGGTTTTGCCGCAAAGCTACTTTAACGCTGATCTTGCATTCTTCTGCTCTCTATCCACCAATACATTACATGTGCTTCCACTTTGATTCTAGCTACTTTCAGCTCTCACCTCTTTCCCTATTTCATCTCCCTCTCTCTCTCTCATCACTGTCCAGGTCTCCTTTCCTGTCTCCCTCCGTCTCCTCAGAAGATCAGGTCATCTAGGTTGCTTCCCAGTGGAACGGCATGTTCAAGCCTTCTACTTCTCTATCCCTCTTGTTAACATCAGCAACAACAGCATCAACAACACTTGGGCTGTCATAAACAAGTTGCACAAACATCCCAAGGGGACATCCAGTCTGGACTCGGTGCTCACTGACCTGTTGAGAGATAAGGAGATGATGGAGAGTGACTGTGGAAGGTTGCTGAACTCTCAGCAAATTCCTGTGGCGATGTTTCTGAGAAGGTCAGGGAGGGGAGGTGCAGGGTATGTGTGAGTTTACAGGCAAGCTGTTTAACTTGAGATTGATTTGGATTCACATCAGCTATTGTTCCCGGGATCAATTCCGTGAGAGTGTTTGTGTGGGAGGTTATGATAAATGTTGGTGCCAAACCAATAGCTTGTGCAACAGCGTTTTGTATTTGGGTATAGCCCCTATGTATATGTTTATGCATGCGCATATTGCAATTCTCCGGGTTGAATTGCAAAACCATGTTGGTACAAATAATCTTCAAGTATTTGCATTGTGGGTCAAACAGCAGGCCATGTAAAAGACACACTTCAAGGCTTCATGATTGGTTCATGTCAAATCATGTGTGATCAGAATGCCAAGGTCCTGATGTAGGAATGCAGCAACTACAAAATCAGTTCTGTATACAGTAAGGGGCATGGTGGGTAAATAGTTTGCAACATCACCTTGAAGGCAAATACCTTAGGCTATCCCTAGGAATCACTGACCATATAAGTCAGTGCTGTATCCCACGCAAAAATCCATGAATTATTGGACCATAAACATGCGAAGGTCAGTGTGGATGATGGGCCTGATTTCTTTAGGGATCGTGTAGGGAAGCAGAACTCGGCTCCTTTGCAACTGAACTAACGAACTCCTTACAAACTCCGAGCTCCTTGCCCTAACTATATGTTTACTGTACTGTATTAGCCCTAACTCTGAGGTTAATCAGAAACAGAGATCGCTCATTGAGGATCAGCTAGTTAGTGGCTTGTAGGTCGGGGAACCACCAGCATGTGGTACTAGGCAGGCCAGATTTCAGCAGACTTCTAAAGGCTTGTAGGTCGGGAGTTATGCCGTTCATGAGGGCCATGCCTTCCTGTTTGGGGCCTTTGTGACTAGGCGCGTTCCACTGAAGAGAGGCTCCAATTCAGGCCTGAGCTACAGTTTATTGTGTCCAAAGCAAATTCCGTAACAAAAAGCTGTGCATGGTGGGCAGGTATCCAAAAACAAAAAAAAAAGCACAACAAAAAGCACAACTAGGAGCAGAACAGAAACGCTAGGAAGCATCAGTGGGGTAAATCCACAGACGACTTGACAAGGGGAAAAGAGAAAGACAAGACTATATATACACACAGGGGTAAGGGGTTGACAAGAGTGAAACTAATGAGGGAGGAGCAGACAAGGAGAAACCAATCAAACGATCAAATCGGGAGAAAACACAGAAAGTAAAGCGAGAAACTAAAGCCCTGAAAGAAACTTTCAGAACAGAAACAAGAAACACCAAGCAAACTCCAGGGTAAAAGCTGTTTTAGCCTGTCTGTTCTGGTCATCAGTCTAATGTATCTCCTTCCAGCGGGCAGCAGGCTGAGCGGGTGGCGTCTGGGATGGAGGTGGTCACTTCCAGGGAGGGTAGAGGGCAGCCAATAGCCTTTTCGGCTGACTTTCTGACCCTCTGTAGCTTTTTCTAGTCCGCTGATGTGCAGCCAGCCTACCACACAGTGATGGAGTATGCCAGCACACTCTGAATGGGCGAATGGTAGAAGGTCAAAAGCAGCCTCTCCTTCTTTTTCTATTCCTTCTATTCTCAGAAGGTGGTCGCCGCTGGTTCATCATGGTGGTGCTGGATGAAAAGGACCCTCTTCACACAGTCACCATGGATGGGACAGGGTCAGCTTTGTCCCTCCTGAATTGTCAGTTAGTCAGCTGCTGCAACTTGTCTCCGTAAACTCTCTGTAAATAAATTCTAAAGTCTCCTTCCACAGTGAACCATCACCATGGTGGCCATGTACCACCATCTGCTCTATGTAACTTTGGCTTATCTGGAACAATCTCCCAGGAATAGATGAATGTACAGTAGATCAAATCCATGCAGTTTGTTTAACAGCAGTTTAATATCTTATGTTACGAAGTGCTGGTTCCCCAAATGCACATATTTCATTCTGAACATCCAGGAACTATGTAGACGTTGGCTCAGATTCAAGCCCTTGCTCAAGACACGTTCTTGATGTTCTTTGATACGCATTTGCTGTCCGCAGCAATCACAGCAGCTAACAAATCTCACTACAATGAAGTGGCTGACCTCGCATGCTCTTTCTAAAGAAAGCCCTTCCTGAGAGACGTCCAAGAAAAACATTCCGTCGCGTTATACTTCAAAACCCACCCTGATGATTTTTATCTCCGCCCCTCTGAGTAGAATCCAAAAAAGAAATAATAAAAAAAAAACATCTTAAGCTAAATTCTTCCCTCTAAATTTCATGACCTCTAGCACACAAGTTACGAAAAGGGAGAGAAGGCATGCATATTGAAGAGGGGTACCGCACAAAGCTCTTTTATTATGTATATTTATGCAAATGCAACATTAGTTTATTCAAGAAAATCTTTCTCGCTCCTCCTCTATTTGCCCCCTGGTCACGTGTTTTTTCTTGCAACAGTGTGCATGATGAGCGGTGGCAAACAGCGTTAGTGAATGGTAATTGGTTTAATACCTATATATACAGTATCTAATCTATACAAGTGGGGAAGTATAGAAGTTTCATCATTGTTCAAGTTAAAAATGAAGCAATATTAAACATTTATCAGCAGTAGTGTCCTTCTTTGCATAGCTAATAAACTCTGGATGTCTCCTTATAAGGTGAACAGTATATCCCAATCCGCCACTTATCATCCAGCAAAGCTTCTATCCCTCTTTATCTTATCGTCTCCTCCTCGCGCATTAATAATCTCACCCAGCTCTCCCATGTCCCTCACCTCTTTGCAGTTCTTGTCAAACATTTTGCTTTCCTCCCCCTCCTACATAACTTAATTTCCTCATCTTTCGCCTTCACCGTACTCCTCCTATCCATGCCTCAGCTGCCAACAACCTCTGGCCTCTCTCCTTTTCCTTGTCCATCATCTCCCTTCCTGCCGTCTCATCTCCGCCTCATACCCATACTCCTCCCATCCGCCGCTCCCCTCTCCCCTCCAACGCCATGCGGGAGATTAAAATATGAGGAAACAATCAAGCTCTTGCTCATTAGCATATGAACGGGGGGCCGACAGGCAACCGCAGACACGACAACAGAGCCCTGGAAATCCACCGCAGAGCTTCTTCTTCTTCCTCTTTTTTTTTTTTTTTTAATCCAAGGAATGACTTTTTAGCGTATTGTGTTGAATGAGACAGAACAATCCTCTACCAGTCCTTTCAGACAGTCAAATTACCATCAGAATAAGAGGGCGTAAGAATAAGACGGAACGCTTATATAGCGTCAGGTCAGAGAATGGAGACTATAGAATAAGTGTGCAGACAGAATAATGTTTCTCCACGGCAACAATGAGAAGCTAAAAAGATAGGATTTGGTGCCTGCGTGTGTCTGTGAGTGTGGGTGCAGAGGCTCGCATATTTTGGGATTGTCTTCGACAACAATGAGGACGACGGGAGTTTGTGCGAGGGTAATGTCTACGCTTGTGTGTGCTGTGGGATTCATTAGTGAATCAATTAAAATGTCTCTATAAGCATAGCAACATTACAGGTCAACGCATATTACCTGGGAGATGAATGCAAGGCAGCAGGAATGGAAATAGTAACCTACTACATTACTAGAACAGGCAGCTTGGCAATAATATCGGGTGTTGTTAAATCTACTTTAGATTGTAAAAGTCGGTAAAACAGGCAAAAAAAGAAAGAAAAGTTGGAACAGTGCTTTCACTGCCAGTCTATATTACCTCATATCAGTTTATTTTAGTTCATTTTAGTTCAAGGCAGTGGGCTATTACCCTAACCCTAACCCTAAGGCACACATACACAAATAGAAGAAAACAAAGAACTCCAACATCATACAGTAGAGAGCTGGCTTTAAAACATAAGTGGACACTTAAAATAAACCTGACGAATCTGATCTAAAAACATCCCAATAGCATGTAAGGTTTAATTCATTCACCCCCTTAGCTTGGCATGTTAGCAAGCTAAAATGTCATAACCAGTAACTACACGGAATTAGACATCTTATATAATTTAGACTAGATAGAAACGGAAAATAGCTACTTGTTTCCAAATATTTACGTGTTTCTTTCCTGTAACAGAACCGGGGAGGACGCCACAGTTCCTAAGAAGCCCGGCCTGCTCCGAATGATCAGCTCCAATGTCAAGAGCAGACATCACCCATGCTAAATAAACACAGATGGAGCGGGTAAAGGTAACTTCATGAAAGCATCTCATTTGATGCGGAAATTAGTAAACGCCTACAAGTGCAGAGTGAGTCATCAAAATGTTTAAATAGCGTTCCGGGTTTGTTTATTTGTTTATTTATTTGGGTCCCCATTAACTGTCGCCGCAGGTGACCACTACTCTTCCTGGGGTCCATGCCAAATATAAATACAACCAAATGCACGCATAAATATAAATACAGATATAAACAAACATATCAAAATAAGAACAAACACTGTATATAAACAAAAACAGATAAACAATGGTTCATATCAACCAGAAACACACAATTTATACATACAAACATACAAACATTCCAGATTTAATAGACCCAACAATGTCAGTAAGTATGTTACTTCCTTTCCTATGTACACACATCATACCATCTACATACCACCTCCAGTACAACCACCCACAACAATCATTCTGCCATGTATTCACCATTTATGATGCCATTTATGTACCATTTGTAATACTATAAAACTGTATTCATTAACATACACATGAACACTCATTTGTCCCCAGATCACATTTTCTCCTGCTGCAATAAATACTGTTTTGTTAATACTTTGAATCGGTTTATGTTGGTGGTAAGCTTGATCTGTTTCGGCAATGAATTCCATTTTTTCCTCCTTCTGTAGGTGACAGTGTTTTTCATGGCATTTGGTTAACGACAAACTATGAATTATCATCATGAATATGTACAAAACTACTTTTTTTTGTCACTGCTTTGCCAGAAGCTTCCACACAGGTACACGTACATAGCACAAGACACAAGACAAGACAACTCAGAGACTACAAATACACATTCTTCTTCTTGGGTTGCAACGCATCAACAGGACACAACGGAGCTGTACTGTAAAAAACAACAAAACAAAACAAAACAAAAAAAAAAACGGGCTGACGTATTCTACTCTATATCATGTAAACTGAGCTATGGAGATAAACTGAAAGTGAAACTGAGAACTTGATGATGCACATGATATGGTTGTACCTGGGGACTGCAGACCTGGTAATTTCACTTGTAAGTGAAGCAGTATTGCAACGTCAATGCGGCACTAAATCCATACAGTCTTGGCTAATGTAGGAACAAGGTTCAATGCGCCTCTCTCCTGCAGATTGACCAGGTCTGATTTAAACACACTTATCTTTACATTGTCTGCTCTCAGGGTCACTGCCCATTCATTATGACTCCTTTGCTTTCCCCTCATTTCTTCTTGCTTCTCTCTCCCTCTCTCTCTGCTCTAATTAATTCCCTCGTCAAATCTGAGATATGGGGAATTTTCAGAAGAGGAAGGGCTCCAATGAAAGAAGGAAAAAGGGAGGGAATGAAGGAAGTGAGAAAAAAGATCGGGTGGACTGAGATCAGATGAAGACTTGGGGGTATCTACGGGAAAAATCCATAACAGGAAAACGGAGCAAAGGTAGAACTCATTATTTTATTTTTTATTATTATTCCTCAGGTGTAAGATTAGAGAAAAACATTTAAGAAAAATAAAAGAAGCCCAACTGACCAGACTAGAGAGTAAGAGCGCAAGATATAAATTAACCCTAATAATTACATTCTTCCGACTTTTGCCAACATTGACAAATGTGACCTCCACTGTACACACTTTTCTATGCACTCAAGTGTTAGCATGTTAATAGAGTCGGCAAGGGGCTGCCACACCATTCTCAACAGAAATATTACATTTGTCGGAATGCTGACTGGCAGCATGAAATGATGTTAAATGCATTTATGTTTCTAAAGGGTTTCAACTCTCACCCCTTTCGTTCTGCTGAGACGTATTTATAATTCAGAGTCCAGGATGGAACTATTCATCAAATCAGAAAGAGAGACACGCCTCGTCCATTTGAAAAACAACCGGCGGAATGGCGAGAGCACCAGCCAATGCATTCACCGATCATAACCTCGACACTGTGTGCGCTCGGATTGATTTAAAGCCCTGATCAAATTACCTGGAAAAGGTTAAAAGTATCCATTACTGGCTAACATGCTTTTGCTATTGAACACAAGGGGAAAACGGAGAATGGAGCTATAGGCTGCACAGAGCAACAATCAAGCCCAACTGTGTCCCGGAGGCATCAATATACCAAAAGATTCAGTATGGAAAATCACATCATGGGCAGAAATATCACAGTGAAAGGACGTGAGGCAGAAAGAGGGAATGGAGAAAACAAAAAAAGAAAGAATTCTTTCTCTATTACACTTTCGATGTAGAACATAAGCTTGTTTTCCTTCATTTTATCCTGTTGAGAAGATGAGTTTAAAATTTCAGTTGCAACTGAGGACCTTCAAATCAAATGCCCTTTTTTTTCCATTTTCCATTCGAAAGTGTAAGAACAAAATAATAAAACTTTTTTAAAAGACAAATCCTCCAAAAATCCTCTAAATCCTCTAAATCTTTTAGAGGTTGTACAAGGACAACAGAGTGGTGACAAATAAGTAAATAATTAAAGTAAAGGGACGGCAGAGAATGAAAACAGAGGCACTGAAAGGAACAGACACAGATGACAAAGGGGGAAGTTTGATGAGTGTGTGAAGACTGGAGAGCTGAGGAGGAGACAACAGCAGAGGAGGGAAGAAAGGCCACCAGAGAGGTCACTTCTGCTGTTAATAATTTATCCTTTAAAAACCAGTCTGAGGCATTAATTGGTGCTGTGGCTAATCCTGAAACACACATACACACACCTCGGGGAGCCTCTTAGCAGCTGTGCTCCAGCTAAATTGGCTACAGTGTAGCAGCGGCAGCAGCAAGTTCCCTCCAGGTACGGCACAGTCAGCCAGAACAGCAATATCAGGCCTGCCAAGCCCGTCTCATGAATCTGGGCGTGACACTTCTCACTGTCTCACGCTCGCTGTCACGCTTTCAAAAGAAATCTTACGGCAAATCAAAGCGACAAGACGTAAGTCCCCTGTTACGGTTGTTAGCTAGATAAACACTCGGCTCACTTCAGTTGTAATCTGCGTTTAGCTGAGGCTGAGGATGCTCCGCGCGGCATCGGAGGCATTCATCGCGACTTGGATTAAAGTCATTCATTCGATGGTTTACAGTTTGACTTAGCGCAAGCAAAACAATGACAGGTTGCGAAACAATTGAGCTTTTTCAAGACTCAGTGCTTCGCTACAGTTTCAATGATGAAGACTTAACGTGTTATGACCACCTCCCTAATACTGTGTAGGTCTCCCTTGTGCCTCCAAAAGAGTTGTGACTCATCAGATAATGGACATGGGCCTTCTGAGGGGGTCTTGTGGTGTCTGGCAATACATTGTTGTTAGTGGGGGTCCTCTGGGCTGAGGCGTGGGCCCTCTGTGGATCAGGTTTATGCCAGTGCATCCCACAGACACTTAGGTTGGGATGCAGGGGATTCGGAGGCCAGGTCACTGTTGTTTTTCATGTTTGTTGAGTTGTTCCTAAACTCTTTTGTGTGTGTGTATCTGTGTCAGGCTGCATCCTGCCATCAGGGAGTGTCATCGCTGTGGGGTGGGGTTGCCTGGTTTGGTCTAGGTGGGTGTGTGGGTGTTTAAGCAACATCCACACCAAAGCCAGGTCCAAACGTTTCCTAGCACAGCACTGAATTGTCAAAAGATGGTCAAAGTTAGTTACTTCTCTTCACTTCTGCGTTAATGTTGTGACTGATTTGCGCAACCGGTTGTTTTAAATTTGCTCAGGTATTAGTTTGGAAAATGCAAATATTTTTCTCTTGTAGCGCTTCTGAAATTCAGCTTCAAACTACATTTGCAAATAGCAACTGTGCATTAAAAATGCATAATGCGCTCAGTACGTTCTTGGGTGAGAAGACAAATGTCTGAACTGGTTCTGCTGTGTGTAGAAATAGTGCGTGTCTGCTACCTGTGAGATGCCTCTCAGTGGAAGGTGCTGGCGCCGCATATTACACGCCCATTCGTGCAGTGCTAAATCGTGGGAAGTAATAGCTGTAGACAGCATACCCCTTTCATTCATCTTTAATGGTTTGTTTCTGATGATCTCATTAATCGCCGTTAAGCATCCTGCAAACTAAGAATAACCCACAGTAAATGTCATGTCTGTAACATTTATCCCTTCCAACATCGCCTTCTCCAAGCAGGGTCCAATTCAAGGCACTCTGGCGGCCTTATCCCTATTTGCATCTGAAGGTCGATGAGCACATTTAAAGCCCTCATATGCTACCATCACGCATCAGCTCTGTAGGTAAGATAAGCACTTTGGCCATGAGTGGATCCGAGGGGAAGCCTTGATATCTGTATCGTATCATCTCTCATAAGCCAAGATTAGACCTTTTTTTGTACAATTGAGAAATTCTGTCCAGATTCTTTGTAGCACTTGTCTATAACATTTATCGGTGTTTTAAAACTCACAAGCTCCCTGATTTATACGAAAGGCACGTTTGTTAAAGTTTAGTATCAGCATCTTCTCAGATCTCCTTACAATCTGTCGACAGCAAAGATGAAAATGTCGTTACCCAATAGTAACACGTTAAATTATTCGGCAGTTTTTATTGTAACCCATTAACACCTAAAACAAAACTTGAAAATTACATTATAATACCAGACGCTAGCGTGATATTCTCAACACCATGGCAGAGACAAAGAGACCTACAGTAAGAGGCCGTTCACAGAGGAAGCTCAGATGAAAAGAGAAAAAAAAGTGACCGAGTGAGACTTTAGACAACAGTAAATGTCACTTTGTGTTCACACTCCGTGCGACCAAAGTTACAAAACTGCCAAGCGCGGCCAGCTTCCTTGAAGGCAAGCCACTGAAGTGTTGCTCAAGTGCTCGTTGATATCATGTCATCATTTTGTTTAAAAGAAAAATGAAGGGGTGGAACAAACACATGTGATTGATTGGTTGATGTGCCACTGGAGAGCTGAAAACAACTTATGCTAGCTCAGCTTTCATCACCGGCTTGCAAAGAAAATTACTTGTACTAGTCTGTTTCTGTCGGTAGTGTGATCACACTTTCAGAATGGCTTTCAGTCACTGGTGAGACCGAAAATAAGAGGCTTCAAAACAAAATGCCCACCGGGCCTTCTTGATATTGAATCAGCCACAACATTAAAACCACTGACAGGGGAAGTAAATAACACTGACCATCTTGTGGCAATACAATGTTCTGCTGGGATAGTTTTGGACGTGGCATTGGTGTGGATGTTACTAAGACATGTACCACCCACCTAGACCAGACCAGGCACCCCCATCCCATAGCACTTCTTGATGGCAGCAGCCATCCTCAGCAGGATGTAGCCTGGCACAGGCACACACAAAAAAATGGTTTAGAAACTTAAAGGTGTTGATCTGACCTCCAAATATACTAGATCTCAAACTGATCAAGTATCTGTGGGATGCACTGGAACAAGCCTGATCCACAGAGGATGCTCCATTCAACCCACAGGACCCAAAGGTCCCCACTAACAACATCAATCAACATCAATCATCAATGTACACAATATTAGGTCATAATGTTATTCCTGATCAGTGTAATACTGGCCCTCACACTGTACTAGTTATAAGTTTGGCTGTTCATGTTTGAGTGTTAAACTGTCAACTTGCCAGCCCATTTTGACAGAGATTTAGCCGACAGCTAGACACTGTGTGTCGTAAAAGTGAATTCCACTGTTGGGCTGCACAGTCACAAAAAATACCAATTATTTTATAATAGGTTTTTAACACAACTGACAGCATAGCGGCAACTGCCAAGAAACTTAAACGAAAAAATAAGAAAACATACTCCAAGTCTACATAGTTTTTTTTCCCCCCGACGCTGAATTGAGACGGGCAAGTCAATGTCAGTGGAAATGTTGGTGTACGACTGAAATTCCTAACTGACGAAAACTGTGAAATGTGTTTGAAAGCTCGAGAAATATATAGTAAGTTTTTACCACTGAGTATGGTCAACACAGCAGCAGAACATGCGCCACCCACCATGGGGTATTGCTGTGTGCTCTGGTCCTTTGATACACTTTCGCAAAACATGGAAATTCTCCAACTTTTCTTTCACCCGAATAATCCCGCAGGCAAGAACCTATCATTTATTTTACACTCTGTCAAATGTTAAACGCTTTTCAATGCACTCTCACAAAGGCAAGTGGATCCAATAGCACACAGTAGGTGTCAAAAAATACACCGCTCGGTGAGTATAATGATTTCATTGGCTGTCACCTGCGCTGCCACTCAGATGAACGTTAATCTGTCACAGCGCTTGGTGCCACATTAAATCGATGAATCAGGCGTTACTAACGACACATTTTTAAGATGAGATAATGTGTGACAGCGTGCAGTTACCGCGGTTTACCAATAACCCCTGATGTGTCACCTCGGAGGCTGCATTATTGTGAATTGCATTTTTTACCTGGAGAATTAGATTTCCAAAGTGAGATAAAACTAGTCCAAGAGTTGCTGCAGTCCAAAATCACCCAGACAGCGAGGTTATCAGGCAGACCCCAGCACCATGAGAATACATAGTGTCTCCCAAATCCTATTGTACCATGGAATGTCACAGCACATTAGCTACAAGAGGGATTACCCTTCCTTGAAAGTAAAAGGAGGGAGGGAGGGAGGGCGCCATTGAGGGGAGATAGGGAAACAGGGGGAAGAGAGAGTTGTACACAGAGGGCCTGGGTGATTGCGTATGTGAGCACATGCTGGTGCATTCAGGTAAGTGTGGGGTGAATATAAACTAGCCCACGCTCTGTTGTTGTATTGTGCACTTCATAATGCAAACTATTTCCACAGATTTCCTTATTTCCTCTTCCCCGTTCCCTTTTCCCACTCCTCTCGTGAGCCACTGGTTATGATAATCTCTAGATCTTGATTTGGCTTATGAATTACATATACACACTCACACGCAATCACACACACAAGCCTTATCTATGACTGGGAAGTTGAGCTAGGTTGGCAGACTGAGACCAACAGCTTGTGGCTGTACTTTGGAAGAAAGAAAAAGTCTGTCTCTGATGCCTTGTCTCTGTTTAGCCACTCCACTTTTGTAAGACCCATTTCCCCTCTGTCTGGGTTTGTTACTGAGTTCAGCTGGAATTTGTGTCTCTGGTTGTCTGCTGCAATATCCAGATTGTATGTTTTGAACTCTCTATGACTGTCTTACAGCTCTGCGCCTGGCGCGATGTCTTGAAAAGGCAAAAACGCGCCTGAGTGCCCTGGCAATATGCTGTATGTTTCAGAAAGAAGTCAAAGGAGTATTTGCCAAGAGCAATTAGAACAATGAAGTTAAAATAATCAGCGTACAAAGGTACCCACTTGAATGAGCAGGAGAATCCTACACAAGGAGTGATAGTTTTTTTGAGTTTTTCCTTCCTGCTCCACTTTTCCTCAGCTTTTATGCTGATCTGGCCAAGCATTCTCCGATGCACTCAGATGCATTCAGACGTATGAGCCACCAGACACCTGAAGGTTGTAACCAACGCCAGCCACCATCCTTCTTTTCTACTGTATGTGCAGAAACAAACTAGACACAAATTGCAAATTCAGCTGGAAAGCAGCGTTGCCATGCTAGCTATCAGCGTCTGCTCTAGGGAGTCTTCACTGAGTTCTTATCTGCGCAAAGGCAGCAGATAAGGTCACAACGTCTACTTCCAGACACCGGCCACCAAACGAGAATCAGACAAAACTTAACTTTCTCATTGGTTTGAGGTCAGCGTGGCGGTGCCTCTTCTATGCTGAGATGCCTGTGCATCGCATTCGTGCCTCTGCTGCGATAGTGCCGTTTACAAAGCAAACACCTCACCAAGTCTCTTTTTTGAAAGAATTCCCACAGTATTTTCCAGATACATCACCGTACTACACACAAATCAGCAAATTTTATGTACTCCACCTCATCGATTACGTTGATGCGAATTTGCAGCATACATACATATAAGGTACTCTGCCTCCGATGTACAAGATGTGGCACCGTTCCTACAGCGGTGCACCTGTGAAAGCAATTTGGCTACATGTACGTTGATGTCGCACAGGGGACTCGATAAATCATCTTCGTGCTATCTTCAAATATGTTCCTGCCATTTAACTTAACCCACCCTTAGAGGCAGGAATCTTTTCTGGATAGCTCGCAGTAACACTCAGAGTAAGCCATAACAAGAGATTCAATATGGAATACATTGACTTTTTGAAAGCAATCTTTTGGATCATAAGCAATAACAATAAGAGGATTGGTTGCAGTTTTACATCTGTCTGCTTAGAAGTTAATCCGCTACGGTTCTTTTAAGAAAGAAAATGCATTCAGCAATGTGATCACTTTGGAACGAAGCAGAACTAAAGTGGACGTCGGTCACCTAAAATATATTGCAGAGATATAATATATCATTTACAAAGGAAAATCTTTTTGGGGCACGTTAGATATGTTAGACTGAGAACAATATCATCATCTTGCATCTGCATTCTCCCCCCCATAATCTACACAGCAAAAGCCTATCTGCAGTTATTGTATGCCTTGTATGCAGGTGCGTCTCCCGCCGCACTGGCTGAGAGGACCCCGCATCATTGATTTCTCGTTGAGGGAGAGGTAGGGAGGACTCGCGGGGACCTCCGCTGAGAGGATAATTCTAGGGTTGGTATTGGTAAGAGCGCTACAGTTAGTATTTTCTGTCACAGTGGTGCGCTGAATTCTCCTTGTTGTACCCGGAGCCTCCACTGCATCTAATCTGGCAGTTGACAGACACTGTGTGGTGTGTGTGATTTCATATTTTACATATAAATGCCGGCTGTGCATCTAGTCGCCCCCGCATGTGTGCAAGCATGTGTCTGAATTTGTACCATATTGGGCACATGAAATGGTATCTGAGCGCCTTCCGTCTGTAATCTGTTGATTTTTTGGGGGGAAGGAGAAAGGCAGTGGTGAGGTCATTTAAGTGTAAAGAAATGGAATATCAGATGATGAAAGATTGAAAGAAGGTGGTGAAGGGAGTAGATGGATTTCAGTGACAGTTTAGATGGGTGGGGGTAGGGTTAAGTAAAACAATGGGATTATATGTAAGTTATAGGCACTCAAACTAAAGCAGTGGCCATTTGAGTATATGTAGTAATGCATGTATGTATTGTATTATAGCTGAATGGCTTTGCTTTTCCTAAACAAATCCAGCTATGTTTCAGTAATAATTTGATGACAAAGCAATACTTGGTCCAAATGTACGCTAAAAGAATAACAGCTGTGTATGCCTTTAACACCAGACTGCCTTAGACTCAAGGATTTTGGGTAACTGAATACTAGTTTTCATTTCCACAATGCATTGTCTTACCATTGCTTTACGACCAGGCATGCATCTTAATCTTTCCAAAGGAGGTCACAGCATCTCAAAACACAAAGAGTAAACAGTATATTCTCGGGAGAGGTTAAAACCAAATAACAGCGGGAAGAGGAGGTAAAGAAAGCATTATAGATTAATAAAAATGGGAGTTTTATGATTAAAATAAACACGCGGATGTTAGTTTCTTTTTTAGGATGGGCTTCGGAAATCTGCCGCGGCTCAGCCAACTTCAACAGTGTTGGAATGACTCAGTCACCCTGAGCAATAGGTTAACCCAAAAACAGCACCGATGACAGCAGGAACCTTCAGAAACACCCACAGACACAAACACGCTGAGAACAATGTCAGGTTTTTGATAAGGACGTCTGCTGAATGCTCACTGGTACGTCTGCGCCGATGCCCTGTCCTACATAATGCATAAAGTACATCCTCTTAATGTACCAAGCACATTTGAATGATCTTGAAAATGGCCCTAGACGTACGTACATACATACTAACTAAGCCAGTGAATGCACACGTCTGCTCTGCAGTAACGTACACAGCAAGACGCAAGAGCACGTGCATACACGGAGATGCGAACCTTCATACAAGGTTCCACGGGTTTTAATTATTCACCCACGGAGTTAAATCGATGAAAAATGCAGAGTGCTGCTGTACCACATGTAGCAGACAAATGTCTCTGTCTCATCCAACGGTTCAGCACGAATGACAGCGCTCTTGCGGAGCTCACCGTGCAGTTTTTTGTCCCCGTTCAATGGGCGAACGGAGGCAACAAATGAATTGTTGCAAACTATTATTTAGCAGCGGCGTCGGTTCACACTCACCTCGCCGCTGCCAAAACGTGTCAGCCAATGAACTCCTACTCAACAAGCAGCGTTTTTTTAGCACCAGTTTGTTAATAACAAAGCCCAATAAACATTACGCCTTACTGTACAAACACGGTGCCAATAATAAGCGAGCTCCGCTGCTCTTTAAACCTTGCCTAATGAACTGCGGAACAGTCGTTCAATATTTGGAGGGAAAAAAAAAAGACTGCTGATGACTTGTCATTTTCACAAGCACCGTTACCTCTTTCAACGCCGTCGCTTTGTCGCCTCGGGTTAAATCAAGCACACCTCGAGCGTTTATGACTGCTTTAAATGTTATTTTTTGCCTTCAGCTGTCGGAGAGTCTAACGTGAAAAGGACTTAGCCAATGAACTATTATTGTTGGAGACTCTTCTTGATTCTAAATAGTCAGCCATCTGGGTGGTGGAGCTTGAATACGCAGTAATTTGGCCTCCTACTGACAGCAACTGAAAGCTTGTGAGTACACTGGAAGAATTAAAGATGAAAAAACTGTAATCTACTCCCCATCTCCGCCGAGAAGAAGAATTTACTACGAACTGCGGGTGACACTGTAAAACCTGCCCTTTCACAATGGTAACATACACTATATTCGGCACAGAATGCTGTTGAGATGCCAGAACAATGATTAGAGATCTCTGTGCTGTTGTGGTTGCTTTAGTGGCTCTGCTAATCTGCTGCTTTATTGTACAGCTGCACCAATATCAGCAGCAGAGTAAGCGCGTCCAACATTTTGAGCGTTGTCGCACATGCGCTGGTCTCCCTGGCGTGCACACCCTCGGTACAGTGCGCTGCTGAAAAGCCGGGGCAGTACAGCATGCCCCAGTACTGTGTGCCAGCCTAATCTAGTCAGGCCTTTTATCCCATCTCGTCCCTCCACTTCCACTTAAATCAACACTTCGCTGTGAGCTACAAAAGCTAGTTTGCACCCTCAGCGAAACGCGCATGCGCGCAAGCTCGCGCACGTTAAATCTTCTCCTCTTCGTTGTTAGTCTCTGTTTATCTCTCACTTTGGCACCCCTTGCCTCGCGCAGACAGAAACACACATCTTACACACACACAAAGAGGCAGCCATGTACCGGAACATACATACAACACGCTCTCTCCCAGCTATGAAAAAGACTGGTTTGTCTCTGAGGAGATCCAGTAGTGTGAATGAACAAAAGCTAAACAGTCTGTGCCCAGTCAACTGAGTTGGCCAGTGCCCAGGCTGAGAATTGGTAGCCTTGTAAATAATCATCTGCAGAGCAAAAGTACTAAAGGAATGTACGCTGACTGCCGTTGGAGTGTTCAGGCAGGACTACAGGAAGTGCAACTTTAACCTTGCTTTAATGTGTCGGCGTGTTTTATTCACGAATGTCAAGTTGAAATGTCACAAGCGTCCAAACCGTCTGCCAACGCGCAGAGCTGCATGGTGATTTAGTTACGCTATCTTTAGAGGAATCGGCGGCAACCGAACAGACACGCATTCGCCACCATAACGCTCACAAACGGGTACAAACTGCTTACTTTCAAGTGTCATTAGCGACCGTTCGCTTTAGACGTAGTCCCTGCAATCAGCAACAGCCTATGTTTGGACTGCCTTCGCATGCGTGCCACCCCCACACAAGCAAATACATGCACGCAGTTACGTCGACCGCTCCGATAAAAGCGTGAGAGCGCCAAAAAGTAATTTGACTCGGTTCCAACAAAAGAGTGTTTCCGCGGGATAATCCCTGGCAGCGACTGCAGGGGTTCCATGCGTGTGTGTGCAAGCGCACCAGAACCCTGGAGAGAGGGTGTCTGAATATGTGTGTTTATACTTGTGCAATTATGTGTGTGCGTTTTCGGAGGGGGGGATCAAGCTGAGCAGGGAGGGTTTTATTCAGGATTTCATTAGCGGGGAATAGGAGATGGTTGGCCTGACCAGCCACCTCTGGCTCAGGGACAAGTGTGTGTCTGTAACCCAGCGAAACTGTCTGCGAGGGCGAACCTTCGCAGTTTTATGGAGTTCAACTGTGTTTCTTTATATATTCTTCTTTTCAGACTGACAAAGAACGTGTGCAGAGGTCGAGCTCTGGAGTTTGTTCACACTTGGAGCTGTCCCACTGTGATTCTGGAGACAAGAAATGCTTCCTGTGTAATTGCAAGCCCTCTAAATTGACTTGGATTTCAACAGTATCTGGGATTAGCAGCCAGTAAGAAGAGACAAGATAACTCCCCAGGAATTAATCTTTTCTACAGAAACTCGAGGCACCTTGAAGGATCTAAGAACCACCATTGTTCTGCAGCAGGGACACGCAAAAAAGCTAATACTCTCTCCAGTAGTCACATGAGCTATGAGACAGAAACATCTGGAAGTGTCTTTGGATCTCTCATTTTTGTGCCTTGATACAGATGAAATGACATATTGATATTCAACGCCAAGGAAACAGATTTGACAATTTTTTTTTAAGTTTAGATTTCTTACACCAGTTTGCACATCTTCAAGTGGTTCTACTAGAAACAGGATGAGCGTTCTTATTGTGGGGCTGAACTAATCGCTGTATGCACTCGAATTCCGCAGATGGGGAGGATTTCATTATTGGTATTTTTGAGCAGTGTGAGCTACGGTATGTTATATATGGATGCAGCTCTAACAACGTTTTCTAAATAATTCGCACGATATACATTTTGCACTTTGTTGAAAACTTGTGTTCGTGGTGTAACATATTTCTTTCAGTGCACGCGAGCGAGCCGGTCCGCGCTCGGCAAACACAAATACACATACACAAACACACCTGAAATCCTTGTGCCGTGCAGTTATTTGACCCATAAAAGCCTTGTAAGAAATCCGCCCAAGGTTACAGACAGGAGTGGGTGACGTCACACTTAATTATGTTCTCCAAATGCATTCACATTTACTTTTTGATTATGCACCATTGTGAAGGCATGCACTCTATTGTTAAAAGGCAGGGGATTGTGGTGAGCAAAAGGTTTTACACAGTTTTACATGCCGACGCATTTAAATCTACAGGTGACAGCAGAAACTCTTAAGAAACTGGTCGAGGCATTCTGCCAAAAGGATATCCATCTCACAGGCTTTCACCGAAATGTCAGACTCTCTTTACACCATCTATAGCCGGGTTTCTGTATAACGCTGGAAACTTTTGCACAAAAATTCATATCAGACATGATTCCCTGCAACTAGCCTGGGTAGTGTTTTCAGAAGATGGCAGAAACAGTAGCGGTTGAGAACCAAAAACTAAATCACAAACAAGAAATGATGTAGGAGAAGAAGCAACACCAGTTCACTCGAGAAAAGAAAAATAGAGAAGGGGCTGCAAGATTCATTGCAACTTCACATTTTTCAGCTAATATGGCCATGTTTCAAAGAAAGAAGGAAATGCAATGAATCTAGTCGCAGTCATAAGACACTATATGCATTTTTCTTCTTCTTCGTCTTCTTCTTTTTATCCAATAACTGAAACAGTCACGTGAATTAAATATCTGCTTGGTCATTGGGAAATTGTTAACATCTCCTATTAAGCATATTAAGCTCGTAGAAAAAGGCGAAACCATCCCAAATGAGTGTAAAAATGTTTTCAAATGCAAGGCTTCAAAATGTATAATACTGACAGAAAAGCAGCATGTCTGATGACACTTATTACATTTATCTCTCCATTAATGAAAATTATGTTGAAAGGCATTCTGCAAAATGTAAAGACACCATACAAGTATTTAAGCGTGGAATTTTCCAAATAACATGTCTGGCCGGAGACAGAAATAGACCAGGAGTCACTGAGGGCAAAGAAAGAAAAGAGTCAGGGACATAAAGAAGCAACGGCTAAGTAGGATAAGGACCAACATATGGGGAAAGTCCCCCAGGCCTTTCTTTTCAATTATCTCTCTGGTCCACGGTGCAGGGATCGCTCACCCACCGACGCTCAAACTGCCACACCCCACTCTCCCATCAGGGACTTCACACAATGAATGGGAAAAAAAAAGACGCTTGGAGAAGCGCTGACCAGATCCCCATGTTAGCAGCAATAATGTCATCACACATTTCATTTCATGCAAATAATGAATGAGTGTTATAGATTAGTAAACAAATGAAACATCTCCTTAATGAATTTCAGAAAGGAAACACACATCCTAATGTATATGTACTAGGTCAATGCTTCAGATAATTAGACTGAGGATCTAAAGGTCCCTGGTTCCATCTTTGGCAATTAAACTGAGTTTTGTTTATTTTTTTGGGAGGGGGGGCTCCAAATCCTATCTAGTCTCTGAGAAAGGCACCTGACTAACTGCACCCCTGGTTACTCAGAACTACCTGTGCATGTATAAATGGATTGGTTGAATGCAGAGAACACATCCCTTGTATTTTTCCACATGTATATGGCTAGTAAAGCCAATTTACATTTTTCCATGTAACAATTTAAAATGATAGATTTTGAAATGCATATTGACAGTCATGTCATTTAACAGCATGTAAGTGTAGATATAATTAATACAGAATATGCCTACCTATGCGTGAGGTCCTATACATTCTGTAAGTGTGGCGCATTAACATGCACACAAAGGCTCCACAGAGGTCACAGAGCCTCAGTTGGTTGCAAACGCAGAAAAGAAACCCAACACATCAAAAAAAAAACAACATTTATTTATAAGTTAAGCCTTTATGTGTTGGAAGTTATCAGTCTTATTCAGAATGAGCTTCTATATAGATGTCATGTGTATTTATATCTTTTAAAACCAACTAGTTCTGATTGATAGACACTCACCGGGTCTGATGGGCACCGTAAACCAATTACAACTATCTTCAATAGTGCATTTAAATCCATGTGTTTTTCATGAATTCTGATTAAGTTGTTAGAGTTCTGTAGTGCGTATTTGACTCCACGTCCATAAAATGTAGAAGACAAGATGCGGCCATTTGTAAAAACACAACCATCTCCTATCTCCAGAAACTAGATCAGCCTCATGGCCGGGGGGGCCGTAGCCTCAGCACTGAGCTGCACACATACACGCACACACTTAAAATAGCCAACAGCGAGAGGTTGTGCTCTTTGTCTCTCCCTTTTCATCCCACCAATAAAGTCTTTGTCAGGCACTTAGCACGGCGTCCTAAAAGGCAGCGCACTGATGGCCGGGGCTGTACATCTCAAAGAGTTGCGGTATCGGTGCGACCCTTGGACATTTTTAAGCCCTAGGTGTTTCGGCCGCTGATTCCTCAAAGTAAATTCAGCTCTAAAACGCAATTTGCCAAAAAACATCTGTGCACTAACCGGTATTATGTCTGCCGTCAGACAACGTTCTCTGAGGAAGTCTTGGGGACTATTGGAGCTCTCAGCAATTTCCGTTACTGTTTGAGGTAGAGGGCTCTGACAGGAGCTTTTAAGAGGCAGAGAATCCATTAGACAGGGGTCGCTGCAAAGTGGCCAACTATTAAAAATGCAGCAGCACCATTATTCCCTGACCCAGCCTACAACTTCTGTTGTCTCCTCCACTGCATTGCTCTTTATTTCCCTTCGGATCGCTATTTCTTTTTTATTTATTTTTTTCGTTTGAATTCTTTTTGCCACAGCCATCTGTTCTCTTTTTGATATGTCTCACTCTACTCTCCTGCACATCCCATTTTTTTCCCCCCTCCTCTATCCTCCTCTTTCCCTCCCTCTTCCACATATTTTTCTATTACAAAACTGGCAGGGGTGAGCCTCTCTCACCCCGCTGTGCATGCACTGACCCGCCGGAGCTTTTTTCACTTTCCTACTCAGCATAGTGAGGCAGTGGTCAGTGTCCGCTACTGTACGAGGACAAGAATAGAACAGCCCACGGAGAATAATAAATGGACATATATGGGTGGTTAGGAGAGTCCCTTTTAAGCAGTAAAAACTACCCAGGCCCAGCAAACTGAACAGATGGTAGGAGGGAAGGAGAGGGAGAGGGAGCCCAGAACACAGTGGGAGAGAGGCAGGGAAAGAGAGAAAGATAGTAAAGCAAGAAGAGTGTTGGTGGGGCATTAGGAGAAGGCAACATAAGGCTGTCCTCTTTTCTCTACGCTGGCATATGACGCTGTCAAGATCAGAGCTGGGATCCAAACAGAATACCTGGGTCTTTAAACAATATGCAGATGATAATATTGTTGGTTGTAAAACTACAAGTCACGCGGGGCAGGCAGATGTGTGGGGAGAAATGAGGCCCGAGCAGAACGCACGCAGGGCCATAAACTCTGTACCCTCGGTTTACTTTGCACACTAAACACACACTTTTCAGTGTCGGTGCGTGCCTGAGATGTGTGCTGCATTATTTACGGCTGCGTCTCGGGCTAAGGGGAAGTACTTTGTTTGACAAAAGGAAGAACAGAAGCTTGGAAGGAGACAAGGAATGAAGGAGGGCGGCAATTTGAAATGGACGACGTTTTTTCCTTTTATTTACACATGCGTATATCTATACTGTGTGTGTGTGTGTGTGTGTGTGTGTGTGTCCCCCTCACACTCCTGCCCCGCCAGACAAGTCGACCACTCACCACATTTATCTAGCGGATAATAGAGAGTAATTGAATGTGAAAAGCTCGTTTTTGAAGGGGATGGAATATTCTATTTAGATGTCCAGGCGTGTCCGCATGTGTCATTACTTTGATATCAGCTGAATGCTGTTTCTCATTAGCCTAATTAAAGCTCCTTGTGTGCCGCTGAGCATATTAGCACACTGATCTGCAGTGAAGTAATGATCGGCTGGTTGATAATGTGACTTTTTTTTTTTCCTTTTTCTGTTAGCCTCTCTTATCTTGCCCTGAGTGATTACTATCAAACATTCACGGCCTCAGTCAACCACCATCAGCCAAAGAGGTAATAAAAAAACATAATAAAAATCTGAATAGCGCCACAGAGCATGCATGTAGAGATGAAAGTTCCCACACAGACATGAAATCAAGTGGAGCAAAAAATGTTTAAGGTCAAACTCATAACAGGAGATGAAATAAATTCAAGAAAAGTTTTGAGTGACTAGGGCTTTCACACCTACATTTTGCTCTGATCTAGGTGTATTATTGTTACAATGCTACATCTAAGCTAGATTTGGTTAGTGTTCACAAATTAATCACAATCAATCGGTTATAATTTAGAAGGAAATTTGGATTTCAGAGTGTGGACACCGACATTTAGTGCTGTTCTGTGGTTCATGTACGAGCGTCATGTATATGAACATCTACAGTAAATGCAGTCAGTCATCTCCAAAGGAGAGCACACACTCCGGAGACACAAAATGACTTACTGCATCAGGTAAATGGCTTGGTTATATTATCATAAGCCTATTAACTGTAGGTTGTGTTAGTTTGTAGGTAGAATGTCTTGTCGAATTGTTCCAGTAAGTTTTTCCAAGAAGGTTTAGACCACTCTCTGCAACCGGGATCAGTTTCCTTAATGTTTTTTTGTGGAATGGAGCGCAGTCGCTATGTTCACACCAAAGGAACCAACCTGGTGGGGATGGGTTAGGGGTTAACCCTAACCCTAACCCTAAACTTTATGGTTTTGGTACAATGACCAAGGGTTAGGGTTAGCAAAGTGCCTTTCCAAAACCAAAAATCCTCTATATCACAAATGCCATCTTATAAATGGAAGATGTTTTGTAATTATGGCCGTGTGACACAATGACAGACTGCTATAATTAGTTTTTTGCTTTCATCTGGTCTTGGTGAATTTTACCGGTCAATAATTTATCATGACATATTTGACGTACTTAAGAATGACAGATGTGACCTATCGCTTATCCCCCCTGGTTTAATTTTTACAAATAACACAGACAGCGCAAGGATGCAGCTGCGCTTGAGCATTAACCCTCCCACTGATTCACTCGTAGCTTCTCATAACAATGATTAAGAGCCACTTGGCTCGTATAGGAGGGCCTGCTGCCCCTTCCCAGCGCCTGCTAATGTACGTTCACCGTACCTATAGCCCATTATGGAGGAAGAGCAAGAACAAATCTCTGTTTAACAGCCACACGCTCACACACCCTCCGTCATCTGGCTAAGCATTGTTGGTTTAAGCTAGTCATTTCACAACTGCCTTTGTGGGAAGGCGGTGCCTGAGCGTGACGAAGGGTGTCGGTTTAAAGGCTGGCACTGTAAGGCGGTGGAGGCGGCGCGCACACACGGGCGCACACAAAAGATTGGTTTCAACAGAGGGAGCACCTCAACCTGGTGCAATCAAGATTAATAAGAGGCCGATCAGATCAGTAAGCAAAAAGCAGGGAGAGGTGTAAACTGGGTGAAAGAGCTGAAGAGGGATCGCACAATAAACGCAGCTAGTTTAGCCTTTTGTCGTCTTCGGTCCGTTGTACACGGAAAATGGAAAAAACGTAAAAAGACCACCTGTACACCTACATTCACACCAACATTTACTCACAGGTACTCCTCATATTTGAAGTCCATGAACAAAGCAGGCAGACCGAACACTAGGTTGTTGTCAAGGTCCTTATAGATGTATAACTCAGCTTTTTCTATGAGTCCTCAGACACACACACACACACATACACACGCACAGACTCACACAGAACAGTTCCTTTGGGGCCTGGAGAGCTTTAATGACAGCAAGCTGCAGTGAAAAGAGGTCAGGCTGGGGGGGGGGGCAGGGGGGTCACTGTTCAAAGGCCACACACACAGAAACACACACATTACCTCATGCAGGATACACGCCTGTACTTATCCACTTATCCACAGTGAGCAAATGCATTCAGTTCACGCACACACGTGAATTAACGGACGACGGCGCGGGCTCACTTCAAGTCACGGAAACAAAAGCCGACCCACGGACGCGGACGCACAAACGCGAACGCGAGCGGTGCAGGCACAGCCGAGGAGGGCTCGCAGGGGAAGGTAGGATCCAATTTGATTTGACCTTGACAGCAGAGAGAGGGAGTGAGGCTCGGTGGGAGGGATGGACAGGGAATAAGAAATGAAGCAACGGTCCAGGATAGATGCCTGTTGCAGATAGTTGAGAGGAATGAGATGACCTTGAACTGATTGAGATAAATCACAGAACAAGGGACGGCAGCGTGACACGGCGACATCTGTACACATAAAACTGCGTGACAGGCACGGCGCAAACGCTCAAGTTAATCCAACCTGCACGTGCATGCGGCGTAATGTCTCGCGCGACAAACCTGCAAATCACACAGTGGATTTTACTGGCTGCCGGCAGACGCGCACACTGAAATGCCGAGCCAAGTTCATCACGAGCCCGACGCTATCACGAGATATGCGCAGTGCAAACGGAAAGCTGGCACTCAAAAAAGTGTCACTTGATTAAAAAAAAACATGATAAATTCATTGTTTTTCATTTCGCAAACAAAAAGCCTTTTTGCCAGGAGATAATCAGCGTCTACATCCTTAAGAGTTCCTTTCATTAAAATGAAATTTACAAAACAACACAGTTGGTATTATCCAGTAGCAGACGCGCATTTACTCTTCCAGATTAGCAAACAAGAAGGCGTGCTCGTCGTCGGAGACGCTGTTTATTAGAGGCAAATCGCAGATGTGCATTAACAAACAGTCCCCGGCTTCTGTTTGTTCGTCTCGAGCGCATTTCTTAAAACCATGAGACAGCTCCCAGATGTGCATGTGCGCAGCTCAGAGGCCGACGGATAAGTGGGCGATGTCGACAAGCCGCAGACACAATCTGCGCGCGTCGCCTGCGAATGAACCCCGGAGTTAATGGAGGAATCGCGTTTTAGTTCCTAAACTCAAGCCGAAGAGCCGCTACATCTGCCGCGTAAAAAGCGAACGGATTCGGTGCTGCTCGGGTTTAACGCGCGGCCGACAACAAAATTATCAAGTCAAAACTTCAATTACGACCCAACGACAAAAACAGATTGATAGTTCGGCTAATCAAGGCGCGTTTCCCTTGATCAGCATCAACAGGATTAGATTTTAATTCGCTGTCAATTGCGCTCCACCACCTTTCATTTGTTCCAATAATTGTCGTAAACAGACATCATCCACTACTTGCGGCAGTGAGGCGTGTCATATAAAAAGAGTTAACAAGCAGTGAAAATTCCTCCAATGTGGAACCATTTTAAATCAGAAAATGAAAGCAGTCTAGCGTCCACTCGCCATCCCTGTGTTTGGCGAGGCAGCAGCAACAGTGCCGCTTTCAAGATGACAAATTGGATATTTGTCTGCTCTTTTTTGAGTTTTTTTTGGTAATTACAAGAGGGATGTGGGTTGTTTTGTTCCAAATAAATGAAAAATATTGCCCTATTTTAGAGTATATAATCCGGAAATTGAGTGGTTTTAGTTATTGTTGAGGACCCCTATTGAAGCTTATTACTGAATAAATCGATTTTTTTTATTCAAGGCAAAAAAAAAAAAAAGACTACATAAGTTGCTGGTTTAACTACTTGTATCTAGGTCCCCACATGCCCGTGTTGCTACTGGCCTGCAAAAGCACCGCGCAGTAAACATATTTTTAACAGTCGAACAATCATTTCCGTACCTGCTCTTCCCACACTGTGTCCACTCAATAGTATGATCTCTCCATTCTCATTTCATCCCACTCCTACACTTCCTTTCTTTGCCTCTCTCTCTCTCTCTCTCAGTCCCCTGCTGACATGTACACATTTACTAAATATTGCAGCAAAACCTGCCTCGCGTTTACCATCACTCAAAAAGAAACACAGATGAATCACAGCAGACGAAGAAGGCAACGGCGGCTGATACGTTGCCGGAGCAATCGATCAGGCCTTCGTAATTCGTTTTCTGTCTTGGTGGCAGAAGAATCAGAGCGTGTGCCGGTGTGTGCATCTGTGAAATGAATTTATCAAGACAGCCTTTTGCATGCGTTCCACGTGTGTTCTCCGGGAGAATTGGAATAAAACTTTAAAAAAAAAAAAAAAAAAGAAGAAGAAGAAAAAATGAGCTAAGTTTTCTACACTCCAGGCAATCGGAGAGGAATATCTGGCCCCATCAATCTTTTCTACGACGCAAAACCGAGGGTGAGTAGTATGTTATGGGAGCATGGGCCGGGGATGGCCTGGGAGGGGGAGGGGGAGGGGTGGCTGAGCGGGAGAGGGACAAAATAGGGAGAGAAAACAAGGGCTGAGGGAAGGATGGGCCCCCTGCCCTGAACTTGAACTTGGAGCTGGTGGGGTCAGAGAGGGGAGGACGGGGTCAAACGCTCGGAGCGGATGGAAGTAGAAAAATCCAGCTGAGTGACATCAATATCCCCACTGTTGAGAAACAGATGGGGGACAAGGGACACGTCGCCATTTAGCTGGCTGCCTTGTGAGAAAATTCCAGCATCTATCTCGGTTTTCGAACTGTTTGGGCTTTTGTTGCGTTGGAGACGCACATGTCGGGGTATGCTCTTCAGATACAAGTCTACAATCGGACCACTTCGTTTAGACATAAGCGCAGAGATTAAGAAATACGACTTTGTTAAAGTGAGAGTTACTGAAATGTGACTGAATCTGCAAAATAGAATTTCATCATGAGGGAGAAGTTGAAGATAGAAGGTATAGAGTTCACTACAAGAAGAAGAGGACAGGAGTTGCGTGAAGAAACGCTAATACGCATTTGCAACACGCCAATGAATTAATTCCCTTTGCGGTAGAGGGATAAAATAGGTCAAACTTGCTGGCCATCTTACCTTAGTCTGGAGATAGTGGGGGTAGTAGTAGGTGTAGTGGGGGTACATTGGCTGCTGCTCCAAACGTTTTCCCATGTAGCTGGAATCCAAATGAAGGTCCTGGAGGCTGGGGGTAGAAGCTCACAGGTGGGGTGCGATCACGCCGAGGGGGCTTGCCTGGATCCTCGGATCAGACGGCTGTTTCCGAGAGTGGAGGATGCAGAGAGAGCGCTCTCCCTCTCGCCGGTGAAAGGTGATGAACGTGCAGAGGAAGGGGACGGAATGCACTTGGAATTTCAGTCTGTCTACTTGTCTGGGAGCTCACAGGGACGCTCTCACTACCATTCCTCCCGCGGCTCTGGGTAGAGAGGCTCCGGAGTGGCAGCAGGAAGAAGTCGGAGGAGAAGGAGGTGGAGGGTGAGGAAAGGATGATATGAAAGGATAGGAGTAGGAGGCAATAAAGGAAACAATGGAGGGGATTGAAGAGCAGGTAAAAGGAGAGGGAAGAGGAACAGGATGAGTGAGGATGAATGGTTGGGTTTCGGTTGCCGGTTCCTTGCACTCTCCGTTCTCAAAACAAAACAACAAAAAAAAAAAAAAATTGGACTCACTCTTCTTCTATGTTGCCCTGAACATATCCCTTAATTTGCTTTCCAGCGTCTGTCTCTCTCTCCCGTCTCTCTCTTGGTCTTTCTCTCTTCCTGTGTATCCGTTTCCCTGTCTCGTTCTTCCTCCCCCCTCTCTCTTACACCAGACGAGACCCTGATCCCACTGGGAGCTCGGCCGTATCCTGGAGAACACACGCTGTCCTCTGCTCTATCCTCAAAAGACAGTGAAATCAGCGATGAACTCACACATGGATGTGGAGCTTGGGAGAGAAGAGGGGCAGGAGGAGGAGGAGGAGGAGGAGGAGGAAGAGGAGGCGGAGGAGGAGGAAAGAGGGTGGTCTGGAGCTGAAGCTGTGACTGCCTTTTTTTCTCACTCACTCTCACTCCCTCCCTCTTTTGTTAAGCTCCGGGGATAGATAGGTAGATATCGCTGGAGCCCGGCGTGGAGGATGAGCAGAAAGAAAAGAGCCTCGGTGAAAACTCCTCTCGCTGAGGAAGAAGCAGATAGCCTTATCCAGACGTGCACTCACACAGAGGAAAATCCCTCCTGATCCACAAGGTGCCCCCTCCAACTCTCTTCTCTTTTTCTTCTCTTCCCCTCTGCGATCCCTCTCTCTTCTTCTCAAGCTCTCTCCCTGACGGCTTGCTTCCCACTGCGCCTGGCAGCCGTCACAGTGTGTGTGTGTGTGTGTGTTGTGTGTGTGGTGCTGGTGGCAGCGGCAGCGGCAGCAGCAGCGGCGGCGGCGGTGGTTGTGGTGGTGGTGGTGGCGTGTGGTATGTGTGTGACTGTGCATGTAACTGAGAGGGGAGTGTGTTTGTGCGGCTCTTGGCGTCTGCTCCACTCTGCGTGCTGAGGCATAGAGGGGCTCGGCTTCAGCGCAGCTACGCTCCTCCCTCGCTCCCTCTCTCCCTCTCGCCGCCTGTGTCTCTCTCCCTCTGTGTTTATCGTGCAACTATAGAACAGTGGGAGTGGTCGGTCCTGCCCTCTTTCAAGTCCCTGTGTCTGTGTGTGTGTGTGTGTGTGTGTGTGTGTGTGTGTGTGTGTGTGTGTGTGTGCGTGCACTAAATAGAATCCGAGAGAGACGGAGATGGGCTGTTCTGCTGGGAAAGCGGAGGCGGGAGGAAGTATGAAGAATAAGAGCTGGGGTAAAGGGTGAGAAGGGGACACATGAGGAATAGGATTTGGAAACGGGGAGAGGCCCCCCTACTGGCACCCCTGTAAATGCAGTATTTGATTACGATTTAAAGCCACCCTCTGTCACGCGAGATCTAAAAAAGCTGCTCGCATAACCAGCAAACGCAAGCGCGGGGAGAGGCGCTTTCGAAGCGCGCGCCTCGCATCACGCATCCGCACAGGCCCGGCGAAGGGCCCAACATGGCGTGTCCATGTAGCACCGTGGCTGTGTGGCACAGTGACCCACTGACACAGTGCCTGCCTGTTATGTGATGTAACCAGGTTTAAGTAGTGCTCTTACATAAGCACAGTGAGCCATGCATGAAAAGGCTGCTCTGCCCTCTGACTACAGCCGCCTCGCGTGTGTGTGTGTGTGTGTGTGTGCGCTCGTGTGTGTGTGCGAGCGCGCGAAATAGACAAGAGTTGGCAGACAATACGGGTTCACCGCAGTGGAAAAAAGGGGCACGAGAACAGAATGCAAACACAAAAACCTCCTCCAAAGATAAGGGCTCCATTTCTTGCGGGCAATTAAACTGCTTTAGAGCCCGTGATGCAAAAACACGCCGCCCGCCTTTGTCCTGTTGTGTGCCCGCCTGAGAGGTTTTTGTCACGCTGCCCACGTGTCTGTCTGTATTTTTAGAGCGTTCTTTTACACGATCATTAGATGCTGGCCTCATACACCACCAATAAAACATGTTCCAAAGTCGCACATAAGCTGTAAAACAAAAAAAGGGCAATTAATTGTTTCATCAACACGTTTAATTTCCCTAAAAGGTGTTTGACTGTGGACAGTTGGTTTAATTTGATCACTCGCGGGGAAAAAAAATCTCAAACGTGACTGATCTAGATTAGGACATGCCAGAGAAAATGTGAAGCAGCAACGAAACCTTCCCGTAATTTTCTTGTAATGTTTGCATAAATACCCAGAGGGATGAGCATAACTGCTCCTCCGGATTTGAGAAGTGGGTAAACACTGTGTACACTGCTGATGATTACAGTGTTTATACTGTAACCGCGCGGTTTCTGACTACAGTGGTGTCACCGTACTACCGTCTTAATTGGGTTTTCAGCTAGTCAAACAATTTGTACTTAAATCTCGTCGTACCTCGGCGCTGGTGTGTGAAGGCGTCTCTGAGTCACAACCTATAACAGAGCACAGCTGTAACACGGTGCCTGGAGGCGAGCCTGGACGTGTATTTACATTTTCATCCGCATTGCCTCGTTAACCGCGGGACAAATTAAGCTTATTTATTCCACGTACTCAAACAAGATTGCATATGGTACATGCTGTAATACGCGTGCAATTAGGGTATTTAAGTATGCATTAAAATTTGAGCTTTGTAATTGTATTTTTTGCGTAGATGTTGACACCAGAAGGTTTCGCAGAGTTCATTAAGGCCATCTGAAAATAAATGCGAGAATGGTTTGAGATTACTGATAACAGGATAGTATAATTATCATTAACAAGAGAGGCAGACATTCTCTGTGACCCCAAAAGAGTGCAGGAAGGAAGTTAGTCATCAGGTAAATAGAAGCTCAGCCTACACTGAATATAGTGGACTAGAGAGGGGGAGTCGAGAAGTGACTCAGGCAACTACACAGCTGTAGTAGTCAGATTGATGCCATCAGCTGGCAAGTAGTTCAGATAAGTACGAACACATAACATCAAATATGCTCTTAAGTTTGAAGTGACGCAGGTTCCTGCCTCCGTGCACACACACGCACTCATCAAATGAAAAGCTGCTTCTAATTAGAGATCAGAAGCGTTATTACAGGAACAAGTACAAAACAGGTCTGCCAGCGAAAAGTAAGTAAACAGAGATAAGATGCTACGAAGTTTTACTGCCATGATCGGCTGCGTTTAGATGCAGAGCAGCTTTAAGCAGAAATGCCAACATGACAACAACAACAACGTTAACATGCTATTAGCAGGTGTTATGATTACTATTATATATGTTAACCGTCCTTCTAGTGAAATAGCATTTTACTAATTAGAACAAGTATATGTGACACCAAAACTGTCTGCACTGGATTTCATGGCAATCCTTCCTACTGTCAAAAATACTTCTTACTATTTCACTCAAGTGTTAGAGGAAAGAAAATCAATCCTCCTAGACATAAATCCCTTTTACAAAATGTCATCCATTTAGTGGTTACAACATTTCAGTCTGAACCAAAGTGGAGGCCAGACCTATGACCATTAGACTTCCCTGTACGATACTCTGAAAATGCCAAGACACCTGTCTGATAACATAGAAACTACTTGCAAAGCCAGTTCATGAAATTAAAGGCCCAGGGTGCAGGATTCAGTGGCATCTAGTGGTGAGGTTAGAGATTGCAACTCCAAAAAGTCACCTGGCTCACCTGGGAAAATCTGTGTAAGGATACTCAACATGACATTTAACAGTCAACTAAATTTGAGTAATCAATATTTACTAAAAGTAAAATAAAAACAAATATCCAGATATATTTGATGGAGCTCAGTAATGAACCAAACAGAAGCTGGCAACACAGATCGATGTCTATTGGATCCTGTCATCTGTTTGAGGGATAATTTATTTATTGACTCTATTTACTTTTTAAGCAATTAATGAAGTTGCCGCTGTTACCAACATGTGAATGTTCAGACTTTATTCTGTGTTTAGAGAAAGCCTATGTAGCCTATTTTTGTCATGGTTTTAGACATCTACCATGAGATCTGCATAACAATGTGACATTGAGCTTGAAAGCAAGTGCTTTGTGCCAAAAGCATGAGAGTTGGCAACCTTTACCTGCAGTCTCTACTTCAACTTAGAAACTGGGAAGGCTTCTGTTCCCTGTGTAGGCATAAAGTTCTCATTTTAAATACACAAAAGGATTCACTAGTGATCAGCTATAACATCAAAACTACTTATAGTGAAAACAGCTGAAAACCTTCAGTCCTGGCATTCATGTGGATGTTACTTGGACACGTGTCACCCACTTAAGCATCCCTACTGACCAGGCACCTCCACCCCACAGCAACAACAGTCTCTGACAGCAGCAGCCATGCCCAGCAGGACAATGCGGCCTGGCACACCACACAAGAGCAAAAAGAAAAAAAGGAAAAAAGGACAAAGAAAAATAACCCAAGGTGTTGACCCAGCCTCCAAATTCTCCACAAATGATTGAGCATCTGTGGGATGCACTGGAACAGACCCACAGAGTCCTTTCACTTTAACCGATGGGACCATAAGGCTGCCACTACCAAAAAATTCTGGTGCCAGACACCACAGGACACCCCAGTGAGTCAAAACAGTTTTGGAGGCACAAAGGACGCCCACACAATTTTACCCAAGCGATCTGAATGTTGTGTCCTATTGGTGTGTTTATGAACGGCATTCTCCATTATTGTGTGTACATTTACTGTAATTTCTGGATAAAACCAAGTCCAACAACTCTGCCCGTTGGCAGAGGAGTTACTGCATGAGACCATCTTGCAGCAATTCCGTCCTGAACTCTACAGTGAAACGTGCAGGCAAGTTGCAGTAGCGCTGCAAGCAAAACGGGCTTTATTGATTATGTTGCACTTTAAGTTAAGGAGAGTGCATTCACGGATCTTTGCAGTCACGGGGGTTACACGCGCACGGGGCTAAGTCGCTTGATGGAGGAAGATTATGCATTCACTCAGCGACACCATGTGTAGGATGCCAAACAACGAAGGCTACAGGGAATTCAAGGGTGTGTGTGTGCGTGCGCGTGCGTGCGTGCGTGTGCGTACTGTATAAGAGAGGCCAAAGTTTTCATGAAATCTTAAGGCTCTGCTGACACTGCAGTTTGGGAAAACAAAGAGAGAGGATTGATTCTTCCAACTGCGCAGTACAGTCCTATTATGAGAGGCCCAATCTTTACATCTCACTCCACGCGCTGCCATAATAAAGCTTCCTAATTACCCCGTCTGGTGACAGGACAGCAATAACGACGGTGGTAAATACACAATGGTTAATTGCCTGAATTTTAATATCAAACACACTTCTATTGTGTCTTAAGCACAATCTAATTGCGCGCTGGTCTCTTAAGCCTGGATGTGCATTCGCTGCATCTGCATTTCTTCACAAAAAGGACGCCTTTCTAAAGAAGGAGAATTTCCTGAGGACCAGTGTTTGACAAATACCAGACAAAAAACTGACAGTTGGAGCAAAATATCAAAGTGTTTTCATTGACACTGTGTGTTCTTATAGCTCCTAGTCATCAAAGCCGCTTTCGGACGGAGCAGGAAAGGCCACGCTGCGTCTCGGGGTTGTGTTCCTCTCATCACCGACCACCAGATGTATAACAAACACTGGGCCAGGAAAAAAAAAAAAAAAAAAGAAGAGTAAAAGCCTCACATCTTAGCTCAGATACAGCTGGGAAAACAGAAGGGGTCGTGATGACCGTGGTCCTCTTCTACAGGAGCTGCCCTGCTCGATTTTTTAGGGAAAGCACTAGGTGGGACGTCATCACACACATGCACACTGTGGTATTTGCACACAGCAGATTTACAGCGGCAAATGGGCTATTACATCCAATTGCCACACACAGCATGAGAGAATATGTCTCTTTGTGTGTCTCCCGAGATACAAACACACAGGCTGGCCCTGCAGAGAAGGCAAAATAAACAGTTTAAATTTCTTCAATCCAGAAAACAGAAAGAAGAATTTAGGTTTAAACAAATTAAGCAAACAGAAGGAGCAATTCGCAGTTAAGAATGTGTTAACATCTACATCACACCCAAGTTACATACTTTCCCTTATATGTGCATGGTCAGCGTTCCTGAATCAGTCCCGTTGTAACTCAGGTAATAGAGCTTGTTGCCCCAAACGGTAAGGTAGGTAGTTTAATACCAGACTGTCCTCATCCTCGTGTCAAAGTGTGCTTGAGCCTCAAATTGCTCCCATTGTGTGTATGCTGCAGTAAACATTGTAGCGCACATAAAGGACTGCATGCTTTAACCACTGTGTTGTTGCCTTTTAACATCTGGCCAGTGACAGCAGAGGAAAACTAGCCTCTTGGCTAATTGTGGCTCATTTATGATTCATTGTACCTACAATTTATCATTTATTAATGTGCATTGTCCCCGACAAATAGAACAATAAATAAATGATTTTATTTCCAGCAGCCTAGACTTTTGAAAAGCTCCATTTTACATCTATTTTATTGTGCTTTAGTTCCTATATTTTGTCCCGATTCAGGAAGAAATATGATACGACTTGCTACAACTATTCTTGATTTGGTTGTTGTTCACAGGGCCATCGAGACAAAGCAATTGAGATAATGTTGTAACCTGCCATCAAAATTACGTTCTTGCAATCAGTTGGTCATAATTTTTCAGGAAATTGGGAAATAATCACATTGAAAACAGCATCAGCAGCGAGTTTAGGCACAGACATTTACTGCTGTTCAGTGGTTCATGTACCAGTGTTCTTCTGCATATGAAGAACATGTCAAATTTGATCAAGCATCTAGGCCGCATGTAGAAAGCAGCATTTTTAACGTATATGCTGAGAAAGCAAACTGCTGCTGCCGGACGCCTCCAGAGAAAAAAAAGACCCTTTCTGGAGGCATATGATGAACTATTCACCTGACAGTCTCTCTTCCAAAGAAGCATGAGTTACACTGCTTGGTTATATAACCATAAGCTCCATGGGTAAAGTGTGGGTTAACTGAAAAGTGATTCCAATCAGGATGACACCACCGTCTCTAACCGGTCTCAGCTCGGTTGATTTTCTCTGGAACAGAAACCAGCCAAAACCAACCGACCTGGGTTGGAGGCACTTCTATTTTTGGAGCAAATTATTAGGTGTGAAGACGCCTTTCTAGTCCTTATTTTGGCTTGACTTACAGGCAAGGCCCTCTCTAGGGCTTTTTTTTAAATTATTTTCAAGGTTTAACATTTAAAGTTGTACTTTTTTTCCCCGTTCGCTTTGCTTTACTATTTACATTTTTCAAAACTGAATTCCTTTGACACGTACAAAAGGAGGGTCTTCATAAAGTTTGATAGATCTATAGACCCCTTCACAGTTAGTGATGTTTTTTGAAGGGTGGGACTTAACTGGAGGCAAAAGATCTCAAACGCTATAGCCTGTAAATGGCGGTTAGCATATTTCAACAGGCTGTTTTGGCAAGAATGGACAAGGAAAATGCATATTTTAGAGAATATACTAATACACTCACTCCCTGAGATCGTGAGTATAATTTTAAAAAGTTGGCTCTGACTGATGGGACTATATTCACCAACCTCTACACTCTCACTGACTGGATGGACAATTTGACCAAAGGAGGACACAGAGGGGATGGTCTTTATCAAGTGAAGTCTTTCCAAAAAAGTTATTACAAGAAGTAAGTGGAACCACTGTGGAGGGTAACATTGTAAATGCAACCTCTGCCTGGACACACCTGAAACATACAACTAACACTGTGTTAGTTTGCGGTTAGCATTAGCATGTACCAAGAATCCTCCAAATAATGCTTAACTTAACATTATTTCAGTCATAATTTAGTTTAAACCATATCGCTATCCAGGTTGAAAATGATGATGTATTAGATATTAAGCTTTCCTGAATGTGCGCTACAAACAGAGTTGTTGATGACTGACTCACTCCCTCACTGGCTGGTATGAGTTAGTGTTAGTACAAGTTAGTGTTTTTGCTTTTTCGACTTTGGCCTCCAAAAATATAACAAGAGGACATTTTTCCCGGTTGTTTTGCCTCCAGCTAATGCCATGACGTCACTGTGATGAGGTCTACAGGAAACGCACGGAAAAACAGTGACACAAAAAGAAGCTGAAAGACAAGGAGAGGGTCGCATAACTAATGAAGAGAGCTCTCTGTGCCGTAGGGATGTAACAGTTAACAGTCCTTGAAAAAAAAAAAATCTTCAGCAAAGGGGAAAACATAATACATTTGTTTATCAGCCCTGTCTTTATTATTTCACTTCAAATAAACCCTTGAAAGCCTTCAAAGACTTTCAGCAGCTCTGTTCACAATGTCTAAAGAGACAAGGGGCCGTGCATGCAATTATCAGTTACTAATTTCTACTGAAATACACTGAACAATTATTTAATATGATGTGTGTATATATAGTATGATAATCAAAGCATTGTAGTAAAAACACTGGCAGAGAATTTTGCTATGTGTTTTGCTAGTGCTTGTTTGGCCCTGGCTTACAGACCGTGGCTGGTTTTTCTCAAACTTTATTGTCAAAGACAGACAATCCAAATGAAAGCAAAAAGGTTTGCACTGATTCATTCAGTACTAAGGACTCCGAAGTAAAGAAGTACGACCTTGTCATCGGAAAAGTCCTACTGTATTGGATAGCTATTTAAAAGTAATTTCATTGGGGCAAAGGTTAGTTCAAGGAAATTGGTGGCTCTGTGGGCTCCATCCGTGCAGTACTTCTGGTTTGCTGTTCTGGGGGCTGCACCATACGAACAAAAACACGACACAACAGTCTTAATAAGGAGATGCTTCTAAGAGAACTTAACGGTGCCTTCACGCCTATATTTTGTACAGAAAAGAGTACACTCTTCCAAAGACACATCAGGTAAACTGCTTGGTTAAATGTGTAATTATATCCAAGATAGTGGCCTGGCTGGCAGCAGACAAACAGAGGTGCGTACATGACTGACAGTTCTTCTTCCACGGCCCCATCAGATTACTTGCTTTGTTATATAATTATATGATTATGAATGGTAAGTTGTATCACTCAGTGAGTAAAGTGTGTTCTCGCAGCAAACCACTCTGGGGGCCGAATATATGCTGCCTGACTCCACCCCCTCTGACTGGTCTCAGCTCAGCTGATTTGTCTCAATGGAGCATGGAGCTCCGGAGCATGATTGTACCAGACCAAACAAAGTGGCCTTGATGGGAAACGCTCCCTTACGGAACACCGACAGGATATGTCGGGGACATGGACTGTTTTTAAAGATGGATAAATTCTCTGTGACGTCCCCCGCATGTTTCCTAAAGAGCTTTGCGGTGCTGTGTGGTGACCTGGTCCTCGCTATCTTGGCTTCAATCTTCCTAACTCCTCGCTAATCCAGAAATGAGCAGCGTGACGGAGCATGAATGGAGCTAAGGCGTATTAAGAAAGCTTGTGATGAAACCCAGTTCTCACTCAAAACAGTCACACCCATAATTATGCCTAATGGTGTGATCGCCAGCATCTGGCAGAGAGAGGTTTCTAAGTGCTCTGTCAATACCGTCACCGAGAGCCGAAAATGTCACTGGCAACGCTGAGAGAGGTGTAGCTGTTGTCGATCCTAGTGTGAAGGCATCATAGCTTTAAGCCTTGCCTTAAAGGAGGGAAATTAGTTCATCTCATCTTATCTTCTACTTCTGTTTAACTTCACTAGGGTCACCACCCAGAAAGGCCTGAGCTGGAAATTAGCTATGTCATAGGAATTTTATCATGGAGGTCTTTGGATCGACTCACTTTTGGAATCTGTACTTCTTTCAGGGACTGCAGTTTTTGGCACTTACACACTGTCTTATTAATCAGTCCTGGAGATTGCAGCTTGGGCACCACCCATTCACCCGTCCACCCACACACCCCTCTGAACAGCCATCCTGAATTAAGTTCCAACATTTCATGACACAAATTATCTATAAACCGCCTGAAATGTGTGGCTAACAACGTCAGGTGACAGTAGCAGTAATAAATCGGGTGTGCATTTTGCCGTTCGTAATGGACAACAACATTAAATCACATTGAAGGAAATGTGTTGACGCCTCAGTCACTGAGAGGTAGAAGAGACAAGCGAGATATTAGGTTACACAATATGAGAAACGCATTCCAAACGATCTCCTTTGCTATTAGGAGATGTTACGAGACATCACTTGAAACCAATAACCCCTTGTACAACAGTGTGCGCTTCATTACATGACCAAATCAAAATGGTGACAAATCACCTTAGGCCGCTTACAGAATCCCACTCCTCTCAGCCTCTCTTCCGCTACCCACCAGCCCCCCTACCTCCTCTCCTCTCCTCTCCTCTCCAGCCATGGCTCACTTTAACGCAAATCATCACTTTATTAAAAAAGAAAAAGAAGGAAAAAAAGAGAGAAAAAAGAACAGCGCCACAGTGGATTCATTTGAGCAATTATGCAAATCAGACAGGAGATGAAGCTTTTATTAATGTTAGAGAAGTGTTGCATCAGATACTGCTGAAGTTCATTAAGTTACTCCTGCTGAAGATGAACACATTCTGATTAGTTTGATGTCACCGCGGTCTGTATCACATAATCTTCTTGGGCTGCGTCAGCGCAAAACTCTCCATGGATCTTTTGCTTAAGCAAAATATGGGAAAGGAGCGGTGCTCCACAACGAGAAGTGTGCAGTTTGGATTAATAAGCAAGGTGTCCGCATTGTTTCCGTGTTTGTATTGGTACTTTATTTATTGTCTTGTTTTCTGGAAATCCGAGGTCAGTTACGTGTCATCGCTTCTGTAGAAAATCAATATGCATCACGTTAAAACACTACTTTTCATATCAGGGTTATTGTTGCAATCATGACATTCTCCGTGGCTCTCTCCCGCTCCCTCTTCCTTTCTTCCTTGCTTCCTTTCTTCCTCTCTCTCTGCAGGTACAAGGCCCGGGAGGTGGTGGACCATGACTGACTGACTAGAGCCCATGCTTGCTGTGGCTCCGAGGGGTAATTAATTTCAGCAAACGACCGCCACGTCTGTCGGCTTTTATAAACGAGCGTTTACGCGCTATGGACAATTTAACCACTCCACTGAGCCCGCCTTGACAGAGATGAGTAGAGAGGTGTGGGGGAGAGAAAGGGAGAGAGAGAGAGAGGGAGAGAGGGAGAGAGCGGGGAGCATGCTGGTAGGTGACTGATGGGAGATTTAATCAATAGAGTAAGCACATTTACTCTCATGATGCTCACCCAACATCCATATTCATGGTGTTAATTCTCCCAACGCCTACGCTGTTGCACGCCACGCAAATTATAATGCATGAAGGATTTCACTACATCTCATCAGGCCTCATCAAAGGCCAGCATCATCACTGCTAATTATGTGTAGCATCGTGGACTAAACAACGCAGTGGTAGTCAAATGGCATTACTCGAGACCCAAGCTTAATGTGATAACCAAAATGACTGTCTTCCCCTAAATTCTGGCACAAACAACCCCCGAAACAACCCGACTGTCTCATTGCTCAGGTTTTCGCGCCAAATTGGAACCAGGCGCCAAATTATGTGTCAGAAATTTTAGCGCTGGCTGCGATTAGACTGTGACACTATGTAGCTGGTTGTCGTCCTGTAATGACTTCTCAAGGCGTAAGAACCAGAGCCAGTGTTGGGGAAGTTACTTCAAAAACGTAATGCATAATGCAAGCAATTCTGCACGTGCCACCATCTTGGATCTTGGATCTATAGCGCTCAGAAAACACAACTGTATCCACATCGCAATGATAGATCTGCAAAGTAAAGTACAATCTGCCCAGTAGTAAAAGTCTCCTACGAGAGAGTGTGCCCAGTTCTCCCTTTTTGCACTGTCTAACATAAATCTTCATTACAGGAGATATATATCAAACTAATCAATGTGCTGCATTATTTGAAAAGGTAGCCTTGTCCTCACCAGCATATGGAGCACTCACGATAGCAATGACTAAGTACTGATACTCATGAAGATGTGAAATTATGAAGACGACCATTCATCAGATCGCACCAAATATAAATGAATGAAACCAAGCAGCAACTAATGATTTGTTGTTTACTGATCTATTTTTGTAAATACTCAATTAATCCTTTGGCAACTTCTACTACTATTCTAATGTTGAAATTGTGACATATTTTAAGCGCTTCAAACTTTAACTTTCACCTAATGATACTATTCATCACAAAAGTTAAGATTTATTCAGGGTAGCCCTAATTATGAAAAGTGCTGTTTGCTATTTTCTATCATCAATTACTGTAGACAGTGTTGAGTATGATTTAGCTTCAGTGGCTAGAGTGTAATTGAAAAGGTACCCATATTATTCACCTGCAGCTGTGTTATTTATCTGCGTACTGCTGCTTACACCAGCTTATTGTGCGCTGTTGACAGGAATCTACAGTTTGGTCCAATAGGTCTATATGCATATAAAAAAAATGCATACAACTTGGAATTGCAGCGCTGCCGTTCTAGCTCTCAGCACATGCTCTAGTTTGTTGAGTTCTTGGCTAAAACACAACAGGTGAAAACGCAACAATGACTTGCAAGCGCTGGCTACCAACCAACAATCAGACACAGCTGACTCTAATAGCCCAAATACTGATTCTGTTTCATTTTTACAAGGCTTTCATTTTCTTCCTAATCTGCTTAAAGAATTCCCATTTTTGCTGATCTGGTTTTGGCTTTTTCAGATAAAGTTGTATTATTAAGCATGCTTGATAACAGGGCCTGACTGACAAATGGAAACACTGCACCCAAATGTCCACTTAAACTCACATATTTACATGATCGATTAAACCGACTTCGCAACAAACATGATGATTTCAGATGGTGTTTGTATTTGCAAGCATATGTACACAAGCGTATTCATGCGATAACTAACAATTTTGCTGCACAGTACCTCAGTTTATACTCACCTAAAAAAATAAATACATTTCAATAAAACTAAATCATCGCAGTTTTCACAGTTTATGATTGTTATTACAACCGAACAGCATGTAACACAGCCACTTTCTCCCCTCAGAGTTTCCAGAGCCCGAGAGGAGCGGAGCCTCACCGCAGTCGCTCGGCACTCGGTCAGCCGAGTCCTGTGAAAACCGTTCTGTTTGCCTCCAACACCATCAGGTTGCCAGACTATTAGCGCCGCAGCCCCACTCCGCTTTGTTCACCCTGCCAAAGCAAGTTACACGGCTCGCCTCGGTGTCAGTGTTTTCACAGCTAGACATACATTACTGTGTGACATCAAGCCCAGGGGCTTATAGATCTGCTGGATTGTATGACAGGGCCCTTTATGGCTTTCCCAAGAATGTATGACAGCGGAGTGCCTGCCTCGATACTTGGCAGGGATAACTATAGCACGCCACAGTGAGGAACAGACTAGTTTATCCCGGCTGCAAGTGTTTCCATAGCTGCAGCGTGCGGAGGGGATTGTTTACTGTCCGAGAATGAGGCATTAAGAGAATGAGTGATTCTCTGTGTTTATGCTGAGCGATCATTTTTGTACCCAAGTTATGCGTGGGTCTGCGTGTGTCATCTAGATAGAGGTGCGCTTCATAAGACGGCGAGGTTGCCCAAGTGTATACCCCACTGCACCGGCTTTTGATTGCACCCCCCCACCATCTACATCGTCCATACACACCAATACATATGCACTCGCTGTCACGCACAAGCGAAGCCTACACACACACACATTTACGCGGTACGCTTCGCCAAGCCAGTGTAATCAGGGCAGCGTAATGTGTTTACCTCTCTAAGGTACCCGAGTTTGATTAAGGAGCAGCCATCTGGCAGAGGATGGCTGGATGAGAGGAGAGGAGAGTAGAGGAGAGGAGACATAAGTAGGAGGAGTGTAATCTCTACTTTAATAAACAAAATCAATCCAGCCATTGTGGTCATTATGCCCACGCCGACACGTCTGCGCTACAATCAATCAGCAGAATTATGGCTCAACCTCCGGGACAAACCATATCAGACATAAAACTGACCATTAACAACTACAACACCTGCCCCGTATCGCCATCACACAGACGTAAACCACCGGCGTCTAGAGGCGACGTCTGGCTGACATTAGCATATTATCAGAGCATAGCCTGCTTTTAATTAGCTAACACGGCAATCGCCTTCAGGCACTAAATTCAAACAGTACTTTTAGTATAAAGTCAACCGCTAACAATCACCTGGGGTGAAGTAATTTACTTATTGTTTTGGAGAACGATCACCATTTCTTAACTCCAGCAGCACCAAACAATATATTCTGCGTATAAAGTCCGAACAAAGAAAATATAGTATTTAATGTAAAAAAATGAATGGATGTCAGTGGTGAAATGATTGCAGGTTCTTGCAGGATATAACCTTCCTCTCCCTTCCTTGTGGCACCTGACAGGCCTGTAGCTAAGCTCACCCTCAGCCATTACTTCTACTATAGCCTTGCTGCTCCATTAAACTCAACAAGCTTAAGTCAATGGCTTTCATTCCTCACAGCAACGGTTTCTGCTTCATACCCTCGTGGCTTTTTACAGGAGAGGGGCACTTTGAGTGGGGGGACAGCATTCCCCTTGTTAACACAAAATATGTCATGCTTCGCCCTTGTTAACTTTAAAAGAAAAATCTGTGAAAACAATATTTTTACCTCCGCCGCTGTCCCTGCTGCTGAATATAAAGATACTGCTCACTGGGGGCCACGGCAAGGATCTAACAACTGCAGTAAAAAAGGAGCTATTAAGTTATACTGTCCTTGTCCTGCTCTGGCACTTAATCGCCAGTTTTAAATTGCAACCAGGCAACCCTACATTTCACACACAGCAGAGTTATTCCATACAGATAATCAGTGATTAGAGATTTTAGGAAAATGGAAAATAATCTATTTTACGGTGATTCCTCTGAGTTTTACTGTTCAAAGGCTCAATCTTCCAACTAAATATTGGACAAACAGGAAGTCCTGTCAGAGTGTCTGCAGCCTTCAAATTACATGACAGCACCCTCAGTTCAAAAAGTGATCTTTGATCATCAAAAGATTTCTTCAAAAGACCGAAGAAAGAAAAAAAAGGTGCATTTCGAGCATCACCGTCTGCTGAAGTTGCATGAAAAACAAACAAACATGAAAAACAGATACTCTGAAACAAGAAGGAAAAAAGATCTGAGGCGATATGTGCTGCCAGGGCATGCAGGTATAACAGAGACTTTGGCTGAGCGTCTCTCAAGCAATAATGTGAGGTGAAATGTGTATCTGGGACACAAGATAAATATTTCATTGCATATTATGAATAGGTTCTTTGTTTAATTAGATTTGCAGCGTTGTCCCCTTCAGCCACTTCTGTCACGTTAGCATGAAAAAATACAATCCTTTCCATTGTAATTATAAAAGCTCTTCAGGCCAGTATGCTACAATATAATTCACCCATCAGCTCTGATTAGTAGTACTAGCATTAACTATACAACTTGTCAGGGAGAAAGCAGCACAGCGAATGTTACTTAACTTTTCATAAACACATTTAAATTGCATTTACCAGACACTGAGATTGCTGGAATATCATAAATTGTAGCCCGAAAAGACCCAAGGGTGGAAGTAACTGGAAGCGATGAGGCAATGCTATAATGGGCGTTCATCAATATGTGATCTACGCCGATCAGCCACAACATTAAAAACCACGTACAAGAGAAGTGAATAACATTGACCACCTTGTGACGACACAATGTTCTACTGGAAAACATTTGGACCTGGCATTCATGTAGACATGTACCACCCACCTAGACCAGACAAGGCACCCCCACCCCATAGCAATGACACTCCTTGATGGCAGCAGCAATTCCCAGCAGGATGCAGGGTTACACACATACACAAAAACAATTTAGGAACAACCCCATATTCCCAAGTTCCCAAACTGATCAAGAATCTGTGGGATGCACTGAAGCAAGCCTGGCACACAGACGCCCCTCAACCCTTAGGACACAAAGAAAAGTCGTATAATGTTATGCGTCATTGGTGTAGGTTCATGTCTGTACTTGTTATTCCAAATGCCCAGATTTGTAGTTGTCCTGCCTGTTTAATGAGGATGCATTAGGTGCGTTGTATTGCTAAATGGCTCACTTAATTGCAATTGTTACCAAGTTGAGTTAATCTCAACTTCTAACCAGGCCCTGTACAGTTTTGCAAGCATGCAAACGCTTGCTCAAGGTACCTCTACGGATACAGAGGTAGATCGGAACCTCCTCTGAATCCATAGAGGTACTCTAACTACTATACCACAACTCCCCTCGAAAAATAATCAACATTCTGATAACGGGCGGCATCGGATGAACTCAGCCAGAGCTGTGATGCTGATGGTATTTTCCTTTCAAGTAGAGAGCAGAGATGGCAATAAGTGCTAACTCCGTCCAGATGCTTTTTTTTTTTTTTTTTCAATGTTCTGCTTGTTTCACTCTGAAACATATGAGGAATATATAAGAGGGTTACTGGGGCAACGAAAACCCTGGACCGTCCACTAGTGACCAACTGTCAAAAGCAATGGAGGACAAGCAAATGTAGGGATTTGACATTTGACACGGTAACAACAATGTTATTTACCTGAGAAATAGTATGAATGTCTGAGGCAGAGAGAGATGCTAAATGAATGTGTGGATGTTAATACGGATGTTTTGTTTGCTCTGCAGTGGAACGTTCCAGACTGGGCTGCAATTATCTGTGACAGAGGCTTTCGCTCTGATGTCGTTGTTAAAGGGAGCTTATGAAACTTTTCTCTGGTCCTTTCTTTCTTTGTCAGAGATCTCATTGTGAAAGCCTGTAGAGTTACAGTGCAACACACCAGGGAGGAAATACTGGACACAGCGCTAATGCCTTTCATCTTCACAGAACTGGGAAGAGCTTCCTGTTTTTTCAGCGGACACACTAATTAGCATGAATACAAACATGCACTTAGCCGAGACAAAGATGTGAACAGATGCATTCTGGCGTACACGCACGCACGCACGCACGCACGCACGCACACGTATAGACATCAGTGTGCACATGAACACAATCAGTGAAAACACAGCGAGCCGGCAGGCCTAATTCATTTTCAGCATGCCAGCTCTTTAGAGTAGGTGTAGGAAGGGGACGCTGCCACCACTTCCAGCATAGTTTTTACCTCATATTTTCTTTACTTTGAAGTGGCATAGCTAAATGAGCTTTCAAATCTCTGTACGTTTCACTACCGCAGAGACATACGACCGTAGTTGATAGGCGCCACTTACATTCAATTATCTTTGTTCCACTCGCACACGCAAACATGCAAAAGCGCGTCGGTTATTTCTGTGCAGGAGAGAATTGTGACTCTCATTACCAGCCCATTCTGCACACGGAGGCACTGCTTCAGAGCGCTCTATCTAAAATTATGCAGATACCGTGCAATCCTGCACTTCACATACATCAAGTAAAAAGATACACTGAAATCCTTTGGGGGTGTAGAAATAATGATGGAAATGAAATGCTTCGTTAAGCAGCAGCTATGGCTTGGTTTTGTCAGACATCTGACGATGAATTCAGACGTTCCTTTATGTATACAGTCGGCTTGGTGAGAGATGCTTTGCATGCATTAAATATTCCTAATTCATCTATCGGTTCAACTGTCACAATATTAAAATGACTAGAGCAAAATAAATGGATGTTTTATGTTTTCATGTGTTCCGTGCTGGTGATTTATCATTGGGGTAAATCAAATAACACCACGGCGAGCTAGCCAGAATGCTAAGCTATGGGCTGATTACTTATTTCTAAAACGTTTGCCTTTTTTATGAGGTACTCTTACTGCCAGTCATTCAACTACATGTATTTTTATGAAATCAAAAAAAATTATGTACATTTTAATACCAGTAAATACTAGTGGAATACTGAAGATTTAATTTGTCTCAGCTGCTGCCTTCAAAGGGATTCATGTTTACAGTGTTCAAAAGAAGAATCCATTAAAAGGGGCCCCTCTTCAGGTAATGACAACCTCGTAATTGGAGATTTTTGGTGAGACCCTTGTATTTCCTACTTTAAGATACTTCTTAAACCTTGATAAGTCATTAGCCTTGGTAAATTTTAGATGGCAAAAGTTACGTAGGATCTGTGTTCTTGTGGCTTACAGTTAGCATTAACACATGTTAGCAGTAACACTCAAACACTTACCATGCCGTAACCACAACCTCGCAAGTTCCATTTCAATGGTGCAATAGATTTCTGCGGTTTCTTTTAATCTGAGAATGAATCCATGATGTCGAGAATTGGGCTTTAATACAATGTGTTGTCCTTTTTCTTGTCAATAACAGTAATTCATTATGATTCAGGCTCTGTGTTTGAGGTCATTGTCACGGTGAAAAATTAATTCAGGGCAGATCAAATGCCTTCCCGATGGATTTGCTTGATAGATAAGAATTTGAACATCTGAAATGTATATAAACATATTCAAAATCACATACAGCAAACAAACGCACAATATCTACTAACACATGTTTGGATTCAGTCCATACAACCCAACCCCATCCCCATACTCAAGAGGACAATTCCCTCCACAGATGTTAAATTGAATTTCGTAACAGCAACTCTAGAAGATTCCGCCACTTTTACCAACCCCACCTCATCACAAAACCCACCTCCACATGGCTCTTGGCACGGATCGGGAGCTCCACTGTAGTGCCCGCATTCTGGACAGGGCTCCATCACATCTGTGCTGCTCAGCCTCCTGTGGCAGCTCAGAGGGGGACACGTCAATAAATCTCACCATTACATGACGGGGAAGTGAAGTGATGGACGAGAGAGTAGCAAACAATTTGAGAACGAACAATACAACCCATAATGGTCTTAATAATCATACATGTTCAAGGAAGCATCAGCACTCCACATCCAGTCTAAACCCTCTCTTTCACTCCCTTTACAACCAGTACAGATCTTCTCTGTGTGTGTGTCTCCGTCTTAGTGCCTTTGACAAGTCTTTCCACTCCAGTTTGCTCTACAACAACTTCCACAGAAATAATTCAAATCCAAACGTGGTAATACAGTCACTAAGTGCAATTATCATCACTGATGTGTGGAGTGACTCATCCTGAGTTTCTGCGATGCATCTGTGCACTATTGCCAGTTAATGTCAGCCCACTGACTCATTCTTGCACTCTACCCACTCAAGAAAAAAAAAAAAAGAGTCAACTGCTGGATTCAGCTCCCAGTAAGATGAAATCTCTCAAAGGACAGCTTGAACGTGATTATCCGTTGACTGGAACAGTTCCTGGAATACATGATGCTGTAACTCACTGACTTCAAGTTGAAACGTGGGTTTCACTTGGTGCATGTGAGGGCACACACACACACACACACACATATACACAAAGCAATTACTATGTCTTGTGTGTGTTTTGACTTTAGGCAGTGGTGTTTTCTTGTATAACGAAGGCTTGAAGATGACCTCTGAGGGAAGCATTTGGCAAGTTTGTGACCAGATCTTGATACCACTGCTCTTTCTCATCTGTCTGACTAGTCTTACAAAGCAAGCCTTATCTACACAGAGCTGTATCAGCGCTGGAGAATGGTCTGGCGGTACCAATTATTATCCTGGCATCAAGAGAAAGTGGCTCCTTGTTTGTGTTTCTTTAAACTAATCATCCTGGATGTCATAAGCTCTGGATGCCCTGAAGTTTGCCTTGAAAAGTAGCGTCAGGGCGGAACTTGTGCTAGTGGAATATTTGCCCACTGACAGATGTGCCAACTATATGGGGCTCTTGATCTAGCGGTGGCCAATGGTCAATCAAAGGTGGTCCAAGGAAAAAAACAAAACAGTCAAACTGACACTGATGACAAAGGCCCGCTAATACCTGATGCCACATAGACGCCGAGCGACGGGTGACATGTGCTGGCATGGGTCGATCCAGGAGATTGTTGAAAAAGTGAAAGTTTGATAGACAGGTGTCAGAACAGAACATCCTAAGGGACAGCGTTGCCACAGACCAGCCAGGACACCCATGCTGAACCATGTCCACGGATGGAAATGCAGATGTCTTCTACATCACGTAGCCGTGCATGGTTTTGTTCTGGAACATCACCAGGAAGAAGGAACCCCCTTGCTGTTGCCATGAGGTTTGCTTGGTCTGCAACAATGTTCAAGCAGTGTTGAAGTGTGAAGTAACATCCACCTAAATTCAGGACAGCATTAGTCCCAGATGATGATGATGATAGTCCTTGGTGAGACCTTCAATGAAGTGCTAGTGCTGTGGTTGTGGTCTGTGGACCTTGTGAAGACAAAGGTAGCTAAAGAGGAAACAGATCTGTGAATTACTCCACCTCCACAAGATCATGATCGCGCATCACGTACCAGCAGCCTTCAGCCACACAAGCCCGGGAACTGCTACATTCGACACCAGCCGGCACCATCAAGGCCTCCTGGATTAAGACAAGATGGAGGGACCTTGGATTGCCACTTTGGATTGGCTTGCTGCAATGTAGCTCAAGGTCTAGGCAAGAAGGGGAAGATGATAATAGTCCCATGTGCACGTGTTTGAATTAAAAGGAAGTAAGCTAATGTATAGTTTTCATATGCATCATACACACAGCCTTCTTTGACAAACCTTGCTTCACAAACACACTGCAGCTACAGCACTTCACAGGGCTAATATAGTCAATGGTGTTCCAGCTTGTTCTTTGATTACAGACCAGTGTGTGCTCTCCACAGTGTCCATTCCTCACTGACATTTTTTCCCTCTCGTTCCCTTCCCCAACTAACTGAGGGAATTAAGGCAGAGACAAATAAAAGCGCAGACAAATTGCAGAAGAGAAATAAGAAGCAGAGGGAGGGAGAGAGAGAGAGAGAGAGCGAGATGGACCCATGGCAAGAGGGACATCAAGGTTGTGAAAGAGATGAAAGACAATAAAGGAGAGAGAAGACAGGAAGTTAAAGCTAGCGAAAGAGAAGTGAATAGGGTGTGATGGATGTTGCGGGGAAAAAAAGGAAGGTAAGCACGTTCTCCAGCTACCGCTCCGTCAGACACTCAGCTGTGCTGCAGGAGTAGGCGGCGGGTGAGAGGTGTGTGTGTGTATGCGTTCTACATAGAATACCTTATGTGTGTATGCCGCATGTACCATGAATCTGGGGACCAGCGGGGGGGTTGACAGATTATCTGTCGAGAAGCAGGCTGGAGGGTTCTCTCTCTCTCTCCTTCTCTATTGCGCTTCTCATTTTCCTCAGTCACTCACTGGCTCGCTTCTTTCTGCGACGCTCAAGGTCACTGCAACACTGCCAAAGTTTGGAAGGTACATGATACCAGGAGCTTAATGGTGAGTCAGCACTTTTTCTACTCCTCTGCTCGTCTTTAACTGCCAGACTGGCACGAAGCCAAGTTTAAATCGGGTTTTATATGTCCGATACATCCTTTTTGTTTGACACAGCTCACGGCATTATGGGTAGAAGTATAGTTTGTTAACAAATAATAAAATCTGCAGTTGAATCGTAACTTTACAGATGTTTCTGCATCATTTCCTAATCTTTGTATTTTCATAATATCCAGTTTTGACACCATGAGCACCGGTTCCAATCCGAGAACAATTAACTTTCAATTTAATTCATTCTAGCACACCTTACTGTTTTATTACACACGTACAGAGAGTGCTCGCTAGTAATTTGAGTCTCAGTCACCCTCTGTCTCATGAAGCTGTGATACTGAGAAAATGGGCCTGTAGAAAACAAAATTATATAAAAATAGGATCATTTGTAACACACTTGGTTGAAGTCGAAGGGTGGATTTTGAGGAGGAAGAAAAAAATGTTCAAAAGGACTAATTATAAATAATAAACTACCTTCTAGTTGTGCACAGCAACAGAGGACTCCAACAGGCATGTTTCTGGACCCCTTCGACTTGGCAGGACAACAGACAAAAGCCTCAATGTCAACCAACCCCAATACCAGCACAGAGCCAAAGGGAAGAAAAAAAAAGAAGCATAACATGTTGGATACTTAAAATGTAATATATCATTCTCAAATTAGTCGCAGTATTGTTGCCCAGCAACATTAAAACCGTGCAGAGATCACCAGTATTGTCTTGACTGTGACAGTAAAGTCGCTTGAGGTCAATAACATTAGGACCACCTCTTCCACAAACCTTCTTTGTGTTATTATAGGATCACAAGTGAGCACTGGTTATTTTACAATCATCCACTGTGATAAAGCTTGTAATGTATTTATAGTACTACACTGTGCAATGAACCAATTTAACCCTGATAAACTATAGATAGAAACAGAAATAATGTACAAGCCAGAGACCTAGAATATCTATATCTCACCTTAAATGTTAGGCACAGACAAATTAGTGTGATTTAGCTGTGGACAGCTATCACACTGAGCCAAGATAGGTAATGAAATATTCATTGACGCTAGTGTTTCTTTTGGCATTCAGCCTTTACATCAAAATGACTTTTATTTCCCTGCAACAGAGTTTTGTTTAGTGAACCACATGCTTATAAAAAGCCAATTGTACTGCTAAAGTCCAAGTCACTGTAATTACTTATTTTGTTATCAGTATACTATATATTGCTTGTTTTGTTTTTTTCTCCAACACGACATTTCTTCATTTTAGTTTGGAACATTTCATTTGTTTCAGGTTATTTTGTTCTGAATTCTGTTGTATTACAGTTTGAGAACAGAATTCTAAAAATGTTTAATGCAAAACAACAAAAGTATTTCAGGTATGTATCCTATTAGTGCCTTCGCATAGATGTTCTTTGGAAAATATCGCTGCTTAGCCTGCAACCAATAATCGTTCTTCAATTGATCAATCTGTTGATTACTTTTGGATTGATAATTTTATGAATAGCTGAGTACTCCTTAGGTTAACTATTATTAAATTATAAAAGAACTGCAATCTATGAATGAAACCCTCATTTCCCACTTTAACTTTTATCTTATGATACTATTCATGAAGTTCATATTAATCTATTTAGCATCATTAATTAGCAAATGCTTTGTTTAGTATGATTTCACTTTAGTGTGTTTTAATTGGACCTGAATTATTTGTCATTTAGTAAATTTAAGTATATCTTCCTATATAATGGGAAAACAATTCTCCAGCAAATGATAATATTCTCTAGTCCACAATATTGGTTTTCAGAGCCACGTTTTTGTTCAAAGACAAAAAAACATTTTTGAAAGCTTCCTTCACACCATTGATTGTCTGTCTTTCCACTGCGGTCTAAAGATTCATGAAGATCTGGACAGTCAGTCAGCTGAAGTATGAAAAAGGACGACTACAAAGAGAAGATTGCCCTTCTCCACTCCACTCCAGTAGGTGGTGGTAACATATAAGAACAATGTGTTACAGGTGTTATTATTTGTCCAACACTTTGGCAACAGTAAGCATGGAGAAGATTAAAACTGCGTTGGTGTTGATCATGATTTATGACTTTGCAATTACTGCTCGTCTCTTTTTATTTATCCCATCTGCAAAGTGAATTAAAAAATTCTTTCACAAACTGTGGTTCAAATAAAATGGCCGACGTAGTTGACGCGTCACGAAATTTTACAGTGCTGCGAGCCACAGACCAAAATTCCTGTGTATTGTAAAAGCACTTCTCCCCAAGAAGTAGATTTCTGCGGAGTAAAATAATTCACTTGCAACTTTATCTATACCGCGGTTTCTCCAGAGGAAACACATCGAATACTTTGAAGGTTCCTTGTCCCTTGAGACATTTTCTGTGGTGAAAATGCAGCTTTCACCCTGCTTTTGCACAGTTTTGACGCCTTTATTCATCCTTTAAGGGTCTGTCGCCAAACACAAAACCGTTCTGAAGGAAAATATATATCATACAAGAATTCACTGAATTTGTGACTATATCCATGTGCATTTGTCTCTTTTGGCTTGATGTCAATAAGACCAGCATGAGCGCAAAGCAATTTTTCTGCAGACAACTACAAGTGTAAACTGAACCTAAAATGAGGTCAACCATTAATTGCCAGAAAAAAGAAACACGAGTACACCAATGACACATTCCCATGACTCCCTTTCTCCTTTTCTTCTCCTTGGTTTTCATATTTCTCAGTCACACACACTTCCTCTGCCTCCCTCTGTCTCACTGTCTCTGTCTATGTAGTCCAGCCAACCACTGTGAGTTTTGTGGGATTCCTGTGGCTGAGTCATCTTGCGCTCCGTATCATCCATAATATCGTCTTCCCAAAACTCTCCCCCGAGTTGGCTGCAATTGGCTTGGCATGAAAGGAGAGAGAGAGTGTGTGTGAGAGGAGAGAGAGAAAGAGAGAGAGTGTGTGTGTGTGTATGTATTTTCTGAAAGGGTGATTGGAGACCCTCTTCACATCTAACCCTCACTGAGTCCGGGAACAGCCAAAATAGAATCAAATGACCCTCATCCCAACCCTCTCCCCAGACCAGCTTCCCAGCAAGAAGCCAACTGTACTCTCGTATGGTCCCGCTCTGTCCAAATTCTTTTGTATTACAACTTACAGAAGCTGTAACAGGGATGGCTGGTATAAATGGGCTAGCAATTATTGTTTTAAATAATTTACAATCAATTGTTTTAAGTTTTGGTGAAACCAAGGGTAGCAACAGCATCAAATTGCCAAAACAATATCTCTAAATGGGCTGATTTATTAAAACCCCAGCAACCCCGGTCCACTTTCATTCCTTTAAATCTTGTAAGTGATTGACAGGTGTCATGCCACGGCTCTGTCATTCACCCTCAGGTCACTGGTCATTGGTGAAAAGTGCTGCTGGTGTCAGAGTGGGAGTAGGGAGAAGAAGTTCAAGTATGGCGGCGTTAGAATGACCGTGATTTCTAATCCATTCTCCTCAATGTCTTTGGAGGAAAAGTTGGTTAAGTTAAGACACTGGAATCACATCAGCCAAGCGATGTTAGCAAATAACTAAAAGGGACAAACAGCAAAATCATACGTTTTGTGTTTCTTGGTTTGTAAGAAAGGACTGGCTAACGGCAGGTGCAGCCATGAATTCACTTTTCTGTTTTCCGCCCTGGCTTTTTGGAGCGTAAACCACATCGGAAAAAATGCTGATTCAGCAATGTGGGCCACATGGTTAAATAGTACAGTGGTCAGTGATACTGGCAACCACATGGGAGGCTGCGGTTCAGTCCCTAATTAGTACAAAAATACATCTGGTAAGGATCCCACTGAAAATTTATTTCTATTCCATAGTGCAGCGTGGCTGTCATAGATTCAGTAAGTTAGGATACCCAGCTCAAGCTACATAATTGGATTTTTTTTTTTTTTCATTTTTTGTTAATATTTGTCAGTCGTTGGACTTTTTTATTTGGTGCATGAAATCTCTGTTGACTCTGTTAAAAAAAGTCTGAAGTTACTGAAGTGAAGAGTTCTGGTTTTAATTAAAATGCAGCTAATTGGGTGTAAAAGGGAATAGTTCCATCTCTAGCATTGTTTTGGTTTATCATTACCTTTGTTTTTTTGTGTTTGCATACTGTGATATCACAGTATATTCTACTGTCTCGGGTACAAAGTGCACAACCTTTTAATTCAACAAATTAAATGAGAAGTTGAAAATTTTCTTTTGATTTGGGTCGCAGCTTGTTATTTAAGGGGTGATCAAGGGGTCCTGAACCCAGACCAGATGGGAAGAACCACTGATACAGAGCACTGCATTTGTTAGCATACCCACCAAATTTCACCACCAGCCGCTACTAATCTGAAATATATTCATGTAACTGGTACAGCTTCATTTATAACAGGTAGTTCTCACATGAACATCCCATTATGGCTCTTCCAAAAAAAAAACAACAATTCAGTGTCCCTTAAATCAAATTCCTCTAAGAAAATATTGATTTAGTATTATTGCATTGATATTGCATGAGATTAAGAGAAAGTAAATTCGGCTTTTCATTCCTAACCTGCTGTAGTTTCTACGACTGCTTTTTTCCCACTCTTAAACCCAGTTTTCTAACACTCACACGGCACCTTTGCCATGGTCAGCCATTTCCATCCTTTACCAAACACTTAAGACTAGTCTTCCCAATTTCAAAGCTTCCGTAGTTTTCCCAGTCCAAAGCCCTTACACCTACGTCAACGCACCCCTTGTTCCCGAATGTCAACCCGCAGCCAGCTTCACCACCAACTCACCCCAGAGCTAAAATCCTTAATCCCAGCCTATCTCTAGTCATTCATTCCCGGCCAAGGCCGCAGATGTTTTAGCTGGCCACTCTCACTCTCTCACAGTTTGGGATAAGACGTCCAAACTTTTGGCAGGGTGGTTCCTTTAAAAGACAAACTGGTACTGCCAGACAAAACTTAATGTAAAAGCCTCATAATTAAATACATCAGACAGACGTGCATGGTGCTGAAATAATGTGAAATATGGATATGGCTGCGCAGGGACCTCCAACAGGCCAAGTTTAATGTAGTTATATAGACAGCAAGAAACCAAAGAGGTAAGAATGTAAACTGGGGAAAAAACTAGCAAGAGCTAGCCCGTCTGTGATCCAAAATGATCACGCTCTGCCAGTAAGCAAAACTGCCAACCAGTTAAAAAGGCCAGACACTCATTGTGACAACAGGTTTCCCTATTCAGTTTTCCATGGAACCTGTCGCTGCATTCCACTTTCTGTAACCGCTCTTGACTCACGGACCGGTCAGGTTATAGGAAGTTAGTCATAAGAACACCCGCAGACAGATGACTTTTTAGCGGGCCTCCTAACAATAGCTCACTCTCAATGCAGCTGCAAGTCTTTTAGGTTTCTGAAGCTCCTTAATCCTCCACAAAAGAGATTTACTATCGGCTCTGCTACGGAGAATTCGATTTCATTTAAGAAATTACTTCCTGAAAGCACCTTCAGTACTTGTGACCTGTGTTTCCAGAGGTACTAAAGAAAGAACTATTAAGCTCAGCTCTGAGCTTTTACCAGACTAACTTTCCGCAGTGGATTAATAGTATTTGTTCCGTGTCTTTGTATTTTAAAGGTCAGACAAACAAAAATAAAATTTGACCTAAGGAGAGACAGAGAGACAGTTTTTTTTCTGTCTCAACCTACTCCATTGTTATATAGGTTCGCAATTTTGGAGTTCCTGGCTTCACATAACTCTGTATGCGTATGTGAGTCAATTTATTACTGTGGGAACATCTGTCATCGTTGATGTGTTTGCAAAACTTATTTCCATATTTTTCATATTGGTTCGCGTACAGTGAAGTGTTTGAACTTTTGGTGTTGATTTTGGAGAGATGATGCTGTGTGTGAGAAGACTGAAAAAAAAGAATTTGCCAACAGGCCATGGATTTCTCTAAAAAAAAGCCATATTGTGTATATGTGCCATCAGCCAAAGCATTAAAACCACTGACAGAAGTAAATAACATTGACCTTCTTGTGACAATACGATGTTCTGCGGGGAAACTTTTGGACCCAGCATTCATGTGGATGCTACTTAGACATGTACCACCCACCTAGACCAGACCAGACACCCCCAACCCACAGCAATGACACAGGAGGATGCAGCCTAAAACGGGCACACACACAAAAACGGATTAGGAACAACTCAAAAACCCGTTAAAACAGCACAATGTGTTGACCTGACCTCCAAATTCATTGGATCCCAAACCGATTAACTACCTGTGGGATACACTGGAACAAGTCTGAGACATGTCCCCTCAACCCATAGGACCCAAATGCCCCAATTAACAACATTCTGTCGCCAGACACCAGAGGACACCCTCAGAAGACCCATGCCCATTCTCTGATGAGTCACAACAACTGGTTTGGAGGCACGATGGGGAACTAGAGAATATAATAATAATAATAATAATAATAATAATAATAATAATAATAATAATAATAATAATAATAATAATATAATTTATATCATAATGTTATGGCTGATCAGTATATCTTAAAAATAAATTGGTTTAGCGTGTGTATACTCATGGCTATAGTGAAGCTTCCATCCATTTTTGAAGCTGTATGTATTTTTATTTACTGGTACACATTCAAAATGATGGCCCTGAACAAAGCTGTGTGGAAACAAGGTAACAGTGTTGCTCAAGTAACAACATGCAGATTTCATAATGAACAGCCGACCCCATCTAACACATGTTATCTCTGAGCAATATTAGCTTTTGGGAGATTATCACAGTGGAATACATAACAATCTGGAGGTCAGCTGGCATTGCCAGTTCTGAAGCAGGAGGGAAAATACAAAAATCTTTGTTGGGTTCGCTCATGCGCCTCCTTATCAAATTCCGTCAGTCTACAGAGAAGTTGTGTCAGAACTCACTATCGCCAGGCTTAAGTGATTTAGTCCAGAGTGCATGCAAGTCTGTTAGCGCAGAGATTATTAAGTCCACTATCCCAGGCGTAAGAAAATGAAAATTGTCTGCATGTGGAGGGCTGAAGGATTGCCAGAGACCTCTCCTTTTTAGCTATTCTCACAAATTAACTAGACAATGTGTCAGTGTTGAAGAATTATGTTTGTGTGAAAGGTAATCAACGGTTTAATCATGTTTAACTGGGTGCTTTGGAAAACCTAACTACCAATATGTCTGCATAGAGTTTCGGAGCAGACCTCTTATGGGCAGGATGAGCGATGGACTGTAGATGAGCGCCAGTTAATACGGAGCCAAGCGTGGTTTAAACAATAAATGTGTGCAAAGACGATTGCCTACTGTTGCGTGGTGAGCTGAAAAGTGCAACTGGACAGCAGTTCAAGAAGAACATGTATGTTACCTGTATAGTTCATAATCAATTTTTTTGTCAGTGTCATGTATAAATTCCCGATCTGCCAGTATTCCTCCTACTACTATGTTAACCGCAAAGAAGAGAAACTCATTCAGGGATGTACCTCCACAAGAACATTACAATTATACTGACTAAGGTCTATCCAAGCACTAAAAAGTCAAACTACTTGTGTGGGATGATAAAAAAAAATAAAAATTCTGTATTAAAGTTGAAATACAGTTGAGGAGTTTTAGTTCCTCCATATATTTTCTGTTTTTTTAAACAAATACTTGCTGCTTTTAAATGAAAGCTGGCAGAGAGAAAGCAGGAAGGAATGGGAGGCAAGGAGAAAGAGGGAGAGACCCGCTGAGAAGAAATAGATATGGAGCAAGCGCGAATGTGAGAGGGAGGAGAAGTGAGGAGAAATGAAATCAATAATGAACGGCTCCATAACAGGAACTTAATCAGAACAGCAGGTCCCTATATTGCTCCTGACTAGCGCACGCATCACCGCCGTCGATTCAATTTACTCCCCAAACCCTGGAAAAATAAATAAAACATGGAAAATAAATTGAGACGCTCATTCAAATTCATTAGAACCCGTCCCTGTGTGCCTACAGTACATATTATTCCTTGAAGAAGTAGAAGAAGTAAAATGGAAAAAAAAATGAAAATATGCCAATAGCTCGGCATTGGTTTCTAGGAGAGAATAACGGTGAGGGTACTAAGTTATAACCACCTCCTCAAACGCCACTGTCTTTCCTTTCGTGTGCCCACAGACTCTCATTATGTATACAAATATGCATACCCTATTCACACACTATAATGACAATCTGTGCACACATACTTTGAGATTAAATACACACATTTGCAAATAAATATATATCCTGACACCCACATGTGCAACACTGTGCAAAAGTCCTAGGCATCATACATAATGTGGAGATGCTTTCAGGCACAATGCGATGCACCGTGTTTAAAGCTACAGTGAAGAATGTTTCGCTCCCCCTTCAGGCAGGGAGCGCAATTACACAAATGGTAACAACACATCTGTATGACTCACATCGACAACCCACACAGATGGTAATCCATGTTTATCCTTTACTTTGATTACTTTCATACTGTCTTCTCTTCTTTTTACATAAGAACGCTTCCTATATTCTGTTTCATTCTTCTGCAGTGCAAGAGGTAGTGGGCTCATATAACAACAGTTACATTTGTACAGTACTTTCTTTTGTCTGCTCGAGGCTACCCCTAGTTGCTTTAGGCTATTCTGTCTCTCTTCAACACTGGCAAGCAATCACTGCTTGGGGACACCTGCACAGTGCACCAGCATGGGGATCTCACTACAGACACCAGTTTTAAAACTCTAGTGAATTGCAAAATACAGGGAGATGACAACAGTTGTATGCTTGGGCTTGTTAAGCTCCAAATACAGAATGTGGGACCAGTCAGACTTCTCCTTAATAGTTTTAGCATGGCAGATTACAATCTACACATCTGAAGTGCTTAGGTTTTTTGGCACAGTACCACAATTGCAAGCACCTTTTACACAAACACAACTCTCCACAGTCGTCCAATTATATGAAAAAAACAAAACAAAAAGAAAGGATCAGGTTCAGGAGAAACAGTGACACCAATAGTCCAAAATCAGTGAAAGGCAATGTTGCGTAAAAGTGCAAGCTGGGTTGCTTGATGACGTGGGGAGCCAGACCGTGGGTGGTGGTCGACCAGGCATGGGAGTTCTGTTCTGATGGGGGCGTAGAACTGGTGTTTTAATATTTTCGCCTTTTCAGCCTGTATGATTGTGTGTTAGCAGCACATGCATAATTCCTTTCTTACTTCTTTTCCCACTCTGTCTTTCACATGCATCTTTCTGTCTCCATCTCTCACTCTAATGTCATAACTCATCCCCCCTCCCTTCTTCTCTCCATCACTACTGAGCTCCCAATCTTCCAGACAGCTTCATAATGGCTGGCACCTCCTCAACACTGGGTCTAATTGTAAGATGAACGAGTTTATTTGGGCTTAATCCATCACCCTGTCACCTGAGGAGAGGAAGAAAAGACCTAGGATGGGGGTGGGGGAGAGGCGGTGGAGGGTAGCAACAAGGGCAGAGGATGAGAAGAGACAGGAGAACACGATCAGAGAGAGGCAGAAGGGCAGATAAGAGGTAAGAGAAACAAGTAAAATAGAGAATGGCACAAGAGTGACTCTACTGAGGGAAGGGGTGTTCGCTTACACTGTGAACTCTATGAAATACCTGACATGTGCTTCACTCACTGACACACAAATACCTTTTAAACCTTTAATTATGTATATTTAAATAGCTCAAGTAAAAATAATTAGGGCTTGCCTATGAACAAAAATGCTATTCTGCGGTTTACCTGAGCCTGACCGTGTCCCTGCGTTTAATATGAGTGGTTCCAATGGGAATATTACTCTGAACCTTGACAGCAACACAGGCATTCCTCCACTACTTAACTGCTCCTTCATGCAGAGGGAACCACGGTATCTGAAAACTTGTGGTGTCATTACTATAGTAATTCATTAATAAACATTGTAAGTCAGTATTAAATGGGCATTTTGGAGCAACAGCTTGGTGTCTCAGTTGGCACAGTATATTCCTTTAATGAGGAAAATAAAATTCTAATTATTTAGCAAAATTTCATGACAAAAAAAAGAGTATATTGGTAGGCTCACTGCAGGCAGCAAGGGACACTGAAAACTACTCATGTGACATCAAGACTGGTCCCATTGGCCCAAAAGGGTTCTTAAGTGCTGTCTATCCCACCGTCAACATATAAAGTTACGGAGTTAATCATGTGTCCCAACATGTTTACCAACTAAAATCTCAGGAATCATTAAGAGTGGTATTTTTTCTTACTCAACGGCCTCTTGAGAAATGATCATCACCAAGTGCACAGACTACCAGTCTGAATTTATCTTTTTCTGACTCACTACCAGATTAAGGCGATTTTGGGGATTTCTCAAGGCATAACTCATAAACAACATTTGTCATGTACTTATAAATGGCCTGAACAGTGTGGGTCAATACAAGTACTGTACCTGCATCTTGGTGAAAACTGTTCCAACAGAAGCTGTTGACGTTGGGCCAAGAACAAATTCTCCCGTCTATTTGACTTGGTGGAAGGAGTTTTGCTCGCATGGATGTACTGAATTTTGTTTTTATTGGTGCCCTACGAAGTCCCTGAGTCCGTTAGAGTCCGCCAGAGTCGTTTTTGTCCCATCACACCTTCCTGATGTTAAAAATGTCATGGCTGTGTTCTTACGAAACTGACAATCAGATGAGTGTCAAAGAAAGATTGTCCTAAATTATGTCTGAACCACTGCCACATCCGTTTTTCATGTGTGCCCCTTCAAAACAGTTAGACGCTTTTACATTGTACAGACCTTCGAACATATCTCGAGCTTTAAACTGCACCAACGTATTATTGCAGCTATTATTATTATTATCAGCAACTACTCTACTCTGCTCTCCCAGTGTTAAGACTCCTAACCATAAGACAGAGGGTGCTATAGGGCCGAGATAATCCATTCCAAGTGTAATAAAAGTCAAATCCAAGGTTTGGTTTGGTGTGTTACAGTAGTTTACGTTGTAGCCTGACATGTACCTCTCCAGAAATATTACCTCACTTCTTGGCAAAACATAGTGTGAAAACTGCCTTCTGATAATTATTTCCTAGTTGCCGGACAAGCGCATTATTCTTTTGACTCATGCCTTTTAATATAAACACTGACCTCCAACATCTTTTCTTCATTCTGCAACCAATCCAACATGATCCACTCATCTTCAGTCGTCATTGTTTGAAGTACACAAGGAAAATCAGCATAGTCACACAGAAATCACATGTTGGCAGCATACAAACAGAGTGACGTCAAGACGCCGCCATGCAGCTATAAATTCTCACAGCAACCACTTGCATAGGCTACGGAAATTTGGCGTGGGAGTCTAAACCAAGCTTAACGCATGGAATGGAAGTATTAGCAGAGGAGACAGCGCCAGAAACCGTGAGCAGACTTGCACTTAGTGTGAAGTAAGTCCAGGTGTACTCTCTGACTAATGGGTGCCCATCTGCCAATGAGAAAAACCGAACATATGGATCTCCTCGAGCGCTATGACTGCAGCAAGAGTGAAGAGTTGGTGGCACCGGTCCCAAAAAACTGATTTGCCACAGGTAGACACTGAGATTCTCCAGCACAGAGGCTGGAAATCTGCGGCTACAATCACTATCTGGCTGTGTCAGAGGGGGGAAAAGAAGCCAGCACCCTTACAGGGGGACCCAGTGAAACCGTCAGGCATCCAAAACTGTCTTCTTCAGTCCACAATGATGCCAGGAAACTGTACGGATAAAAAAGAATCAAGGCATCCATTCTTTCTTCGGCTGTCTAAACATTGCAGTCACCGCTTCAAGACTGTCTGAGTATCTCCCCAGAGTTACCCCCATGAGTGGAAAGAAAGAGAGATTGAGAGAGAGAGAGATGTATTACCTGGGAGAAAGGCCGAGAAAGGCTGTGTACTCCTGAAGAGCACAGTTTTGTTTGGATTTAACGGTCATAAGTTTCGGGTTTTATTATACAGTAGACGTCCATAAAAAGGGCATTTGCAGAGGCATAGTGCAAAACATAAGTTCTGTTTATGTGTGCTGACTATGAAAAGACATACTTTCTGTAAATTATTGAGCATGACCTCTGTCGATGTAATGCCTCACCTCTGTCGATGTAGTGCCTCATCCCTGTCGATGCAAAGTTGGTAGTTCAAATTCTTTAGGGTGTACTTGCCCCTTCCTTGTGCATGAACATTGCTGCCTGTTTATTTTGGCTGCAAGGTGTATTTTGAATAATTTATTCTTTGCGTGAGAAAAAAAATCTAACACACTAACACAGATCCATATTCATGTAACACTGAGTGAGCAGTCAGAAAGGTTTTTTAATGAACTTTGCTGAACTCCCTACTTTTGTGTATTGAGCAGCTCAGCGGAAAAGCAAGTTGGAAATCTCCTGTGTCTCAGTTAAATGCTTTATCTCATCCCTTGCCTAGCAACCAGCTATGAAAACACACACACCCAAACGGCCATGCAAGCATAAATTCACAAACTGAATCGGGCATGCACCTGCAGGCATACACACAAACACATCACTCATGCACATCCCCGAGTACTCTCATACACCCATACACTCACCCACATGTGTATTGTAGGTGCAGGCATACTACAACACACACAATTGCATTTTCCTACCTGCTTGGATTTAATCAGACTGGGGCTTGGAATTTAATTTGATCAGCTGTCAGTGCATTTATTGAATAAGCCAAGGCAGTCAGATATAAGTCTGCCTATTTTGTTGGTAATGTTTATAACAGCTCGAACCCCAACATCGTTGCAGTGTAGTCCAAGCAAAATGTGTTAAAGCATGTGAAAGGGTGGGATTCGGATGTAAACTATGTAAACATACAATTGTATTTACCAAGCAGATCTGGCTGAATTTTTAAACTGAACTTTTCCCAAAGCATCCTTCACTACCCTTGTGTTCATCACGCCTAAGTCCTTTAGGCCACTTGTTCCACATTTTGAAGGATGAAGTGCTGCTGCTTTTCACTTCCATTTACTATGAGGATTGGCAAATCTCTAGTGTCACCAACAAGGTGGACAATGGTAGCGAGGTAACTAACTGCATCTGAGACCTGAAAGAATTTCAGACTCCCGTGGCAAATATTGTCAGCTCCTAAATGTGCATGCTGCCGTGCAGAATGAACCTGCTGGCCCAATGTATTTCATATCCCCCTCTCACAATTACAACAATCACTGTAAAGGGATGACTTCCACCGGTTCAGTTTCACTGTTTGTTTTGGTAATGTCCTTGAGTTTATTTCTTTACTGTTTCCAAAGTCTCTGGTTAAACCTAACTCATTTATCCTTTGTTCCTGTTCTTGCAGACATGTTCAATTAAGATTGATGAGATTAGTTCTCATTATTATGCTACCTATGGAAAACAGTGATTACAGCAACATACCCTCCTGAGTATCTAGACCACTAACAAATCAAATAATACAAGGTGTGAGAGATAGTTATGTGCTATGTCCAGGATAACTTCTCCTTTCACACCAGTTTTGTAGTTTGTCAGAACACAGGTAAAGTGCTTACATCAGTGTTCTAGACTGAGGTTTGACAGTGACAGACAGAACGTCTCTAGCTACGACTTCAGATTCTGTTTTATCAAGTTAAGCTTGCCTCACATGAATCTTGAGATAATCTCTTGCCACTCTGGGGTTCCCTCCTGTGACTCAAGCTTAAAATACTGTAAATTTGTGACAGTATAATAAGGTACACTCTGTATTGCTATCATACCGTTTCATAAAACTTAATCCTATTTTCCAAATGAAATGTTTCTTGGCATCTTTAGAGAGCCGTAGGACCTCGTAACAGCCATTAAGGATGCTGTCTGTTTCGTGCCACATTACATACCGCCACTGCCACCAAGGGGCATGTGTTTGTACACTTTAATATTAACGTCTGTTATGTATGCAGGTCAACCAGTTTTTTAAGTTGATTGACATTCAGAATCTGTATATGTGTTGGTATTGGTGCCCATTGTGTTGTACCAACTGCACTTATCAGGTCACACTGAAGCAGCTTGTCATGAAGGTACTGTAGTTAGTACCTAATTCAAATGCGGGAGCCAGAAAGACAAGCAACTTGGAAAGTTCTGGCATCTGCTTCAAGTCTTAATCATTACAGGTCGCTATACACTAAGGCACAGGTATAATCTTTCTCTTGAATTTCCAAGAAACACGTCCGTGAAGAAACACATTTCCTTTGTTGGAACACTAGGAGGTGTAGTACATACTGTAAATTATAAGGAACTCAAATGCTGGATGAGGTAATGCAATGGAGACTGAGTCGGTGGCCCCATTAATAAAAGCTTTGCAATATTTATAGACACGCCTTTCATTATCTGAGAATGTCTGTAGTGGCATTACTGCTAATGGAAATGCTATAAACAGATAACTGGATATGAATGCAGAATGTTAAACTGTCACGCGACTGATGGGTTCAGAGACTCCTGGTGATGCGAACCGAACATTCCTTACTGAGGCGGTATCACATTAAAACCATTTAATTGACGAGAGGCGCGCGATGCATGTACACATGATGGAAGGCAACAGCGAGAGAAAGACAGAGAGAGAGGCTTTCTAGATGCTGGTGTTACCTGCTCAGCTATTCTGCTTCCAAGACAGGCTGTGCGATGGCGGTGCTTCGTCATAGAGCCGTCTCCTTTCACCGCTTCCTCGTTTCCTCATCCCAGCGCGCGGCTATTCAAAGAGAAATATAAATCATGGAAACTAGTTGTATGCAAAAGCAAAAATACCACAATTCTCAAGCGCATTGAACCGCGGATGCTAGACTGAGCAGTTGAATATCGTATTGAAAACAGTGACACCCCTAGTAATTACAGGAGCAAATCAACCAGGACGGAAATGTTTGAGACCTACATCTAAATATTATCCCACAGATAAAAACCCCCCAAAAATTCTTTGAAATTGCATATATTTTCGTGTCTCAATTCCACTGTTAAGGAGACAGCATGTGTCTGGTCCAATGTCCAGGTCTGCCAAGTACTAGCCAGTGTTGCTGGCAAAGAGCGAAATCTGTTCCAACAAATGGGATAATGTATAACACGTAACGATCAGTTGGCTCCAAATACTGTTTGTATAAGCCCCTCTTTGAAAAAAAAATAAAAAATACAACTGTGTTGTTCACACGCCATAAATTCACTGGTCCACAGTTTGTGTATGTGCATGAGTAAATGAGAAGAGACAGGGTGTCTGCGTTCGTGTGTGTGCGTTAAGACACCAGGGGGACTTTTACGATGGTCACGGCAGCCACCATGACGGAAACCCCGCAGTTGGCGTGGCTGCCTCGGCTCTAATTCTAGTATGAGGACTATAAAAACGACACTGCTGTCATGGTTTTATGTTGTGCAGCAGACGACCAGCATAGCAGCACGCGGAACATATGAGCGCTTCGTCTGGAAAGAGTGGGTCAGCGGTGGCCTCGTTCTGGCCCATTTGTGCTTAGTCAACTGAGGACACGTATTTGTCACCGAAGGGAGCCGAGCCAGATTTGTATCATGTGTGTCTCTAGGCTAGTGGAGTAGATCCACACAACAGGGTTAGGGTCAGTGACATACCTGCTTTCTCCTACGCAAGTTCACTTTTCTTTCAATGTCTTATTGTATTAAATGATTAATGTATTTGTATGAACAATAAAACAATTATTTTTATCTGCTTTAAATCATATGATGTGGCCTCTACAGGTGCTAAATTTAATTCACCCTCTTGTGCTCGTAAACAGCTGTGGAGTTGCATGACACATCACAAAAGCGCAAAAAAAGCACATTTAAAAGTTTTTAATGCCCTGATAAATCTCTGAGACAAGCTTTAAATGGAGTTTCGCCCACACGTCAGCTGACATTTATATAGCTATGTAACTGCAGCAAAATCATTTAATAAATGGAAGCGGGGGGGCATCCCAGCAGACTTGAATGCCCCCTCTGGGTTCTGGAGACTGAGTGGTGCTTCAGGATGAGCTTAGTCTGCTATTTATCTAGTCAGGACTTCATCTAATGCAGTCTCCAACTGTGGCGGTCGTTTTGTCTCACTTAAAAATCCCCATTTCCACTGATGGCCATTTCCACAGATTTACTTCTGAGTCGATGTATAAGCCAATGGTATTGTTAGATTTGCAATAAGTGCAAAAGCGAAAGGCAAAGAAACTCATAAATCTTTTCTCAATAAACATTTATTTTCACCTTAATGTCCATCTTTCTAAAAAAAAAAAAAAAAAATACTGTACAAGTCCGTTTGGGTTTCTATAAAGCTATGGGGTATGCCCTGACCTGGATGAATGACAACCATCACAGACAAGTGAACAAAGTGTTTAAAAGTTCAGGCTTTTAGTCTAGAAGAGCAATTATTTCGGCTGACACGGTACATCAAAAATGTTAAACAAAGCCTACTGGACTGTACTACTTAGTTGTTCAGACTTGACAAGTACTTCTCAAGTACAGCCTCTGGAAGAAGCAGGACGGCCATGCTAATGTGGGAACAGCAGCATACTTTCTGCATTCTGGGATACCTAGCAGCACCAAGTCCTCAATAAAATGGGCGATGGCAAGTACACACCTGGGTATTTTGACTGTACTTGGTCACGTGCATGCTTTAAATTGAAACTAAATTGAAAGTGCACAAGCATACAATGCATATTAATAAATGCTCTGTATAATCAAATCCACAAAGATCCTCAAAAACAAGTTTTGGTTTTGGTAGCCAATTTCCTCATTCATGAAACTTCTGAATTTTTATATAACTCACCTCTTAAAATTTTATTTAGGGTTGAAATGATGCATGTTTTGCTTTGAGTGACTGGTGGACTGCTAGCTTTCTGCCTAGACACCCGTCGTCGCTCACCTCTACTCCACTTTCAAATTAGACAAAAGAGTTAGGCAAAATCAGCCAGTATCAAAATGCCGACAACCGGAGTCGCCACACTGCTCAAAAGTGCTCACCAGGAATCCTTTGGATGATTTGTCCATCATTATGTATGGTCAATGGCTGCACACAGATGTTCAACAATTATGTTCTCTTATTGCTGACAGAAGCGGTAACTTATTTTCTATTGCTGATTATTCTGTGTTTTTAGAAAAGCCACCTATGGACTGGTGTTGAAATCCAAAAGTTTCCCAGCAGAATAGTCAGTGGTTTTAATATTGTGGCTGATTTAGTTTCAATAAGTTCAAACTGGGTGAAAAAGTGGCCAACGCAAAATGCTGCTGCTGAATTTTCGCTCGGCTTGATAGTCAGGTTGGTAAGAGTTAAGGGATTGCAGGTTGATGAATGAATGTCAAGAGACAGCACGTAGATTTGATTCTGTTATATTGTAAACTCAAGATAAATGATGAGTGATTAAATATGGCAATATTGTGATAGGTTTGTTTTGTGCCATACTACAGTATACCTGAATGGAGTGATATGCATAAAATAATAGAAAACTATTCTAACACAACAATGTTAGGACTTTTCAAAAAATGATAACAAGGCCTGTCTGACTGGCGTTCACTTGTTTGAGTTTTTTCTGCCAAGTCTGTTTTCTTATTTCTGTGTTCCAACATTGTCATATGCGGCAACTTCAAAATAAAAATGAAGACTATATTGAAATACTGATTAGGTTGAGGGGGTGTCCTGGCATATATATACGGCTCCTCTTTATAATTACACTTGCCTACGCCTTGACGTGTCTTAAGTTGATGTTTAAATGAAGGAAAGATGGCAATCTCACTTAATTAGAGACAAAGCAAGCATTAAGAGCATCACTAATGTCGCACGGTCTCATTTTCTAAAAACGACCAAGATTAAGCACCAACTTTCTTTTTTTTTTATTCATTTTTTTTCTTTGTATTCCTTTTTTCTAATCATGTGTGCTGGCTTGAGCATGGACAATGCTTGGGTGTGTATGATACTAATCAAAACACATCATTAAGGTTCTGTTTTTTTTGTTTTTTTTTTTTCCTTTTCTCAAAGTCTTTAGACAAGGGTCTGATCACGTCCTACATCCGGTCTCTGTGTTTTCATTAGCCGACCGGTGCTTAGAGAACATAGTAATGGCGACGACAAACAAAGCCAAATTATCGCTGTAATTAAGTTCTTGAATGGCAAGCTGGGGCGGGGAGGTGAAAGGAGAAGGAGGTGGATGATGATTTGGCTGCAATTCTTGTCTGCACTGTTGGAGATGAGTTATAGTGTACATACAGTCTAATTAGACTGAATAGCCCAATACCTCTTCATCCTTCCCTTCATTATACTTTTGCTTTCTGTATTTCTACCCCACCATCGCCTGCTATACATCCTAATGTTTTACTGTTCTCTTATCCGCTCTCCTTCTCTTTCTTTGTCCTTGGACTCACATTTTCTTCCCACTGGCTGTATCACTGTTGCACTCTTTTACCTCTCTCCCACGTGTGCCATTCGGCCTCCTCTGTTACCATCCAGCAACTCTGTCCAGCTTTCAGTGAAGCAGCAGGTTCCAAAATCCAGTATTTACCAGGACAAACACAAAATCAATACCCGCCCAATGCAAACACAGCAAACAGGCAGTTCGGCAGATCTGCCAATGACGTTGGCTCATGCCCTGCATCGGAGTTTAGCGATTATAGGTCTGAATAAAAACATCCCTTGTTTTTTTTTTTAAGAAATCTATCATAAACGCTCTCCTGTGCTGTACTTGACAACACTCAGTATATCTCTTCTAATGTAAGGCTACATGACAAGTTTAGTACTGCTACAGCTGTTTGATGCTTTACGAAAACAGATGTGAATACACCTGAATATAAGACCAATGAATTGAATTAAAGGTCTTTTTGGTCATTCAATAGCAGCAGAATCCAATGGATAGACCAGTGGCCAAACCGGCGCTCTGTGCAGAGCTATTTTGGAAGCACAAGGGAGACTTACGCAATACAATTTCAAGAAATATAAGTAGCTGAAAAAGGCATTCCCCACTATGTACGTATTTAGGAATAATACAACAGACAGTAATAAAAGCAGAACCAGTATAAAAAGCCATTGAATTGTGACATCCAGTAAGTCAGTGCCTGATCATTACCTAGGTGCTTTGGATATGAGAGGGAGTGAAGATGAGAATACCCTCACAATGACTCACCTTTATATAATTACCTTCTACCTTCTACATTAAACTTGAAGCACAGCTAGCCTGACTGTAAGTTCCATCTAATGGCCTTTTTATGGGATTTATGGGATTTTGGTTTGTGCAATTCTACACTCGAGCCTACAATGTGTAACCGACAAATTCATAACCACTTGATACACCTACAGTGGCAAGAAAAAGTGTGGGCCCCCAGATCATCAAACAAATTTAAATATTGCAAGAACCTAAGTCTAATAACTGGTTGGAACACCCTTAGCAACAACAAACGCAATCAAGTGTTTGCTATAACTTGCACTACTGTGCTGTGGAGGAATTTTGTCCCACTCATCTTTGTAGAATAGTTGTAATTCAGCCACATTGGAGGGTTTTCCAGCATGAACCACATTTGTAAGGTTATGCCAACAACATCTCAATAGAAATCAGGTCAGGATTTTGAATAGGCCACTCCAAAGTCTTTATTTTGTTTTTCTTCAGCCGTCCAGAGGTGGACTTGCTGTTGTGTTTTGGATCATTGTCCTGCTGCAGAATCCAAGTTTTCTTCAGCTCGAGGTCACAAACAGATGGCTGGACATTCTCCTTCAGGATTTTTTGGTAGACAGCATGGTTCCATTTATCACAGCAAGTCTTCCAGGTCCTGAAGCAGCAAAACAGCCCCAGACCATCACACCACCACCACCAGATTTTACTGTTGATGTTCAGTTTCTGAAATGTGGTGTTACTTTTACAGCAGAAGTAATGGGACACACACAAAGTTCAACTTTTGTCTACTATACTATACCATACTATACTCTCCAGAGTATTTTCCCAAAAGTCGTGGGGATCATCAAGATATTTTATGGGAAAACTGAGACGAGCCTTTATATTCTTTTTGCTCAGCAGTGCTTTTGGTCTTGAACTCTTCCATACAGGCCATTTTAGCACAGTCTCTTCCTGATGGTGGAGTCATGAACACTGACCTTAACTGTGGCAAGTGAGGCCTGCAGTTCTTTGGATGTTCTTGGGTTAATTATGCTCGGCTGGCCACTTCTGGGAAGGTTCACCACTGTTCCATGCTTTCTCCATTTGTGGATAATGGCTCTCACTGTGGTTCACTGGAGTCCCACAGCTTTAGAAATGGCTTTATAACCTTTTCCAGACTGACAGATCTCAATCACTTTCTTTCTCATTTGTTCCTGAATTTCTTTGGATCTCAATATGATGATAGCTTTTGAGGATCTTTTGGTCTATGCCACTTTGTCAGTCAGGTCCTACTTAAATAATTTCTTGATTGATAAGAGGTGTGGCACTAATCAGGCCTGAGTGTGGCCAAAGAAAATAAACCACAATTAAGTTGTGTTTTAACAGAGGGGACTTTTTCCACGCGGGGCCATGTAGGTTTGAATTATTTCCCCCTTAATAATAAAAACTTTAATTTGAAAACTGCATTTTTACGTTTACTAGTGTTAACTTTGACCAATATTTAAATTTGTCTGATGATTTAAAACATTATAGTGTGACAAACATGTCAAAGAAATGAGGAAGCGGGACAACACTTTTTCACACCACCGTATTTAAACCAACGGTATTTCTTTTTGCTTTCTTCAACAACCCTTCTTTTACCCCTTTTCTGCAAAATTTAACTCAAGTCCCGTTGCTACCCACACCTTTGATTTCTCCAAAAACAGTCAATACTTCATTGATACTTCAGTGCCAGCATTGTGGAGCCAGAACATCCGTGGGGGCCTGAAGCGAATAAAATGTGCCTGTTTAGTGTTTCTCCAGCTGGGCTGATCTGAAGCGACAGAAATTCAACCAACAGCCAGAGTGTCTCTCAGGAGACAAGAGGCTTCAGATGTCGGCAGCTCAACCATCGCTGCAGCTGTTAAAATTATCTGGATGAAAATGGCGCTAATCTGCTACCCTTCATGGGGACTTCACACCGATTTGGGGACATAAAAGGAAATAACACGCATTCCTCTTCTAACAGAGGGACGACTGATGGAAGAAGGCGACACATAGAGGGAGGTGAAAAGGCTAAAAATTGAGGGAGGGAGATGTGGAAAGCATAATAGCACGATCTCGCCTGCCGTTCCCAAAAAGGCAATCTGATTTCCCCAAAATGACTATATTGTTAGCGTTCATCCACCGGATGTGTGCATACACATGCTGGCAAATACAGCTACACAAACATACACACGCCTCTCGGCATTAACTACTAAGATGGAGTTTTCAGAGTTTCAAACACACTCTCCTGGCAAGGCATGTCAACTAAATCCGTTTTCTCATCAACTAAAACTGATTGTGTCGGCTGATCTAACAAAATCTCTGCTGCAACTAGGACATGAAGCTGAAGCTTGAACTCAATTCCTGCTGTTCTGTAAGCCCGACAATCACAGCGGTGTGCTTACACACACAATGGATCGTTTTTCATAATTATGCTGGAGGTGCATTATAAATCTTGTCATATTAGACCCCGTGACTCTTTGCACTCCTTGGGCTAAACAGTGTGGTTGTGTGGCTGATTACGACGGCTCGCTGTCACAGTTCATCGTTTTGTCATGGTGCGGTACACTTCCTCACAAATAAAAGCGAAACTGAAATGGAGAACAATTTGACAGCAGATCCTGCCACAAACATCAATAAATGCCAGGCATCACATATTTATGAATAATGTTTAATCTCCCTAAACTCTGGAGCTATATGGCGTATTATTGCAAAATGTCATCTTGCTTTTCAATAGCTCATCAGACTCAATGGGGGAAGTGTGTCATCATGTATGCTTTCAATGGCTTTCTCCCACAAGGCTGCAGATCTCCCTCTTCTTTCTCTGCCTCTATCGCTCTCAGGCTGGCTGACATTTAGACTGGAGTGAAGGCTGAAGGAAGAGGGGGAGTTAAAGAAAGGATTGTGCCCTGAAAAGGGACGGAAAGAGCCTTCTCTATCCTCTGAGGACTCGACCCGGTCGACCCCATCCGAAATCAAAATGGTCAAAGCTGCTATGTAATTCACAGAGTGGAGATTCTGAAAAACATAAGAGAGGAAATAGGTCTTTGTTTCGTACATGAGAAATGTTCAGAATGAATGGCCGCTGAGAACGTTATGCAAATCTGACACATTGGTGTTGAATCAGCACTTAAATCAATCTGTACAAGACAAAGTTTAATAGATACCTTTAAATCCTCGTAAGCATTCCAAGACTACATATTTTTTCTTCTCTGGTTTCAACTTGATCATCTATCTCAGATGCAAACACTTTAGGTTATGGCAAAATGATAATCAAAATGCACTAGAAATATATTGTACCACGCACCATATGCTGTACATAACTGCAGCTCATTAAATTATGCAGTGAAAACATCTGTGTCGTGTATTTACACACCTGCTTGTAGGCACTCCCTCTCGCAAAAGGTGACAATGACAAACACAACCTGAAGACAGCGCTTTGAATAACATACCCGGAAACTGCAGCGACACATGGTGCATTAAAATGCTTTGAAGAGAGACTAAATAAATCCTGAAATCATTTGCTTTCTGAATCTTTCAGATGTTTTTTCAGAAAACCCACTAATAAGAACAAGATTCTTGCCTCCCACTGACTGAAATGGGAAAAAGGCACAGAAGAGTTAGCAAGGGAAAGACAGACAGAGCTCTAAACCTTCACAGAATCACCACACTAGAGGATGTTTACCAGATAGACTGAGAGAAACGGAATAAAAACTGACTCGTAGATGCAGGCATGGCTTGAGGGAACTTGAGAGTGAGACATTATAAAGACCCAACTCGCACCATCAATGCATAGCTCATGTACAAAGTTAAACCATAATGCTGGCCAGCATGCTTATGCCCCAAACATTTTAATTACTCTGTGGTCATTGAACACCAGCCATTGCCTCGATGAAGATGGAAAGGTTTTGACTTTGGTAAGATGGATCCACACACACACACACAAAAAAACAACAACAAAAAGTCTCCTCCTACTGAAACATTACAGTAACGCCAGCAGAGCTGTGACAGTCTCTTGGCTTGCAGGGCCTTCCAAGGGTATTGGGTCTATCTTCCCATTCATCTTTTTGAATCACTGCATGCTCTCTCTCCCTTCTGCTTCACATGCTTCACTCTTCACCCTCCTCTGCTTCACTCCCATCCTCCATCTCTCAGTGTCCTCCCTACATCCTCCCCTCTCCACAGCCAAGAGACATCCAGCTTCTCATAACTCTTCATTAGAGCCTTCCCAGGGACCCGCGGCTGCATCGTGTAACCATGCAGAGTCCGACTGCAACCAGAGAGAGAGAGAACTGAGCCCCAGAGACAATTAGCTCAGCCTGGAAAATAACATCATACTCCGGCTCATAGTCTGTGTGTGTGTGTGTGTGTGTGTGTGTGTGTGTGTGTGTGTGTGTGTGTGTGTGTGTGAGTGTGGGTGCCTGCAGGACGCTGAAGCTGGCTTTGATTAAGGCCCCATATAGAAACGTGCTCCAACACTGAAGCGCCACAGGCATTTAATGATATAGAATCAGCATAGGAATGTGGCAAGATGTAGTCCTGAATGTTCACAATAAGACTTTTTTGTGCACAACAAAGGGTCTCAAGGGTAAGTGAATCCTAGTGTGCATTTAAAACTTTGAAACGGGATGCTTTTGGGCTGGCATTTACAATGGCTTTCTGTTATCTATTTAGGTGAATAACTGAGCTAAAACACGAGCCTTACAAAGAAGAGTTTGAGGCATGTAGACTGACAGCGGCTTCTTTTTATTGCTTCATATTAGTGTGATATGTCATGTAAGTTTGACACATGGGAGCACATCTGTGACCCAACAACAAGGCCCTGACCAAAGAGACACAGAAGACAAATAATTCTCTGTCACTTTGACGAGGCTTGGCGAGCGTGTGTTTGACAACCCGAGAAGCATCAGGTGTCCTGGGGGGTATTTCCACTCGCAGAAACACAAAGATCTGGGAAATTCCGCTGAAAGCTCCTTCACATACAATAAAAAACCGCACACACATAAAAACTGATTAGTTTATCATTTCGCGAATGTCGATAACAACCTCTCAGGGGTTCCCCTCCCTGTAGCAATAAGGGCCTCCGTTGTCATCAAAGGTTACATCTGATTGAGTCTGTCATTAATATTATGCCAAGGTCATGGTTTCGCTCTCTCATCCTTATCTGTGTCCGTACATCCTCCCCTTCCGCTGGTTTCATGTGCCCCAGTCTGTCTCCCTGCCAGGTGTTTTATTGTATAGCCACCATTTGAACTGGTCTACCGAGCCTGTCCAGATAACATCTCATTACAGCATTTCAGTTAGTCTAGCCTCTGACTGGGGATTTATATATAAGCTGTGTGACTGTCTACTTTGTTATTATCATTATTAACATAAAAAAAATCTCATTTGAAAGGTGTACTTTGTTTGGCTTTTTTGCTTTCAAGTGTCGAAGCAAGACGTCAATAAATTGAGAGTCAAAGCGATTTTTGAAACTCATCTCCTCTCAAGCCAGCAATGGAACGGCTGAGCGTAAACAAAGCACTTTAGAGTATAAAGTATGGTTGGCTAACTAATAAAAATAATAACCTTAATAAAAAATGATTTCAAGACAAAACATAACAGAGGATACGACCTGCTATGTGATTTATAATACCAGAGCTGTACAAGCTGCTCTGTTACTAACAAAGTTTCTCCTTCTTAAACACAGACTGCAGCTGCTGTGGGCCTGACCTCTACATGGAAAGGCTGTTGTGAATCAAGATGACACAGTATCAAGGAAATCTACCGATCGATATTGCGATGGACAAATATGGAAGCCTACTCACATTGCTAGTCTTTCTTTCTGGAATGAAGGTGGCTTAGGGCGAGCTGAGACATCATTATTGGCCAAATGGTGTAAATGCATGGATCATTTGCCAGAAGCTCTTTCTAATTTGACATCTGTATGCTGAGTGTGAATGCACGGCTCGACATCATTTGCAACGTGTTTTTGTGTTAGGGGTTGAACGACTTCGGATTTTTTAAAGTCGACTAATATGTGGTGAATGACGAGTAGTTGGTGTCGTTGAACATAAAAACTCAGCAGAAAGCAATACAACAATGAAATCTATGTGCTTGACTTGAATATACACTCACTTACCAATTTATTAGGTACGCCTGTTTGATTGCTTGTTAACACAAATAGCCAATCAGCCAATGACATGGCTGCATTCAGACATGTAGAGGTGATCAAGACAACTTGCTGAAGTTCAAATTGAGCGTCAGAATGGGGAAGAAAGGGGATTTAAATGACTTCAAACGTGGTATGGTTGTTGTTGGTCTGAGTATTTCAGAAACTGCTGATCTACTGGGATTTTCACGCACAACCATCTCTAGGGTTTACAGAGAATGGTTCGAAAAAGAAAAATATCCAGTGAGCGGCAGTTGTGTGGACGCAAATGCCTTGCTGATGTGAGAGGTCAGAGGAAAATGGACAGACTGGTTGGAGATGACAGAAAGGCAGCAGTAACTGAAATAACCACACATTACAACCAAGGAATGCAGAATACCATCTCTGAACACATCATCAAGTCGAACCTTTAGACAGACAATAGGAGATTGGAAAAGCGTTGCCTGGTCTGACGAGTCTCGATTTCAGCTGCGACATTCAGATGGCAGGGTCAGAATTTGTAAACAACATGAAAGCATGGATCCATCCTGCCTTGGATCAACAGTTCAGGCTGTTGGTGGTGTAATGGTGTGGGGGATATTTTCTTGATAAACTTTGGGTCCCTTAGTTCAAACTGAGCATGGTTTAAATACCACAGCCTGAGTATTGTTGCTGACCATGTCCATCCCTTTATGACCACAGTGTACCCTGACGGCTACTTCCAGCAGGATAATGCACCATGTCACAAAGCTCATATCATCTCAGACTGGTTTCTTAAACATGACAATGAGTTCACTGTACTCTAAGGGAACTCCACAGTCATCAGATCTCAATCCAATAGAGCACCTTTGGGATGTGCTATCATGTCAATATGGACCAAACTCTCTGAGGAATGTTTCCAACACCTTTTAGAAAGTACGAATTAAGGCAATTCTGAAGGCAAAAGGGGGTCCAACCTTTTACTAGCAAGGTGTACCTAACAGTGGCCGGTGAGTGTATATTGTAGCATCTCACACAAAGGAAGCTACGGAGGGTTTTCTGCATGTTTACTGAAGCTTGAGGCGTAAACCACGTCAACACCATAAGCAGCACTTTACAACCACAGCAAAAATGTCAACTAAGCAAACAAGAGAAACTTAACAAACACATGCACTTATCAAAAAAAATTGCAAAGCCTTTTCTGTGTATAGCAGCTAAAGGTCTAATAACTTTACACAATGAAATCCACCATGCCTTTTCAGATTAGTGTGCATTGCAGTTGTATTTTAGGACCAACTTACGTATTTTGCTTTTCACAGAAGAATGGGCCTCATCTTTAGTGAAGTATTTCCACAAACTTGTTGAACCACTACTAGTTTGCTGCAGTGACCCACTCGGCTCCTTACTGAGGCGTCTGTGTTGTTATTGTCACATAATCTGTGACTAGATGACTTCCTGCTTAAAGCGTCATGGCACAGCACTGAGGTCGACTAGTCGGTTCAACTCCTAGTATGTGCGCATGCTAATGCAGCTGCAGCAGCATGGCCATGAATAAATAGATTTTTTATCAGTCAGTGCTGATCAAAGATTCTAAGAACATTCTAAGAGGAAGCTAGGACAAAGGTAAGCTTGTGGAAAGTGTCTTAAATATCCATGTTGCTGAATACATACAGGTCCACACTCACCACTCTCAATGCGAAAACTAAAAAGTACAGTGCAAGAACAGTAAATGTCAGTCTAGCATCTGAAAGGCTAAAACATAAATTGCATTTTAAGGCAAAAAAAAAGGTTCTTATGAAGCTCTAGCACAAGAAATCCACTTAAATACAACCTTCCCTTGTTTCTACCAATCCGACAAATCTTTGAAATTATTACCCGTTAAGGTGAGAAGTAGCAGCTGTTATTTTATAGTTTCTGGGAATAAGCAGTGTTGAAAAGCTTAAGTGAGACTTTTAGCTCAAATAATTGTTCCTCAGTGTACGGACAAGCTCATGAAATTATTATTAATATACTTGAAAGCATTTACATATGATTAATTTTTTATTTATGTTTTTCCAAATGCATTCTGGATGCTTGTACATCTTTGACAGTCCACACATGCTAGGTCTTGTCTAGGAAAGGGGATTCTGCCAAGTGTTTATGACAACCAAACAGGAGCGGCTCGGGTGGTAGAGCGGGTTGGATGTTCATTCCCTGGCTGATGTGTTTTTGGATAAGACGCTGAACTCTGTTTAACTCACATAATTTGCTCCCTATGCCAGGCTAGCATCTTGTATGGCAGCTCCAGCTGTTGGTGTGCGTATCCGCTAAGGTAAAAAAGCACTATGTATGTGCAAACCATTTACCAAATGATAAATGTGAACCTGTGTCTTACCAAATCCTATCCTATTTTTAACCTGTATTAAAATCAGTTAAAAACCTCCCCCTTTCATGCTTTAAATAGATATACAAGTAATCAACTAAGTGCTGCAAACTACCATAGCCAGATAATTAGTTCACAGGCTAGTACAAACTATACAATTTTATAAAAGGAAATAATAAATCAAAATAAATAACAGCAGATCGGCAGTGCTCAGAGTCGCATGCATCAAAACATATTTCATATAGGACATATAATCCCACCTACAGCGCCCACGCGCAAGCATCAAATTCACACTGGCACGGACACACACCCACACACGGAGCAATCAGTGGTGCCAAGACCGACATCTCACTCCTGCTGACATCCCCACACAAGACTGAAGATGTCTCTGCACTGCTGTCACACTGTCAACCCGTCAAGAAGAGACAGAGGAAGACAGACAGGCGGGATAAGGGGAAATCAAGAGCGTTCTGCAGAGTGGGGGAGAAATGCAAAGACCTCTTCCTGAGATAAAAAATGACAACAACAGTCTCTGATCTTCTGAGGGCAGTTCAGTCATCCTTTGCCGTTTGGTGTTTTTTGATGTGTAGCAGGGATGGACTGAAACAACAGCTGGGCTCGCAGTCCCCACACAACCAGCACCAAGTGGAATATATGTACAGCTTTAAGACAAACGACCAAGTTAGTATCTGAAGGACAGCAAACTGAATACACACTAATCAGTACTAGTAAATAGCTGCCATGGCGTGGCCCTTTCAAAGCTGTGTGGAACCAATTTATAATCACAGCTTGATGAATTAGAAATATTTTCTCACACTTAATGTCACTGTTAAAAGCACTTCTCTGCTCCATTCGTATTTTCCTTTTCTTCCTTCCAGCTCAGTCAGAGGACAGGCCAATCAGTTCGGACACCCCGCGCTGTCAAAATCTTAAAATCACTTCAGCTGTCTCTTTTAGTGTCAGACTGATGCCGGTACCCACCTCAACCCCTCTGTTTCCAAATGTTCATTAGAGCCAGCTGTCTAACGGGCCCGTCCAATGAGCTCATCGCACATCGAGCTCCAGCTCGCATCCATCCAGATATTAAGCTGGGCTTAATGTTCCTCAATTCTTCCCCAGGAGGCTGTGCCTAGACTCAATCGGGGTAAATTTTCCTACACTGCTCACAGAATGACTACTCTAATAAAAATGTCTTAGGCACCCTGGTATGGGTATAATGGTTAAGGCACAAATCCCAATGTTCTTGGTTTAATTCCAGCTGGGGCCCTGTGGAGCACTCACTGCTTTTCCACTATCTGCTGCTGAATGGTAGAGAAAAATCATCCATCTCTCTATTAATTATCTATAACAGTTGTCACAGAGGCTAGAACCTGCCCAGTCCGGCAGCTTATAGGAGGCAGGCTACTCCCTGGACACGACTGCAAGTCACAGTGACAGTGCAAAGGTAAATAGAGACAAACGCAATCAACTCAACGTGCACGTCTCTGGATAGTGGGAGGAAGCCGGAACACCTGCAGAAAACCAACCCAGCCCCAAGGAGAACGCGCAGAAATGCACCAAACCACTGCACCAACATGCTTCCAAAGTGCCATGATAACATCATGTCGTCAACACCATAACATTATACTGTGTATGTACAGTCATCTTTAAGTCTCCACAAACTGAAATGCTTTTCGCCAGAACTCACTCGGGTCAAGATTGGAAAAACTATTCCGCCTTTTCTTCTCTCCAAAAACATTTTGACAGGATTGACAATTGCTACCAAGGAGGAGGGGACATAGCACTGCCTCAGTGGTAGGTTTGAGTATCCCACCTGCATTTTCTGCATTGTAAGCATTCACCCAGATGTAAAAAAGCTTAACATGTCAGATATTTTAACAGGAGAAGTACATGACATTGACATGCAGAACAAATGGAACAATTCAAAAAACAGGGGGATGCACCGGAAGAAGCCCGAACCACAGAGGCCCCCCAACCCATGGGATCCAAAGGGCCCCATTAACAGTTAACATTAACATTAGCAGTCTGTTTCCAGACACCACAGGACAACCTCAAAAGGCCCATGCCCATTCTCTGGTGAGTGATCAGTAACATGTGGGATAAAAAGAACTGAGTTGGCATAGCTCACGCAGCGACACTACTTCCTCTCCAGCCTCCGTGCAAAACACCATTGAATGGTTGAAATGGTGTAGCCACTTGGAACCCAGTGTTGACCCTTTTAACTCTTCTTTTAAACCAAAGATGTGGAAAAACAATTTCTAGCAAAATTACCAAGATCAGAAAGTCAAAGATGATGTGCGAAACGTGTAAATACAGTTGGGCAAGCTCCGCGGAGAGGAGATCAAACTAAAATACTAAAATAAAAAGTCCTCTGGACAGCTAATTATTTTGCTCTGCCGCAGTAAGCTAAGGAATCAGAGGATCATTTGTAGTCGATACAGAAAGCGATTCATTAACACATCATGTCAAATACTTCTTTTATGAAACTGGAAATCTTTTAATCATGTCTACCGCAAATCTCTGCCTCCTTATAGACGTACGGAACATTTGAGTGAAACATAATGGCACCAAATATTTTTTGTTTGGCCAAACCTCACCAACGCGAGAATATGTGCAGATCCAAGTCATGGAGCTGGCTGAAATTGATGAGCACATCTCCAAATATTCTAAAACCAAGAGCCTCTCCTCTCGGCGAAGAACCAACATCTGAAGAACCAACTTCACTTTTCTTAACAGGTGTTAAAATTTGGTTTTCGTGGAGGGCAGAAAATGCAGAAAAAGTGTTGTAATTTTAAAGAAACACAAATATCTTGCACAGCGCGTAAGTATAGCACACTGCATGAGACCGTCCACACACATTTGGGCACAAAGCACTCGATTTTTTTTGAATTATTCATGACTGAATTGCAATTGCACTTTAATCAACCTTTTCCTCTGATGCATAATGAGGCCCCTTGTAAAGAAAAATAAGCTTCGGCTCAAAGGTGTTTGAGCACGTCTAAGTTTTGCAGCATTTACACCCAAAATTACAGTGGGCCGCAGTCACTTGTCCGCGGTGTTTCGGAGGTGAGGTTGAGGCCCCCCAGCCTCTGCAGCCAGCAAGGGCAGTCTTAATGAATAGTGAGATACATGATAAATGTGGCCATATGGTGGAGCCGGCTGGCCAAGACAGGGGTGCTAGCGAGCGCACACACACACACATCGTCACACCTCTCTCTTTTGACTCCCGAGCTGGAAAAAGAAGAGTCATCAAACTCTGCATAACTCAAGACAGCAGCAGGTAGGGGTTAATGACCTCCGGGTATTTTGGATAGATAGAGTGTTATGGCCAACTGTGAAATGCTCGCCGCACTTCCTGCCAGAAAGTTTCGCAGAAACTTGAGCGGGGACACAAGCTGACTGCGAATGAGCCAGACTGTCACTCAAAAGCGGTGACTTTTTAATTATAAGCATTGTATGTGCCCTCGCTCGTAAATGCAGGAAGTCTTATTTATATTTGCCTCTCTGTTGATTCGGTGCGCACGTGAACGTGCGTGTGTAAGGCTTAACCGAATCACGGCGGATGAAACCGTATGCTGTCTGTCATACTTTGTAGGCAGTCGCTTCCTTGTTTCCTCTCCTCTGCCGTATACAATACTCCGCTCTCTCTCCCTCTCATTACTATTCAACTCACATGCTCCACAGGCTCATATACTGTAGCTACAGAAACACACACAATCGCTAACTAGCCTACAGACACACCCACGCAAACTTTATGCTTGTGCACACACATGCTCTCGGAGTGAAACGCGCAGCGAACAAGCCATTGTTCTCATTTCACAGCAGATGCTATCGCTCTCTAATTGGCTCAGCAAAAACAAAGGAAGGGCCTTGGATGCCCTGCCGCAGCTACCGCTCGCTCAGTCTACAGGGATGCCCTCTGCTGTACCAACACACATACAGGGGTCCTTGGATACGACTGACCTCTGTATAAAGAAGGCCAGTTCCTGATTGCATGGCACAGCTTCAGGGTCTGTAATGAATCAGTAAGCAGGCAATTGCACTTCAGTGCAGTTTTAAGCGAAATATGAAAACACCTTGCGGCCCCCTGAGCTCGACGCGCCAACCGGTGCTCCGAGGCAAGGCACAAATTGTGATGCAGCATTCGGTCGGGCGAAGTGACGGGCAGTAAGACTTCGCCGCATGCGTCCTGCAGCTGTCAAACTTCCCAAGCGCTTCGAAACGAACAGAGAGAGAGGGACTGGGGTTATGTCTACTCTAGGTGTAATTTGTGTTGGTGCAGTTTAGTTCAGCAGTGAGAAACAACTCGGAGACAGCAGCGTGATATATGACCGTACCACTGGCATCATTGATCTTAACTTTAACTGCAGTAGTGCAGTGGTACTTGATGGGGTGTTATATTGCAGAAAAAGGGATCATAGAGGGAGTAGAGTAACCTCACCATCCACACGTGTCCTGCTGACGATTTATAATAGTATATATGTACCACTTGGCCAAGAGACAAAGGCGAATATATTCCGCATGTCTGTACTCTTCACTAATTCCACAATGTTCTCATTCAAGGTTTTACGAGGCTGTAAAAAAACATATGAACCGTCAACCATATAACATCTATACACTGGATTTCATGCCTTTGAAAGTCTCATTGCCATCCACTGTGATGACTCGGGTGCCTAATGCACAGGTGGCAACGGCAGAAAAATAAGAAACAGCACCCTCTTCTGGCAGAAAGCGATCACAGCCAGCATCTGCTGCTGCTGCTGCTCCAAGCCTCTGGGTTCCATCAGTTCAGATTTATTGGCAGCAGATGTTTAGATCAAAAAACAGGCAGGAGATGATCACCCAAACAAACCACAACTGCAGTCATAAACAAAAAGACACCACACAACACAGAAGAGTCGATGTGTTACAAGATGTTTTAAGGAGGTGGTTGCAGCAGTCGTTCAGAGTTGAAGAGTTTTTAAGAGTCCTAAAATTGTCGAAAATGATTAAGGTCGACGCGACTGATTAATGCTGAAGTTTTCCTGGTCCAGTCTTCTCTCTCCAACGTCTAATTACACTGGCTGAAAGATAAATAATTCAGGACAAAAAATGACAATCAACTTTAGTCATCACTAATTCAGCATCTGGTGAACGCTTTTCTGCCACTCCTAGAGTCTGATTAAAGGATGTGTTTGCGTGTGACTGCACACGTTCACAAAACGCACTGTTTGTCCAAACAATCTTCTCTTAAATCATTTCAGCTACTCCTTTAAACACAAAGGGAGGTCTTTTTCAGGCTTTGAATGCTTACTAATTCTGATTCAATCCGTCTTCGCCTTCCAGTGAGTACTATAGCTTACAGCTAAATGTAAAACTAATTAGATTTTTCAAGTGACCATTACTTCTGTAATATGTTGTCACAGAGCTCATGCTTGCAAACATATCCCGAGTGCTCGGAACAAGCACTTCATTTGAGCACTGAACTAGCACATGCATAATAATGACCTTATTTGCATACATTATGTCAGTCTGTTGAGTGTGTTAATGCTTGGTAAACTTCTGGGCTTAATCGTTCATCTGACAGACTAATTGGGAGTTTGTTAATTGGTTACACTGATGCTTTGACACTTGTTCAAACTACTTGCAGTCTCTTAGAACCAAGCAGCTTAGAGCAGGTCTAACTTTCCACTGGGCTATACATGTTTATTTACAACAAAGAAGGGATTTTCATGTTTAACTGGATGTACGCAAACTAATGTGTATGTATGTATGTGTATGTACACATATGTATAAATTATGGAGATAAGTATGTGTACATGTAGACGCATGTCAATGAGTCTATATGTGTGCATGTTTATGTTTATATGCATATATACATGTATGAATGTATTTATACTCATATTACACCTATATGTTACATGTGTAGGTATATTAACTGTCCACACTGCATATACCCGTCTATATATTCATATCAGTTTTAATATCACTTTTTTTATTAGATACCTAACTGCATTTTGTCCATGCATGTACCTGTGCTATACACAATGAAAATAAAGTCAAATCTCATCTAATCTAAAGGTGTTGGTTGTATTGGTTACTTAGATGCATGAAGTCCCCAAAGTGATGATTGCAATGGACACAAAATACATTTTAGGTAGAATGTACAAGATCATAAATTAAGTATATTGTTGTGACTGGTGCAGCATTTATAGCATTTATAAGCCAAAGCATATATAATGACCATTTTCTGTAACATAATGTGTTTACATCTGCAGGCCTAGACTTAAATTGTAAGATTATTGACATAAAGTTAAGGTATACACTTATACCTTATACCATGACCTATATCGATCAGGCATAACATTATGACCTGTAGGTCTACCTTGTGCCTCCAAAACAGTTGTGTCTCATCAGAGATTGGACATGGGTCTTCTGTCCCCTGGTGTCTGGCAGCAACAGGATGTTAACAGTGGGGGGCCTTTGGGTCCTATGGGTTGAGGGGAGGGGTCTCTGTAGATCAGGCATGTTCAAGTGCATCCCACAGATACCTGAACAGTTTGGGATCCAGTGAATTTGGAGGCCAGGTCAACACCTTGTGCTGTTCTTCATGGTTTTTTAGTTGCTCCTAATCAGTTTTTGTGTGTGTTTGTGTTTTTGTGTCAGGAGCCATCAAGGAGTGTCACTGCTATGAGGTGGGGTACCTGGTCTGGTCTAAGTGGCTGCATGAATAATTTCCCAGTAAAGCACTGTATTGTTACAAGACGGTCAATGTTATTTACTTCTCCAGTTAAAATATCTGTGGGCTTTGAAAATCTGGACTTCCCATTTTCAAATACTGAAGTACACCACTGTCATATTTTTTTATCATACTGTTTTTCATCAATGTAACCGCACTAGAAAGCAGAGTGTGCTGTGAAAGTTTACTATAGCCAGAGCTCTGGAGATGCTTTTAGGCAACGAGATGATCTACACAAGGGTATAAACAGGAAGGACACTGAGGAGTCTAAAAGCTCTGTGTAATCAAAGAGAAAGCCACGTCCTCGGCTGTCCTGCGCGATGTGTTGTTGTATACAGAAGGACATTCGCAGTGTGCATGACCAGCACTACAGTTAAAATGCGACTCAGTGAAATAAAACAGACAAAAGTGTATTGAATGTCATTGAGTTACTGTATTCTCACACTTACATTGTACTACTGCCACTGCAAAATGTGCAGTTTGGACTGGGTTTGATAATAATAAGTGAATTGAAATTTTGTTAACAAAAATGAAAAAACATCTTAAGTAGCCTAAACAACTGAATTTACTGTACTGAATAAATAAAATACACAACGCCAACATCTTACATAACAGTAAACACAAATGTAAAGCCACATGGTAATTAAAAACTGTCAAACTATGTTCTTAGTGATAAAATATTTATAAACCAACCAACAACAGAACAGGAACTCACGCTGTTTGCAATAACTAGAACATAACAAACACCTCTTCGTCGCTCTGATGAAAGGAAAAACACGGATACGATGGTTGGTGGACTCATTTCTACCATCTTGATGTTGGCTTTTTCGTCTGTCACCTCTGTCAGTCAGATGATCTTGGTTGGCCCTCGGTGAACTCACTAGGTTAGATATCAGTCATGTGCCACCCCGGTGTGGCCCTGCAGCAGCCTGTGAACTCATCCTCCTCAGCTCCTCTCTGCTTGTAGCACTCTCAAAACGGAAGCCCCCTATGACCAAGGTCTCCCCATGCTCCTCTGTGTCAGCCTGACACTCCTGCTGACTCTGTCACAACAACAACAACACGCACACTAGACAATGCAGTGCAAGCTATACCTGAGGTCATTTGTATGTCGATCACAGTTAACAACTGCGTGTGTGTGCAATTGCGTCAACGGTGTGCGTATTGGTTTATGTGTCTATTAGTCCGTGTGTGTGACTGCATGCATCAAGTGTTTATAGTGAGTCTTTATAGGGAGCCACTGATAGTTTGCATAGTGTTTGCTAGCCTCATTCGAAACATAGTCACATCTCAGCAGCTACATTTCAGGTTTTGTTGAGGGAGGCAAAAGGCATACATGAACCAGGGTTTTGCTGTTTAAAAAAACGAAAAAAAAAACGACTGGGCCCGTTGTTACCTTCGTAGGTGGGCTACAAGCTGGAAACAGAATCAAACTGGACCACAGCCAAAATTCCAGCCAAAAGTATTGCAAAGAGCGTGAATGAAACTGAGGCAGCTATTAAAGGCTTGTTGTAAATCAACTGACTGAAACAACAGCTCCTAAATCTGAAAAGCATGCATTAAATTTGTTTCTCTACAGCACACGTGAGTTTTTCTCATTCTGTCTCGGGCTAAGGAAAAAGTTTCATTTATTTGTTGCGTGTCACTTGACGAGGTTGGTCAGAAGGATTTAATGCTTTAAGGTGATTGTCCCTTGACCACTTTGATGGAAGACCATGCAAAGGATGCTGAGAGGCTGAGCCTAGAGTGCAGAGACAATTAAAGGGGAAGACAGTGTGCGTGTCAACTATCATTTATGTTGATGGTGATTCAGTTTACATATACACAGTGTGTTGTAGCTGAGAGGCCAATTGAACTGTGTTGCTATGCAACTGTAGGGAACTCATGTAACCTAACCAATTCTGACCTCATTATAGAGTGAATCTAACAGTCCTATCTGCTTCATTATGCGTTATCAGGACAAGATGAAATGAAACACATCTCTGTGACTGGCCCATTATGTCAGAGCTGCATTTTCAGCAGCGATAAGGAGAAAGAAAAACGAGATGAACAAGACTTACTAAATAAAATACTTGGTTGAGTTTTAGGATTGACTGTCATCATCGTTGTCATATGGTTGTGTGAGGTTTGTCTCAGTATTCGCTTTCTTCCAGTAAGCCTACCTTTCTCTGTTGTCCCTGGTTGGTGGGGCCAACTAATGCAACCTGTCTGAACATCTGCTCCAATTCTCTCAGCAGCGACTGAGCATCTGTAAACACTGTAAAAAAAAAAATGACACGACACAATAACAGCCCAAACCTCTACCATCCACACCGCATAGCATTTTTCAATACTTTTTTTTTTTTTTTTTAAGATTTGCATCTATTCAGATGACATGGCATTACAAGGCAGTTATGCTGGAACTGGGAGGCTATGTGTAAACAGGCAAAATAAAAGACTAATATCTACTATTGTATCATATATTAAGCTCCATTTATTTTTAAATAACTGAACAAGCTGATGATCCAACTTTTGGAGGCTGCAGTCAGACATATTTTGTTGTACTGACACATGCTTCTCTAAATTTAACAACCCTACTTTACTCAGTGTGCTAGGCTAAATAGCAGAAACACTTTTGTATTTAATTCAATCCATTTCAGCAGCACCTTAAACTACATTATCCAACATGATCACGCAGTTGAATTACCTCTTTTGTTACAACCAATAAACCAATAATTTAGTTACACTATGGTTTGACAAGAGAGTATGTAGACATCAGTCAAAGGTGGCAAAAGGTGTGGTCTGAGGAAAGACATTTACAAAATGGAAATATTCACAGACTATTGTCTGGAATTATTTATGTGACATATTTATGCAGACTGAATTCACCACTACAATAAACTGAACTCCTGAGAAAAATGTGGATTTTGTTATTCACACAGTGGTTAAAAAAAATGTCTCCTCTCGTCATTTACAGTGGCCACTTAGGCCTCAAATCTAGACAGATGTTATCCCTTAAAACGTTACTTACTATATTGATATTTGCAGAATAAGGTTAATCAATATAACAGAATGGGTTATACTGATTAAACCTTATTTCCTGTAAATGTACAGTATATAAAATATGTATACCCCAGAGTATACATATTTTATATACTGTACATTTACAAGAAGCATAAATAAAGCTGTAACTGAGAGCACTTTTCTCTCGTGTACGTCATAGTCACGGTGGACTGAGTAAAAATACTATATCTTTTGCTGATATGCAAGTGTCGGGCTTACACTGACAAGTCTTTATGAGGAGGCTCTCCGGTTCCTCTTCACATACCATGTCACTGATCGTTGCAGACTCTTCCACAGCTAAACAAAAACACATTCGAGAAATATCTGAAACTGTGAAAATCTCCAAACACATAACATCCACAAATGTGCAACATGTTGTCTTGGTCTACTAGTGCAGTTGAGTTTACAATTGGCCTTTTCATATTCAGATTTACATCATACCAACGTATTTAATCTTTCTAAATGTGTTGCCTTTAAGTCATTATTTGAAATCAGTTTTAATATTTTATTTAATTCATAAATTATCCAATTATCCAACTACTTAAAGATTATACTGAAATCATGAGCGAGTTTTATTGTTCTCATTAAGGAGTTTAGGTTTTCATCAAGAAAACACTCTGAAGCACTTTCTGTCCAGTTACTAGGGAGTTTATGTTTCATATTTATTTATTTTTTCTTCTTCACAAGATTAAGTAACACACATCATTAAGAAAAACATCAGCAATAATATAAAGTTATTAAAATTAGCAAAAAACACATTTAGCTTTGTAGCCTTGGTGATTGTTGCTAACTGGCGGCTAGCTCCAAAACCTCTTAACTTGATATAAAATACCTCAAACCCGTTGTTTTGTTTTATTAAATGTTACTAACAATGGGGTTTCAATCCGTGAGAAAATGGCTTACCAGTCATATTCAGGTAATGCGTTGCAAACGGTTGCAAACTTTGGCAAATCATCAAACAGGGTATGATTTACAACCTGGTGAACCGACGTTTTAATTTGTTGTATAAAATCGTGCTGAACTCGTGACTAAATGGATCTCGCGAGAACTCGTTTACGTCGTAAATAAACTTGTTCTTTTAGCCCCCAGACTCCATCCGGGTGTTTCCTCTTTATGCTATTTTTACATCACTATTTTATTTTTGTTGTTAATAATAATAATAAGTGTTGAACAGAAAAGACAATCAAGACATGTCTTAGAAAAAAAATAAGATAAAAATATGTATTAAAAAATCTAACAAAAGCAAGCAAAATAAAAGCATGAAACATAAAAAAATAATAAAAACATAAAGACATAAAAACGCATTTCAAGCAAAAGCACTGAAAAAAAAAATCATTGAGGGTTCAGTTGAAGGTGAATAGATTTAGAGCTCCTAAGACCCTCATATAGGCTGTTCCAGAGTTTAGGGCAATAATAAGAAAAAGGGCTCCCTCTCTGTGACCTTTGGTTGAAACCTTGGGGAAAATCAGGCGATTTGAGCCTGGGGATCTTAGGGTTCGTGAAGAATCTCCTCCACCATGTTTAAAATGGAAATATTTTTAAAAATGAAGACTGGACACAACAGACAAGCTTTTAAAAATACAACAAATTATTGAAGTACGTTTGGCTTCTGACCTTCAAACTTCTAACATGATTTTATTTTACATCTCACAAAAAAAAACAACAACAAAAAAAAAAAAAAAAAAAAAAAAAAACGACAACTCAGTTTTATCCCTACACACATCATAATCCAGCCTTGAGAGTGGTTAAACTAGTACGCCTGCTTTAACGGTTTAACCACATTTTGCTGCTACTTTTACCTGTCGAGGCTTGAAATCCTGTCTTTTGCGAAGTAGTATAGAATATTTTTGTTGGTTATATTGTGGTAGTTCACCGAGAACTGGGTCGTTTCATGCCAGTTTTTCATACTTTGCTTTTATTTTGAAACGACTTCGGCCGTCAAGTGACTCCCGGAAGTTTTTGTTTCCTCACCTGTCAGTTCAGAGCAGGAGGCACGGTGCGAGGGTCCAGCCTTGTCTCTTTGCTTTTCTCCAAGAAACGGGCCTTCTGTTTTTCGCGAATAAATGACCATCCTATGTGGCCGGTGGACACGTAATTGAGGAGAGCATTTAACACGGTCAGTGGAGGGCGATAGTGGGAAAAAAAAAAAATGCACTCACTTTGCTCCACCTAGCCAAGAGACGCTAGCCAACCAAGCTAGCTGTTGTCACCATAACAGATCGATCGTTTTGATCGCCATAGCTGTTGCTACACCTATCTATTTATTTATTTTTTCTTGGGCTCGCTGTGTTATGACCGTGTTATTCACTCCGTAGCTTATCGGAGAAGTGGCTGTCAGTGTCGCTTGTAGGTTGTCAGCTCTGTTCACGGAAGCTAACAACACAACCGCTAGCGTCGTCTACAGGCGAGATTCATTGATTGTTTACATCTCGATTATGACCTGCTTTTGGTTGCCTCTACGTACGAAACGAGGTCCATTGCTATGCTTAGCCAGTTATATGCTAGCTCCTTTGTTTTATGCCAGGAAGTGTAACCACATGACGTCGCATTCCTTGTCTTGTTTGGCTCCGTGTTGACTTTCGTTTTAGTTGTTGGGGTCGCTTTCGATTTCATTCCCGGAGTCGTCCATTAAAGCCAGCGCCTCTGCTTTTGTTGTTTTACTGTTGGTTGGCGTCAGTGCCGTCGGCGTGACATTCTGCTCAGGTATTTTGCTAAAAGTTGTGTTTCTGAAAGCTTTGGCCTTCAGATTAAAACTTGGCTCCGTGTTTGCTGCATCATTGCATGCTGACATCATCAACCGGCTGCACCGTCTCTAGTCGACAGAGAAAGGGTCCCGGAGGGTGTGGGATTCACCATAAGTGTTTTTTTTGTGAGCTGTCCCGGTTAAATTGCTTAGATGAAGTGTCTCTCAGACTGTCACTTCTCTATAACAAATGGTCAGTTTGAGGTCAGTCTGCCCTGCACATGCACATGCACTACTTCATGCAGATGACTGTAAGGCAGCCATTGAGCAAAGGTCATGGGAGTAAGCCTTAATGTACGGGAACTTTTTGTCAACCACAAATTGCAAAACTCCCTTTACAACAGCTGGATGGTAGTTTTCAGAATCATAAAAGACTTTATTGCCAAGTATATTCACACATATTCACATTGTCATATGCTTTGTTTCACCGACAGTTTAATGATTTTTGGTTTAAATCTTCAGGGGTTTACTCTCACCTGTGAAGGTCACGTATGTTTGAAGTCTGTACGTGGTGTGTAAGTGTATGCTCGCCTATGTTGACATTCATTTACAATCTGCTTCATCAACTTCATTGTGTGTCACAGCCGGGCAGGTTGGGCTCTTAAAAAAGCCTTAGCTACAGAGATCTGTGAAACTAATATGAAACCGCGGCAGCGCTTTATTTTTTTGTTGCTGTTGTTGGTATCGAACGGTGGATTTGCGTCGAATAGAAGATCTTCTGTAAAGCAATTAGGAGAGTGCCGTTCACAGAAGGATAAAGTTGTAGTGTTGAGAATAGTATGCAGAGTGGTTGTTAATTATTTATTACAGATAGTTAAATACTTTATTAATCCCAAAATGGGAAATTTCACTATATAACAAAAACCTAAAATAAAATTAAGATGATATTCATATGATTATTATATTTTCAATGTTTTTTTTCTTTATTAAACACTGCACTTTCTGTCACCCCTAGGTCTTCTATCTGCTACAGAGTAGGTCTGTGCAGGCATGGAGCCCCTCACAATGGATGATGACATTTTCATCCTTAAACACGAGACGGCCGACACCGCTGCCGGGGAGAGCCCTGTGTCGGTGTGTGCCGGCGATGAATCCGTTGCTTCCCATTTCGCCCTAGTCACGGCCTACGAGGACATCAAGAAGAGGCTGCGAGACACGGAGCGAGAGAATACGTTGCTGAGGAAGAGGGTGAAGCAGCTAGAGGACAAGGTATAGATGAAAACGGAAACGAAAAGGGGGGCTGCTGGAACAGAGGGAAGAGGAAAGAAAGCAATAGCTTGGGGAAAAATGAAGTTAAACGAACTGTGACCTAGGTTAGACGAGCTACGGACAAAGATGAATGAAAACCGATTTCTCGCATCGTGCAAGACGTCACAAAATGCTTGGCCAAAAGTTTAGAAATAGTCAGGGAATTCAGTGTCGCACTGCAAAATACTTGTCTGTGGGATAGTCTGCACGCCAGTATCATTAATATTGTTGGCTTATAGTCAAAGCTGTAAAACAATGAGGCATAAATCTGCGGTGTCTAAGACTTGAGGAGAAGTCTGGAAAAGTCTGGCAATGCCAAACGTTTCGTTGGAGCACCATAGAGCAGAGGGAAATGCTGCTGAGATTGGATTTAAAAAAGAAGGCAGTGAAATCCAAGGAGGGCTCTTTAAATAGGAAATGTCTTATACTAATGGTAGCATAAAATGAGAAGCTTGTGTTATTGTTTTATCCTCTGCAGCATATGGCCTACCAAGATAGGATGTGGTGGGAGGAAAGTAACTTCCTACCACAAAAAATTTAAATGAACCGATGCTTATCTCCCTTCTCTCTTTCCTTTTTTTTTTTTTTGCCACTGTAGCACTTCAGGCCAGATGCTCTCCCATCAGAAGGTCCCCAGTACGTGAACAAGGCCTTCAGTGCTTACCGTGGTATCTATATAGAGAAGGAGGACCTGCAGATGGAGCTTAACAAACTGGTGCGTGTTCTGAATAGACTGAACCTCCCTCGTACTGACACAGATGAGCCAGGCTCAGAGATCATGTATGAAAACATGTTTCACTTGTAACGTAAAGGGAAAAAAATGGTTTGTTGTGGTAACAGAATTTACCCTTGTCAGAACCAAAGCATGATACGGTTGGAAACTACAACACGTATGTACTGGGGACAGCAAGAGAAAGGCTGTGGTGCACCAGTTTGAACACTGACTCAACCTTTCTCCACCTGACCGTCCTTTTTTTCTCCGTCAGAAAAAAGAGAAGAGTGAGAGCGAGAGGCTGCTGACGGAGCAGCTTCACGCCAAAGAGTTGGAGCTGCTGCAGCTGAAGACGGAGATGGAGACCAGCCAAGGTACAGGTAGAGCACGGAGGCCTGCTTTCTACTCTTTGTAACGCTGAATGAGCAATGGAAGTTATTTTATGCTCTAACTTCACTTGGTTGTACTTTTGGAAAAGACTTTTAGACCTGTGAGAGGCAAACCAATATAACCAACAAAAACATTCTATAATTATAATAATTGGCCTCTGAGTTAACACCAAAAATACCCTACTATTAGAAGTCTCTCCATATATTTCTGCTTCCTACCTGGGGTTGGGTTACAGCGGTAGCAGACTAAGCAGTTTTCAGACGTCCCTCCCCTTTTCCAGCTCCTCCTGGTAGATTTTGAGGCGTTTCCAAACCAGATGATGTCTAAGGTGGCTCTGGGTCCACTTCCAGAAGAAGACAAACCAGTCAGCAACCAGGGCCAGAACCTTTAACATGAGGAGGCTCAAGGAGCAACAGCTCTGCTCAGAGTTCTCCAGATGTCCAAAATCTTTAAACTGTCTCTAGAGCTAGATTTGTGCTTACAAACTGGTTTTACGTGAAACCTATGTAGCCCACAGCTTCGTTATTATGTACTGTACACTTATGTTTTATGTGTCGGCATCATTCTGTAAGCACACTGTTACTGCTGCTTGGCAGCTGGTCAAGTCTATTGAGTTGCTCTTCTTCATCGTGATTGGAACTACGTTTGAGACACAGAAGTGCATATTAATGCATGGTGTTAAGGAGGCAGAAGGAGGGGGAACTGTCTGTGCCAGTCCACCCACATAGATTTTGATATTTGGACCAAATACTATAGGACTTGTCGCATTTCTGGGGGAGGTGCATGTTAGGCTTTGGTATAGGCACCTTAATCCCAACCCATCCCAAATGGTGGAAAATCCCTTCTAATGGAGAACTGACCCTCATCCTTTTGGCCTCTCAGACAAAACACTCTAGTACATGCTGTGAAATTCACAGCCCAGTGCAGCTAACACAGCCACATCATCTGCAAATGGCAGAAATACAATGTTGCCGTTCCTAAATTTCCCCCTAGCTTCCCCTTGATGTCCGAAATGTGAAGTAGGAAACTAGCAACTGGTTAATCAAGATGACAGCGATTCCAAAACACACGATTAGATGTTGATCTCCTACACAACAGCGAGTAGACTGCGAACTGCTCTATTTAATCGTTGGCAAAAAATAAATGTGTGTCTGTCTGTCTGTGTGTCCAGTGATGAAGAGCCTGAACAGCCCTCAGGACTACTGGCAGGTGGACAGGGTCAGCACGGAGCTGAAGATCCACAAACTGCAGGAGGAGCTGGAGAGGGTGACACTGGAAAACAGCCGACTACTGGAGAGAAGTGCGGTAAGTGGAGGAAGGGCTGGAGAGAGGAGAGGGCATTTGATAAAATAAAGAAAGGGTCAGAAAAGAGGGGCCGGAGAAGAAAACTGTTGGGTTTTTTTAGGTTTTAGGGCAGGGTGAAAAGACGATAGGGTGGATAAGCTCCTGCTTGTAACAGCAAAAAAGTTAATTTCTGAAAGATCGAGGGAAATGTTTATGGGTGGACGGTGAGCGGAGGAGGCACAGTTACATGATGATAAACAACAAACGGCGCCTCCACTCTGTTTTTTGTGCACAACTTAACTCTGTTTTAGGAGGAACCGCATGGCCTTAACGGACCAGACTTGGACCAGACCAGTGATGCAAAGCTTAATGCAAGGTATAGTGTCTCGTGAATATCATTGAAGCGTGGCTGACAGTTCAGTGCTCGATCGTCATGTTAGGTAACAACAAACGCACAAAGCAACCTTTAACATGAACAGTATCAATAGAAAACTTTAAAACTAATAAAGTAATTTCAGTGTTGGTTGATTCGACAGATCAAATTTGTCTGGGTAGCAAAGCAAAACATTATCAGTGACAATAATTGGCCTTTTTTCATCCTTATGCTCATGGGACATAGTGAAAGGAGTTGGTCACCTGACTGAGAGGTTGGAGGTGTGCAGCTCCTCATCTAACAGCTCACTGTGGCTGCTCCTTCTTCACCCAGTGTTCTCTTCAAACTGATCCACTGTTAGAAATGAACAAAAGCGACCACTGATACGCGCACTAATTTTTGATTGCGCTAATGCTTATTGACAATATGTTGAATTTCCCGTGAACGCTTAATAATAAAAGCCAGCTGGTGCTTTTCCAGTTAAACGTGAATCGGAATCTCAGCAGGAATCTCTGAACAGTGTAGCGTTCTACATTCCCATCCGGATATCTGTTAGAGATAATAGAAACTGCATAAACATTTTTGTGCCTGGTGCCTGTAGTTCCACTACAGACACCCAGTTCATAACAATGAAAACATGTAAATACCGCAGATGAGACTTTTTTACCCCGATGTAGCTACAAAGAGAAACTACAGAAAACACAAGCTCAGGTTTAATTTACTTAATTGATTTAGTCTTTCAGTTTAAAGCTTGTGAGTGCCGTTATTTCTACGACTACATAAATTCAGTGATGAGAACGCCTTCGTATACCACATGTCCACATCTGTGTTAACTGTTTCAGTTTGAGTCATATTTGATGTTAACTCAAAACCTACACAAATAAGCTACAGGAATCATGATCACGTGTACTCACATGTAGGCGTGTTGTGACTGTGACAGTAGCTCCCTCCTTGTGTGCGTTGGCAGTGGGTTGTAGTTGTCATGTTTGTCCACTAGAGGAGGGTGTAGCTTCATACATTTACGCAGCGCTGCACGGCACAGCCTCCGTGACATGCAAATAACCTGAAAACGGATTTTTATTCAAGAGCAAACCCTACTGGACCCTTCTGTTCAGTATAAATAGTGATGAAGTGATGAAATTAAGCATTTTAGCAGTGTTAATGTTTTTCAGGTTTTCTTTTCATGTTTTCAGATGTAATTTTTCATCCTTACATAAGCCATCTTTACAAAGTCTTCACTGTCATAATTTTATCTACTGTTTTATTTTAGAAAAACATTTGCAAAGACTTAAAAATAAATTCATATATTTACAAGTCTCTGAAATATTTCCTAGATGTGCTTTATTGATGTGAAGAGGTAATTATTGTGCAAATCAAATAGCAAATAACTAAATAAATAAAATAAAACAGTTGTCACTTTAGTAACAAGCCTCTTCAGGAATGTCTGTAATTTATTCAGTATATTCTATAATTGTATATCCCACAAATTTTGACAAAATTCACATGTGAGCTCTGTCAAATTCCTTGACTTCAGGAGTAACAGTGATCCCGATCGCGTTGTTTTTTGTTTTAAAACTGAAACTGTGAGGTGAGCAATAATACCTTTAACGTGATGCTGTGTTCGCGTGTAGGGAGAGGAGCATGCAGCAGACGTACGCGGCTTTGTGCTGTGAGATCACTCGCCTCCATGCTGAGCTGAAGCACCAAACAGGCCTGATTAGGAAACTCAGGCCACTGATCAGTGAGACAAGACAAGGTGAGGCACAGTCCGTGGGACCGGTGTATATTTCAACACATATCATTCCATGCTTAGTTTCCATTTTATTGTTTGTGATAATCAGCCTTACAACACCTCAGTTCTTGTATAAATGTACAGAGAAAGGAGTTCACCACAACCCTTATATTCTCTTATAGCAGATCAACGAAAGTTACCACAGAGTGAGTGCATGCTTGAGATCTTTGTTCAGGAAATCATGTTTACTTTCAGAACCCAGTTCATATTCTGCTTTAGTTTTAATTGTTTGAATATTTGTCACATTTTTATCTTTTTGTTTTTAAATTAATCTTCATGAAGGTTACGATATTCTGTGTTGATTCAACTGTGTTTTCATTTTGAGACTGTGGTTCATTTTCATTTTAGTCAATGGGCTAAAAACAGGCACACTTTTTCATTTAGATAACCGCTTAAGTTTTAACCATTTATACGTTTCTCACATTTTTATCATACTTTATTTTGGTTCCATAATTGTTTTTTTTTTTATATTTTTCCATTGCAAAAAATCCATAATTGGAGATTTTGCTTTTATATAAGTTTCATTTGCCTGTAGTCTTCACAGTCTTCGTTTTTCACCTCATCCTTTACCATTAAATGAGCAGAGCATGAGTATGTTCCATTATAGGACACCTTTAACAAGAAAATATGCAATTATATGCTATACATACACATATTTCGCATTATACTACAACTACAAACTGAAAATATAATCTTATGACAGCAGTAAAATGATTAAAAAAAAATAACATAGTAGGGCTAAATAATACAGACATTAACACATTTAAGTGACCTGACATTTTAAAACCTTCTCTTAATCTTTATATGCACAGAAACTAATGAACTAAAAGGAAAAGGGGGTCACCACTGCTGCCTGTCGAGCTCAGGGAGATCTCCAGAGTACTACTACTCAGTCACCAGTTTATATAACGGTGCGATATTACCAAAGTGCTCAAACATGTCATCATGAAGTGATCTATCCCTCCATTGCTCTCCCCCTGTGATGATGTACGCTAACCTAGGAGGGATTACCTCTGTTGTCGATTCCCTGGGAGCGCCGGGAGAGGGGACCAGGAGGTGAAAATTAGAACGAAATATGGCAAGAAAATAAATCTTGGCCTATTTATTCCACTGAATAAAAGGGTAATCCTGTAACTTGGATGAGGCAGATGATGTGAAATAAGAAACGCGGGAGTGGCAAAGGGAGGGAGCTTGGGGGGTGGGGGGTGGGGGGTGGGGGATACAGGGGGGTGCTATGTATTTATTCAGTCATACTGTGCATCTGTATTCTTCTAATGTTCCTCCTTTGGAATCACTTTTATTCAAATCCTAGACTCAGGAGACCGTCTCATGGAAGCATAGCAGGGAGGGATGGATGGATAGATGATGTGTGGATGGAGAGAGGTATGGAAAAAAAAAACAAATAATAAAGCGGGAGCAGATACTCTCATTCAAACTTTGTTATTCGCTCAACATGATGATTTGATAGCAAAGCAATGATGTGTGTGAGATTAGGTCATGTGGTTTGGTATGAAATAAAAGAGTGGCTTTGTTTACGCGTCAGGGTTTTTTGGTCTCGACAGGAAAGCCCAGTTAATGTTTCGGATATTTACACGGCGCAGAGGTTTTAATGTACCGCACGTAGGCTGCCTCACCGCTACTCTGCTCTTACTCCGCGAGGCCTGCTATCCAGTCAGAGACCGAAAAGCTTTGCTGAACGCACCTTAGAATTTAAGTTGAGGCTCAAATCCGTGTGTAAGTGAGCAAAGAGGTGCTGCTAAAAAATAAAGGACCACTTTCTTTCCGCTATTAAAGGAAAAAGCAGGGATTTTACATAAACATAATAAAGTTAAACCAGTTTTTGATAAATGTGCCTCTAAAACTAGATGAAAAACAAATAAAGTTAATTTAAAAATGTGCAATTTATTACTAGACGGATGGAAATTGATTATCAGTTTATAAAAAAAATAATTGTTTCCGATTATTCGTATAACTTTAATAATCCTTAGCTGTCTTGTCAAACATTTAAGAGGGCTTTGTAAAATGACATTTTCTAAAATTGGGGGTTACAGAAAGGTTCTATAATAAAAAACAGAATCAAGCAGAATGTGCTGCTGACTAATGACGCCTCTTATAAAATATAAAATATTTTTATCCTCAAAAGGATGCCGCACTCCTGAAAAGGTTAAGAATCAATGGGTGTAAATTCATAGTGGTAGGTGGTCTGACTAAGGCTTGTTAATGCCAGCTGTCAGTACCTGATGGTGTAGTTTCTGTGTAACACCTGCTAAAGCTGTAAGTAGTGCTACCATCATACTCCAATGTAACAATAATATTTGTGGTGAGAATATTACCAAAGTCCAGTAAACCGTACTGCCACCGATGCATCTGCTTCCATTACTGACATTGCTCCAATCAGTCTGTGTAGTCGAGCCTCATTATCATTTTTAAATTCTCCACGTCATCCTGTTTCCACCGTTTTTCACGCTCGCCTTTCTTCCCTCTACCCCTCGTTTTACCCCCTCTCCTTCTGCCCGTCCCTCCCTCCCTCCGTCTCCAGCTGCCTCAACCGTTCCGATCCAGTGTCTGGACGACGTGGAGAAGAACAACAACCACCCAGTTCCCCGGGCACCAGTGCCTCGCCCCCCCAGCGCCCCCCCGCTCCCCTCGTGCTCCGGCCGCCCGTGCCCCCCCGTCGCCGGCCCGTCGGGCTCCGTCCTGCCCGACAGCCTGGGCCAGGACTGCTGGTACAACGGGCCCTGGCCGTCTCAGAGCTGCTCGGGGGAGGCCCTGGTCGGGAGCGACCCCTGCTCCGTCGTCCTGCCTCCCCCCCCCCTCAACCAGGCCTCTCTGGACGACAGCTCGCGGTCCTTCCCCAGCCCCCCCAAGCCCAGCGACGCCATGTTCTGGGAGGGATACTCCGCTGCCTCTAACTCTAACTCCTCCTCCTCGATGGGAAACTGCTGTCCCAGGAGCCCTCCAAACACAGAGTGGGCCAAGCCCTATTAAAGACGAACTTCGACGGGAGAGCCGACCGCAAAGAACCGGGCGGGAAATAAACGGAAGAACGGATGAACTCTCCAACCCTGCCACATAGCTACCACCTAACCTGCCTTAAGTTGATGAGACCGCCCCCCCCCGGGGTGAAACAGACTGGACCTACTGGTTGTGGGGACTAATTGAGGCCAGACGAGGCCTTTTTTTGAGGTAAAGACTACGAACTCATTAATTCGCCATCTCTGCACACCGCATCGGTGAACATATCTCCGCAGAGGAAACGTTGACGACAGACCCTCGACGGAAGAAATAATTTGTCCACGTGTATGTGTCTTTGTAGTCACATGCATACGTGTGTGTGTGTGTGTGTGCAAGCATGCATACAAGCAGTTTATTTTGTGCGTGAGTGCGTGTGCTTGTGTGTGTGTGTGTGTATATATATATATACATACATGCGCACATCAAACAGTGTGCCTGTGTGTGCAGATCAGTATGCCGGCATCTTTGGCTGCATCTCAATCTCATCATAATAAACCTAACGGGGCGCAGTGGCCCTCCTTCTCCACGTACCGTGGCCGGCGACCACTGGAGCCGCAGCATAGCGCTAGAATTTGTATAGCTGTACTCCCTCCAATGCAAGTCTTTTTACATTTGCTCACTGTAAATTCTAAAAGGTATGGTGTCCCATGTTTGTGTCATGACCGTGTGAAGGACTCGTCTAGGTATGAGGACTCGATGTGCTTGTTTTTTTGTATCGTGGCGGAGACGGACATACAGTACCTGTAGGATAATTGCAGATTATCGTTCCAAAGTTCAACAGCTACCAAATTACAACTTTGACGTTTTTTTTTTTTTCTCTCCCCCCCCTTTAACAATGTTTATTGAAATCCTTATGGATTCACGTGAAAGTAGGCTGCCAGTCTAGCCACGCTTACCCGAGCATTTAGATTGTTTTGACGATTCAATAATGAGAAAGAAGTGGGAGTTTTAAATTTAAAAATGTACTGCTTTCGGAAATAAAGTGCTTAATCATCGCCTACATCAGAATTTATTAAACCGTTCATGGTTTGACACCTCACATATTCCATTTTCTCAGACCTGCTGCTGTAGTCCAAGATCCTCATTTTCTTTCCTCAGATGTGAAGCTACATGTAGAAATAAAGCTGTGCGTTGTGTTCATAGGCTCTCTAATTTTGAAGGACGCATGGAATACGACCCCCATATACTCCCCTGTGTTTTGAGAAATCTGATTATGTTGGAAAATCACCTGAGGCTTGTGGTTATTTCAAACAATCGATATTGTACCTAACTTCCGCGCAGTGGTGTAAAATCCCGCTTCTTGCTTGTGGCAGGAGTCGGGAGATTATAATCTGAAGTGTGTACAAAAGAAACTATATAATGAGTAGATTACAAGATAACCAGAGGGAAGAATGTGCATATCTGTATAAATGTATATGGTGGCTTTCAGTACGCTGCCGTACGTGGTTTTGCACTCCAGACCATAGGTTTAGTTTGTACTCCACTCCACCCTCAAGACTTCTGATGTGTTTAAGCTGCGTTAGTGGCTAGACGACATCGTATTAACCGGAGGAAATGTGAGCTGTGACTTCAAGTATTGGTGCACAAAGCACAAAGGCCCATGGTTGTCGAAATTGATTTTGTTTTTGCCATTTTCTTCTGTTTCATAACTGTGACCTTTCTGTTCTTAATTTTTAAGAAAAGTTATTTTACAGCAGTAGTTTCATACTTCTGTAAACAATTTGCAAACCAAAATGCAATGTACAGTAGATATGGATTATATTTTAGACTTACTGCACTTCAGACTGTTTGTAAATATGATCAAATAAATGAATGAACGGAAAGCAACCGTGTCAGGCTCCTCTGTCTGTAGCTTCCTGTCCACCGTTTTAAAAGACAGAGCAGCCCCACCATCCATTACGAGGCTGAAACAAGTCCCAGTGTCGAAGGTTCAATGTGACGACGCCCTGCCCTCCTCTAAATCACAATATTAAACTGAAAATCATTTAAATAATAATAATAATAATAATAAAAAATTGAATCTGCATTGCAGTTTTAAAAACTCACCAACAAGAGAGGAGAAGCACTTACTTGGTTATTTACAAGGACACCGTATTCCTGTATCTCACTGACAGCGTAGTGTGCCCTATTTAGTTTTTTGGACGCATAAATAAAAAAAAACGACCGTGGTTATTATTTGTAACATTGAACCTTATTCACGGCAACAATTACGCAGTTCATTTGCTAACCCAGTAGATGTGGTCTGAATTTTAAGGTGCTCAACAAAAAAAAAAAAAAAAAAAAAAAAAAAACAGTTTTCACCAAATTTGCCACATCAATGCAATGGAAGCCAATAAATGCACCACATTAAATGAGAGAATGTTAGCGTGCTTTCACAACTACATTTCATTGTGATTCAGGGAATCGAGGCGATTGAGGAAAAAAAAGGTCAACACGGCCTGAACTAGGGATGTGAGGATGCACCGTAAAAATCGATACAAATGTGTGACGATGCATTTATTTGTATTATTCTTCTGGTTGTTTTAACCTGGGATTGTTTTAAAGATGCAGTTCTTAATTTATTTATTTTTTGTTGTAAAGATGTAATATAATTTCAGTTGCACATTAAGAGGAGGATATACACGTTGTATTGCAGTTTATCCTACCTTATGCAAATAAAAAGAGATTCTCTTTAATTTGTTATAATAAAATATAATTTGTAAATTTTACATAGCTAAAGATAAACTATGCATTCATTGCATAGTTTGTGTTTAGAAGTTACATCCTACCTGAGAACTGTTTTTGTTCTCAGCTACACTACTACTTTGTTTAGCTACAAGTAAGTAACAAATATCTCCCAACACTGTAAAGAAGACCACCACTATATAAAAGAAAATCATTCATTTGTCCAAGTTGCAACAGACATACATCCTTTACTGCAAGTGAAAATTTATTATTTACAAGGTCACATGAGCACACAACAAATCTTTCCTTGGTTAAATATTGCATGTGTCTAACATATGCCGTACAAGACACTTCAATTTCTTATTCATATTATTTGTAAGCTAATGCACCAGTTCTTCCACAGGTGATTTCCTGAGCAAAGGCCACAGGATCGCCTCTTAATTACCCCACGTGAACACACATGTCGAAGAAAGCCCACGACAAGAAAGGGGTATAAAGGGTCCCTCAGTTTACAACTGCACACCTCCAAACTGCTGCATTCTCATAAAGATCTTCCTGGTGACTGTCACCTTATGGAGGATCATCTGTCCTTTTTGAAATTATACTAAACATTAAAAGGGCATAGCTCTGATTACATACCACTCTTGTACACCAATATACTTTCAGTCACTAATAAACCACCCAAGTTTGAAGCTTTACGAGTAATAATTTAGGCCATACCATCATCACGTTGGGTGTGCAGGACTTGACTTGATGACTCTGGGCAAACCCTGAGGCTGTGCACCTTATAATATGTTTGGTTACCATGGTGTCTATTACATGCTGGTTGGAAGCTTTTGTTTCCTGTTCTTGGATGGGACCCCTGTCCTCTCGAACTCCATCTTCTCTTTGATGTATTCGCGCTTACACTCTTCAAAAAACTGAGGGTCATTGTAGCTGGTGGGAGACAGAAGGTACAGTGATGTCACTTTAAGGTGTACAGTTTGAGACTTCTGGGGCTAAACAGCAAGGGCAGAGAAGAGGGTGAGCCTGTGCAAAAGCTACTGGAGAGATAACACGTGGGAGGCTACCTTAAAGAGGACGTGAAAAACAGAACAGACACCGACATAGCACATGTGTAAAAAATGTAATACTGATATGATACATGGGACCATACTTGGGACCATCCCTATGTCATCGGATGTGTTGGTTGCTTTCATTTTCCTATATCACATATCCGTGTTTAAAGGTTGGCATTCTAATTGCATTTTAATATATACATTAATGTAACATTATATATATATACCATTATAAATATAATATATTAATGTGGCACAGCGGCCTTTAGCGCGAGAAGGTCCGGGTTCAAGTCCGGCTCGGGCCTTTCTAGGTGAAGTGTCTTCCCTGTGTCTGTGTAGGTTTTCTCCAGGTACTCCGGTTTCCTTGCTCATTAGGCTAACTGGGGAATCTAAATTGAACCTAGGTGTGAGTGTGAATTGTTGTTTGTCTGTAGACTGGCGACCTGACCAGGGTGTACCCTGCCTCTCGCCCGATGACAGCTGGGAAGGGGTCCAGCAACCCCCACGACCCCAGTGAAAATAAGCGGTAGTAGAAGATGAGATGTAATATATTCATTTTATTTAGTGGCTCATCTTCACCCCTCACATATATTACATGTATATAATGTGTCTTTGCTTGTGACCGAGCCAATTTAGCGACTTTGTCGCTATCTTTAGCAAGTATTCAGTGTTTTGTTATATTTTTTCTATCAAAAAAGCAACTAGTGACAAATCTAGCGACTTTTTCTGCTGCTCTTGGAGACTTTTAGCGACTCGGATGTGAAAGCACGCATCGTACTTCTCACCCTTCTCAACTAGCCACAGGCGTGCTGCCTCCGCCCCCCCCCCCCCCCCCCCCCCCCACAAACACACACGGGCAGTCCCTCCCTCACAGGCATCAACCTCCGGGTCTGAGTGATGAAGCCCATGCGGAACTGCACAGGTGCACATGCCAGCGCAGCGGCTGTGGAGGCCGCGCACACGCGTTACCCTGCCGTAGTCGTATACAGTCCTGCTCACCATTATTGGCACCTCTTCATTTTTTTTTACATAACCTCTACAATATCTTCAGAAATAAATGGAAATGTCCCAAATTTATATCAGGATCTTTTAATATGAGGTCCAAAGTAAGTGTTATTTCAAAGAAGAAACAGAAAAGACAGCATGTGCAGCAATAATGGCACCTCTAGTAGTATTTGGTTGCACACCCTTTGGCAGTGACGACAGGCTCCAAATGTTTCTTGTAGCCATCTATAAGCTTCTTGCACTTCTCAGCTGGTATTTTCTCCCACTCTTTCTTTGCGAATTGTTCAAGCTCTTGAACGTCTGCAAGTTTCTTTTCCCCAATGGCAGATTTCAGCTCAAACCAAAGATTTTCAAATGAGATCAGGACTCATCGCTGGCCATTTTAAAATGGTCAATTTTTTCCTCTTCAGCCATTCCTGCATGCTTTTGGATGTGTGCTTTGGGTCTTTGTCTTGCTGGAGGACCCATGATCTTGGACTCAAACCAAGTTCTCTTACACTTGGTAGGACATTTCGCTCTAAAATCTCTTGATAATTCTCTTATTCCATGAGTCCTGTGATGCGTTCAAGGCCTCCAGTACCAGATGGAGCAAAGCAGCCCAACAGCATTATGGATCCTCCACCATGCTTAACCGTTGGTAGGGTGTTCTTTTCCTTGTAGGCTTCATTGTGCCATCTGTAAACAAACTGTTGGTGTGCATTGCCAAAAAGCTCTATTTTTGTTTCATCTGTCCACAGAACATTTTCCCAGAAGGATTGTGGTTTGTCCAGGTACTCTTTGGCAAAGACTAGTCCTTTGTTTTTATGTCTTTTCCTCAGCAATGGTGTTTTCCTTGGCCTTCGCCCATGAAGCCCTGTTTGGTTTAGTGTGCTGCGTATGGTACTCGTTGAAACCATGACCCCAGACTGTTCCAGGTTGGCCTTCAGGTCTGTGGATGTTTGACGTGGTGTTTTTTCCACCATTTGCACCAACCTTCGAAGCCTTTTCTCATCATTTTTTCTCTTCCACCCACGTCCAGGGAGGTTCTTGAGAGTTCCATGCTTGGCAAACTTCTTAATAACATTACACACTGTTGAAACAGGGATACCAACGTCTTTGGAGATGACCTTATACCCTTTGGAAGTCTTGTGTTTACTAATTATCACACTTCTGATGTCCGCAGACAGCTCCTTTGTCTTCACCATTGTGACAAAGGAACAGGTGATAACAGATGGCTTTTTAAACCACGGACTTCATCATTCATTGGCTAATTCACGTCACATGGGCACAGACAATGTATCACAGGTGATTCTCATTTGTGATTTATCACAGGTGAGTCACAATGTGTTTCCATACTGATTTGAACAAATTACTGATTACTGAACAAAGGGTGCCAATACCAGTGACACAGCAAGCTTTAAGTTTTTCTATGTTTTCCTCCCATTGTTTATTGTTTTAAATTGTTGTTTATCATTTGCTCTTTTGTATCAAACACGAGTTCTCTATAGAAAAGAAATGTTTCACATGATTAATTTTTTTCAGAAGATATTCCACATTATGTACTTAAACTTCATGGGTGCCAATAATGGTGAGCAGGACTGTACATGCCGTAGAAAACCGAATTCCAATCGCATTATCTGGGTGTCTGAATCGGATAAGGTGAACGCTGATGTTAGTCGGAGCAACGTGTTTACCTGCACCGAAGTTGTCCAGCTGGAGTCTGATTAAGGCAATGATTTCGTTTTTTCACGTGCATGTAAAAGCACTGACTGAAAAAAGTTTGGGGACCCCTGGTCTACGTGTTTGAGTAGGACGATTAAAGGAAATCAAAAGTAAACACCAGAGAACAGGTGGAAATAGCCAGGTTTCTCCCAGTCATACGTTCAGTGTTTCATGTCCTCTTTACAATGAGTCTTACAGACAGAAGATAAACTCACTGTGCTGTCAGGCATTCCTTCAGGGTGGCATTCTCCTCACGACATTTAAACACCATCAAGAAGCCAGATTCCTTACAGCAGTGGTTGAAGGCTAGAAGGAGGAGGTGGAGAAGAAGAAGAAGAATTACTCAAAAAGAGCAACAGGGTCCACATGTAAAATGACCTTAGACATACAGTACATTGATTCATACAACCTGCTTAAAACTCAATACTTTATACTGTTTGACCAAGAGTACAAGCACCAGGAAGATAACAGTCAGGTACAAGTAAACCAAGATGGGTTTCATCTCCACAACAAGGAACTTGGGCATAGCTCACGTTGCCAAGTCTCTTATCAAACTGAAAATCATGTTTCCTTGTTCATACAAGGACTGAATGTGACTGCACTGGCCACAGAGTGGTTGCATCTGCAGCCACCGAGTTTCTGTAACAGTCATCCCACCATCCACAAATACATACGTGTCCGTGCATTCAAGAATATATATAGGCTATGGTTCACCGATCAGAGCGCAAAATGAGACGGGGTTATTTACAACAGCTGAGCCAGAAAAGGCAGCCTTCCCACAAATCTCTGGCTCTGCATTATTAGGAGGGTGAGATATTTTTGAAAATGAGCGTTAATTACGTACGAACTTTAACCATGACTGCATGTCAACCTGTCTGAGCCATTTCAATCATTTGATGCTTTAATGTGGACACTCTAGATAAAAGCAGAATAAAAATGGATCCATGTAACCACCTCAACCGTCTGGCCCGTTCGAAAGGATTCTCATCGGATTGAGCGATGAGTTTTCAGGAAAGAAGAAACTCATTCCATTATGTGTTTATATATATATATATATATATATATATACATATATATATATTCTGATTGATATTTTGGTCCACATAAATGCATATATCTTATATTTTAGCATTCATGTAAACAGTTAAGTTGGCATCTCTTGAGAAACAGTCTCCACGGAAACATAGTCAAGGTCCCACGCATTAAATTAGAGCACAACTTATAGTAAAACACAATGAATGTCACTTCTATCTTTTGCGAGGATGCATAGGTGACACCGTGCCCTTGCTGGTGGCACGTACCCTGTTAAACGTCCAAGGTCCTCATTGCAAACAAGGCGTTGAAAACAGAGTCTTCGCCTTGTTAGCGAGCTCCTTCGCGGCGCTTTAATTAAAACCGCCGCCGTCCGCTTTCACATAACCGACATCGTAATTACCTTTATCAGTGGCATCAGTATGGTTATCACACAGACACTTTCATCAGGATGCAGATGTGAAAAAAAAAAATAACTGCAAAACCAATTTAGAGAAGCAGAACACTGCGACTAATCTAATCAACAAACGCCTCATCCCTGTCCCATGGCACTAATAGAGGGTGCAGAGGACCGCCTTTCTGATCGCACATCAGCAGTTACACCAAAGGCAAATATATGACTCCAGTTTTATGTCAGAAGAGGCCCTTCTAAAGAAAAGTGTGATGCCACCTTATGTTTAGGCCGTTTGGTTTGCCATTTTAGATGCAGAAGTGCAGTTTGGCAGTTAGAAAGCAGAAGCAAGGGGTCTGCACATTTAGGGAGATTTGGAGCACAAGAGGAAGATGCAAAGTGTGACCCTCTAACATGCAATTAGCTGTAACAGAAAGATGCCGTGCGAGCTTCGTGAATTTCAAATAATGAAATGACTGAAACATAAAGAATTAAATCGACTACTATGTTGTTTGTTTTCACTCAAGATTTTGGATTTCAGGTTTGCGAACAGAAACACAAATTATTTTTCTGCAAATCAAAGTCTCGTGAAAGTAGCTGTTAATTGAGCGTGTGGGTTGTTAAAATGAATCATCGGCGTAGTAGGAAATATCATGTCAGGTAAAACTACAAAGATGTCGCGTACAGGTCAGTAGCACTTGTCTGCCTGAACAACAAAGCCAACAACATGCCACTGTGGGGTTGGTAGGACCGTATCTGCAGAGACAGATAACACAGGAAAACATACTTCTAGATTGAGTGTGTTTTTTCACTTTTCTTTGTAAAACACAATCATAGACACACACGTGCAGGAGCCCAGTGCAGACACAAACATACAGAACGAGATGATAGAGGGTGGGGGATGAAGGTGTGAAAATGAGTGGGACGAGAGGCTTGTAATGTGAGGGGGGTTTCCACTACCCACACAGCCACTGTCTGTCCCATCACTGTGCACTGTCTCCCCCGAGTGAGCAGCACACACACTGGCTCATACGGGCTGTCATCAGATTTCTAGAAACCACATAACGTTGTCACTATCCGGCTGATGTGCTACTGCAGCAGACTCATGGCAAAGATGCAGCCACCATTTCCATGCAGATGAAGTGTAAACTGCTGCCACGCCAATCCACCCGCTCCTCATAGCGGAGAAAACTAAAAGGACTCGAGAAGCAGGCGCCCAAGGTGGCAGGAAGCAAATTCAAAAGGTCAAGTGAACAGGAACAGGAACAGGAACAGGAAAAGTAAAAGAAATTCCTTCGAAGGGAAACACTGAAAACGAACAGATGTCAAGAAATGACAGCATCATGAGGAGCTGCTATTTGAAAAACAATTTATTTTTATTGCCTAATAACCACGGTTTAGTGCTCGCTTAAGAAAGTTTACATTATCATAGAAGCAGAGGGTTTATTTTGAAATCGGAATATCGCAATGTATCATTCAGGTTTCCATTGCAGTTTTTCACAAAGTAAAAGCGATAGTTCTGAAATTTCTATGAATTCTGTGTTTCGATTTAAGGTGTTTTGAGAATGAGTCTCGTAAAGTCTTATCTCGCAACATCTGATAATTCTCCATAATTGCCGTCACGCCAGACTTCACTTTGAGAGAGGTCTTCAAATGAACGACGAACGGGCACTTTTGCAATACAGTTTTATATCGATACGTCTGTAAAACCAGCTCATGAGAGCGTACAAATGTAGCAAACTACACCGGATAACACGGTACTCAGGCATTTTATTTTCACATATGTTCAGTGGAGTGTTCAAACAGTGGCACACATTTTTGCTCAAGCAGACAATTGTGAACTGTATTTTGACACTTAAGGATCAAGAAACATGATCCACTCCCCGTACAAGTGTAATAAACTGGGATTTCAATTTAATTCAATGTGAATTAATGTTGTTTTGTTTTTTTTTTCGACTCAGTTTGTCCAGTGAATTATTGCCGTCATCTGATGTACATACATCAGATTGTATTTTAAGCTGCATTTAAAAATTCTTCAGTAGAATATTGCAATATATCGCAATATCATAACATCGCAATAATGTGTCATATGGTGTCTCAAGTATCATGATGCGTATCGTATCGTTAGGTGTGGTTGACGGGCTATTAGAAGCAGATTTTAAGACAAATACTATATTATTTTGTAACACAATGCTTGAATGTTGGGGTTGTTTATAGTTTTCCAACTTGTGAATTTACTGGACTGAACTAAATTAAACTGCCATGTTTTCACGAATCTGATTTTGAGAGAAACAGAACGACGCTTGCATGTTTCTGATGATCGTCATGACGGATCCGGATTTTTCAGCAGCATGAATCAAGATCTCTAAAAAGGTTTACCTACTGTAATCCGGACCGTATGTGTGTTGTATACGGTTGCACGCTCTGCCTCTTCTTTTTTTGACTGAGTTCTGTACCAGAAACAGTGCCATGCATAGGCCTTGGATATGTACTACAATTACATGCGGTTTTGCAACAGATCGATATTTACAGAGAAAACCCCAGAGAAAAACAGAATGTTTGGTGAGAATGTGGCCCTAGTGTGAAACTTTACTCAACTTGTAAAGGTAATTTTGCTCTGTACAGTGAACCCTCGCTATAACGCGGTTCCCCTTTCGCGGCTTCGCTGTTTCACAGATTTTTTTAGTGCAGTTTTTTTATGCTTTTTTTTTTTTTTTTTTTTTTTTTTTTTACAGTGCATTGTGTTCTGCATCCTGATTGGCTAAGGGACTGTAGACCAATGTCAACAGTCTCCGTGCCTTGTCTCTGTACAGCTTGCCAAATTTACGTTTGCGAGCGGCACAAGAACGGTACCCTTTGATGTGTCGTTCATTACAGTTCTCAAATATAATCGAAGGGGACATGTCTGTTTATAAAAGTCTTCTTTCCCAGAAGAAAAAAGAGCGCCAACAACTACCCATAACTATGTTCTTCTCTCAGAAAAAGACACCTGCACCACAGCCTTCGGTAGCGGAGCGGAGTCAGGACGAAGAGGCACAGTCAGAGGAACTGTGCAATACGCGAGTCACAATGTGTCCAACCTCGTATTGATTATTAAAATTATTATTTTACAGTATTTCTATATTTTTATTTCTTAAACAAATGCTTGGGCCTGAAAACAGGGTTTTGATCTTTGGTTTCATTCTATAGTACAGTATTGTATAATAATTGTAAAAAATGAAGCTGACTACTTCTTTTCGGGACGTAACCCCCACGATAAACGAGGGTTCACTGTATCTGTGGGAACGTGTCGTACAATGATGTCCAGATGACATGTTGCTAGACTCATACACGGAAACAACACTCAAGTACTTCAGGAAATGAATTTCGGTCAATCCAGAAAAATTCAAGAACCCTAAATGTATTGGAAAACCATCAAATGCTAAAAAAAAAAAAAAAACTGTCTTGCCTCTTGCAGATAATGAGTTCATCAGATCTACTATCCTCCTAAATTAACTGCACCTCATATTAGAGTCCACATAAATGACTCACATAGTTCAAGTGGCAGACTCATCTCAACAGCAACTGTTCAGAGGTGAGTGCGTAAGTGAATCGGGCCTTCATGGTCGAATTAGACGTAGACTGCAAAGAAATCACTAATGAGTAAGAACAAGAAGAGAACTGCTTGGTCTAGAGAGCACAACAATGGACATTAGTCTAAATTTAATATATCCGCTCATCGTGTTTCTGTGAGACATGGGGGGGGGGGGGGGAGGTGAGCGAATGGTTTCTGCATGTGTGGTTCTCACTTTGAGAAAAACAGGAGGAGGTGTGACAGTGTGGGGGTGCTTTGGGACACTGGTGGTAATTAATTAAAAGGTCTAGGCGTGTAAACTCACCCGATTTGTCCTTAGTTATACCAAAAAGACAATGTCCCAAAAAAAAACACGTCGAGGCTATTTGACTAAGAAGAATAGTGATGCTGTGATAGAGTGTGTTTGCAATGAGTTGGACCAACAAGTGGCCAACACTTCGAGGAACTCCTTCAAGACTCGTGGAAAAGGTAGCTACTTGAAGAATCTAAAATGTACAACATATTATGTTCGCAGAAGACTTTTTTGTTCACTGTATGATCTATACAGGTATTGTATATACTTAAATTTTGACTTTCAAATCAAGTTTATATGTATAGCCCTTTACATTAGCCAAAAGGTACCCAAAGTGCTTTACAAGAAAGCCATAAAACAATACATAACACATACATGACATACAAGTACAAATCAAAATGCTGCAGCGCTACAAGGTAATACAAGCCTTCGAGAAATACATGGAAAGGAGCAGACAAAATGAGAACACCTTAAGAAACAGGACCGTCCTGGTCATAATTGAATGCCAATCTAAAAAAGTGGGTCTTAAGCTTCGATTTAAAAAGGCTGAGATCAGTAGTGGTGTGAATGTCAGGGGGCAGTTTGTTCCACAGTCTTGGGGCAGCGACAGCGAAGGAACAATCACCCCACTGTTTAAGTCTTGATCTAGGCACCTCTAACAGAAGCTGACTCGAAGAGTGCACGGCTCTGCCACAATTGCAAAAAGTTAAAATCTCTGACAGGTAAGAGGGGGCTAAGTCATTAAATGAGTGATATGTTAGACAGGGGTTCGGGGCTGGTTTGACTCAGCTAGAAGTTTTTGTGATTGTGGCAAGATAAACATGTTTCTCAGTCTTTCGTTTCATTGTGCTCTGATTGACAAGCAGTGTTAACCAAACAAGCATGGGCGTTTATTTTTGGAAATATGACTAATATTTAAGCCTGTTTCAGCCATGTATGACTTTATAACTCACAAAGGTTTTAGTCGCTCCACATGCACGTCTCTCGCCTGCACCACAGCGTGATGAGGCGGAGGCGTGCACGCAGTATGTACACGTGAGAGAGCCGTGGATGTATGGAGAGAGCATGCAGCGAGAGACAGAGGAGCAGCAGAGAACAGAGGAGTGGCAGCGGCGTTCAGTGTGGAAGAGCCGACACTGTCACTGTAACCAAACGGTCAAAGAGAATTAGAACAGGGCTGAGTACGTCCCGGTACACCGTAAATAAGTCCTGGTACACCAGGGGTTTAAATTCAGAAGTGCCAGTAGCATACACCGTTCCATACATTTTGTACCAAAGTCAAGGTACGGCAAGTGCCATACCTCGCCATACCCAAACGACGCCACTGAGAGTAATGTGTTTACATGCACTTACGTTGTCCAGCTAGTCCGATTAAGGCAGTACTTCGTTTTTTTTCACATGCATGTAAACACACTGAGTGTTATCTACTTCATAATTCTTCATGATCCTGCATTGCAAACTGGCCGACTGGCAACACAATGCTGAACTAGAACGGGACAGCTAAACTAATTTGTGAACTTGAGTGGATGTAAAGAGGCTGTTTGTTCTTCGCCAGACTAGAATGGTCCTGCTTTTTTTTTTTTTTAACCCTTTACGGGGCATTCAGTGAAATACTTGGAAATCCTAAATTTTCTACTCTGTAGCGTTATTGAAGGGCTTAAGAAGACCTTTTAAGTTTTGTGAAATTTTTCAAAACACTTCTTTGTGGTACCTAACAAAGGAGTTATGCTCAGCGTTCATGCAGAAGTGGACCTTACAGACCATATTTGACCCTGATTTGTCCTGAGACTGTTTCTTTTATCTTCTTTTATTAGTTAGGTGTAAACCACATGCATCTAAACCTCACTGAGAGGCACCGTGACCCGTTCATTATAACACAGGGTAGGATGTTGCAATTCTTGTGTCAAGACACAGGAATCTTATTGGCTAGGTTTAAACCACATTGTTTTAAATGACACTGGGACTCAATTTAAAATGTGAGTTAAATATGGTTCCTCCCCCCTTAAAAGCTTTACTGTTAACAGATATAAAGGTAGTTGCATTACACTTAAGTATGTTGTGCAAGTTGTTTCGATGCCAGAGGCTTACAGGAACACACTATGATGACTTCACGTGTGCTTTCCCTGTTGTGACAGGTGGAAAGGGATTATTGAGTTGGACACTTTTGAGGACAGAAATCAGCCCCTCACACACACATTCACGTTACACACCTTCCACCTTCTCGACGCAGCGCTCCTTGGCTTTCTCCCTCATCATCTTGGGGATCAGCACGTCCTTCTCCACATGCCTAAGAGGAATTTCGTCTGACGAGGAAAGACAAGCACACAGGGACACCGTCACAATAACGATCACCGCCGTCATCCGGCACCGTTTCTCCATTAAACATGAGAGACGTGTGCTTCAGCACTTGACCGAGGCAGGGCAACTATAAAGACAAACTTGGACCATTAAGGGAGATGGTAGACACATCTAACTTCCTTCACGGTAGCTTACTCGGCTAACGTTACCATAGCTACACGAGTTCCAATTAAGGTCCCCGTAAAGACTGCTCTCCGCTGAATGCTACCGTTAAATGTGCACCGTGGGAGGCACGAAACGCATTTAAGAGAGCAGAAATGTTTAATACCTGCGTGTGTTGCCTCCATTGCGGCTGTGTTTCTCAAACCATTACAAAACTCAACCAATGTGACCTATGTTACGAGCGTGCAAAACACTTCCGCTGACGTAGTGGCCAACCAGCCTGAAAGCAGACGAAAACTACAACTCCCAGAGTCCCACACACGCGCGGATGATAATAATAATACATCAGCGGCTATGGTTATGCAATGCTACTACTACTTGTAAATATAATTAAAATTCAAAGTATAGGTTTTAAAATCTGCTGGTCTGCAAAGCATTGAATGATTTGCAAAATATATGCAATTAGTTCCCTATGAAGCCCTCAGGTCGTCTGGGATGAGTGTTCCCAGAACCAGAACCAAACAAGCAAGCAGCGTTTAGTTATTTGTTTTTTCTGCTCTTCACTTGTGGAACAAACTTCCTAAACACCCGGCGTCTGCTCAAACTCATTCTAATTTTTCAATATTATAAATGCATTGTTATGAACTTCATTTTAAACTTTAACTATTTATTCTCATGTTATAATTGCCTTTTGTTTTTGTTTTTTAATTTCTTAATATCTCGTTTTTATTTCCACAATTTTAATGATGTAATTTTATGTATGTCTTTGCCTTTATGAAGCACTTTGAATTGTGTTGTTCATGAACAGTGTTATACAAATAAACCTGCCACACCTTGCCTAAAAGAAAGAAATGCAAAAAAAAATTAAAGAAATTTTATTTATCAAGGAGCTAAACATTTGATACACTTTCTATGGACTTTGTTCTTATAATAACACACTAGCTTTAGACTCAATTTAACATGTAATTTGGCATTTTATTATAAAAAAAATGCATTATAAAGCAACAACCTTAGGACTATCAACCACAGAAGTGAATATTCTTCATTTGTGAGGGGTTTTCCTCCAGCTAAGTAATGCACACACAATCAGCCACCCTCACAATGTGAAAGAAATCATGACTCATCAGACCAGGTCACCTTCTTTCGGCAGTGGGCAGAGGTCAACGTGGGCATTCAAACTAATCTGCCACTATACAGCTCACACAACCCATGACCCTGTCACCAGTTCATCCCCTTTCCTACCACTTTAGATAGGTGCTGATCACTGCAGACAGGGAACACTACACAAGAGTGTTTGGACATGCTCTGATCCAGTCATCACAATTCTGTTTTTGTCAGGGTTGCTCAAATCTCCACTTGTCAATTTCTTTTTCTTCTTTCTTCTAACATCAACTTTGGGGACATAATGTTTACATGTTGCATAATATATCCCGATATATATATATATCTGACTTTCGATTATTCCCAGTAGATCATAATATTATGGCTGATTGCTGTTGTTTCTTCCCCTGTTCACGTGAGTCAAGAATGGATCAGTGAGGATCATTATCAACACTTAATTTTAAATAATTCTTAGTACTATTAATGATACTATTAATAAAAGTTTCAGGGTCGTGGTGTTGAAAGAACAAAGTCACATATACAATTGTTGCTTTTTCATCTATGTCAAGGCCAATATGCCTATGAAAATATGTCATCTATGAAAGGCAAATGAAAGGCAAATTAAAAAATTTAAAAAAAAAGGCACAAAGAGTCAGTGGCACCAGAATGACAGATGATGACAGATAAATAGAATGCATTTATCTTAATTAGAGTGCCTATATAATGGCAAGTGTATCAAGCTTTACAGACACATTTTACTGTGTTTTTGAGCTTTGAAAGACTTGTCAAGTGAATGTTTAAAGATCCTTCTTTCTTCATGAAAACTGTTTGTGGTACATGATAAACACGTTTCTGATGCAAAATGATGCACAATTGTTGAAATGATGGTGAAATGGCAGAAAAGTATGTCGACATCCAACCACAGTGTACCTGAACCTGAACCACAGACTGCATGTTGAGCACAGTAAGCCTGACCACAGTCAGCTGTGTGGCGGACCGGCTGTCTAGATCCCATGCAAAGAGGCCCCACCTGTTCAATCAAAGAGACAGGTACACACTCATAAGCGCAGACACACACCTTGAAGCAAAAGGCATATCTTCACACATACAGTTACACTTTAGACTATGACACAGGTGTAAGCTACCCACCTCCACATCCAAACCACACACACACATCCAGTGCGCCTTGACGACTCACACTCACCCACACAGCACCAGAGGGGATAGAGTGAATCTCTTGCCTGTCTGCCTGAAGTTCTCACGGCTCTCTGACCTTACAGTGCTGAAGCTGAGACTCACCTCTGTGGAGAAGCGTGTTCTTTTCATCTGCAAATCAAAGGTCAGAAAGAACAGGAAGGAAAAAAAAGACCCCATTAACAAACAAAGACCATAGGCCATCACCTGTCTGCGCTGCACGTGCTGTTTTGTTTACCCTAGCCTTAGACACACAGACAGATGGATACACACATCTCTAAGCACAGACAGCGCTCTCTTATGTTTCCATCCCTCCTGACACCAGGTGGGCATCTGCAGATTTTAATATCTGCAGATCACTCCAAAACGCCGCACTAGCCAAATTCTCGCAACAGGGCCAAATGGAGCTCATGCGAATGATTGCACAGCCACTGAACCAAACCTGATAAAAACGATGTTTTATTAGCACTTGAATACTTTCCTCGAGCAAATAAAATGTTTTAAACGTATATAATGTGTATAATAATGAATACAATGGAAGTATCTCACACAGGAAATAGTGACAGACAGAAATGTACAGAATTATGAATGAGCAATTAAGGGCAAAAGCTTCAAGGCAATTCCACAAATCAAAATCTAATTGTTTCATGATGCAGGGGACATTTTGGAAGAGTTTTCTGAGACAAATATTTTTCTCACAAATTACAACTGACAAACTGACACACGATCAGAATTTGTGACTAAAGTACTATGAACAAATTAAGGACATTATTTAAGTTGGACGGTTCATCACGCTTCAGGTCCAAAGACCTACAATACACAACGGTTGTCTGGGTAGAGTCCTTTAATCGGAGAAGACGCCCCGTATATTTCTTTTTCTTACCAATCAAGTAAGAACTGGTTACTGATCGAGTTTTTTTTTAACCTAAATGTCAGCAACAACACAACAAATATGCAGAAACTCCAGATGCGTATTTGTCAACTGTTCAAACTTTCTTGTAAAGAAAGAAAAAAGGAAAGAAAAAAAAACGAAAGCTAGATGTACTCTGAAAAAAAAAAGCCACAAACTTTTACTCACCTACTTCTCCGCTTATTGTGCAACCACAGTCCTTGCTTCCCCTTTTCGTAATAATTTTGTTGATCGCTCAGTCTGCTACTCTGCATTGTCCGTATCTCAAAATATGCTTTGTGCAACCGGTTGCAGGCAAAATCTGATTTTATGATAGAACATCTGACGCCACTTATTTGTTTATCCGGTTGGTCACCAATTAGCAACCTGATGCAACTCCATTTAGATATTGTTCTCCTTTTGTAAGACAGACGACTACAAATCTGATTAAGAATTCTTCTAAATCTCACGTTTGGGGAATCTCAAAATGACAATGTAATACAGAAACTAAACCCAGATCACGTCCAGTTGGCCCTGTAGAGGCAAGTGCTCGCTACCCCCGGGCAGCATGCTGGCTGATATGGCAGGGGCAGGGGCTCCCAACACTGATCCAATATTACCAGAGCAGCAGGGCCCCGTGAACCTGGCAGAAGGAGGTTAGCGAAGTTAAACCCTCTTACTACATGCCTCAGTGCTCAGGGCCAACCACCAGCTCCTCCAACTGTCCACCGACGGACGCAAAACAAGGCCCCTGTCAGAGAATGTTAAAGGGTCACTGTCACTGAGAACTCATCCACTTGTGGGTCTTGAGAAAACCAAATAATTAAGGTTTAAAAAGAAAAAAAGAAAAATCAGAATCCACTGAAAACACTGATGACTGACTGACACTGACGAACATGTGTAGGGACAAGGTCTTGTAGATCTGGTTCATTTTGATGTTCATTTATTTTTAAGAAGCTAGCCTGGCGATATCTCACTTTATTCTCAAAATAACAATGATTTGGTCAGATTTGGATCAGGTAGACATCCCACCAATACAAATTGCCTTTGTGGGATATCTGAGTCTATCAATATCTAAAATATAGTTTCTAGATGGCTTTGATCCTTAATTTATCGCGTGATAAATTCAATAAACACCTTTGTGCTGACCAGGAATAACCACTGCTATGCTCACCACTACACCATCTCCGTCACCAACATATCAAAACAGCTCAAAGCAAAGAAGGAGCTTCTGTGAGCATCTGTGTAAAATGCAGGAAAAATAGAAATAGAAAAGGAAAGAACGGCTTTGGCTCGTTTCCCATCATTTTCTTTAAAGAGTCAATAGATTCGGCTCGTTCGCTGGCGTCACATCTTCATAACGACTATGATAAGAGTCGTCAAGGTGCACTACGGGGAAGATGTTTGACAACTAAAACCGAGTCTGAGCAGAACGCTCAGACCGGAGTGCGTCTTCCCTCTTCCTCTTGCAAGAAGGAGGAGGTGTGTTCTGATCTCCTCGTCTGCTGTGCTGCCTGCGTCCCCACTCTTCTCGACATCGGCAGATGGGGTGTGGAGATGAGATTTTAGAGAGTGTTTAAGCCCAAACTACGGGGAGCCTCTTCAGGGTCGATGGAGAGCAGATAATCCAACGGCTCGGGTGAGGGGATTACAAACCTACCGGCAGACCTCCGCTGCTGAGGCCTGCTGCGGGCCACCTTCTTCAGGTCACTCCTGTGACACTTGGCTGTGGCAATTGTCAACTATGATCATATTAGGAGGAGTCATGGCTTGAGGGCTGTCCGCACGGCTGAGAATAATTTATTGCACTTAACATTGTAAATACTTCCAGAAAGCAAAAATATTTCTTTTTTTTTTTTTTAACCTTTTCCACATATATGTAGTATATAAAAAAACACATATTTCTTAACAGCGTACTCTATCTCACCCAATACAACTATGGAGCATTAATCGCATATTGAATAACTAAATGACCAGAAATTAATTTAAAAAAAAAAAAAAACATTCAACCCAAACACACAATAGGACAAATAACATACGAAATAACATTGTATTCCTGCACACTTTACCCATCTTCTTAAATTAAAGTTTTATTGTGATTTTTAAATGATCCAGATTTTTTACTTACCCTGGCTCTGGTCTCGTTGGCACCACCCGAGCAATGTCAGGATGCATTTCCTCTCAAGCAAGTGAAGGGGTCTGCCACTGTGCCACAATCTGCACCCGCTTCTCAGGCAGGCTAAACCCTTTGACACCACAGTTTTTAATTAAAATTACATTAGGAGTAATCAGCCGGAAGAGTTGGGGATGGAGGTCAGAGGGATCGAGGGAGGGGCAGGTGTACGGAAGATGGGTTAGGATGGAAGTGAGAGGGACCCTAAACCCTGACCTGACCCTGCTATTCGATCAGGTCAGGCCTACACGCTCATCTGTTGCAGTAGATCTTTTGTTTCTCTTCTCTTGATCAAATGCACATTTAAAAAAAAAAAAAAAAAAGTGGAAAAGGACTATATAGTACCAGGTATACAGGACGGTCCTGCACATAACATTTAAATCTGACAGACTCATCAGCGTACATTAAACGATTAAAGCAAGAAAAAGCTCGCCAACATATCGCGTGTTAGCCCTGTTAAAACATTTTTCAGAGGAGGCACATCTGGCTTTCTCACTGCATCTCTAAAAGGGGAAGACCAAATGTTAATATGACTTCCCTCTCCCCAGAAACAGGAGAGTTCTGAAGAGAGGAGGATACAAAGACCCCATTCGTTCTCACTTGAGGAGCTCTTGCCAAGATAATTATAAGCTTTATGACGGTACACTGCAAAAAGTAGAAGACATGCACTGAAAGAATGGATAGACAGGAGAAGAAAATTACTTTTCCCCCTCTGCCTTCGCTTTATGCCTCCTTTAACAAGAGACGAGGCGGCAGTGGATGGAGGAGGCCTTCTTCAGGAGGCATCCTGTGGTTTTTTTGCGACGTGGCAAAGAGGATCTAGGGACGGACCTTCTTGTGTTTCCCTCGTTCATTAAGGCAGCACACCTTTGACCATTCGACAATGACCAAAGTTTTCCCTCATTACGCGATCCGCCCCGATGAAAAGCTGAAGAGGACAAGGACAGGGAGGAGAACAGAAAAGAAGGGCCATACCATTTGAATAGGAGTTTGGTATAGAATCCACTAGCACTAAACAACACCAAAGAGAACATCTTGTCTTTTGATCAAGTTTTTTTTTCTCTTCATCTCTCTTCCCTTTCTCTTCCCAGAATATGATCCACTGGGTTTCTGTACCCACATCCCCTACACCGCGCTGAGTGTCTGAATGCAGTTAATTATCTAAAAGGAAAAGTTTGTACCTGTTGAAAAGCTATCCTTGGTTGCTTGGCTTGTTAATGGCAACAAAAAGCAGCCATAGCGGACGGTCAGAGGACACCACATGCTGCGGAGAGCCTTTCAGACATGTCCCTAATAAGAATGCAGTGGTGAGAGCTCCTCTGAATGCACGCAGGGGGAGAGGAAGATAGGGTAGGAAGGAGAAAAGAAAAGATAGGGAGGGGAAAAAAACATCTTTTACCTCTCCATCTATAATTACTCCAAATGAAGAATAGGCTGAAGAAATGACCGGGGAGACTTTCCATTATGACAGAAAAAAAAACCCATCAAGTAGAGAAGGCAAAGCACAAGATCGATAGTTTTTTAATGGATGGAAGAAAGAGAAGTTTTTGTAACATCTCCAGAAGAAACCATCTACGTGATCCAGCGTGTGTACGTGCGTGCACTCATGTGGAAGTAAAATTACATCTGTGACTTCTAAATGCACACGAGCACAGTCCAGACTCTATAAAGAGCGCCATTATGTCAGTCGTGTAGTCGATATGTTTCAGCAGCCATGCTACACATGCGGCCTTTGTTTACCCGCACGCGACTTCTTCAGCAGCTGTCACGATGTGGAGCCACAATCTACAACCAAATAATGTTCAATCTAGAATCCAAACCGTCATTTTAACGCCAGCAATTCAAATAAATGCAGAGAGAGGGCGGCCTCGTGGCTTCTCCGCTGTCAGCGTCAGAGAGAGGCATCAGAGAGCTGCTGATCGGCCGGCCCGGCAGCGATCTGCGAGGGTGTGGCCCGCTGACCTGGGAGGAAGTAACATCTTGCGCCGCATAAATGTTTTTTCACACTTGCATGGGAAAGAGTCATGTGCGGTGAGGCTTTCGGAGGGGTCAAGCTCGGCTCTCAGCATTCATCTTGTCATCGTGCTCTTCACACCTTATAATGATACACAAACGCACGCACAGCGGTGACACGCACACACACACACACGGTGTGATGGACGCGTTGCACAAAAGCACAAACGCGTACGAAACGGTGGACGTAAGTGTGAGATCTGGTTCCACATTGGTAAGACACAAATCAAATAAAACTCGCGTTAAAGATTTTGCACATGAGTGCAGATACGAATTGTCTGATTGAAACGTGGAACAAACGGCTAATCCTGCAAGAATTCAAGGCTTGAACGTGGATTCGCAGTAGACGCAATACCATGGGACGCTAAAATGTACCTCTTCTCTAGTGGCCCGATATGCTCAGCTGTGGTTCCACTTATGAATGGGCTATCGTGGGGGTTTGGTCTGTCGATGATCCTCTCTGATGTTTGAGAGCAATTGACAGCACTTTTATGGGATCAGTAGGTGCGTGCAAGTCCATAATAGATTACACTGAAAATGGTGAAAAATACACCATGTGAAGGATGATGCAAATCAGGAGCCCGCCTAAAACAGTATGTTTATTCAATATGGACTCGTTGATTCAGTGTTCTCTGTGCATGTGTGCATCAGAAGAGGACGGGGGGGAGGGATACGGAAGAACCCAGGCCTCACACACGGGGTAGGTGCTAAAATATACAGTGAGAAAAACTCAGTGAGAAAGTGACAGCTGAACAATAGGGTGGGATGGGAGGGGTATGAAGGAGTTGTGTAGACAATAATCTATTTTTGCTATTAGTTTCATCAGAAACCTCATGTATGGTATGAAATAAAGATTCGCGAAATGTTTTCGTTTCCTTTTTCTTTTTCTTCTTTTTTTTTTTTTTTGAACCGAGTGCACCCCGACAGTGATGTACGTGATATACTGTAGGTCCTTGCCAATTTTTGAGGAAACGTCTGCTCCTTCTGCTCCAGACCGTCTTGCCGCCCTCTCCTGATTAACTCCTAGCGCCGCAAAAGCAAGGCGCACACGCACGGCACAACACACACAGACGCACAGCGGAGGGAGCAGAGCAGCAGCCTCTCAATTATCAACCTCTCGTCGCTGCTCTCAACACCTCGTGTTTCTCTGTTAATGACTGGATTAAAGCGCTGATTAAGATGCACTTAACCCATAAACAGCAGTTCTCATGCACATGCCATCGAAAAAAGAAAAAAAAAACAACAACAAAAAAAATTTAAACAAGCCCAAACCTCAATTAATGGGCTTGGGCCAAGGGCTTGGTCGTTGAGGGGTGAGGGGGGACGCATGTGTCGTTCTGGCTTCTGCCAGAACTGAAGATTTGGGTCAGAACATAAATGCAGTATTATGTCATTCTGGGGTGACAATACTATTTTGGGATAAAAATATCTGATAAAAGTGAAGCGCAAAGGTCATAAAATGGGTCAAGAAGCGAGAATACACTGTAAAAATGTTGCTAGTTGTAAATATTGCAAAAATATTCTACAAATGAATCATTTTCACTACACTTCTAAGTGATTTGGTTTTAGAGTGTTTGTCTGTATTCTTTATTGTGAGATGAGTATTGATTTTTAATTGTACAGAGGCTTTTAAGGATTTTATTTTATTTTTTTCAGTTTTTATGTTTCATTGTGTCAGAAACTTGAAAAAATCCTACACTTGGATCCGTCGAGGTGAAACATCTAGAAATCACCCCAACATGACCATGTCTGTTTACTTGATCTTTTGTCGTGGTAAAGAAGGGATTCTAATTGTAACGGAGACTGCTGCCTTCCTGGCGGTTACCAATTCAGAGGGGCATTTCTCCTTCCAAACTTCTAAACAAAGCCGATTAATTAACTCTCAGGCTTATACCTCTGAACCATAAAGAGCTCACAAATTACCTTGGGGGAAGTGATTACAACCATGGAAAACAATAAATCAATCAATGAATCTAATGAAGCCTGCATGCCGTCGCTGGTATTTCGCTGTTACTCTCAGTCATCTGTGGAATAACAATGGGAGAGTAGGGGATCATAGTTAAATTGTTAATCACAACGTGATACCACAGTCAGCAGATTCCCCATATGAGAAAAGCAGGCTCAGGGTCCTGCCTGCCTGATATGAGGGGGACATAACGCAGAAAATATTCTTTCCGCCCCACTGGACGTAGGGACGCGTTACTCAACAATACATTCATTCATTCATTCATTTGTTTTCTTTGTGTATTTATTTTGTGCTTATTATATTGTTAATATAATACCGTGTGGGTGGAAAAAAAAGAGACCAAGTGAAACTTTGCACAATTCAGTGATGGGGACACAAAGAATTTATCCTCAACTAAATCTCATCTTTATATGTATACGTGCATCATAGCTATATGATGTATATATTGTATATACTGTGTTATTGTATTTTTTTTTTATATATATTCGTCCTGTCTCTTCTCTGATAGCTCTGGTAGGTAACTGGTAATCATCTAATTTTTCATCAGGAGCATTAAAAACATTTCTTGTATGCTCCTTAGCTTCTATTTAATGCTTCAGGACAGGCAGAAAATTTATAGACCCATGGTTACAATTGAAACTGTCTTTTTCTCTGCCATAATGTACCATATACGGTGCGAGAATGTCATAACCAGATTTAAAACTCCAGTATTCTGCAAAATAGACTTAACAATTAAATGTAATGGACGCTCATTAATAATATACTCCAGGATCACATATCTACTAAAGCAGGGGTCTTCAACGTTTTTCAGGTCAAAATGATGGAGAGATTAAGTAGGGACTCCCTACCTATTATATATGTTCTATATTAAACATGGCCGAGTGCAGATTATAAATATACATTATTATTATCATTTTGCATTCAATATTAAGCTATTCAAATAATACACAGGTTCAAATATTATTATTTTTTATTTCAAATGTGCAACAGTAGGGTGTTTTTTAAAAAAAAAAAAAAAAAGATATATATAAAAAATGTTTGATCAATCAAAGATTTTGTGACCCAACGATTTCAGATTCTCCAACTTTCTTTAGGGGTTATACAAGTACATGTCAATGGCAGTTTTAAGGTTTGTTTGCATAACTTGTCACTTGTTTTATCAATTGTGAACGCAGCACCGTTCCCGTGGCTCAGTTTAGCTTCATGAAGGCAATATCTCAACATCACTATCGCTTTGACTGTGACCCGAGACCAACCAAGTTGAGGCTGTCTTTTGGGGCTGCTGACATTGACAGATTGGTGGGCAGGAACTCTTAACAGTACAGATTGGGTGATAATAACGAGGGAGTGCTTACTAAACGGGCCTTAATTGGCACTGGAAAGCGAGTTCAAGAACTTTGTGTCAGATAAGTGATTTTGGAAGTCAAGGGCCTTGGCTGAGAAAAGCTGCCGGAAAGATGATCTGTAGTGTGAAGTTGTGATTGGGGTGAACTGGTGAGGGCAGACTCCTCTTGTCATAAATCAAATGGTATTTTTTTCTGTACTAAATACCAACAGTAAAATACAAGACATTTTATGTTTAGCTTGGACAGGTTCCAACGACTTAACAACACGAATGCATAAATCTGCCCTTTGTTGAATGTCATCTTAAGAGCTTTCACGGTATCACTGTGAAGTTGTTACAACTGTTGCTCCACTAGTGACTCACAATGGAATGTGATACCTCAGAATACCAATGTGGTTCCTGTGTTTCATCAAGTTAGAAACGCAACAAGAACAAGTCCATTCACAAATACCTTCAGTAACATTACCAAAAAGCTGTTCTTCTTCTTGCCCGGATGTTTTCTGCGAAAACATTTCCTTAATCTTAATGGGACTAATTGAATAACGGTTAAACAAACAGACCTTTATCCACCTCCTGTATTTGTGATGAGATATTCAGAGAGATTGTCTTCCAGTATAAAGTCATGCAAACAGGATCTCATTAGCAAATGCAAATGAGAAAACACCAAATCTTCACAGAGAGGCAGAAGTGTATCTCGGTGGGATAGCTGGAACATGACAGTTCACCAACCGCCCCCACGCTGAGCACCAAATGTGATGGTCCACTCCTGCTGCTACTCTTAACAGGATGTAGGACCAAACCATAAATGTAAGCAGAGGGGGGAGAAAATGAAGCCGGTTGCTAAAGGCCGTCACCTTCTGCCTATTGGCACCCTGAAATATAAACTCAGTGCTAACTATTAGTTTGTAGGGTAAACTTATTAATTGTGGTGGTTTATTCAGATCTGTGTGATTCTGGATCATCTATAGTGAAGATGTGATATGTACAATTTATACTATATGTGTGTGTACAAGTCAAGTTTATATGGGAGCATAAAAGTTTTCTTCAGATCTGGAAAGAAAAAGTTTGCAGAAATGAAGTATGTCCTTATTCAGTGGTAACTCATTAAAAAAAGGTAGTAAAAAATGAGCTGTAAAAATTTTTAATGAGTAGTTCATGGCTTTCTTGGCTTTCTTTTACTACAAAACTCCACATATGCAAATTAGATCACATAAGGGGGAGAACATATTTGTGGTTCCTTGTATGATCTGCTGCAGAGGGCAGAAAGCTGAGATCGCATTCGAACAACGTGCTAATTAATTTGGTTTGTATGTCTGTAAATTGTCGAGAGGGCATTTCCTAGGAAGTGAGAACGGCAGGCGCTCCGGGCCAATCGGATCTCTCTTCCGAGAGCGTGCCTGTCGTGACATCACAAGCTGCGGTGAGCAGAGTTCCTGCCATGGCCTCAGACCAACAGACCTTCTGCTGCCGGCGGGGCGGCAGTGGCCTAGGGCAGGGCAGCGATGGCCAGGTCACCAGCTTTTTCCTCCTGCCTGGCATGAGCACCGCAGGAGGGGGTGAACGGCAGGATGGCAAGATGTCAGAAACAGCCCTTTAGACGTGTCAAAAAGCAGGCACAGCTAGGGGAAGCTGTTCATTGAGCGTGGCAGATAGAAGAGCGAGGCCATTCCACAAACTGGCTGCCCAAGTTTTGCCCGAATAAGTGTTTTTTGGTCAGCTAGAAATTCTAGACTCATGAAGACCATGAAAAAAAAACAAAAAAACAAACAGAACAATATTGGGACAACATAAACAGAATATGCAGAACAGTAGGACAGTGGATGTGCATCTGCTTTGAGTAATAAGTTCTGCAATATATGGCATTTCCATTAAATCGTCATTTTTGTCTTCTGTATAAACTTCTGTATAAACTGTATAAAGTGCATATGACGCATAGCTGGTTTCAAATCTGAAATGCTATACGTGCACATACAGAACGTGTCAAACAATAGGTTTAAGGTGTGTGCAGACACCCTTGAGCATGTGAATGTGAAAACCGCCTTCCTGTGTCATTCTTGGCACCGACATCGCTCTTCACTGGTGACGGTTTAAAAACAAAAATCCGAATGAACACGATCTTTGAGTCGAGAACTGAAGAGAAGCTAGTGTGTCAATGAGTGTGCAAGTCCCCACAACTCCTGGGACAAACAAAATCTTATACAGAAACTTTTTTTGACACTCTCACTTCTGACTCAGAGGTTTTACCATCATAGCGTGTGATCATAAGTTACAATTAGACAGACACTTTCTCTAATATATACATATATAAAGTAATAGCCTACAATGATTCAGTAGACAACAGTGGTGGAAACCGGCCACACTTGGCAAAGGGGGAAACAGGCAAGCAGGGGAAAACACTCCTACTTATTTAAGGCACACTGAAACCACGTGCGCCTGCCAGGATCTGTGAATTCTTGTCTATATTCATGAGTTCCTGAAACACTCAAACAACTCTTTTGCTCTATTAGGCCAGTCAACAGAAGTGTATTAGCTTTAGACTGTTTGCTGTTCAAACAGTTTTGATTTGTCCTGTTTGATGTGCAGCGTGTTTATTTCAGAGGCGGCGACTCACTTGGCTAATCCTCTCACCGTCTTTATCATGTAAACTTTTCTCCAATCTGGCAGTAGCAGCAGCAGCTGAGTGTCGTCTGGTGCTGAGAGGAGAGATCGCGGGTCTTTAAGTTCTTAAAAGGTGTGCCATTAACACGGCAATGCAGCATGATTCAGAGTCTGAACCGGGTTGCCTTTTAACTGAAGAAATAGAAAATGGTCAAGGAGGAGTCCCTTAAGGAGTGGAAACGATCAAGTGAATTCTTTGTACTTTGGTGACAAAGCACAGTGTTGGGGTGCACCACAGAGACCAGTCAAAAGACCCTCTAGTTTTCTCTGCGAATTTAGTTCCTCTTCTAGATGGGGAACTTCATTCTTCGGCTGCGTGAGAGATGTGAGATCATATCGATTATCTGAACTACTCTTTAACCTGCACAGCTTTCATGACAAGGTTTATGTGTGCAGCCACTTGGGGAAAACTTTTCGTGCTGGGCAATCCTTTCCTACCTTTTATGTCTGCAACATTCTCACTACTGGCAAACACATGGACCATCCAGCTCACTAATTTACCAAATTTTTGGAAAATGTTTGTATTGGCTCCAGATCAGAACCAACTTTCAGAAAACTGGTAGTCTACTTTCCTCATTGGGGAAGGATTTATTTTTGAATATATATATATATTTAAAAATTTTAGGGGCAAAACATATAAATAGCAAACAAACGGTCACAATAAACTCCTCCAGAAACCCTCTAATGCTATCGCGGGGATGTCTTTGTGAAGCTGACAAGAAGTAAACAAGTCACCGGATGGATTTGGAAGCAGCATTGTACACACCTTGACTGTAACGCTGAGAATCCCCTGCCCCTCCCCTGTTGATCGGAGGGTGGGGGGGTATTTGGCTGCTGTCTGTGCGTCATGGCCACAGGGAGTGCGCGGCGGTGAAAGCGGCGCTGCGTCTCTGCTCTCGGATCAGTCCGCCTCCACATGGCTCATGCGGCACTGTATAGCCTACTCCTTCATTCGACCCCAGAACACAACATCATGTCACGCTCTGGTATTAAGTCAGGCGCACAGATTCATATGCACTCTGACGTTGTCTGAGATAAGTTTTATTTGCTACTTCGTGGCCCTTGCACCTGATTTAACAACGGAACCAGGAGCAACAGTCGTTTGGTAAGTTTATTTATTGCAATTGATTCTTTGCGTCTAACCAATTTGTCTACAACTTTTTTTTATTGATGTTTAATGAAAACTTTTCCATACTTAGATTTTTAAATAGAATAACAATTAATTATAGAGTTGTTTACAGGGAGTCACGCCACATTAAACCCGTCTATTTGTTCATACACCTTGATTCATTTCTTTTGTCAAGATGGAATTGGTTGCTGCCATCACTTCTCACTTGTGACTGTCTGATCCAAGAAACATCACAGGATTCTTCAGACGGAAAAATAATTGGCTGTTTCCTTTTTTAACGTCGCCTATCCCATTGGGACGAAGAGACGTATCAGAATTGAATGAATGCAAATTCATTAACTCCGAATAATAACAGGATTATCTATTACAAAGAGACCTAACACGTTTGTTTACAATTTCACTATGAAACTGGTTTCCCGTTTGCATTTTCTTTTCTTTTTTGTCTTTGCAAAAAAAAAAAAAAAAAAATACTGTTATGTGATGTCAAATTTGACCCTTTTTTTTTTTCAAAATGGGATTTGAAAAGTAGCACCCACAGCCTATTTGTTTTAATGGAAACTAAGGCTGTATCGGCGATTTAGTTAGATAGTAAATATACCACGGATTTCTAGACTCGTGGGCGAGTTTTCACTTTAGTTTTACACCACACAACTACCCCCAACAAATCTGTGCAACGTTTCAGGTTTGTCATATGATTTACAAGAAACTGGCTCTTACCTCGAAGCAGCCTTCTCCAATATTATCCAGATAAACTACCATTCACCATGGTGCCTTTATTATGGTATTAACCAGAACTGTCCCAATAATTGAGGCATTACGTTATAGCGGGTGCACATTTGTCATTAACAGGCCTTTACCTGAACATATTTGAAAGCTTGAAAAATATGATATTGTGTCTTTTACACTGCATGCAGCAGATTATTTCTGTGTGCTTATGATTTTAAAACAGAGAAAAGGAGGAGAGCCTCCTTGACTTTTTTTTTCTTTCTTCACAAAAGTTACTGTTTTTGACAATGGCTGAAATATATCAGCACACGTTTGGCGTCTTGAAACCACAGCCCCATACGCCCACAACGATCCTTACAGATATGACGGTCACTTTCCACAAAGATCTCACATATGAGGTGACACTTTTGCATTCGTGTTAGAGTCTGCGGTGGCTCAATGATTGCAGATAAGTTTCCCTTAACCAGAATTCGCTTGTCTCAATACAGCGCAGAGCCTTGGCTGCAGAGGAAGCAGGAGGTAGCTGACATTAAACAAAACCAAAAGCGATTTTAGTGTCTTCTGAGGCGGAGGGACATCATTGGGACAAAAAAAAGAACTTTCATCTGGGATCAAATAAAGAAATTAACCATGCTCGGCGGCGAAGGAGAAAGCAGCGCATACCCTTCAGCGAAAGACGCAGCGGATGAGAGGCGCAAGTCTCCGACTGGGGATGGGGATGATCCTGGCGCAAGCAACAGGTACACAGAGCATGTGATGGGTGCAGAGCGGTACTACATGCCACCCACGATTTCTAAGCAAAGCCCAGACACAGCGAACCCCTGCTCTTTTATTCCTTATACCCCCAGTGGGACGGTTTACACCCCGTCCAGCGCTGGCAGGTATCCCTCATCTCTCCACTTGGGCTCCGTGTTGCCTCCCGCGGGATTTTCCTCATCGGCCTCCGGGCGCAGTCACTTCAGCCCGGCTTACCAGCTCGGGCAGAGCCCCGGCTGCATCTACCCTCCTTACACCGGCTCAGGGTCCGCTCTCGGCAACATGGCTCTGCCCACCGGAGGGCCCGGAATGAGGGCCCAGGTCTACCTCTGCAACCGACCACTGTGGCTCAAGTTTCACCGGCACCAAACCGAGATGATCATCACCAAGCAGGGCAGGTGAGAGAGGAGGAATGAAACTTTCCGCAGATCACTTAAGTTTTTTTTTTCGGGTTTCAGATTTCCAAAAATATGTGCGACTGTTCGCTTATTTTATTATCTTTTGTCCCCTTTGCAGGCGGATGTTTCCCTTCCTCAGTTTTAACATAGCCGGTCTCAGTGTGGCAGCGCACTATAATGTGTTTGTGGAGGTGGTGTTGGCAGATCCAAACCACTGGAGATTTCAGGGTGGCAAGTGGGTGACCTGCGGGAAAGCTGACAACAACAGTCAAGGTAGTCATTCGGATGTTTTTTTTTTTTTGTTTCATTTTAATTCAACATTTCCACGTCTCAATCAGAAAGAAAAATGCAAATTATTATTACTTGTAGGACAAAATAATTTGCAAGCTTTGTTTTAAGAGTATGGCTTTTGAAAAAAGAAATGTCTTTCGTTTCTTTATCATATGGGTTTTATTTTATTGTTCTTATTTTATAAAAATAAATAAATAAATAAATGACCCACGTCGATGTGTGAAATTCACGTTTTAATTTCAGGGAACAAAGTCTACATCCATCCAGAGTCCCCAAACACAGGGGCCCACTGGATGAGACAAGAAATCTCCTTCAGCAAACTAAAACTCACCAACAACAAAGGAACCAGTCACAGCACGTCCCAGGTACGGCGATAAGTAAAATAAATAAATGTATAAATGAACGCAATTGCATTGATACTGCATTAACATGTAAATTTATTTATTTACTTATTAGTTGTTATAGTTTTTTGACTTCTATCACAAGAAATTTAGTTTGATAAAATATTTTCGCTTGTATGCGCAATTATTAAATGAATGCACAAATAATAGTTTTACATCATTTAATATGGCGCTAGCTTTTATTTATTTATTTATTTATTTTAAACGTGCTGGGAAGGAAATGCATTACGGGGTTTAAAGCGCACGCAAGCTGATGTCGTATGATCAACAATTAACTTCGCTCAAATTAAAAGTTCAACTTAAGTTGTGCGCAATGGATCCAAAATGTTTGTAGAAAATAATAATTTCTTTTGCCCAAATTCATCGTGTGTATAATTAATATAAACGTATATAATAAGCGTTTTTTTGTTTTTGTGTTTTTGTTTGTTCTTTTTTTTTTCATTTAGATGATCGTCTTGCAATCGCTTCATAAGTACCAGCCTCGGCTGCACATTGTGGAGGTGACGGAGGATGGCGTGGAGGACGTGAACAGCGACCTTAAGACTCAGTGCTTCAGTTTTCCAGAGACACAGTTTATAGCGGTCACTGCCTACCAGAACACTGATGTAAGTATGGGAGGAAAAACAAACTACCAATTACCAAGTGTTTTCGTGGCTGCTCTTGCACCCTCACACCATTTGTAGAAAGCCCATTAAATCCATGTTTAGTTTTTATCAACTTGTAATACACACTAATTTGTGGGCAAATAACTAATAACTTTAATCAGCTGTCATTTATTTGTGGAGGTTGACATGCATGTGGTCTGTAGTACGTATGATAGCATTGCAAAATACTTTTCTTTTCTGTTTTAGATCACACAGTTGAAAATTGATCACAACCCCTTTGCCAAAGGATTCAGAGACAACTATGATTCGTGAGTATTTCACACACCTTTGTCATGCATTGCTCATCAGTTGTAACCAGAGCACAGGAATAGATCATCCTGTGTTTGTGTGTGTCAACTCATTGTGAAACTAGTCGCTTTTCTTCCCACATGCTGCACTTCCGCCGTGACCTCATGTTCAGGACTCCTTGTATTTTGCAGGATGTACACCGCGTCAGAGAACGACCGTCTCACGCCATCTCCAACCGACTCTCCCCGTGCCCACCAGATTGTCCCCGGTGCCCGCTACACGATGCAGCCCCTCTTCCAGGACCAGTTTGTCAACAACCTACCGCAGAATCGCTTCTACAACAGCGAGAGAGCCGTGCCCCAGACCAACACGCTCCTCTCACCTCAAACAGAAGACGGCGCTTCGCAGCGGTGGTTTGTCACCTCTATGCAGCAAGGGGGAAACTGCACTGGTACCGGCAACAAGCTAGACCTGACACCCTACGAGGGGGAATACTCAAGCCCCCTGCTTCCGTATGGTATCAAATCTCTGTCCATGCAAACGTCTCATGCACTCAGCTACTACCCAGACTCTCCTTTCACCACCATGTCACCCGGGTGGGGGTCCAGAGCTGCATACCAAAGAAAGGTGACTCCCAGTCTGCCATGGTCTCCCAGGCCCAGTCCCACGACTGGGTTCCCAGAAGACTCAGACAAAGTTAAACCACAGATTGAGGAAGAGGTGAATGGCACTGGAGCACTGATCACCTCCTGGACAGAGACACAGTCATCAACGCTTTCCTTGGAGAAGGCCGATTCCTACGCCATGGCCTGCAAGCGAAGGCGCTTGTCTCTCAATGGCCCAAGCGCAGAGGACTCACCCACCAACACCAAGTGTGAGGATTTAGCCTCCGCTGCCACCAACAATAGCTCCTACAGCAAGGACGCGCCCCCATCTAAAGGCATGGCTGCGTACTACTCCTTTTACACAAACCCGTGAACTTTTTTTGTCTCTGAAAAAGAAGGCCTAGTTTTATCTATCATCTGAATAAAATATATTATTTTGCTTTTTTTTAAAAAAAAAAGAAAAAAAGAAAAATGGTTATGTGAGCATCATTACCATGCTTTGAAAGTGGAGATGTTGCTGTCTCATTACTGTTGTGACAACACAGGAAATATCGAGGACACATTAAAACACGACGCCATTAAACAAGATTGGTGAAGAGATGCATGCAGCACAATGAGCATCTCGAGGGCTTACATTGTTGATCCCTGTCACTGGACTGTATATTTTAAGCCACTGATTTCTGCGACTAGGTGTTTTGGAATTTTGAAAAGTGCCAAAGCATCTGTTTAAAGTGCCCCAATTTTCTTAAACAGTGTTTTATCGTTGCAGACATTTACGTATGTACCTTTTCACTGAGATTGTGTGTTTACAGATTATTTATTCAAGGTCTGTTCTTGAGATGTGTGCACTCTTTAAATGTGAGTATAGTATGCTGTATATACCTTCCCTGCAAAAGTTCAGATATTTGATAATAAAAGACATACGTGTTCTATGGAATATCTAAGTGATTATTTTTGATTTAATTAAAGCACTCCACGTGTCCTAGCCTAGTGTACGTTCCATATTTTTGTTTAGCACTTGAATGTAATGGTCAAAAATTTGTAATGATTGACAAAATTGTATAGAATAGCTCCATACACTAACCTGCCAGTTCGTGGGGGTGAGAATGAATGCAAGCCAACAGTCCTGCAGTTAATCCGTCTTCACAGCTGTTACAATGTTTAATGTATGTTGAAAAAGCATCAGAAATGTGGTAATCCAAGGAGGATGCAGTATGTGGTGCTGTTAAACAGGACTGAATTAAAGCACAAAAGTAGTGTTCATGTTATTTGCGCTAGCACACTAACTAAAATGGGAGGGGGTGTCAACAATAATAAAAGGGTTTGAGTATAACACCATACGCGTAAAATTCAACAGTGTTACAAACCGCAGCAGCCGAAATGATCATAAGGTTGAATGGTCAGGTTTCACACGCTGTTTGAACACAAACCTAAAACTATAAAATACACAAAGGAGAGTTTCATATAGGACAGTGTGTACTATACATTTTATAGGTTTGTAGCGGCACAGAAACAGCACATGCGCAAGAGTGTGACGGCGTGTTTGTATTCACCGGACTTTGTCGCACTCTAGTGGCCAGTATCTGTAACTGCACGGGCGGCCATGAATCCTTCACTACAACAGCCTGTTGAGTTGTGGCGGTGATTGAGTGCGTGTAACATAATGCAAAAACAAACATGTGTCACATAATCTCTGTATAGATTTTTTTCTTTCTTTTTTCTTATTTCAACACACATATGCAAAAATAACGTTACTTATTCCCTTCCCTTGGACTGTCATGCAAAATAAAGTGCGCTTATTTGGCCGCTGCACGTCCAGTACAAAATATCACAAAGGCAGTGCACGTTTTAGATGATGTAGCAAGTGAAAAGCCGTGGTGTTCAAGACAAAGCGGAAAAACAAAAACAACGAGGCACGTCTTTCTCCGCCTGTCCTGTTTCGGGGGGTTGTACTGAAACCTGGCAACCCACTAGCAGTCAGAGAGCGGGGGGGTTTAGCGTCACCGCTCTGAGCTCACATTATTTATAGAGGAGGATTGCCTCACTTAACGACGAAACACTCCGCTTTTGCGCTTGCGTTTGACAATTAAAGCACACGACAGGGTCTACAAAGCGAGACGTGTCATCTGCGTAAGTCGGAATACTTGTTATCCACTGTTTAGCGAGTTTACCAACTGTGCTAGCACGACGATAGCTCGGTAGCCGCCAGCGAGCGTATGCACTGACGTTAGTCAACGCAGACGCCAGCGTCATGATGTTTTTTGTTTTGTTTTTTAATAATATACAGCTAGCGAGCAGCGTTGTGTCTTGTGATTAACCCCCGGCGCTGTCAACAAACGGGAGTGTCTCGCCGCTACCGCTGTCTAAGGTCGGTGACTGTTTTGTTATCATCCAGAAACAAAACAAAGCCTAATGGAGGGAGGACTGTAACACTACTTAACACCACGCCACATAGAGCTGTCGGTTCCAGCTAGCGAACACGGTAGACACCACACGACGTGGAGAAAAGGCCTGCATGGGGGAGTTTGGTGACAAGTGGCCGCTACCAACAAAAAAAACAAAACAAAACAAAACAAAAAAAACTGCTGGACTGTTGTGTTGTTGAGGCGTGTTGTTACTGTCAGGCAGCTGTAGTTAGATGTGCTTGGATGGCACTGTGAACAAGGGGGGGAGTGTCGTTAACTATTGTCAAATGGGTTAATTAGTTAAAGGTTTGGAGAGTAACCCCAGCGAGCCGTTTGTGTTATCATTTATGAGGTTATATAACTCTTTTTCAAAGATCATGTGTCCACCGAGGTGGGACATTGTTTGTTTGGCCCTGTGATTGTGCCTCTTATCTCTGCTCATGTGGCACAGGCTTGACACACATTTCCTTGATGCAAGGCAGGTTAACCTAGAGATACCTATACCTAACCTATAATTGTTATGTTACATCCAAAAGAAATAGCAATAGTGAACGTGCGATAATTCACACAATAATTCTCATAACAACGTGCAATACGCCCGTGCATTAATTCCATATGTGCAAATGTGTTATAACTTTATATGTGCAAACATGTGCAATCATTTCTCACAACAGTGTGCAACACATACAAGTGCAAGAATTTCATGTGATGTTGCAACAACAGTGACTCATTGTTATGCGTGAAAGCAATTGTTTTGTCATGTTAATGTTGTATATTTTGTACATATTATATTTATCTGTTTTTTTTTAAACAATTATTTTACTTCCAGTACTTCTGTGGCACTTGAGAGGGGCCTTAAGTTGCCTTAATTGTGGATATTAAGTTGTACATAGTACAGAGTAAGTAGTGAACGGTGAAAGTGTTGAACCTTGTGGTGTAATAATGTTACAATATATTACGAATGTCCATTGTGGAGCGTAACAGTGGCAGGAAGTAAAGACCTTAAAGACATTGTATACTATTCTAAATGATGGCAGGATCTTATGACCTTAAAACGTTGTTATATACACAGCATTTGTCAGTTGTCTGGAGAACGAACGACAAACTATTCATATTAACGGACTTCTCAGAGGAGACCTTGATAAACTATTGTGGACATATTTTAAGTCAGTCTGGATTCTACCTCTGCGTCTAAAAAGAAAGTGTGCACCTCACAACTTAGGAAAGTCCCAGAGTTACAGTGAGTAATATATTGACAGAAAGCTACCTGAGGTTCTAAGAATTTCCTGGAATTTGATGCTTTTGTGTTCTTATCTTCCTTACTTAGTAAAGATTCGCTGACTAGATAGGTGTGTTGGGCACATCCACAGCCTCCGGTCTTTTTTTCTTTTTCTTTTTTTTTTTTTTACCAGTAACCACTTGCAAATACCGGGTACCAGTATGGTTAATGATAATAGTAATAATAATGATGCAGTTGGCAGTTTAGCATCTGCCAAAACTGTCTTGCTTTCCACTGCCTTGAAATAAGGTAAACATGAGAATGTAAAAGTTAAATAAGTGTTGAAAAATATTAAAAACCGTTGGTAACTCTGGTGTTAATGACGTTATCATTCACCCCCTTATCAGGCATAACATTATGACCACCTTACTAATGTTTGTGTAGGCCTCCAAAACAGTTCTGACCCATCAGAGAATAGACACGAGTCTTTTGAGGGTGTCCTGCGGTGTCTGGCAACAGAATGTTGTTAGTGGGGTATTTGGGTCCTATGTTTTGTGCTGTTTTTGGAGGAGGAGGGTCATTGGTATGGGGTGGGGGTGCCCGGTCTGATCTAGGTGGGACGCGTCTAAGTAACGTCCACATGAACGCCGGATCCAAAAGTTTCCCAGCAAAGCATTGTATCGCTACAAGATAATCAATGTTATTTACTTCTCCCGTCAGTGGTTTTAATGTGGCTGATTGGTGTATGTCGAGTATGTCAAGTGCATTATCTTTTCCAAAAGCGCCCAGATTCTGGCTCCGCTCAGCGAGACGGATCTGTTCAGTCCTAGCTTCAAAATGCTTACTGGGTAATCCAGTCACAAGTATCCAGCATTATGTGCTGTACCTTTGGTCACACCTGGCACTGAAATGCACCCATACCTCAGTTCAACTCGCTGTATGCAAATAAACACAGACATTATTTGGGCTGTAGTAGAGGTAGCACCTCGCTACCTACTGTAACCGAACTACAAACTTTTATAATGTGTTGGGCCTCCTCTATATGTCTTGGCTGTGTTCACACCTGTACCTAAAGGTGGGTAGTTGCAATTACTTTGCTCAGGGTGGATTTTCAGAAAGGAATGGATCCAGATTGTACTATATGTGCCACATGCTAGTGGCATTTAGTATTCACAGTATAGTTGTTCTGCACCTGCTTGTGGGTGTAGGTGAAGGTGGAATGTTTAAAATTATTCAACTACTTGGCCTCTGACTGCCGCCCAGTCATCAACAAAGACCCTCATTACAGCCACCTTGGATCTGCCACATGCAACAATTGCAACAATTATCTTGATAATTGACTAGTCACTGATGATTTTTGTGATTAGTTGACCAATCGGATCATACGGAAATTGCAGCTTATCGTGCTGACATGCAGCCGCTCTTATACAACTTCCAGCCTAAAGTATTTATTTTTTAATTTGCACATATCTTAAAGACAATTAAGATGATAGTACATTGTTGCTATTGTTTATTATCAGTTATTTATTTCACTATCTGTTATTGTTGCTTTAGCAATATTGTTTTAATACATTCAAGTCAATAAAACAGAGACAGAGAGACTAACCTTCTCAAAGGTTGTATCATATCTCTTTTCCATCGGTGTGGTGAAGTGGATCAGACTGGTAGGTAGTGTTGTGGGTTGAACTACTTGATCATCTCTCTGAAACTTTGATCGTCAACCATGGGCAAAGGTCTCATGTCTGTCACCACCAACCTGTTCCAAACTGCTTGAGTCAGAACATTTGCTTGACGAGGTGTGCATGTTGTTGCCTTGCTAACAAAGTCGTCCATTGAAGAGGAACATATTTTTTTAGCACTGTCATGTTAGCATTATAAGACACTGGCGTTACCATATTTCCTATTCTAACATGCCACACACATAACCTATGTGTGCTGAGGCTAATGAAATTGTCATTGCTAGCCTTAAGCTAAGGTTTGCATTTATAAGTAAGTTGTTCACTAATGCTAGCAGCTAACTAGTCAAATATCTTACTGAGACGACTGTTCCTCCTTCTCAAAAATTAAGATCAGCCACAACATCCTTCCTTTTAAGTGCTTCTGCTTCACTGTTTGTGCTGCCATGAAAGGCAAATTCTGCCTTGTACATTTATACATTGCACGTTCTTTCCATTGATATTTTTAGATGTTGTAACCCCAGGTTCTATGTGTATGGTTTCCACAGAGTGGTTCCAGAGCTACAAATTCACAAGAACAGTATCAGATTATTATCTAACACAGGTCTAAGTATTTGCATATATCCTATCCTATATCCTCCATATATCTGTGTTGAAAATGAAACAAATTTCACTTACTACTACATTAATATGCCCCGAGAGGTTTTCGGGAAGCATTCTTTGTCCTTTGGAGTAACTTGTCTACATCAAGGATTTGTATGGTGGTCAGAATTTTAGTGTCATGTAGTTACGCACCTATTGCACCAAAGGAAGTGCTGTTATGTAGACTTCTGCGGCGTCTTACCAAAAATACATACGAGCATGTTACGGCCCGACCAGTCGTGAACATATGGTGCGGAATGCTGACTCGCTGCATGTTGTTCTTCAGCTGAGGATACCTTGCTTCAGGATGAGTCCTGGCCTCTGTGGGACGGGCAGCATTGGCACAGAGAGGCGGAAGCTCCTGGTGATGCCAGGGGAAGTCTTGTCTTTTGCTCTGTGTGAGCTTTGTTCTCACCGTGTTGTGTTATCCGAAAGAAAAAAACAAAAAAAAAAAAACAACACGGGGAGGTGGTTTACAGGGCAATGGTGATGTTGACACAGGCGCTGGTGGCAGAGCAGTCCGAGCAACCGTGAAGATGCAGGACTGCTTTTCTTGAAACAGTGATAATGATTTTGGATTATTGTAATATTTAACAGTTTCCTAGTTGAGGTGTTGTTGTACAGGGAATTTAAGGGAATTTCACTCCTGTTTTTTATTCTTTTCCTTAGGACATCCAGTATGCTGACTTATTGGACTTGAACAGGCTCAAGACTTCAGAGGCTGCCGTGTCAGTCAGAGCTCAAGCCCACGGCGAGAGAAGAAATGGGGAACACGGCGACCAAGTTCCGAAAGGCTCTTATCAACGGGGACGAGGTGCTAGCCTGCACGCTTTATGAGACCAACCCACAATTCAAGGAGGCTCTGGATCCTAACTCTACATATGGAGAGTCCTACCAGCACAACACTCCACTGCACTATGCTGCCCGGCACGCCATGGCACGCCTACTCAGGTCAGGATATGATATGTCCCAGATAAAAATCAAATAAACAAGCAAGCAGTCATACTGTACACACTATCAACGCTATCGATGTATATCCAGGCTCGGTTGAGCTTTTTGTGAAATGTCCCTTTGAGCACTTGTCTTCTGACGAGCTGGTTCCATGTAATTCAGTACTGCTGTATCGCAAGGGAAAAGAGAAAATCTTTCATGTTTTGTCTCTATATGTCTCTGTCCCATCTGTCTCTCCACATAGCCATCTGTTAGCGGCTCTCAGGAATGCAACACGCTGGGTTGGAATAGAATGGGTTTCCAAGAGCTTCCCATCGTACATCCTTGCGTGTGCTTTTCTTTATTCCACTCAGGCCCCATTATATCTACACTAACAGCACAATTTTTGCATTCCCACCGGATTTAAAAAAGAAAATGCTTGTGTGACTTTCAAATAGCAGGAGATAAAAAGTAAAGGAGGCTATGTTACTGGAGATAAGATATAATTCATATTATTGTAGTTTCCACTCAGAAAATCAGTTGTAACTTCCATTTCTACATGGGTCTCTTTTCGTAATACTGTAGATTTCATGTAAAATATTTCAAAGTATTTATTTATATATTTCCACTTTTTTTTTGGTTTGTCAGATGGTTAAAAGGTTGTCGGCCAAATAATTCAACAACTCCAAAGCAAAAATGCAACTACAATGTGTTGGCTTGCTCAAACAAAAGCCAAAATATTGAAATTAACCGTGATTCCCGTCTCATTCTTCCAGGTCTTTTCTGCTAAGCAAGGATGGCAATCCTAACAAGCGTAATGTGCACAATGAGACATCTCTGCACCTTCTCTGCATGGGACCCCAGATCCTGACCTCAGAGGGGGCGCTGCAGCCGCGGATCTCACGGCCGTATGAAGATGAACATCGTCGGGCCGAATGTCTGCAAATCATCCTGGTGTGGACCGGAGCAAAGCTGGACCATGGCGAGTATGAGACTGCTGATGTCAACGCTACCGACAACAAGAAAAACACCTGTCTGCACTACGCTGCTGCTTCTGGCATGAAGACTTGTGTTGAGGTGAGACTGCAAAATTCACGGCTAATGTAAAATATTTTCTAGCGTGGCATTTTAAGGTATAGATCAGTGAAATCATTAGAGCAGTTTACAATAAAAGCATTGCTCATAATATTTCCATAATTATGCAACACTTCCTTTGACTGATGTTAAGTTTTTCTAACTACATGTCTTATTATGTAGCTAGAAAGTGAAATTCTCCTCTTGCTTTTACTTTCTCAGCTCCTAGTACAGAGAGAAGCAGACCTGTTTGCGGAGAACGAAAACCGCGAGACTCCATGTGACTGTGCAGAGAAGCAGCACCACAAGGAGTTGGCCCTGCGCCTGGAGTCGCAGATGGTCTTCTCTCTTGCCCCTGAGGCGGAGGGTATAGAGGCAGAGTATGCAGCCCTTGACCGTCGAGAGGTACAGAATAACACAAGAGGCAGTGGGTATACAGATTTGACTTTGTCACCCTCAGCTGGTGTCGCGGCGTTGCAAGTATCAAACTTTGGTACAAACCCCATTGAAAAAGGCCACAAAGCAGCTTTTGTAATTATTATTTCACTTTCAAATACAACTATTTTGAGATAGGTGTCCCAACCCACTACACAATTAAAAACACTTCAAGTATTATTTTCCTTTTGAGCAACCTTTAATTAACAATCTCCTGAACTCAGGAGACATATTTTGTGAGAACTGAAACTATTTAGTTTGTGTATCTGTAATTTTCTCTTGGAACCAGACACTAATTGACTATAGTGTAATGTTTAACGTTTCGCTGTGATTGTTCACATTCTTCACCAGCAGATGCTTTGGTTGGATTCAAATACACCCAGTGTGTTTACATGCACTTAAGGCTTTAGAGTACTGCAGGACATTGTAATCTACACATGTAGTCAACAAGCCAGGAGCTCATCAGTTTGGCTCCCTTAGTAAAAACACCACCAAAACACTAGGGGGCGCTGTGTGTTTTTTTGCCGGCTGGGTTAACTTTTGTTTCAACTTCCTGCTTTGATATGGTCCATCCTTAATGATCCGAAACAATCAATTTGAAAATTGCGGAGAAGGAGAAGCAACCGGAAATACTAAAGCGAAAACACACCACTGCCGAGTTGACCTATCACAGTTACATTTCTGGGGAGATGCAGGTCAGCTACATGTCAACATGTGCTGTATTGTTGCCATAGCTACGGCCTCAAATTGACATACAAGTCTTAATGGTCTGTGCAAGTTTTGCATAGTTGCAGATTGTCTTTTCTTCATTGATGCGTTGGATATGATTCGTCTGTGAGAGTTTGCATCCAAAGTAAGTACTAGAAACCATGACCAGATCATTTCAATTTGCAAATTTAATAAGTTGATACATAGCAAGTCATTCAGTGACTATGCAGTTTTACTTTGGAGACATTTCAGTTGTCAATAAGAATAAGGCCGTGGTGTAAAATAATAATATAGTTGCTATGTTTTGTGTCTCTACAGTTCTACAATTAAAAGAAGGAAACTTAAGTAATCCAAGAAAAGTCGCCTCTTTTTTATGACTTAGTTGGCTACTTATCTAACAACACTCATTGTGAGGACAGAACACACACACAAATTAGTCACACAAAAGACAGTGTGGTATAAAGCATGTGACTCCCATTACTCACTTAGCTCACTGGCTAAGTCATTTTGGTTAAGTCATGCATCAGCAATTGTCTTTGAAGTGCTTTTAATACTTAAGATCTCTGACTCTCATTTCTTTCTTTCTTCTGATCTCACCCCTTCTTGTTTTGTTTTTTGTTTTTTTTTTCTGGCAACCTGCCCCTTTGTTTTTTGCTGCCTCACCTTTCTTCATATCCACTCATCTTTTATTCTCTTCTCATTATCCTCCTGTGCTCCTCTCTTGTCTCTGACCCCTCTTCTCTAGTTGTATGAGGGCTTGCGGCCTCAGGACCTGCGGAGGCTGAAGGACATGCTGATAGTGGAGACAGCGGACATGCTACAAGCTCCACTTTTCACTGCTGAAGCACTGCTGCGTGCTCACGGTACTATCAATCTACCACACACACACACAGATTTAGAGTGTCTGCATGCCCTTCAAGTTGTTGGCACTGGGAAATTTGTCTTATGGAAATTAGGGGCTTTATCATCCTATTTGGTGAAGCAAACATTTGATATAAATAGATGCATAAACATTGACACCAACAGTTTCAGGGGTTCCAAAAGTAACCCACGAGAGTTACCTGCAATGATATGTTGGGTTCTTGGAGTCTTTTCTGCATCAAACGTTCTGCTTTTGGGAAAATGTCCTGGACCTGCACATTTCTAAACTTGATAGATAGATGATTTCCCTCTCAGTGGAATCTTTCTAAATCTCTTGCATGCCCATGGGCATCTACGAACTTTGTTCCGAAGGTGAGGTTTTGGGATCTTGCCGTGAGGACGCCACCCACTTCAATAGTGAAGTAAAACACCAGAAACTCCTGAAAGGGGGGTAATAAGCGGCCGCCTAATTTGGAATCTGTGATTCTAATTTTATATCTAACTTGTTATTTGAACCTCAGCAAAGTTGAAACATTAATTCTGTGTCATTTGTATATCAAAGATGATCAAATGGGAACCGTCCCAAAAGCTCATCTGGTTCAGCAGACACACCATAAACAGAGACAATATTCTAGCTTGCTCTCTTTATTGCATGTCATATCCTCACCCCAAGATTTTCTGTCTCTCTTCACTGCCACTGTCAAATAAAGGTATGAAAGGTCTCAAAAATCATCTGTTGCCACAACTGTTGCCACATCTGTTGCCACAAACAACTTTGTTAGGCAAATCATATTTCACAGCTCACCTTTAAAGAAAAAAATAAAACTGCTCTCAACTCAAACTATGACACAAAGGTTTTAAGTCAGTTAAGTTTTGATTTGATTTTCAACCTCAAGCCATCATTTTTTTTTAACTGGCTTCATTGAGCCCAGCTCAGATCTATTGGAGCCTTTTAAAGCTGTTATCTCTATTAATTTAACTTGGCAAAAGTTAAGTGGAAGACTTAAAAGAAATGATTCACATTTTCACTCTTCAGCCACCTCGCTTTGATTAAGTGTGAATCTGAGCTGTCTGTAGAGCTGCGTGTGCCACATATGAGACATACTTTTGGGAGCTTAAGAGGGAAGAGCGTGACCCTGGAATGGTGCTATATTTATTCCCCTCTATCACGGGAATGCTGCCCGTCTATTCAGAGTGGTTTTTAGACAGGCATATCATCCATTTCTCGAGGAAACTTCAACTAATTTCCACCCTTTCTAACCTCTATATTACCATATTAGTCAGTTTTACGGTTTTCTTATAATTTTTCCTTTTGCTTGTCTGCTGAACTGGTTTCTTGTCATCAGTTTTGTACTTCTGTCAATTTGTATTTTACAGCAGTTCTTTTTTATGTTTAAGACTGAATGTGTCAACTTTTAATTTAAGACTTTTTTTTAATGGCCGAGGGCATGGAGATAGGTTCATACTCATTGATTAGTTTTAATTGAATGGGGATAGGGGCCACATTCATTATCTAAAAGGGGCCATTTAGAGTATGAGGCATTTGATTGGTAGTAAAATGTGTCTTGAGGCTGATAATGGCCTAATTGTGCAGTTGACCGGGTCATGTTCCTTATTTTAGGAGGGAAGGATATTTGGACTCAGACACAGTCCATAAGTCATTCAACATTTATACTGAAGCGCTCTGAAACCTTTCCCTGTGCTAATGTGAGAGTGAAAAGCTATTCTAAAACCAAAAACCAGATGGCAGCAGGTCTTTGCTGTTTGCCGTTAAAAAGCCTTACATGGTGATGTTGCCACTGAAGTGGGATTTGTGCAGACTTAGCACTGTGCTAACAAACTGCTTGTTATCTGAGAACAAGTTTTGTTTTAACGGGCTATGTGCCATCTGTAAACTTTATTCATTTCTGATTAAAGCCTAATTATGATGCCTTGTAAAATGTGATCACAATAGGACCAGGAGGACATTGCTTTATGTTGTCCTGTGATTTTAGATCAGAGCTGCTGTTTTTAAAAGCCTTGTAACTAGGCCTGGTCTGTTAGCTCATTGCATGGCTTAAAAAAAAGGTGTGTTTTAACCCTTATATGTTAGAACGCTGCCCACATCTTGTGTGTTAGCGAGTCAGAACTGACCCATGACTTAATCCAGCCCAAAATTGTTAAACGATGATAATCAGTGTTTATGATAAACAATGTTTATCATCCAGTATTGTTTTTCACCTCATATCCAACTTGTTATGCATTCATATTCATGTAAGCACTGTATTAAATGTTATTTTTTGGATCAATAGACCTTTCATTTTTGAACACGTCACTCATTTTCATCATTCAAAAAAGTAAAAAAAAATAGCGTAAATTTAGCCAAATTTGATCCACAGCAACCTAAAACATTTTCTATGATCCATGGGTGCATGTATTTGACCCCAGGTGTCACTTTCTTTTTCAGACTTTCAGAATTTACTTTAACATCATGAAGCCTTGCCTTCCCTCTGTCTGTTTGTCTTCCCCCCTTCTTTCCCTATCTGTTCCCCTGACTTCAGTAAAGCGCCTTGGGTACTTTGAAGGGCGCTATAGAAATACGAGTTATTCTTCTAGTCCCGATAAAAACAAGGAAAATTTACTTTTTACACATTTAAACTTGCAAACGGGAAAAATTTGACCCTAATACAATATAAGGGTTGAAAATAAAAAGCTTGCCATTCAGCCTTTATGTCTTACCTTATTTACCTTATAGGGTATAAGAATTTTAGTTTTAAGAATTTTTTTCACTTTGATTAGATTTGTTGTTTTGACATTTCGTTCTCTCAATCATGCATTTGCTTCTTTGCACCAGATTGGGACAGAGAGAAGCTCTTAGAGGCTTGGATGACCAACGCAGAGGAGTGCTGCCAACGCTCAGGGGTACAGATGCCCAACCCACCTCCAAGCGGTTACAACGCGTGGGACACCTTACCCTCACCTCGGACGCCACGCACCACCCGTTCCTCCGTCACTTCCCCAGACCAAATCAGCCTCATGCCTGCTGATGAGGAGTCTTCTCTGGTGAGGGTTGTCTCTAGGATCCCTGTCAAGAAAGAAGCAGAATTAGTCACAATGAACTCGGTGCATATCAGCTCACCTACTCGTTGGCAATAAATTCTCCGGAAAATTGCCTGCTCTATTCACAGATTCACACACAAGTTATTAATGTACACAGACTCTGCACTGAGGCTGGCTGAATCGGATATTTATTTCTTTTTAGTTTCAGGGTAACTGTATATCATTGAAGAACCATCAGAGAAAAGTACATTGAGCCACTGGGAGCAGCATGTTTTCCTGGCCAATAATAGCTGGAAGCATGGAAGTTCACAGTGTACCTGCCCAAAAAAACTGTACACAGTAATTTGATTGCTTGAGGGAATCAATAGTGTAACTGTTTGTCTTTATACATGCAAACTGTGTAAAAATAATACATTAGAACATGAATAAGAATAAATATAGCTAACCAGTGCTGCATAGTTTGGCCTACAGAAAGCATTCAAAAATCAACATGTTCAAGTTTTTAAGGAGATGTGCTATTATTTATAAAAAACTATTTAAAAACTTTTAACTTTAAAATTCATTAAAAACATCTTTAATAATGGATTTCAATGGACGTTATGTTCAAGTTCTCGTCAAACCTACTATTCTTTCAGCTTTAACCAGTTCAGCTCCAGACACCACTTTTAATGGTCAGCAGAAATTGAACTTTTAAACTTATAGTCAGATTTCTCAAATACTGTATGGTTTATGAGTTAGGCAGTTGATGTATTAAGGAGTTTTTATCCTCCATCTTGTGTGTATTGGGCGCCTTAGCTACCTCTAGTTTTTCAGATGTTTTACTTCAGCTCGTGTCGCTACCCAACTTTAACTCATCAAACACAATATGTAGCTTCGGCCTGGTGTTACTCACATTGCTGAAAGTTTTTATTGTATTGTCTTAATTGACCACAGATCAAAGAGCATCTCCCATAGACGTCAATGTGCTCGGTGGAGGATAAAAGTACATCTACAGTACAGTACTTAAATACACACCAGATTGTAGGACTTGCAGTTTTGATTATGTAAGTCTTAGTGGGTGCCCGTTTTCTCGGTCTCCGCTGGCTAAATTGAGTCATGAGGTGAATACGGGCGGCGCCATCTTGACACTATGGAGCTAGAGTCTGTGCAGTACCACCCGAGAGTGGAGCCATGCGGCATAGACACCCATTTCTGGACCATAGAAGGCTGAACTGTTCCTCAAAAGTGAAGCCAATGCAAGTAAAGCACCCCCTGGTCACTGGCTGTAGTATAGGGCATAAGCTCCACCCACTCCATGTTAGTGGATGGGATGTGGGCCAAATTCAAACCAAAAGTACACGCAATAATTCAGTGATTTTAGGTAGTTAATATAATACTGATGTATGTTCAAGTGTCGGAGAAAATTCGTTTTACTTACTTACTAGTTATTCCATGGTATAGGAACAGGATTTGACATCATGATCACTGCAGGTTGCCAAGCCAACTGCTCTATTACAGCTGGAAAAAACAAACAAATGAATAAGAGCAGTGTATAATCCAGCATTTCCATGTAGAGTGCAGTATTAATTAAACAAAAATGTGACACCATTGCTCCTCTCTCGGACCGCACTGCGCAGACTCTGGGTCTGTAATAGGCGGAAGGTGGCACGTGAAAATAGCGTCAGTTTGGAAAACGCAAGGAAGTGGGGACACTTTGTCCATATTTATATGGTCTAAGTTTTAGAGCAACAAATGACAAACAACTAACAAAATAACAAAGCTGAGACTGATCAGAAGGAACGGGAACAATCTCTCACTACATTTTCTCCACGAAAGACACATTTCTCTTGTTTATTTCAATCAAGGCTTCACGGTGCCAGAGATTTCTTAAAGTGTGTCTGCTGAATTTTTTAAATTTGCATCCCCGTCTTTTTGCATAATGTTTAATTTTTTCACTGTATTATAATGCACGGAGTCATTAATATTCACGCCGGCAGTCTGCCCTACAAACATTAATACATGCAGTGGTTCAAATTAGTTCATCTACCTCTTGGAGAACCAGTAGCTTGTTAATTATGGTCGGCCGGTACTGAGCAGAAAAGGAATATTAAAATATAATGTAAAAAACGTCGGTGTGAACGATTCAGCTCCCCGTTGAACAATGAGTGAGACCGTACAAATAAGTAGGAAATTTTCTTTGTAGCCTTCAGCGTTGGTGTCAAACATGAAGGAAAGGCTGTTTATACAAGACTGCTAGCTCTGTGGTGGTCTGCTAATTGGTTTCGCAATTCTAACACTTTTTTTTTTTTTTTTTTTTAATCTGAACAAATAAGAGAAATATTTCCTTGGCTTTCAACATTTACACCTCCCACGAGTCCTTGTCAAAACCTCAGGGAAGGTGTGTTTCAATCTGCATGTCTGCAAGGTAATCATAAGCTCTTTCCTGGTAATTGTCAAACATTTTTTAGAGTTTTCTCTGTAGTCTTCTGTTTGAGAAATTGTCAGGATGGAAAGGGGGTTTGCTTGGCTAATAGCCTGCATCGATTACTCTGCTGTTGGCAGTTCATCTGGTTTAACCATTCATTATAGAAGACTGCCAAGGGTGGAATCAAGTGTGTTAGAAAGCAATCAAGGTGTGTCGTAATGGGTCAGGAGCACAAATGGGCAAAGTCAGGAAAATTTTGTGCTTGGCGTGAAGATATTTTATAATCTTTTCATCATTTTATAGCCAAATAACAATAGTTCTATAAAAGTTCAAAGTATATTATGTTGTGGTATGTGATGTAAACTGTAAATAGATCTTAGCTGAAGCTGACAGGCAAGTTGTATCAATCATTTTATGAGAAATTATAGGTTGCATTTGCCTGAAAATATCTTTTGTCAAGGATCTGAAAAGGCGTGACTTGAACCCAACTGTGCCAATCGACTAAGTGCACCCGAGGGCCCATTTAAAGGTTACAGTTGATTATATCACATTCTGCTCTTTCACAAATCAATACTCACATTGTTGAAGTACACTGCCTTCTTTATGTCTTCTGAGAGCATCAGTCTTTCTTTCGATAACAAGGCCTGTGTGTTGGTCCCCGTTTGTCCCTCAGGTTGCTGTGGGTGTGAGAAAAATACATCTTAAAAGAGAAAAGCAGTCAGTGAGCCACATACTAAGCAGATGTTATAATGTGTTTCTGTGTATTATTACACACACTGACATCAAAACTACTCCATCCATGAACTATCACTGGATATTAAAATCACTCATCACGACTTTTTGTGGAGATACAACAGTCAGCAGATTCTTAGACTGTGGAAAAAAAGTGACTGGAACAAAATGCAACCTCCTGATTAACGTTGTGTCCTTATTTGTCGCAGTGTGGCATCTGCATGTCTTCCATCTCCGTCTTTGAGGAACCAGTTGACATGTCCTGCGGCCATGAGTTCTGCAGATCATGCTGGGAAGGGTGAGTCATGCAGTGGTTTGGCCTGTGGATTCTGCGGGTTAGCTTGAAAATTCTTGATAATCTGTTCTCTGTGTGTGTGTGTGTGTGTGCTTTCTAAGGTTTCTAAACCTAAAGATCCAAGAAGGTGAAGCTCACAACATTTTCTGCCCGGCCTTCGACTGCTATCAGCTGGTGCCAGTAGAGGTCATAGAGAGCGTGGTCTCCAGAGAGATGGACAAGCGCTACCTTCAGTTTGACATAAAGGTAGAGATTTTTTTTAAAAAAAAAAGAGATGTGTACTGAATTGTTAGCCTTCTGCACAGAATATTCTATTGTTAGAATACTGTCAACCTGGGAGATACACAGATCAGCCACAACATTAAAACCACTGGCAGGAGACGTAAATGGCACTGACCATCTTGTGACAATACGATGTTCTGCTGGGAAACGTTTGGACCTGGCGTTCATGTGGATGTTACTTAGACATGTAGCACCCACCTAGACCAGACCGGGTTACCCCACCCCATAGTAATGACACTCCTTGATAGCAGCAGACATCCCCAGCAGGATGCAGCCTGACACAGACTCATTGGTTTAAGAATAGAATAAATCTTCATTGTCATTATCACAAGTACAACAAAATTAAAAGCGCTCTCCAATCAGTGTACCAAATCCAAATGAATAAATAGAAACTTATAAGAAAAACATCAGTAGCATGCATGACACACAGTCTTTGCATAAAAACAGTATATTGCACATATATATATATATATTTTTTTGTAGCATTGATGGTTGTTGTGACAGTTGGACAGAAACTGTGTTTGTCACATGAGTAATATTACAGTAAAGATTAAAGTTCAGGCTGAATAAAGATGTCCATCGACTGGCACAAAAACAGGACAAAAACAGCAAAATTCCAAGGGGCCACTAACCAACCTATCAAGTACAACATTCACTTTACTTTGGTTTCCACATAAGCTTTGTTATTTTCTCTTACAATTTGGGTTGTTTTATTGACGAGCATAAGACTTTTTTTTATTTTATTTAAACTGCACAGACATCCTATTCCAATGATCGTTTCAGGCAGGCGTCCAACATCGCCTCTCTTACTAAACATTCCCAGCTTAACATTAGACCAAACAATCCCTGATCAACGATGTTTCTTCTATTGACAGGCGTTTGTGGAAAACAATCCAGCAATCCGCTGGTGTCCAGAGGCGGGGTGTGAAAGAGCGGTGCGACTGAACAACCAGGGCCCTGGGACCTCCGCCTCAGACTCTCTGTTCTTTCCCCTCCTTCGGGCCCCTGCTGTAGATTGTGGAAAAGGCCACCTCTTCTGCTGGTCAGTAATAAGTTGTATTTATGGAATTGATGACCTTTCTGTATGTGTATGTGATTGCTTCTAAAAACTACTCATTGTTCAATAGTGTAGTAATGATGGAGATAACAGAAATGTTGCTGAGTATATTGGCTAGAAAATATGTTTTGATCGTACTGACTGACATCACACAGTTTGCTTATTACAAGAGATATTAGTTGTGTCTTGTGGAAAAACCTTGGAAATTAGCTGTTTCCTTATCTCTGAATGATAAAGTGAAAACATTTTTTGGTACCATTCAAATCCATCTGTGCAACTGTGAAATTGTGAAATCAGTTTAGAAAAAGTTTAAATTTCACAACTTGTGAGTTTTGTCAAACTCTCATCTATTTTGCCTTTTGTATTCTCAAGGACAGAGAAGCCCACTGTCCATGTTGTATTTTTCTCCACCTGCTATATTTACGCTGCCAAAGCCCGACAGATACCGGCCCTAATAATAACGATGGTATCTCAGTGCGCCTCACTTTGTTATACGGTTCTTAAAATGGTCAGTGGGTTTGTTGAACGGCTCAGTTGACACATTTATTAATAGAAATGGATGTAACAGGGGTTTTATATTTCTCTTTCTTGATATAAGGAAGGCATTCGGTTGAAAGGCAGGTTTGGCAAAATGAACGCGAGCGGTGGACCGTTTTTACAGCATCTCCTGTGAAAACTGTCTGATCGGTCGTTTGTTTTAATTTCGTGTATAGTTAACAGACTAAGTTGTTTCTGGATCGCCTCAATCTGTCTGTGTACGCTCCAGGGAGTGTCAGGGTGAGGCCCATGAGCCCTGTGACTGTGAAACCTGGAAACTGTGGCTGCAGAAAGTCAATGAGATGAAACCTGAAGAACGTGAGTACTGGTGTTTTACTTTTATAGCATCTTTCAGTTGTGAAGTTATAGCTGAATTTACAAACTTTACAAGATTCTGACCTCTGTGGTCATGTTGTTTTTGTGGAACCACACCCAAATCTACACATTTCTACCTGTACTAGGACTTCCCAACTTTACATAAATTTCAAATTACGTGGTGGTTAAATGTTTGTAACAGCGCGGTTTTTAGACAATCCCCTTACCACCAGATTTATTGGGCTGCAGGCAAATGACTGAGTTTGAGCTATATTGCCTGGGACTCTAGCCAAAGTAATTACAAACTGTTTAGCAGTAGTCCAATTATATATCCACTATGTTAATGATGAATTATTAATTAAAACAAACACCTCAGTCAATGGAAATATGCAATGTTTAGAAGCAGTAATTGGACTATTGACAATCAAATAGATGCTTTAAGATTCCCCAAGTCCCTCCAAAGTGCCACTTTGTTGATGTGGCACCGCAAAGATAAAAACAATTATTTGGTTTGGGAACTCTTCTTCCTTCGATTTCCCTAGATTCTGTTTTTATCTTGGCATTTCAATCGGTGCATCAGTGTTGCTTTGATAATAGCCAATTATTCTGTTTGTGTGTGTGTGTGTGGGTGGGGGGAGATGAGCATCTTGGGAGATGTTAGCAAAATATATAAGCAATAGACATTAGTAAGGCAGGACGATTTCCCACTCTGTGCAGTGGTCTGTTTTGACGCCGTGGTAATAGCCACCCTCATTGTGTCTCATTATGCCTTTATTTGTTCTGTTTACCTCCCCCTCCTCTTATCGAAGTGGCTGGTGTGAGCGAAGCTTACGAGGACGCGGCTAACTGCTTATGGTTGCTCAGTAACTCCAAACCTTGCGCCAATTGCAAGTCACCAATCCAGAAAAACGAGGGCTGTAATCACATGCAGTGCGCTAAGGTAAGTTTTGCTAGGGGAGTTTTCACCGACTAGACTTACTAATGCATTCAAGATTCGAATTACATTCTGCATGTACATTAGGACACTATTGTACCTGTTCGGTTTTTACTCTGGGCCGGAATTACGAGTAGACTGTTTTCTGAGTAGGGTGGGTATTATTGTGTGTGCAATAGTTAAAAAAATAAAATAAATCATGATTGACATCCTGTGATGATAAGAGGGCTAAGTATCGCCCTCACTGTAAACAATGGAAAGTTAGCTTTGTTTATTGAGCCGCTGTATGTGCAAATATCAGAATATCATGTCCAAATTCAAAGCACAGCCCTGCTACTGGAACACGAGCTCTGTCAGAAAATCACACACTGTGCACTGAAGACGCAACTCGTATATTGCTCAACAAACTCTTGTGTGAATGAACAGTAGTTTGTATCTTTTTGGAAGTGCTGCTTAACACAGCACAGACAGATAGATAGATTATTTATCCCATGGGAAAATCAGTGTCCAGTAGCTCCATCCTATAGGCTACCGTCCTGATTTCGAAATCATCTTGCGTCACACACTCTCAAAGTTGCCCATATTATATGATCTGAAAATCAAATCGCAACACACACGAGAGGATATTATTTTTTGTTCCAGATCAGGGTGAATGGATTACACCTCCGCATGTGAATCATGTAAACAAAACAGAGTCTGCGGTGAATTTATATTCCCATCCAGTAGGTTGGCAGATAAAGAAGAAGAGGAGCTCACTGTAGCTGCATAATACTTTCTTAATACTGCAGGGAGAAAAAAAGCTAAGCGGGGCTGAAAGCAGAGTGTGAATGAGGAAAATGGCTGGGGAGACGCAGTCATCGGGGGGTGTCATTAGTGAGAACCGGTGGTGAGATTTCACGCGTGTTTGATATTAATCGAGACGGACCCGATAAGAGCGCAAGCAGGTCGAAAGGTTTCAGAGCAGATCTGTAAATTCTCACAAAACCAGATAATCTGAGCCTGAAGTCCGATACTGATTACTCCACTTGTTGACAGAAGGGCAACATTCAGGGATAAATCAGCTCAATCCTCCTGAAGTCTAAGCCCAGCTTGAGAGCATCCTTGCCAGGTGAAGGTTTGTAAGTGTAACCCTGCAGCTTGACCCACGGTACCGTATTTCCTCGAGAAGAACGCACTTCACATACTACTGGTATCATAGCAAGGTGTCTTAGATACTAAAAACATAATTTGGCATGCAGTCTAGAATGAACCATTTTCCACAAGCCTTCTTGTGTAACAGAATGCCAAATTTCTGCACACTGATATTTCCTAACCTACGTGACAGACTGTCACCAGATCAGGCCGTTAGTTGTCAGCACTTCCATATCTGCAAGTATAGTATGCAATGGAAAGGGGCCACTAATGTTATACGTGTGTGTGTGTGTAGACTGTGCATACCGTGACAAAATATTACTTTACAAGTGGTATGGTGGCACCGCCGTGTTAAAATTCAAGCAGCCCCAAGTCCTGCAGTCAGTCGGCAGCTTTTGTCTTTGTGCGACTAGAGAGAATAATTTAGATGTGGCTGAGATAAAACAAAGACTTTGTGGTGACAGTGAGAATCAGACACAGTCATGTTGCTGTGCCACTGTTGCTGAAGGCCAGATCATCAAAGGAGCACAGTGTAGTCACACAGCCGGGATCTTTTTTGTCTTGGTGACACCCCTGTCACTGCCTCCACTGGTTAAAGAGTCTGACTAGAGATGAAGGTTGTTTTGGGACAAATGGATCAGCTTTCAACAGGCTGAAAGGCCTCAGAGGGCTCGGCCACTTGACCTGTTACTACCTAGCAAGAAATGGCTTTACCCCTGTTGTTTGGAAACACACGACTCAGTGTTACCAAGGAACATTTGTCTCTTCATGACGATGCGGTGAAGCTTCCCACTTTTTTAATCTTAAGACTCTCCACGCTGCCTTTTTATGTCTATATGTCCTCACTCATTCACCCACACCTCCCACTATGTTGCTGTATTGATTTTTCTCAAGTGTCATGTTAGCGCAGCGTTTCCAGGACAACAGCGGTCTAAGCCTTAAATGTTGCGTGTTGGCTAACATGTCACCCACAGAAGTACCTGTGGCACGGGGCAGAAATCACTTACGTCCAAATAGGATCCAGATTGGAGTGGCTGTAGTGCTGCGGTTGTTGCGCAGTCTGAGTGCCTTCTAGTGGCAGCAGGCTACGAGGATTCACCACTTGGCTGGAGCTGCCGCCCGTGTTCTCCAGCAGAGTCTGACATTTTTAAGAGGAAAGAAATGATTGATAGATATAACAGAGACACATATTTACTTAGCAGGTTTAAGGACACTTGCAGGTATTCTTCACCTGATCTTTCCTTCAGGATATGCGTTTTTAAAATTTTTTTTTAAATTATTTGAAGGCTTGCTGCAAAAAGCTCACCTTTACTGGGAGATTTGCATTTAATAACTTCAGGATTTACAACTCATTACTAGATTTTTGTCAGTACTTTTGGGTGAATAATATGAGGAAGATGCCATAACACTGTAACCATGTGTGTCTATATAAACTATAGATAGCAGATATTGATGAGACCACTGAGTACGAGCATATTGAACTAAAACTAATATTTCCACTCTCCCCCTGTAGTGTAAGTATGACTTCTGCTGGATCTGTCTGGAGGAGTGGAAAAAGCACAGCTCTTCAACGGGGGGCTACTATCGCTGCACCCGCTACGAGGTCATACAGCAGGTGGAGGAACAGTCAAAGGAGATGACTGAAGAGGTACATGCATACACACTAGAACTGGACTCAATGTAAATAAATGCTCTTTATTATCAGATTATATCAGATTATTTCTAAAACATATCTGCACTGCGTTGTGTAGTTGGGGGTTATTTGAGAGATTCTCCACCTATGTATTTTTTTTTTTTTTTTTTTTTTTGGAACTCATATATTCTTCTCAGTTAAAAACATTTTACCCACAATGCACTATGACTTGTGTGTCATGCTACTTACGTATGCTAATAGCATAATTATGTAGCCTAGAGCTGCCAGCTTCACGCAGAGATGAGGATTAGACTGCAGAGGTCTGTAAAATCACTTTCTAGCACCGTAATCCTTTACAAAATTCAAACTTCAGCTAACATTGCCTCAAGTGAGGTACTCAGAGCAACTGAGCAGATTTTGTGCAGCTCCCTGGGGAACTATATGAGGCGTATTTTACACATATGCAGTAGTACTCCCCAAGACTTTTTTTTTTTTTTTTTTTTTTTTTAATGATAAAAGAATTTTTCCCCACTAATCCATGAATTTAAATTCCTTAAAAGTGTGAAGAGCATTAGCCAAAGCAGTGTTGGAGACTAGCAGCAGACAAGAGAGGATAGCGTTTTAATAGAAGTTGCATGTTGTGACCCTGGTTTACTGAAGTTGGCAATTATCAAATTGAAGAAATCTCTACTTTGCGTGACAACTCCCAATGACTGATACGGTTTTTAAATGTAGAGTGGTGACAAAAAGAAGACTCTGTCTCTATGACACTAGAAATTATTTTTATGTTCTGATACTTTGCGGTAGGAGGGAGAGGGTTACCTAGGCAACCGCAGCCTCCAACCGAAAAGCACTTGGAAAAAACATGCAGAAAAAAAAAAACACATCTTGAGCTATTCGCAGTGCTTTCTACCTACCTGCTTTAAAGTTTAAAAGAATTAAACCCTCTTTATATTCAGTCTTCACCTGCAGCCCTCCCTCTGTGTGGAAAAAAACGCAACATGATTATGTTCATGGGCATTAACTGGTGTCTTGTTGTGGATTTGCAGGCAGAGAAGAAGCACAAGAGCTTTCAGGAACTGGATCGTTTTATGCACTACTACACGCGCTTCAAGAACCACGAGCACAGCTATCAGGTAAACAGGTCTTTCTGGTGAGGCCTGCTGCAAACTATGAACGCAGCCAGTGGGAAACTATCCTACTCATACTTCCCAAAATTAATTTTTCTCCGACATTAAGTTGATGGATTAAATGGTGCATGCATTGATTAAAAAAAAAAAAAGTCTGCAGCTCCCACCTTTAATTTATTTTAACTTCATATTCTGACATTCTGGTTTGGCCTCGTTCGACAGTATAACAGCTTCTGTCTTCGTCTTAATAGCTGGAGCAGCGGCTGTTAAAAACGGCAAAAGAGAAGATGGAGCAGCTCAGTCGAGCCCTGAGTGGAAGTGAGTGTGCCGTCTGTCGATCGTTATTACACATTTAGACGCATCTTTACCCCGTCCTATGATATTGAGCTTTGGGAACTAGGTAGTAGGGAGAAAAACAGAAAGGTGTTTTAATAATTTATCAGCAACAGTGGGTATAGTTATTATTCAGCAGGCATGTCTAGGTTACAAGGAAGCTTTGTGAGTGAGTTTCGTCTAGAGTCCTTTAAACCCCAATCTGTTCAGGCAATTATAGTCTGTTTAGCATAGCCGAGTTTTGTTCTGATGCACAACGGTTTCAATCTCAGCAGACTCTGATTACACTGATACTGCATACATAACCGTGACTGAAATGAAAATGGCCCAAACTCAGTGACTAGGCGCCTGACACGGCTGAAAGTTCGCACAGGTCATCCTATGTAATCATCAGCGAACAGATTTGATTCGCTAATAATCATCTTTGGGCATCACTGTTTTGATACGGATCAGTCGAAGGCTGATAAATATTCTGAACATTGAATTGATTGTGCTTCTTGAGCTCTCTCTGTTGCTTTTCTTTCGTTTTTTCAAAGTATTTAGATTACTCCCTACTATGATACACAAAATAAGTTGGTTTACCCTCAGAAGCAGTTCAAGACAATTTGGGTTCATAGTTGACCAAAAGCCAGACACCATAGACATGTCATAATTTGGTTACAACTAGGGGCGGGGAAACTATATTGATATGGAAATATATCGCAACATTTTTTCTTCTGATACTTAATCAATTCTGAATGTCTTAATGTCGATTTTAAAAGAAAAAGTCATGTTTTGGGCCCATCGTGAGCACCACCACTTTTGGATGGATGTTTGATGGATCTTTTGGGTTGATATTGTTTTTTGACTGAATTTGTCCAATGAATTATCACTGATGTCATCTGATGTACAGTACAGGCCAAACGTTTGGAAGCTAGATCACCTTTGTACATAAAAGATCACTGTTTCATTGGTACACTTTGCGACGAAATAAACATGATTATTGTAGAAAGAGCAACTTATCAGAAGACATTTTTACTGTAATTATCAGGACTTTGAGTTTTTCTTGCTTAGACTTTGCTTTCTTCAAAGTAGCCTCCTCTGGCTTTAACAACAGCATGCCATATACGAGGCATTCAGTCCACGGGATATTTGTATGCAGACTCTCAAAAGCGAAAGAGGGAAAGTGAATAATGCAAACTGTGATTTGTTTTTTGTTTTGTTTCTTTTTGTTTTTGTACTTTTGCGCTGAAGTTGTGACTCTTGCAAATCTTCCCGACCCTAAAACTAAGCCCTTCTTTTCTTTTGCTGACATTTATTCAGCAGTGCTCTGGTAACATCAATGTACACCTAAAGGTAAATTGAAAAAAATGGGGCATATCAGTAAAAGCAAAGTCTGATCATGCAGTAAATACATCCCAAAATACATAGAACTCGTGCTGGTTTTTAAGAAAGGTATTGTGAACAGAAACTTGAAGTTGCTTCCAAACTTTTGACCTGTAGTGTACATATATACAACTTGTATTTTAAGCTGCATTTAAAATTTCTCTGTGAACTATGTAGAATATAGCAATATATCGTAATAATGTATCGTATCGTGACATCATGATATGCATCGTATCGTGCTTGCTAATACCCACCCCTGGTTACAAGCTGTTGAGCTGTTGTTTCATGATTTCCCATCATGTATTCCCTTTCTGCTTAGAATTAGTGAATATATTCATACTGGAATAAGGTATATCACCTAGAAAAGTAAAGCAGATATCAATTTTTGCTATCTCTCTCTCTCTCAGGGGAAGGCGGCGCACCCGACACTACATTCATTGAAGACGCAGTCCTAGAACTCCTCAAGACTCGCCGCATCCTCAAGTGCTCTTACCCTTATGGTTTCTTTCTGGAGCCCAAAAGCACAAAGAAAGAGATCTACGAGCTTATGCAGGTTGGAGGCCTACTTACGGAGAAGAAAGACAAGTGTTCATGGCAGCGAATCTTTGTGTTTATGGGCTATTAGAGTTGAGGGAGTAAAGCTTTCTTCCTCGTGATCTTCACAGTCTGCCTCAGTTATCATCTGCACATTTCAGCTTTTAGTTAAACATCCCCAGTTTTATAATTTATGACCGACAGTGCAGACGTGGGACGTACTTTACTGTTTTTTTTTTTAAATTTATTTTATTATATTTTATTGCAGCCTTTCAGATACTGTAAAATGAGAGGCTGCCATAAACTTTCTTAAATGCTTGTAAATTTAATGCATTTTTGAAGCATATACATAAACTGTTGTGCTAAAAGTCCACGCAGTAAAATCGCTTACTGAGTTTCCTATAAAACCTCTCAGCCAGCTGTGCTTCCGCCCTCAGACGGACTTGGAGATGGTGACTGAAGACTTGGCACAAAAGGTTAACAGGCCCTACCTGAGAACGCCTCGCCACAAGATCATCCGTGCGGCGTGTCTGGTGCAGCAGAAGAGGCAGGAGTTCCTGGCCTCAGTAGCCAGGGGAGTGGCCCCCAATGACTCTCCTGAGGCCCCCAGGCGCAGGTAGAGATAGAAACTCTGATCTTTACAAAAAACAAATTAGTTAAAAAATGCCATATGCATAACACTACTGTATTTTATATATCAAATATATTGTGAAATGCATAATCTAAGAAGTGACTATCTATACAGTATCAGCTACAATCTTAAGCTAAAAACAACCTCTCTGTGTCTTTCTTGCTGACTTGCAGTTTTGCTGGCGGAACGTGGGACTGGGAATATTTAGGCTTCGCATCCCCAGAGGTAACGAGCCATGGTTTTCATCGAAAGCTGATTAGTTAAAATGTCAACTGTGCTGAACCCCCACGCTTGAACTAAATGTTCACGTTTCTTCTGTCACTGCATGTTGCAGCATGACAGATGACAGACGTCAGATTTTTAGATGTGGGATGATACGAACTTTGTTAAAGGTGCATGATCAAGGGTAAAATGATCAAACCAGAAGCCGCATCACTTCACACCTGTCAAATGAAAGGGTCAGTCCCTGCACTCGAAGCTCTCATCAGCAATCACATCCATGCTTCAAACGAAAAATGGTTAATCAGTGGTCTCGAAACAGATACCTGATACCTGTGATTTGCAGGACCATTTATCTCAAAATAGGAGGAGTTTGATCCTATGCAAACACTTCTGCTAATACCATACCGAGCTTAAATCGTGTATTATTGTATGGAGCACACACTGTTTCTAGAACGTCAGTGTATTTATTCAAATCGAAATATTACTGTTTTGAATCTGAGTATCCGCGCTGACGAGCCACGATGAGCCAGAGATCACTGTGTTATTCAGCACACTGGTGCAAGCCAGATGGTTCAGTGTTCCCCTGTGCATCTGTCTGGAATGATTAAAAGCACAGTACTCTGGCAAACACCTAAGTAGGTTGCTCCAGATCATTGCACATTAGTAACAGGTGCTTGTAGTTTAACGCTTACAGCCACAAACCTGCCGGCAACGTAATGGTTTGATTATTGACCTGCCTTCCTTTTTCTGCACAGCTTGATGCATGAACCCAATATTGGTCCATTAGTCAAAACATTGCTGCTCGGGATTTTCTACTTTTGTTTAATTTCCAGACTGTGGCAGCTGGCAAACATACAGGCTTGTCACCTGAAACAATTTCACTCAGCTTAAATGTTCCATCACTCCTTAGGGTTTGTGTAACTTCCATTTGAAGCTTTGGAAACATGACACAAATTATGCAGATTTTGCATTAGACATATGCCTGTCAAGTTATTGGGCTAATCTTTTGACAGTATAAAGCTAGCTCCCCCCAGTAGACCTCTTTCTCGGCAAACATTATCACTTGTCGCAGTAGGGAAAGCACCGGCAGAATTAATGATGGCTCAGTTCCATTAAGTGTCCCAGTAAGCCCTGACAGTGGAACAGCATGCACAATAGCAGGACGCCTCCTAAGTGGAAGGCAGCCATCATTAAGACACTTATGCTTTCCCTACGGTGACTAGAGAAAATGTTTGCTGTGAGAAAGGTCATTTGACAGAAAAACAAATTACGAGATCAGTCCAGTCTGGCAGTTTGATAAATGGCCGCTGCTCGAAAAATATTTTTTACTATTTAAGCCAGGATCTGCTCTGATAATTCTGCTTAATATTTATTTATTTATTTATGGACTAAAAGCTGTAAAGTATGCAGCATTCAGACCTATCCTGGTAGCTTACTGCCAAAAGTTTACAGAGGACTTCCTATGTTTTCTATTTAGCGCTAATAAAAATAAAGTTTGTCTTTATATTGTACAAAAATTTTGATTATAAAATATCAAGCCTCATGACATTTACATAACCGGTTGTCTGTTACTAGCCTGTATTTTTAAACTCTGCAAAGTAGCACAAGTCTCTGAATTGAAGCGACTACTATGTTATTTCTCCGGAACCTTAATGTGAATTTGCACTGAGAACTGCACTGAAACCATGAATAATTCTTAATAAAAATGTAAAAGCCAGCTGACACACTTGGGACAATACAAGGAACAAGAAAAGACTGAATTCATCCGGGAGTACGCAACAAAGAGGTGGCTTATCTTCAAAAGAACAAATTATCAATGTAAATTCAGGTGAGGCACAAATCTCACCTCTACCCTCTGTTCTTCCACAGGATTTAAATAACAAACAAGCCTACGGGATTCATTATGAAAGCCTGTCCAAATTACTTTAGGCACGTGCATCTGCCACGCCATTTTTAAAAACTAAAAAAAAAATATATATATATATAGTATTTTTTGCCTCGTATGTCTCTAGCTAGACTAGTTAATGGTAACGCCATAGTGATAATCAAAGGCGAGTGACACTGTCTCACAGGCACAGCTACAGATGGCTGGCTCTGCGCTCCTTACAATGTCTGCAGATCACTTCTTAGTGGGCTATTTTTAGTGTGGTGGGAACATGAAAGTCAGAGTTTGCATGACAGGCTTTTGATTATGTATGAATGTGACTCTGACTTTCGCAAATGAATGAGATGACTGGGAACATGAATGCAGCTGATCATTTGCAGAGATATATGGAAATGCTGTATGTGAAAGCTTTTCATGAAAGTAGCCTTGCCTACGGGGATCTGCAGTGGCATTAAAATCTTTCAATCATTTGGTACTTGACCACTAGTAGGAGTACCATCTCATTAATCCCTCAATCCACGAGTCTAACTTTGCAGAAGTTTTATTCCGAAACCAGCGTGAGACGACTAACTGAAGATTCTGTACATTTACATTTTGAAGAACGAGCCAACTAATGACCACTGGGTCTGATATGTTGTTGGTGCTTTGCATGCAATGCAAGAAATGCAATGGATTGCATGCTATCAAGGGCATGGAGTCCGCAAGGCCAACAACCTACTTACCATTTCAAATTCACTGCATAATTTTTTTTATTATAATAAAAAAAAACACATAAAAGAAGCTGTATTTGTGTAGACAATGACTTTCTGAATTGCAATAAATTCTATAATTGGAATTATAATTAGAACAGAAAGCAACAGAAACTCTGAATTACGATATTTTAATGGCATTTTCGCTCACGTTTTAAGGAGTATGCAGAGTTCCAGTACAGACGGAGACACCGGCAGCAGAGGCGAGGCGACATGTCCAGTCTCCGTAGCAACACACCTGACCCCGAAGACCTCAGCGACAGCACTTTAGGTACTGCAGCAAATATACAAAACTATACCATCAACTAACTGTGTTCATCTTGGCTCTGATTGGTGTGTTTCTGATGATGCAACGTTGACCATGTTTACAGCTTTGTATATAAGGTTTTTTGTTCTCTACTATTCATGTCGTTGCTTTAGATCGTTCTCTATTATGCTATTAGGATCAAGCAGACTCTCCTCTGATGTTACTTGAAGATGGAATCTAAACATCCAATACACCTAAACACACATTTATTTAAACTGCAGTCTACACTGATCCAGTTGGCCTCTCTCAGTTCTGATGCAGTGTTTTGCACAGATGCCAAATCAGGGCTCAAACTCTTGAAAGTCACAACTGCTCAAGTTGAATGAGCCGATATTTCTAATCCATCGGCCTTGTCCATCACCCCGGACAAGGCTTTGTTTTTTGGCTGCGTGGAGTAAAAGATGGATGACACTTGCAGTTTTGACGCCAACTTCTGTTCTGCCAAAACACATTTATTGATTTCAGATGAAGAAAATGAATTTCCTAGGCTAAAACGCTAAAAGGCGCTTACTTGATAATTTCGCAGTGTTGACTTAAACTGGAGGCGATTTTACTCAAGGTGATAATTAGCCCAAACTTAGTGCGGCTCAGTTCAGTGACTGTCATTTTAACTGTCATTTTCTTTCACCAAAGATCCACAGGATGTCGGGAGTGGACGTAGACAGGGTCGTCTGATGGTGAGTGCACCGCTGTTTTCATCTTAGCTCATGGCCTTCAGAACTTCTCAGACGATGTTAAAGAAGTGCAGCATTAGTCTGGTCGAAGTGATTTCTGAAGTTTTACAGTCACAGTAGAAAGTTTTTTATTTTCTAAAGTCAATCTTTAGACAGTATTGTCGAATAAATATCGAGATAGTTTGAAATATTACCAGATGTAACCAAATAAAACCTGACCAGACAGGTGGTCTGATTGCAAGCAGACAGATATAAGGACGTCATTTTGGAGTGGCACTTATGATCAGGTCTCAGTTTTACCTGCTCTAGTTGTGCAACTAAACACATATTATTCACTAATATGCAGTAAGGTCAGTTTGCTGTGAAACCTGACTTTAGTCAACACATCAAACATTTACTAGGATAACACTTAAAATATCATAAAACATTGAGCCTCATTGATCCTTTCTCAATGTCATGAATAATTTAGCTGCATATATATATAATAGATTATATTTCATGTCTGGCCAAAACTCTTCTTATACACGACATCAGTTGAGTAGCTGGTCCTTCAGTGAAGCTCAGCACAGATTCAGTTTACTAAAAGATTGTGGCAATAATGCACTGTGTGTCCACTTACACCTGCACTTAAACAGCATCATTGGTTCCAGTCCTGCGTTATCTTGTTCTTTCTAATTGGTAAAACAGATTAAATAGTTGTACAGAATGCTCAAAAGTCAATTTGTCCTATGTTTTAAACGTAAATGACGCGACTGTTGTACAAAATCTATTAAAACAATTAGTGATGGCACACTGTTGAACATGGTGCCATCACAATCGATAAGGGTACTTGAGTGTAATTGAAGTCAGTCCTGATGCCATCTCGACTCATTAGCTGATCAAATCCACAGCTGGAAATAATCCCCTACCACCGTTTACTCTGCTTTGATTAACTTTGGCTCAAAATGACACCGCCCAGTGACTTTAAGATTAGCTTCGGCTTTTTAACTCTAGTGTTGCGTGAATGGTCTTGGAGCTGACAGACACACACGGCATAGCGAAGTCCAATCACACTGAAGGACAGACCAAATTACTGTTATTTTGTCGCACTTATTAACCACAAAAAAAATAAAAAATCATCAGCCTGATCATTTATCAGTTTTAAAAATGTAAAACCCCAGAACAAAAAATAACAGAGCAGCTCTGAAATAACTCTGTGTCCAAACTGCAGTAGCTATTCATTTCCCATCTCATCAACATCAACAGTTGAGACGTGCCGCTGCATTCAAATTGTTTGCCAGCAGGGGGTGCAGGTTGGACTTTGAATTGCATGTCTGACAGCTGCTGGTGGTCTGTAACCAGAGGATACTGGCTTGGCTTGCGTCCCTCACACTGTGCATCTTATATTATTGCAGGGTCTCGGTTCTTTGGATGACGACGACCCTAACATTCTTCTGGCCATTCAGCTGTCACTCCAAGACTCGGCCATGGCGGGAGGCATGTCCACTCACGAGGTCCTTGCCAGCGAAGCCTCTCTCGGCGCGATTGGCACCTCCTTGCCTTCCAGGCTGGAACAGAGTGCTCCAGGTGTCGAGGTCCTCCACCGAGCTTCTCTGAGCAGCTCAGAGTTGCTGGAGCTGGGAGATAACTTGGCGAGGCTCGGCAACATCAGCAGCCAGTACTCCGCAGCCACCGGCGCTTCCATCTCCGTGCAGCAGCGCGACAGCCATCACAGGGCGTACCGGGCTTCTGTGCCCATACCGGTGGCCGCAGGAGGCAGCCGCTCGTCCACGGGCCCCTTCTCCTCCTCCACCGACACGACGGACTCAACCACGTGCGGCAGCCAAGACCCGTCCTCGTCTTCTGCCTTGGCAACAAACGCCAACCTGCTGGGCAATATCATGGCGTGGTTCCACGACATGAATCCTCAAGGTATCACCCTGGTGCCGCCGACGTCCTCCGATACCGACTCAAACCACGGAGGCGGGGAGGGCTGCCTGCAAGGCGACGATAAAGGCGCAGTGCTCTCTGAAAACAGGAAACCTCAGGAGGTGATGGCAGATGTGGGTTTCTGCTCCCAGAGGCTGATTGACACCGAGGGCAAGGAGTGTGCTGCTGCTGCAGAGAGGCCAACTCAGTTAGATCTAGTGGGGCTGGACACCATGCAGCTACCTTACATGGCCAACCTCGACACAAGCAGGGAGCCTGCTGAGCGCCGAGGCTCCAAGGGCTGCAACGTGGAGAGTCCGCAGTGTGACTCCGTGTCCGACCAGCTGGCCAGCACCAGCTCCTCAGAGTGGGAAGAGCAAGTGCACTTGGTGTGATCTGAATGGCTGAGATAAGAAGGTTAAGAAGTTTTTTTTTTTTTCTTTAGAAGGTCAAAAACCACTATAGATTGCAAAATAAGTTTAGGAACACGTGTAGCAGCCCAGAAGGAATGTATAAAGAATGTGCCAGTCAGACTCAGCTGGAAAGTGGAGGAAGTAATATTTAGACTCGAAGTTCAGTGCAGTCTGACGAGTTTCCTGCATTTACGATATCGTCCTCCTGTGAAGAAGAAAGCGCCTACGAAAGAGATCACGCTTTCAAGGAGAAGTCTCCTAAAACGAATCCTGTACTGATAGACATATGTGTAAGTTGCTCTTTCTGAAATATGAAACTTTAGCTTAGCAACAGTTTTTTTTTCTTCCACTGGAGTAAAAACTTACTGCATCAGTCTGGATCAGGTCTGAAGGAGATGTTTCACCTGTACATAGCGAACGTCAATTAATGATTTGCTCCGACATCCAATCAGTAGGAATTCCAGGCAGGGAGATCGTTCTTGCTCCTGTCCTTACTCTATATAGGTGCCAAACACTGATAGCAAAAGCACAGTTTGCAGTCACCAAGTGGATTCTTTGAAGCAGATTGTGCCTGCCTATTACAATCTCAATGACTCAGATAAATGTGAAAGTCTCGAGCCATATTTTTATTTGACATTGCGGCCGAGCGATGTGTTCACATCTCACTAGCTAAAAGCTGTAGTGTGCTGTGTGTAGTTTAAAACCATAATGGTTGTGTACTTTTTATTATGTGAAACATTCACATTCAAAAGAAAAGAAAAGATTAATTATTCAACTAAAAAGCAGATGGCCTGCTCGGAGACATTTCAAAATGAACTCGGCGATGGTTATTCATCTCACACGCACTTTGAATACAAAGTGCTTCAAAAACAACTAAGGCTGACAGGCCCCGAGGGGCCGCTCAGCGCGAGTGCATTCACACCTGTGTGACAGTGTAGTCTGAATTCCATTGCCGCTTGTCTTAAATTAACGTTTAAGCACCGCAGCTGAACGCGGAGTGTGACCGGCTCCAGTCAACAGTCTTGTTTAGACACAGCAGAGAAGACCAGCGAGACAGATAATCAGGCAATCACATTCAGACTTGGGCGAATTCATTAATCACGCCCATGCCACTGTAACTTATCTCTGGGTTCTGATTAAGTGTAATAACAAGGTAAGCCTTCTCAGATCTCTGCAGTTGTCCGGGACTGCAGGGCAACACATGAATGCAGAATTCATGAATGTGTTTAACATCCGAACAGCGCGGGGAGTCGGTTCTCCACGGCGTTAGACGTACAGTGCCTTTGTGTCAATCACCAGTCACTTATTCAGTTCTTTCTCACAGATTTTTTTTTTTTCTTTTTTGTTTGGAGTGCTAATTACACAGGAAAAAAATAACAAAACAAACACCTGTTACCTTAAAGTTATTTCACATAATAACATAACATTTTTTTATATATATATTTGTAGCATGAGGCTTCTTGTTGGTCGTAGTGATATTGTAGGCATGGATGAGACAGATTTTTATATGATTTGGTAAAATAGATTAGCATCACACTTTCTAATCTTGAAGTTTTTTTTTTTTTTTTTGCTGGTTTTTGGTGCAGTAACTTCTTTCCCTTGATTTCACAATGGCTGTTTTTTTTCCCTGTGGTTTAGATACTAAAATCACTGTACTGACTCTGGGATGAGTTAACCTACTGTTTATGTTATTATACATCTTACCTGAAGACACTATAATGAGCAAAGTTGCAATATAAAGTAGGTATTTATTTGAAGGTGAGCTGAACCATTTAAATCCTGAATTGTTAGTGAAATAAAACACACTGATCAGTGGTCCTCTGAGACTGTAGAGACTAATGTCCCACCCCCACCACCCCTCCCGTACAGACATATAGAGCAGCATTACATCGAAAAAAAAATGTTTGCTTTGACAAGTGTCTTTAAGTTGAGTGCCATACGGTTAATGGAGCTAGCGCTGTTGGACTGGTTTGATGGAAGTGTGTTAATCAGAGGAGATGACCCTTTTTGTGTAACAGTATGCTGTGCATGCAGTGGATCCAAGTCTAAATGGAATTTATACTTTGTACTTCACCTGTGATGCGCAAGTGATTTATTTTCAAACGGCATATAATCATTTTGTAACTCACTGAGATTTTCTATTGTAAAGCGACTAATCCTTGAAATGCTATTTGCACTTTCATAGTCTATACTTGATACATTCCCTCTTTATATGAAAAATGTTTGGTGTGTGATGCCAATAAACTATGTGTCGGGTTTTACCTTGTTGTTTTGTACTTGCAGTCGAACACCATTTCCCTTTCATTAACCACAGAGGAGAAATATCGCAGCGGCCACATCGTTTTATGGTCGCGATTCTTCTGACAGTTTCTGACTTTTATTGGAATCAGTTTGGGTTTTTCCATTTCAAAGATTCATTTAAACTACAGGACCGTGTGGAAAATGTCATCTGTGATTTAGCAGGATAACGTTTGTAAATGATAAGAGGATGGCTGAGCTGCCTTACTGCCATAAATATAAATTTGAAGCTCAGTGACTATGAGTTAAAGCACAACAACATATTAACATAAATCAAGCACACAAATTACTGCACAAGTTGCAGGGAGAAGTGTTCGCTAGTGCAGTATGTGGAAAAACACCTCCCCGGTGCACGTCAACAATATGAGCTGTATCTAAAAATGCAGTCGAGACAATCCATATGTTTCTAAGTACGTGAGCAGATTTCTGGAGAAGTGCGTAAACATTCATTCGGTACGAAGTGTGAGTTTGTAGGAAGAGCGTGAGTGATTGTTTTAGGAGGCCCGTCATCGAGGGTCAGCGGCAGAGTCCGATGAACTGCAGCATTAACATGAACAGCGAGACGATGTCCAAATACAGGTTGAGCGCGGCGAACACGTACTCCTCGGGGGAGAGGGTGTACTTCCTGTGTTTCCCGCCCAAGATGAGCTGAGTGTCAAACACCAGATACTGCAGACAAACAGAGACGACATGCGTCGACACCAACGGCAGCGGCGTTTGCGTGATGAAAGAGACGGAGCGACGGTTAGAGAAGCAGTTTGAAAGAAAACACAGGGAATGTGCGGATTAACAAGCCTCATAAATAATCAGGAAGTTGCGACACTGAAAATAAGCAGCGACTCGTCGCCCGACAGCCTGTTCAAGCTCTGTGTGCAGCCGCAGTTTGTTCCGCCGGATGACGGGACGGGTCACAACATTTGCTGTTAATGCCAAAGGCACACAGAGAGGTGGCCGCGGAAATGAAGCCCACTGCTGTTAAGCAGTACATAATTGAAATTAAAGGGCACGAGGACATCGGAATCTCTCTTTACACTAACTACCGTGACACACACTGGTGGTTGGACCCGGCTGCTTGGCCCCGGCATCAAATCTTATACCACATAAACTCAACTTGACATTAAGCCGTCTTTGATGACAGTTCCTTTCATTCTCAAAGGTCATTTTTACTTTATTTTAGATTCAATGTGTGCCTCAAATACGCATTTTTCTGTCATGCAAGTTGAAGTGCACTTACTAAAGAAAACAGCAAGGTCCCCAGGCAGGCGTACGTGATGTAGACATACTGCAAAAGAATCAGACACAAAATCAACAGAATCGTTCAGCGACACGACTGACTACACTTCCTGATGAAGGCCCTGAGCCAAAATGCGTCAAGTGCTTTTAACCATGTCTTGCCCGTAATTTATTAAAGGCATTTTACTTTTTTCCCAAGATGAGCGCCTTATATATACCACGGTATATTTGGATTAATTATTCTATTCTATTCTTATATGTAGTCCCCATTTAAAATTAATTCTTTAATCCCCTTTTCGATTATAGTATTTCTGATGAATTGATGGCGGAGACTGATAGAGAGTAACTTATTTTCAGCTCCATTTCATTTCGTTTCCGGTAGAATTAGCACAAAAATCAACAGTAGGCATATTTCTGTTTCAAACAGCATTGAACGTTTCAAGGCATCAGCCTGAGATCAGTGTAACTCCTGAGAGGTTTACGCTCTCGTCTTTATCCTTATCCTTAGAACACAGGTCAGCGTTGGAACATCCTGAAGAGAAAGCTATGATATATATATGCTATATATACTAACTGTGTATGTAACTGCACACAGCTGCAGCTCATTCCAACCAAGCTTTCACTGCAAGCTCACGTGTTCACACAGCGGCTTCTTGATTTACCTGTGATCGCAGGATTGCACAGAGCAATGCAAATGAGAAGAGGGTCCAGGTGAACACCCACAGGCTGCCGCTCAATCCTGTGAAGTCCCACTGTTGTCAGAGAGGAGGGGAGAAAAGAGAGAAGCGCTGAATGTGACGCGCCTTTCAAACAGGAAACAGCAGACAGTAACAGTAGTCATTCCTCTAAAAGCCAGGGAGCTCAAGGTCGCTTGGAGCTTTTTTTTGCAGCTTGAGACGCGGCTGATAACGAAGTGAATGAAGAAACACTGGAGCTCGACACGCAAGAACATCCTGACAGTCCCGGATATAATGATGCTGGATAATTACTCAACGCGCCGCGTGCAGCACACTGGGAGTGGAGGGAAGGTGGCCTTTTGGCCTGCGTGCCCTTTTCAGAGCGACAGGAAAAACATGTCAGTTACAACAGCTGAATCAATCACGCTGATCACCTGAGGAGCTGTGAGCCCAACATGCGAGGCAGCCTGCATGACATATTTATATATATCACAGTGACAGAGGTCAAACCGCCTAGTGCACAGTGCACAGACAGAAACGTAGAGCAATAGAAGCTGGAGACTATAAGATCGATATGAAGTCGTAACAAATGAATAAGTGTTTGTGAAACTCTATTACGGACTGAATGTATGGTCACTTACAGCGCTGTGCTGTATGTGCTCCCTTCTTGCTACACAGTAAAGTCCAATGAGTTATTACAATAACAGATTGGGTATAGTGCCCCTAGTGTTGGTGAAAAGACATGTTAATTTGATTCTAGAAAGACCCGCCCACATCCTCCTTTTTTTCCCCCCGGAGGCCATTTTTCTCCCCATCCAACGTCTGCAGTTAATAATAATCGCACAAATACGCTGGAATTTCAACAGAAACTGTGTTTTAGAAGAACACCGTGTCGTTGGCTTAACAATATGAAGTGGAGCATCATTAATGATGAGCACGGCTGGTATGTTCTCGCCTGCTGCTGGTTTTAATCTATCCAATCAGAGCATAAATAAAGAAGAAATATCTGAGGACCTGTCTGCCAAATGCCAAACTGCAGCACACTCTGAAAACACCGTGGTGCTTTGTGCTCTGAAACCATCCTGTCAGAACCAGCAACATTCAGCAGCTTGAGCTCCAGGGCCGCGTCTGTGGGACTGGACCACACCGGTCAGCCTTCACTCTCCACATGCATCAGTGAGCCTTGGCTGCACGTTTACCGCTTTTGATAGACGCTGCAGACAAGGAGAGCAGCAGCTCCGGAGATGCTCTGCCCCGGTCATCACGGTTTGGCCCTCGTGAAAGTCGCTCAAATCCTTCCCTCAGATATTTTTTCCTGCTTTTAACGTCCTGATAATCTTCCAGTAGTTTTTTTTTCTTAAAAAAAAACCCCAATGTACTCATATGTGGACACTGGGATTATTTCATTATTTATATTATAATAAAGTCACCCAATGTGTGACAAAATGTAAAACTGTTTATTTTAACACCTCAACATGGCTGAGCAAAACTAGAATTGTGACCAATGAAGTCCCAACGTCCTCAAACAAGTGCTTGTTAATTAGCGAGGTCGTACGAGTCGCTATTGATAAAATGTGTTAAATTTCATATCAAACTAAAAACATTAATAAGCTTAAATAAATAAGTTTTAACCGTGTATTTAAGGGGTTTGTTCCTCGTCCACTTTTGTCCTGTGATCGTCTGTAGAATGAATCCGCCCGCTACCATGTTTTATTGACCCTTTGCTACCACTAGATGGCAGACTAGAGGGTCCACTAATGAGGACAATGGGTCTAAATGAAGCAGAATAAGATGCCATAAAACCTAAAACTTAATGTCCCCCATATGAGGACGCAGGGTCTCAGTGGGTTAATGTCAGCTTTTAGGATTAAATGTTCACTATGTGTTCCACCCACTGACAGATTTCCATGATAATGAGATAATCTCCCTTATTCGCTTTATCTGTCACAGGTCAAAGTGATTGACTGATCGTTGTTATCTGGTACTGTATTGTTAATTGTATCTCAGATTATCAGTCGTAGCAGAAAAGCTAAAATGAGTAATTTTGTCTGGGTGGAGGAGCATCATGTGAAGGGTCTCTTCTATTAAGGTGGTAACGTTTTTTTGCTTCACGAGATCATTAATGGCAAAAGGAGACAAATTAAAAATGAGAGCTGCAATCATTTCTGAACTCGGATCTATGGTAGGACCCTCAGGCAGACAGAGGTTTAACTCCGTCTCACCTATGGACACGAGGAATTAGCTTGAGTGACAGACGCACTGATCTCAGCAGTAATCATAGTTTCGCCCGGACGGCAAACCCCAGCAGACTTTTAAACTTTGCTGGTGGAAACAGCAGACGCTGCAGGAGAAGACCTGGCCAGCAGCTCGGCTTAACGCGTTCCCTCTGACTGCACAGGAAACACATCCCGGCGTGTGGACGTTCACCGCTGACTGCATAGCTAAGTCGCCGCAGTTTATGAAATTTCACTTTCGGCTGCACCGCAAACCGAGCTCAGAGCGTGTGACAGATCTTACCTTTGACTGCATGGCAAACAGACTGAGGGAGAAGGACACGAGCGCCGTCGCTCCCACGGCCCACATCACCGCCTCGGCTTCGAAGAACCTGCAGACAGAAATATCAGGCTGAGGTGCAGTGGGAATGGAACCCCATAGTAACACGTCTAACCACGAGTCAGTGGGGGAGATTTGGGGAACGGCGGGGGCTCTTTTTCATAAAACAGTATTGTGTGTCTGAACTGAACTGCAGAGATTGCAGGGACCCCACTCTACATGCATCACGTTACGTACGGCCTACGTCCACTTCCCGTCAGTTACAGATATCACAATATCCTATAAATATGATCATTTGGATGCATTACTGATAGTCAGACTTCGACAGATGCCTCTTCTGAGAAGAGGAAGAAGAAATGTCTCACGGATGGGAGAAGGTAACTTGCGCTTTGCTCGGGCGGCAGTAAACAGAAATTGGTTTTGAACTGTTGGAGATGCTTTCGGATTTATCTGCAGCCAAAAACAACCCGGAAAATGCGATTCCATATGCGTTTTAATTTGACAAACCAGCCGCGATAACATCTTATCTGGCTCTGATGGCTTCATTGCCCCGGGATCGGAACACGCAATCAGATATGGATCAAATGGGATTTATTATTGTGTAAATGAGTCGGCACCAGGTGGGGACTCATCCACAAACACTCACACCGACAGGGATCCGAGCATCAGGCCCTCTGCTACGGTCTATAAGGGAGAGAGAGAGAAGGAGAGGGGAAGGGAGAGACAAATGGAAAGTAAATACATGACAAAAACAAAACAAAACGGTGGAATAGGGCAGGTGTGGCAGCAGTTTAATTTGATGCCTGGCTGGTAGTGCCTCTACTCACAAACAGGCCCAGGGCAATAAAATTGAGGGGGACTCGACGACGGAGGTTGTCACAGCAGGACAGCACCAGAATGAACACAATCACCACCGCCCTGTTTCACACAGAATTTAGAGTGTATCGTAAATAGCAAATAAACAGCCCATGAGCAGAGAAAAAAACACATATATACATTTTGTTCAGTATGTGAATTCATTACAGATCCAGTGTAGCAAGTTGTGGATTGGGATTTGTTGAATTAATTACATCTATGGATTTAAAACAAGAAAGTATGTTGCATGTAATATATATATATATACATATAAATAAATAAATGTGTGAACAGATGTTTTATTCATGGCTTACGTCATGCAGTAGGTGAACCAGTAGTGATCCCATGTCCACTCCCTCAGTGTTTCCCTGGTATTTTATATTAAAAACAAACAAACAAACAAACAAAAAAAAAAAAAAAAAGAGAAAACAGAAAAGGAGTGAGCGTGCTAAATGGAGCTGCCATTTAAATGACAGAGGTAGTGGAATGATTTTATTAAATATTAACAGAGGACAGAGCGTTGCACACAAGGGAACCGAACACAATTTGTGAAAAAGAAACGACTCTAGCTGCTTTCTGCCACAGCCATTATACAAAACATAGGGAGCTTTCAAACTAATGGTCGCAAAAACATAATGATGCAGAATTTTTATTGCACACCACCTCGCAAATACATAATGATTCAAGCTGTTTGCTGGTTTCAGGGGCAGATCTGTGTGCGGGCAGCTGTAATGCTAAAGCTCGGTGATGATGGGTGCTCTTACACGCTGACAGGCCACACTTAAGGTGGATAGATGGACGGGCGCCTGACACGGACTCATCTCTTTTTGGGTAGTAACCCCCAGTGTAATGGAGCCTCACCAGTAAAGAAAAGCACAGATGATCCCGACAGTCAACAGGAGCTGAATCAACAAGGTCAAGTACACCTTCCTTATAAAACCTGTTCAGGAAAAGAAAAAGAAAAAAAAAAAGGCAGACAGAGTGTGAGGGAAGACACATAGAGACGATAGAGGAAGACAACAACAACAACTGAAATCTGTCAGAGCGGAAGCAGCCAGGGAGGTAGGCTTGTTTATCCAGCACGCCATTTCAAAATGCTTCTGTTTTTGGCAAGCCTGCGTTTCATCCTCTCATTTGAAATGATTTGAGCTGTGTGGGAGGTGGAGAGCCGAGGCAGGTTACAGCAGGGATCGGGGCACAATATTCAATTCCAAATCAATTTCAAGAAAACACCAAAGCAAATGAGGGAGTAAATATTGCTCATCCCTCCTCGGCTCTGACCAGGCAAACAAAAACATCCATCTCTCGCGCCTTCTGCTTCTCCGGCTGTTTGTTTGCCTCCCCCCTTCCCCGATTAGCCCTCACCTCTTCGTATGGCAGCGTCGCTGAAGGCGTTCTCCTCCGAGTCGAGGGAGCTCTCAGGTGGACCTTGGTCGTACTGTTGGTTGCCTCCACCTGCTGCTGCTGCTGCTGGCCAGCCCTGGTGATGGACCACGTTATCGTAGGTGCCGCGAGGGGAAACCACTGCGACTCTGCCGTCCCCCACCTACATCATCCGAAGCACCAACAACACAGGAAGTTCAAACTACACTAGTACCGAAATTCTAAATTTTCTTTTTGAAGCAAGTTAATGAAATGAAATCAGTCATCCATGCTTAATTAAATGTGCGCTTATCATCGTTTCTCTATCAAAGGCTGGCTCTCTGTGATATTCAAAACTAAATTCAGTGAATACAAAAAAAACAAAAGTGATTTTAGCTCACTATGTTTTCCCTCTAAGGCTGACAAAAATGCTTCAGTATTGCCACTGACCTGGTAGCTCATCCCTGTGTAAGGGTTCTTCCCATAGTCCTGAGGGCTGTACGGAGGAGGCTGTCCATATCCTCCATTACTGGCGGCATTAGTGCGGTCCATTCCACCAACGGTTGGCAAATCTTCTTCGACTGAGGCACAAAACTGACAGAAGTATAAATGTCAGACTTTCAAGTAGACCGAGGACATGGCTGATTCACAAAAAAAAAACAAAAAACTGTTTCATCAGTGCTGTTAAATTGGCAAATGGGGCAATGTCAGCGTGGAACAAATAAATGGGTAATTACAAAATGATGCATCACACAAAACATCGAGTCAGCCATGACTAACGTCCATAATTATGGCCTTGAACCTCGATTTAATAGCTGTTTTTTTTTTTAAATGGCCAAATAGGTTCTAGTTAATTGATATCAGAGGAAATTCGGCTGGCATGGAGAGGGAACAGTCAGGGGTTCTGTCTAATATGTGGTGAAGATAGACAGCAGAGTGACAAGTTTGCCTTAAGAACCCTGGTTTAATCATTCAACAATCAGCAGCACATGACGTAAAACAGTAGTGACAACTATGACTGTGAATAGGATCCTCATAAAGAGCACAAAGACGCCGCTTATAAAGCCATAGATTAATAAAGAAATCAAAACACAATTAAAACACTTTGGCTTTTATAGACTTCTTCAACTCTACTCACTAAAACCTGTCATGAAAAAACAACAACAAAAAAAAAACACAACAAAGTGAAAATATAGCTCCTGAGAAATGAAGTGGACTTTGTTTTTGTTCGCTTACACAACCTGAAAGGTCCGCACATCAATTGTGAGAAATGATGGACGAATTACCTTTTAAAGTGAAGTGTGGTCTGCGTCTCTCGAGTCTTTAAAAGTGATAGATTGCTGTTTGACTCAGGCCCGTTCTCATGAAATCAATTAATTGTAACGTGTCTTACCTCTGCTGTGACGCCCTGGAATCTGTTGCTGCTCTTCCTGTTGCGTTGGTTCCCCTTCAGGGCAAAGTCTACCTGATATCAGCTGGTTCCTACAGATACAGGACTTTAGCTCCAGGTGAGGGGGAGGGGGATGTATCCCTCATTATGCTCAATGGGATATTCAAATTAGGGGTCCAAAAATGTCATTACACCAACGAGGAGCACTTCATCGTGGCAAGGCATCCCTTTATCATCTTCCCTTTGACTGCCACTGATCCACGCGGGCTTTTAGAATGAGTTAACACTTGTTTTCGGTGCACTTCAATAAAGGTACAGTTTCCTGCAATGTTATATCATTAATTTACGGGATGTGATAAGGAGTGTGACATAATGGCAGTCTGTGTGAAATCCCGTTAGTGACATGGCCTGCCTGGTTCACCTCGGTTACACATTGATAGCTGCTCAGTGACAGGACGACCAATGAACGAATGCACCCATCAATTCAGCCCATACAAAGGGATTATGCATATTGAATCACACCAAGAAAGAATGGCTGAAGACATACTGTATGCTGGAAATACATGAAGTAATGTAGGTCAATACAGTCTTAGTGCTTCTCCATGGAGAATTGCCACTGGAAGGGTTACGCTGAAGCCTTCATCCATGAATCAGAAGTGAGTCTAGCATGAACCCATTTTCTATCAAAAACCAAGCAAACTATAATTTCCACTTTTCCACTTTTTTTTTTTAGTCTTGATTGCAGCAGATATAGATTGTTTAATGTGATATTTAAAGTAATCACATGCTCAGTCACAGTTATTTAACAGACCTGTTGCATTATGTGCACAGACATGGAGCTCAGTCTGGCTTGTGATATTGAATTTTAATGAAATAATATAGAAGGCACGTGTGAATTGCATATAATTGTATCATCAATTAAAGGTTTGGCTTCAGAGCATACAGGTGCCTAAATAATAATAAAGTCGGCATATGCTGCTGCTGCTGCTGCTGCAAATAAAAAAAAAAAAAAAAAAAAAGGGCTTGCTGTGGGTGAGATTTTAATCCAGAAACTATTTATACGCCGAACAAACACTGGGGGGCACTAGTCTCCTGTGCTTCTTCTGTTAATTGCAGTGATTTGGTTGCGACTCTCCCCCTTCACACCCTGCCAGCTCCCCACCCGACCAGCAGCATCCAATCCTCCGGAGAGCTCTCTTAAACCGGCTGCCTCTTCATTTTTAACGGCTGGATCAAAACCTTCATCTCGTTCACCCACGTGCGATGGTTTAGTTCCTTTCAAAGCTTTGCTAAGACAATACAAAAAGAGTTCTCTCCTGTTTAGACAGCAATATCATACAACAAGGACAAGATGAAGACTTTGCAGCGCGCGCGTCACATTTGACGGCGCAGACAGCTTTTCCGCTCCAAACACAGATCCTCACTCTGTTCACTGCTGATTGGTGTGTCAGACAACACGGGCTAGGTTTACCCTGCCTGCTCAAATCTGGTGAGCTTGCTCGCACCTATTCATCAGATCTCAGTCGGATTTGAATGGGTGGCACGGCAAACAAAGTCACATTTGAGCAGGCAGTTGAAAAGCAGCCTGTGTTGACACACCAATCAGTGTGGAGCCCAGTGTGAGGCCACATTTAACACAGATCTGATTGCCTTGACGCTTTCCAAACAGGAGCAACGCATGAGGATGAAGCCACATGAAGCACAATGTGTGCCGAGCGGAGGACTGTGTGCTGGGCGCCATGAACGGGGGGGTTGGAAGAAAGGTATCTATTTATCTATCCATTCGTCAACATGAAAGATACACATGAAGCATTAGAGAAAATAAAAAAGGAAGGAAGAACTGAAGGGGAGAAGGAGGAAATGAGGGCTGACACAGATAGTTAGAGTCTGTCCTCTGTCTCCGTGCAGACAGACTGTGACAGCTCTGTTTTGTCAGACTGCTACGATGCTCTTTGGGGCTTCTGGGACTGAAGGCCACAGAGGGGAGTGCTCTGGTGTCAACAGAGACGGAGAGATGTAGCCGTCATGTGAGTCTCTCTTTTCGCTGCATGTAGTCGTGAATTACTGCTTGCCGGTCGGTCTGGCCACAAAAGGATTTATTTAGAGAATTGAAACGGTGGTTTGTGGGGCCTCTGAGAGCCCCAGTGCAGGTCCCGGGTCTGAGCCAATGGATAACCCTTCATTTCTAATTTACAACCCTCCTGAAGTTGCTAATGTAGAATTTCAGCAGGATGTATGGCTGATAGGAGAGTTCTACAACGGCCAACACTACACAGTGGGACTGCATGTGTTACAGTAAATAATGAGACACTCTCAACAGTGTTACATTTAATAATATGAGCCAGGGCAGCACCGCTGCATAACAAAAATTGTTTCAGTGAAATAAGCAACCGTGACAACGTTTTAACTTACCAAGAGGTCTAAATCAGTTTTGTTTCTTAGAATGGCTTGAATTATCTCGTTAAGCCGATGAGTGTGATACAAAAGGCACAACTACAGTCAGCCTAACTGAATGGACATAATTAAGTGAATAACTGACTGTTATCCAAAGTTGATTTAATATATTGCGCTACTGCAGCAGATATCATAAAACTGCAAATCAATTTATCCTTACTGGAGTCAGAGTTTACCATTAGCCGTGTGTACAGTGAGCACACTATAACTGAATTATGATTAATCATCTGTCTAACCTTATTAAACAAGAAGCTGATTGAATATCATCAACCCAAAAAAAAGGTCCACCATAATTTAGTTAATTAATTTAATGTGGCCCTGTCACAATTTTTCTATATTTCTATATAATATCTATATTGATTGGAAATTTAGAAGTCTACCATCTATCATTTGGGGTCTGTGAACCTAATACAGCACATATGACTCCAAAATATAGAGGTATAAGATGTAGAGAATGAAAATTACTTGAAAATGTCAGAATCAATCCTGTGGTTACTTGCGTAACCCTAGTTCTTTGAGTAGTATTAAATGGCATGCTAACTTTTACTGGCTAAATCTATCAAGCTAACGACAGCCTGTCAGAACTAGCTAGCTTGGAAATATATTGCTAAATTTTCAAAATTTCAGCACAGCAGCTAATAAATACCAAACTAAAGCCACTTCACACCAACGTGTTATGAAATACAACTTCAGCGAGATTTTTATTTATTTTTTTTTTCTGCTTACAGTATGGTTAAGAAGCCATTTTATTCAAAGGTCATGGTCAGCATTTCTCTGGATTATCTCGCAATAACTTTTCCATTAGCTCTTGTAACGTTTGCATTTCCCCTGACCCTCAGAGACAGCCTGAGCTGTGTTGTGATATAGTGTCATATATTATGTAGCAAGGCGCTGCAGATTGTGACCACAGCGACAGGCAGTGCTCCCTCAGCCGTGTCTGAATTTAGAATGAAACCTAGTGGTCTCACTGACCACTGCCGAGACTGCAGCTCTGATTATGACTGCAGCCTTGGGATGACACTGCTGTCATTGTGATTGTGGCTGCAGGTATATTGTTAATATTCTGTCCATAACATATTAGTATTTAATGGGTTTAACACTGACCATGTGCAGCACTCGTGTGAATGTAGAGATTTTTTTACTGGCTGAATGTGATACTGATGCTTCTGTATTCCTGAACTCCTCTGGCGTGTTGGTAATATATCAACTCTAGGAACAGTGCTGGCTCAAATACTAACAGCTGAAGATGTCGCATTGAATCATATAAAAAGCCTTTGCAGCAAACAAAGTTCAAACTAACTTTATCCAGGCACGGCTTCACTTGTCTGTCACAGTCAGACAGAGCTGCCGTGCCCTTCAGCAGCAGCCGGACACTTACAAAGATGTGCCTTATAAAAATTACACATAAAATAACAAAGCGTCACTCCATCTTCTCTTTTCTGTAGTATCGGCAGAGTTTCTGCCGACCTGCAGTGTTTTATGACTGGACTGGACTGATGCGGTCATATGGATCAGAACAAGCAGCAACCAAAAGGAATGAAGAATACAGCTAATGACCTTGAGCATTTCTCCAAGAGAAAAACATTAACAACCTTGTGTAAAAACTCTGGTCTCTATAGCTAATTTACTCATTTATAACAGCTGAATGAAAGCCCATTTTTAGCCGAGGCTTAGAGTTGTACATAACTCAGAGCCTGGCCATTTTGAAGGATGAATAGATGTCATCTCAACTTTTTTTTTTTATTATTAGACAAGAGTTGGGCAGTGCTCCTACCTTTAAATCATGTTGTTTACTGTGTTAGCAAGAAATAACCATATAAATGGCCAATAGTGCTAGGTTGCGGATTTTCTGCCTCAGCAATAGGCAAATCCAACCTTCACAGCGACTCTTCAGTAACATCATGGGTGATGTCACCAAGGGTCCATGTTAATAGAATAGAAAAATACTCCATTCATCCCCTGGGGGAAATTCAAGTGTCCACAAACATACACAGACATCAACATAACACACCAACAAATTCACCAGAATCTATACTTGAAGAAAATATGTAGACATGTGTTGAATTATATATACATGTATGGACTGTATGTATTTGTTTTGCTACCTAATCAAGCGCGGGCTAGATGCGTGGAAGGACAGTTATGAAGGCACCGTTTAAGGTTTATGTTCTCATCTCCTATAATATTCCGAAAGTATAACTTGTATCTCTGGTCTTTTTCTTCCTGTTCTGTTCTGTTTCCCATGTTTGTGGTTGCATGCTGCATCTGTATTAGTGTCACCTGTGTTACCCTGTTAGTTCCCTGTGTATACTGGATGTATATATGTACTCGTGCATTCAATCTTGTTTTTCTCCCCCCCCTTTCTTACAGTTGTTGGTTTCGGTAGTGACTGCTCATTTCCCAGTTACACGCCTGAATTCCTTGCCTTTGTTCCACCAGCAGGCTTTACTTTGTTTGGTGTGAGTCTTTTGTGCTTTGCTTCAGTTTAATTGTTTGGTTTAGACTTTTTTGTCAGCTAACAAGTCTTCTGCGCTTTCTTCAGACCATTTTTAAAATTTTTTTTATATATAATTATTATCTTTATCTTAGTTTAAGTGTCCCTTCAGTTCTTGAAACCAGTGTCAAAGTGAACAAATACTACTGGTTTCAAACAACAGCCCTTTCTAACTGCTATCTGACTCCTCTCCATTTTTATTTTTAATAAAGATTTCATTTTCTCCCACTGTAGTTAATTTAACCAATACGACCATAATATGCTCCGTTTGAAAATAGACAGCTGAGTCACCAAAATAAAAATGTGTTTTTGAGACATCCTGGCCTTTCTCGTGTCTCTCTTCCAGTAAGTCTCAACCTTATTTGTGCCTTGGATAGATACGCAAATGCTCTAACATCTTATATTTGTAGCTGGCTTAATTAAACGTCTATAAAAATTGTTTTTCTATGATTCATTTATGTCCTGTTGACTTCATTTATGCAGCATATATACATATGTTACGGTTCTCTCTAAATAGAAGGTCCCTACTTTTTCACAATGCAAAAGCTCTGCCAGTTAATTCGAATTTATAAATTTACGATCTCACCATCAAAACTCATTCCACTGATTTTCCCAACAACATTAAGATGCTAAACTTCGGGCTGATTCTGATTGGAGTGGAGTGTCAGGTCAGGTCGGCGGGGGAAACTTTCTTCAAAGCCATGGCAGTGCCTGATGAGCTGTCAGGTCAAATATAGGCTGGAGCTCTGTAAAACTCCTCGCAGCAGACATACGTAAAATTGCTGAAACTTCGTGTGGAAAGTGCATCACGAGTTGTGTTGCGCGGTTCCATTTACGTACGAGCTGAAACCAAACAAAAAGTAAATGCTTTGTCCCATTGTAACGGGAACGGCGAGGATAAAGAGCACTGATGCTTGAGATTACACCGCAGACATCTCCCCTCTAATCTGGCACATTATCAAGGCCATAGGAGTAAAGTAATAGGAAACTAGTGTAAAGAAAATGAAGCCATTGTGGGAGACAGCAGGCGGTCCAAGGACGGATGGATGTCTCATCTGCGAAGAGGCCATGTGGCCATTTGCTGTCAGATCCTCCCTGTCAAAAACTGGGCAGAGAAGAATCGAGTTTGGGTCTTTTCTTCCCTGACAGAACGCATTCAAACAGAGAAAATGGATTTCACATAAGCCATGACAACCCCAGAACAATAACTTGACAGTGGCATTTCACTGCTGTTATGGCTGTGACAAGAGGAATGACTGCTGCCACCATCCAGTGGTCAAATGTCATCCCGTCGCTCTATTGGTTTAATGACTCAACCTGTCTGCTTAATAATCCATAGTGAGCATTGTTTTAACTGGAGGAGCATAAGAAAACATCCAATATAGATAACAATGATGTTTTTGTATGAATAGGCTACTGATGAATACAAATTTTTTTGTTCTAATTAAAAAAGGGGTTTGTAACAACTGATTGTCTTTTTCCAACAATTAAGCAAAATATATATTTCTTTCAATTATTGTATTAGTCTATCAGTTATCTTCTGATTAATCTATCAAGTAGGTTAACTTTTCTCTACATCATTGGTCTTCAACGGCAGTACCTGCAGGGGGGTCATACAATCTTTGGTTGATTAGACACTAATTATTAATTAGACCCCCCCCCCCCCCCCATAATTTAAATTTCTTTAAATAAACATTAACGTGAACGCAACATATTTTAGTAAAAGAATAAATGGAGGCAGAATACATTCCAGGCACCCTACTGTTGCACATCTTTTAAATACCTCCAACCTTTTATTGTGAAATATTTTAACATGAACTGTAGAAATGAAGAAACCATTTCAAACATTCCAGCAGTTACGCAGTGTGTTGTCTGTATTATAACTTCAAATAACTTCTAATTTGCAAACGCACTACAAAGCCAGAATCAGGCAAAACCCATCCTATTCATCAAGACACTCGCACTAGGAAGGCAGAGGTCAGAAAGTCCTTAGATGTTCTCCCGAGATGCTCGCAGGCTGTTTCAGCTGCTCACCACGTCCCTTTTATTAAGACTCTGTTTAGTTCATTCCAGCACTTGATGAATGGGTTCAAGGTTTTTCAGAAAAAGTTCATTCAGTTATAATTTTTTTTTTTTTTCCCCAATTTGTGATGAATCTTAACACGCTGATGCAGACATAACACCAACTGATGCCTGTAAAACCCTTCAGGTTTTTCAGACCTCAAACATCTAATGTCTAACATGACACAGAACCGTTTCAGATTGGGAAACTAAATTGGTTTTATAACAACTATTCAAAGGACAGTGTTTGCGCGTCACAATTGCAGATATCACATAAAAGCTCAAAACAGGTTGACATGTTGAAATGCTGATGGTGGAAATATAAAGGTGCGAATCTTTGAATATCCACAGCAAGTTTCTCAGAACATTTCAAGTTTGAGTAGGTGTCCAGAATTTCAAAAATGTTGAGGTTGGTGGCCATTCAGTCGATAAATACACTAAGAAAACTCAGTGGTACCAAAGCCAGTATTGGACTACTGTTAGAGGGACAAACAAGATGGTGAACAGATGCATTATGTTCTGTTGTTTTACACAAACTCTCGTGGATGTTGATGCACGTAAAAAATAGCTGGAAGCAGTTTCGGGTATTTTCCACACCAACCGCCTTCTTTAATGTGACTTGAGGGCAACGTGCCAACAGCAAAGACACAAATGATAAACTAATGCAAAGGACAACTCCGGTCTGCAGCAGAACAGCGAGTGAAGACCAGTCCAATTACAGGGCGCCATGAACTTCCAGCTACTATATGTGCAAATCAGGACACCTGAGGAAAAATCCTAAACAGAAATTTAAATTCTGCTCGTTACGACGAATGGGCTTTTTTTTTTTTTTCCCCCACCCCGTGCCTGTACAGCATGCCACCTCCTGGATCATACACAGAATAAATCAACACATTCGTATTCTAAAAACCTCCTGCTAATTATGGCACCGCAAATTCAAATCAGCACATCCCCGTCTGCATATGCAAAGTAAACGTTGGGAAAGTGCACACACTTTAAACGTCAAATGTCTCGCACACTGAGGAGCTGTATTCCTGGTTGCTTCATATTTGCAAAGTGTTTTAGCAAAATGTTTCAGCTTTGTGACATTTATGTTTGGACATTTCATAATAATACGGTTTCATAAATACTGTATCGTGAAAGCCTTTCTTACCTGTACATTTTGCATTTATTTATCACATGCTGAATTAATACAGGTGGGAATAGTGTGCTGTGTTATTTACCAGCAAATCCAGCAGAACAAATCTGATCTTTGTTACATGAATCCAAATGTGCGACTCAATAGAAAATTATGCAGAGACGACGGCGAAATTATGGGGAAATGAACACGCGCTCACGGACATTTTGTGACCAGATGGCACACGCTTCAAAATCTGGAGAGGGCAAACGCAGGAGAACTTCAGCTGAGACCGACCATCTTTTCCATAAACCAGAGAGCACTGACAACTACGTGATGTTACCGAATCAGATCCGAGCAGGACTAAAGTAAAAGCCAAGTGGGATTATAATGTCCTTGTGGATTTAAAGGACTGCTATAAGTGCACCTTCATTTAATTTGGCTCAGGAGGAGATAATGCATGTTCTTGCAGTGTAGCTCTGGTCCGAGGAGACGGCTCAAATAAATTTAGCAAAGAGACAAACAGAAGTGGCGGCAGACTGCGGGGACAGTTTGGGTCATCCATCAAACTGTCTCCGACATCTGAAGAGACTGTAACTGTCTCCACACTCCCCACTTTTACATTATGTTCCATACAAGTGCCAAAGCAAACAGCCATTATCTAACATAAACAGCTAGAATGGATGTTCTAAATGTCTGTTTAATGGCGCGGGTAATTTTTTTATCAAATCCACCAAATTATCTACAAAAAGACAGTAAGATGAGGTGTTCCTGACTCCTGCTTTTGTGCTTTTGACACACACATTCTGAGCCTTGACACCACAATTGTCTCTTAATAGCCACTTCCGTACTACTTATGCTACTATTCCTCCCACGAGATGTATTTGAGTTCATGGTTAGTCACCAAAATACTGCACGGAGCCACAGAGGGAAACAGAACCAACCAACCAAACGCATAAATGCGTGAACCTGCGCTTAGACCCGTCACTTACTTTGACGCAAATCCCAGACACGTGTTTTCAGTACATGTTTGGGCGTGTGTGCCTTTTAATAGACAACTTCGGCTGTCCTCTCTCTCAACAGCTGCACAAGGAACCACCGGAGCACATTACCGTCAACAGAAGACCGTGGAATTATTCCTCCCAGGACAAATGTCCTCAATCATACGCCCTGATAGTGTCATATGAGGATCCTGTCCTCCCTACCCTCCGCGTGTATGTTAAAATGAGTCGGAGAGCATGCGTGATTACAAATCCAAAATGTCAGCATCCTATGATTTATGCCGCGGCCCTTGGATGTTGTACATCATGCTCAGGCATTTTATTGACAGGATGAAATGTCACATATTAATTCATGACTCTTAAATTGATCTTTTATTCCAGTACTGCATGTCTTTCAAACTACACATCCCATAGGAGACATTAAGTATTCAGTGACGGCGAACTATGTTTTTGGTTTTCATTCAAACAACAGACGAGGAAGAGCAGATCAGTGGTTCTGTTGGGTGAGAGTAATAAGGGTTGCACTTGCTGTGATGTTCTTGTCTTAAAGCATAAGATACAACTGCACCCACTATTTATATGTAAAAGCCAACATCACAACGGAGCCAGACTCCCAGTAATATTTTATCGCGTTTTATTAGAACCGCCTTGCAATATTTAATATTGTTCCGCATGGAGCTTCTGGGACACATGTTTGCTAATGTATTACCAAAATCCAAGAAAGTCAGTCCAAGAAAAACAAAGCGAGAGCGGAAAAGCTGAACGGAACACTATATATGCCATTTCAATTAGGAACTCCCAATTACTCACTCACAAGCCGGAGTGATCAAAAGCAGGCTCCTCTGTTCTATTGTGGGTTCCTATTCTCTGGATATTACGGATTGAAATTACAATGATGCACTGTGTGTTTTTAAAGCCACGCTCGTGCTCTTTGTGAAGCTCATCTCCGCTCGAGCAGAGTTAGCAACGTTACCCGGCTTCATTCTTGTGTGATGTCTTAAGGATTTGCCTCGTGGGAGAAGTGATTTTCCTGTGACGAAGAATGCCATGTGTGACAGATGTGATTGGCTGGTCAAAAGCATCTTTTTCAAAGAACGAGAAGAAATCGGGTGCGTGGAGCTGATTCCCCCCCCCCAAATCTGTTTCTCTCAGGAGCGTGTCACAAGGCATTAGTAGCTAATTCAGAAAAATTTCCACAATTAATTGGTAGAGACAAGGGGGGCTATTAAGTTGGACACCCGGTGAGCAATTAGATTGAAGCTGTCATGTGCCTAGAAGAGGTTTAGTGTTCACATGGGGTTGGTACTGTATATCAAGGTCATATGGATCTGGCTTAAGGATGTGCAATTCCCCTCTCAGGCATTCTCTGATGCATAGATGAAGAGCGAGAAGAGCAGGTGCTTCTGATGTATCCTCTCTTTGCCATTATGTTTCACAGCGTGAGTCTTCTATAGACTATTGTTTGAAACACATTTTTACCACTGTCACCAAGGATTTAGTCTAGAGCATCAATCTCTCAACTCAAGGGTTTGACGATTTAATGTGTCATCAATACGTTTTCAGAAATCATTACACTGGCCAATACGTCTCTGCGGCACTGAGAGATAAAATCGCTCACAAACGGTGTCTATTGTAACTGTCCCAACAGATGTTGAGATTCAATGGTTATGAAAGCGTCCTATTGAAATGTCTGTTGTATCAGCAAAATGGGTGTTGTGAAAAGAACCCAGTCTATTTTCAGGATCGCTGTGGCTATAGATGAAAAGATCTGTGTACATTTATTTCTCTTAACGTATTTGTAAAGACTGACAGAGAAAAGTTGCAATGATAAAGGGAAGCTACTCACTACCTTGTCTAACATGTCACTTTCTGTTGTTGTTGTTTTTGTCGGAGCTGTAGGTGATCAAATTTGGATGAAAGGGTGGAGCTGGGGTTGAGTGAGGGGTGGAGAACAAAAGAACGCTGCAGGGTCAATAAAAATATAGCCACGCCCCTTTCCCCGTTTGTAAACAATGTGACGTTTTAAGAGGGGCGGAGCTTGACTGGATGCCAAACACCTCAAACATTAGGTTAGCATATTTTAATCGACTGTTTTGTCACGAATGGACGAGGAAAACGCATATTTTAGAGAATATACTGATGCACTCCCTCTCCGAGACCATGAGCGTTATCTTAAAAAGTTGACTGTCTGACGGGACTATATTCACACTCCCACTCACTGGATGAACAATTTGACCAAAGGAGGACACAGAGGGGACGAAGTCTGGTCTGTCTTTACCAAGTGAAGCCTCTCTAACATAGATATTAGAAGAAGTCAGTGGAAACACCGTGCAGGGTAACGTAGCAAATGCAACTTCTGCTTGGACAACGTTGCATTACCTAGCGGTTAGCATTAGCATTAGGGTGTAAGAAGAATCCCCTAAATAAGCATTAACTTAACATAATTGCAGTCACGATTTATTCAAACCTATAACATTTTACAGGCTGAAAGTGATGATGCATTACATATTAATCAGACCTGATATGAAGTGTTTCACTCCAATCCTTTCTATTAATCACCAAAGCCAAAGTTGTGTTATGACTGGCAGGGGGCTGGTATGTGATAAAACTTCAAGTTAGTGTTTTGGACTTTTCAGTTTTGGCACCAAAAAAAAAAAAAAAAAAAAAAAACAGCAAGGCGACATTTTCATGGTTGAAAGTGACAGTGTTCGCCTCAAGCTTCCCTCTGTTTTGCCTCCAGCTAACGCTGTGACGTCACGGTGACGCAGGCCATGAAGGGGTCTATAGCACACCAACATCAGGTCCAATTCTGGCTTTGGTAAGATCAGAAAAAAGCGTATTGACACATATTTGTTTAAATATTAATGTTAACATCATTCCGCTCCCACGAACTGAAAGTCATGTTACATCATGTATATTTCGTGATAACTATTTTTTTTTTTAGGGAATCCCAGAATCCCCACCGCTCAGGATCCCTTCAGCCCCCCCCCCAGATGTTCTCCTAAAAGCAACGATAATTCTCGTTGACCTCAGCTTAACATCACCCCGAGAGTTCCAGGATATTTCTAAGAGCCCATGTGAATTAACTGTGGGTTAAAAATTCATTTGGCGGAAATGGCTGTGGAGGAATTTACATTATTCATCCACTTTGAGATTAAAAAGAGTATATTAAACTATGTAACTGGTCTAGATCCTGCTCTCGGACCCTGTCCCAGAGTATTAGACGGCCCTCTGTTTTCCACAACATAACCTTTAACATGAATTTTACTGTTATGAGGAGTGGAAATGTTGCTACTCAAGAACAAAATTAAAAATAGATTTTTTTTTTCTCAGTGGTAAGTTTTGATTGATTTATCTACATGTTTAAGTGTCTTTGACTTGCATTTCCTTGGGGTTTTCGTCTCTCACCAGCTTCCCATCTGCATCATGACCAATCCATCACCCCGGGGACATCTGGCCAATGAGAGCTGTTGAAAATGGCTCATTAGTGAATGACTGAAATATAACAGCGAGAAAAGGCTATTTAGTCAACTGACAATCCAGCGCATTAGAGCCAAGAGATCCATGAAAGCACACACAACTCATTATGCTTTGACATGCACCGGGGAAGGAAACCAAGAGCCTCGCTGGTTTGTGCTCCGTCTCTGTAAACATAAAGTCTTATGAAACACCAGATGAGGAGTGAACATCTCTGCCTGGTGGAGAATTCCATCAAAAATGCTCACAGGAAAAGTTCCCGTTGTTCCTTGTGAGAAACCCAGTGTTATGTATAAAACCACAAGCTTTTCCATCCGTGAGCCAATGTGTCAATATTGCTGGCTGCAAATGTTATGGGGTGTGATTTCATGGTACATTTTCAGCCTCTTGATGAAAGTGCACGAGCGCTACAGGGTATCCAAACATCAGAGGCAGCCAAAAACATCCCTTCATTGTACCAGCACATGCATCTCTGCAAATTGATTTTCCCTACCAGTCACATGCCCACGCCACAAGACCACAAATGCCTTCAATAAACAGGGCGTGAATTCAGCTTACGGCACTAACCTGCTCAGTCACCACATCTAAATCGGGTATTTGCGGGGATGACATGGTACAAACTGCTGCAGAACCCCGCTACTGAACATCAGAGAGGTTCCTCGGAGGATTCTGACAACATAGAGCTCTAATGAAGCTATGTAACTGTTCTGGGGTCAAGCCAGTGGTTAGAAGGTGCTGCTATTAGTGTATTAAAACGCGCAGCGAGCAAACACCCTGAGCCTTTGCGACATCTCGATCCCAGCACAAGCTTACATTACATCATCGCCCCTTTGGCGAAATCTGCTTGATGAAGCTTCTGAGTGACTTCAATGGAAAATCCTCCTGGCAAATATTTCTAATCCGTACACAAATCCCAGGCTTAGACATTAAAGAATACGTCTAACCTGAAATCAAACCTGTTCCTGCCATTCAAGTGCACGTTGCTCGTCTTAAAACGGGCTTCTTCATGCTTACAGCGATCTCTACCGCGCTGCCTTGCTCACCGTCTCTGTTTTGACTGCAGCACTTCACCTCATCTCATTCCATTACACGATGACAAACACAGCACAGCCTGTCGAGATGTTATCTCTTTTCTGCCATTTCTAATCATCTATTCTCATTTGTTTGTTTGAACATTCAGTTAAGAGCTGAGTTAAGAACCTGAAAGTGTTTTCAGACTTCCTACTATTTTCAGGAATTATACAGCGTCAGACTCTCAGACCATCGATGGTGTTCTTTAAAGGAAGATAAACAGGAGTGTCTTTGCAGCACTTGCTCCTCTAATGACTATGTTAGATATAAGACAGTGAAAAAAATAAATAAATGAAAAAACATCATAATACATATTTAATGCAAAGGAATGTACATTCAACTATTTCATTTTTGTGCCCTTTCCAGAGTAAATTTCAGCTATTTTTGAGACGAGGAAAGTTTTAGAAGCTGATGCAGTTCTCTTGAATGTGTGAAAATGCTTTTGATAGAAAAGTCAAATTATGCCTGGTCACATCGCATTGGTATCAGAAAATCTACAGAGCGTGCTAAGCAGCGAACAGCTACTGCATATGTTCTCTGCTTAGCACATTAAAGTTTTAGCGATACTGCTCCAAATCCTGGAGCATAGCGAGGAGTTTTATAGCAAGAGGTCATCAACTCTCAATTAATAAAAAGACACTGTCAACCCAGGGTCATTATTTTATATTTTATATATAAATTAACGATTTATACATTGCTGATAAAGAAAAAATACAAAATTTTTTTGATCTTACATGACATTTACATGTGAAATTTTACACAACATATTCAATAACTTACAAATGCTTTATTTGCATAAAAAATATAACTCTTTACAAAAATCTTGTAATATGTACATATTCATTTACACAGTTTCTTGAATGGGATAACAATTGTGTGGTACAATTAAAAGCATTCTCCTTTATTCTGGAGTCTCTGGATGTTAAGACTGATTCACTGTTTTGTTTCACGTTGTTCTGTTATTATTGTATTTTTTCTCTCTTTTTTTTTAAACCCAGATGCATGTCTTTTCATCATACATAAGAAATATGAACTCGCAAAATATATTACATATCGATAACACAAGACATCTTGCCAAAGAATGCCATCAAGTATCAAAACTGTATAAATGTACAAAATGGAATAGCAATGACAACGTAGTGGTACAAAGTACGATAGCAGCAATTGCTATACTGGATCACTTTTCGCCAACATGCACAGGTATGAAACTATGAACTGCTCTTTGACGCCTCTCCACAGATAAACCATCTGACATCACTCTGCTAAATCATTGCAAACTGTGCAGACAACTTACACTAGTGTGCAGTTTATACTAATGAATTAAATGTCATGTCTCCCTTAAGAACGTATGCCCATACCGTATTCAAGGCACTGCAATGATGTAGAAATGTGATGACAGAGTCAAATCCATTTTAAAAACACAACTGGGTGATAGTACAATAATGATGGTGGCTCATTTTTAAGTGTGCAAATTCATTCTTGTATACTGTACATTTGTTGGCAGAAGCTGATGGTTCTGGAGGATGCTGAAATAACCGTTTGTGTCTCGGGGTGTTAATAAAATAGGCCGAGGCCGTGTATTCATCAAGTGTCTTAGAGTAGGAGTATGGATCAAGAATTTACTAAGGCACGGTTTCCCAAAAGAGTTATAGAAAAGAAAAAGAAAAAGAAAAGAAACACCGCTCCCTCTCTGAAAACCAGAGATGATATGGTACGCATTATGTCTTGGAGTTATTCTAAAATAAGGCAGACGCATGTCAAACTATTTTTAAAAACAAAAACAAGACATCAAGCTTCATCCCACCTCACACTGCCCACTGGTATATCTTTGCATTGATTTACTGCAATCCAGGCTTAAATAAACTTCTGGGAAACCTGGCCAGCTGTAGGTTCTGTGCACTCTCTATAATCTCAACCTTGCCATTTTATAAAACCTGAAACATTTGAGCAGGAAACTCCTACTTTGAGAATCTTGATATATACGGGCCCAAGGCTGGGGTTTATTCACTCCAAATTTGGTTCAAACAAAGTGATTTCAAGCTAAAAAACAAAAAAAAAAATCACACCAAGAAAAAATTTAAATACTTCCCCTCTAACTCATGTATTGAAAGGTACAAAATCTCGTATCTCTTTGTAGCCAGTCAGCATATTAAATGAACATTTATGTCAAAACAAATTCACTGCACACAACTCGATAATAAACCTTAATGTAGACTATATATATATCTATATATATCTGCTGAAGAAAATGCACTCTACTGTAGTCAGAGAACCTGCATCGTAACAATAAAAGCCCTAACATTCCCTGTGGCACTCGAGAAATTGCACTGCACTTCAGTAATTAAATCCCTGCCCTTATATTTTGTCAGTAGGAGGTTCCATCCAATTAAGAGGTATAATTGACCTGTGTGAACAGAATGGAGCACTGACGCTTTTCAAAGGGAGCCAGTTCCTTTTCTGCTACGTCGTCTCCTCTTTAATACCCCGGTGCTTGGAAAATAGAAAACAGATTACATTGATCAGCTCACAGTTGAGAGGATCCTCACCTCCACAGCAGAAAATACTTCTCATCAGGACGAATGCAAGACTGAGACAAAAACTAAAGACCTAGAGTTGGGCTGTTTTTTTTTGAAAAAAAAAAAAAAAAAAAAAGAAGAATTAAATTTGTCATTTGGCATTGTGAAATAACCCCTCTGTATTTATATTACAGAGCATAAAATACTCCATTTTTTTCTATATGCCAGAGGCTCTTTTATTCATAAAGCCAACACTCATAGAGTGCAGAAACACTTGTCTTCACCACATTATGGGAAGATCTGAAAAGGTGTGGAATCTCCCCTTCACCTTCTGCGTACGAGCGGTCGCAATCACCTTAAGTGTTGCCGGAAATGTGCTTTATGTTTCTGAGCAACTTCGTAGTGTCACCAGAAACAAGAAAAGTATAAATATGTCTATATATATATATATATATTCATGTGAAGCAAATGAGGAGAGGATTTGTTCTCCATCCATGTCCACGTGTTCCTCTCCCTCCTCCTCTCAGTAGACATCAAACCATGGTGCAGATGGTGTTGAGATTGGGGTCAAAGCGGACAACTTTACCCTCAGCAGCTTTTGTGTTTGTGTTGTACATGGGATTCTCAAAAGTGGCCTGTCCGTTGTTGTTCTCGTGGACAGAACATCCTGTGTATTGCGCTTTATCTGTTTTTCTGTGGGAAGGGGGAAAAAAAATTAAAAAAGGAGGTTGCATATTAGTCGATAGAGAGCATCTTAATTATCTCTGCTCCTTCCAATTAAATAAGCATGTTTCCATTATCTTGGCGTGGACAGCTGCAGTAGGTAAATTAGGCTGAATAGTAATTATTATTGAAAAGAGCAGTCAGTGGAGCCCTATGCCATTTCACTGGTAACTAATATAATGAGAGCAGAATCTGCATGTCACAGACTGCACTGCCCAGAGAGAGGCAATCATCTTAAACTGAGATAAAATCCACCCGTGCAGTACATAGGATACACAGTCACACTGCATGGTACACGGAGTACGCCAACAATACACACCAGATCAAAGTAGTTCTCATTAAAAATGCCTGACATGTGCCGCTTTCTAATTTGGTGTGAATGGTAACATGTTGACTAATATTGCATCAACCTTTGAAGTCTGTCACGAGTACACTACTGTACTCAGAGAACAACTTCACTGCAGTAAAGCAGGCTACGGAAGTGAACCACAGTATAACGTCTAAAATTACAAAACATCTGTGATTCAAATATGTTTTTGAACATCCGGTCCATCTTAAATAATTAAATGTTTACCTGGAACAAAAAATGGTCTTTCTTTGTTGGATGCAAAGAGAGAAAATATGTACGTTCCAAGCTAATATGGAAAACACGAGCGCACGCTACATACCGCTGCTTGTAGAGATAAAAACCGAGGCCTGCGAAGATGAGAGCAAAGAAAGGCACAAGGATAGCGACAGCAACAGAACTGCTGTTGGTGGAGCCATTGGTTTCAGGGTCAGTGAGTGTTACATTTTCTCTCACACTCAAACCTGGGAGAGAGAGAGAGAAAAAAAACGTTACCTTTATCCAGAGAATATGTAAAATACTCAGTGTGCAGTATTTCATTTAGATTTAGATTAAAAAAAACGGCAGAGACAGACAAAATGGAATAAGAGAAAGATACGTATCATCTGCTGGTGACGATGATGGTGACGACAATGACGACGACGGCGGCGATGATTATCATGTTGACATGTAGCAGACAGAGCAGCCAGTTGATAAAGACGGCAGTCGTAATGATCATACTGATAATCATTACTGTGACTGTGGTAATCTGGTTGAAGACAATCGTGACGATGACAGCAGCAGTGAAATGAAGGACAATGATGCTGCAGGGGATAATCTGCAGCTCGTTTGCGACTGCGGCGAGAGGCTGACGGCACTATCAGGAGCAATATGCTAGAAACGTATGCACGCTGCTAATACAAGCAGCGGTTATTGAAACACAGCGCGTCCAGAGAATTTACGAGAATTTAAGCATCAGGTTGTAGGTTGAAAAATAACGTTTTAAATTCCATTATATTACATGTTCCATGTTTGTGTGCTGGGTTTTTAAGGCTCCACGTACGACTTATGTTCAGTCTATGCAGCATTTGCATAAATAGAGCATAGCCAGAGAGACTTAGGGTGTTGGGACAGAAAGAATAAGAGACCAAGTAAGATCACATCACACAGACGGCGTGAAATGAACGGTGGAGAGAAATTGAACCAAGAAAATGACTAGGTGTAAAGTCACAAATCATGCCTGCGTATGCATCTTCAGCACAAGCACTTATAAACTCCCTTCAACTGATGAATAACAGATGATAGATAAATGTGAGAACAGCTGTCCAGGACCAAACTCACAGGAGCTAAAGACTTCAGGTTAACTAATGGCTAAATATATTTATAGCTAAATGGATTTTTTTTAAAGGGAAGGGGAATTTAAATATCGTACTTTTCTTTTGCGGTGAAAAATGGAAGATGATGATGAGTGATCAATGGCTACGAGACTTATTGTTAAAAAGACGCTTACCAAGTCTCTGCAGTCCAAACTGTCCATAGTCTTTACCCTGTATAAAGCCTTGAAACACATAACTGCCGCCCTCAGGCTCAGCTGAAACCTGGCAGAAAAAATAAATAAAAGAGCTTGACTAACGGTACGCTGCATTTTGTTTTAAATGCATGAATAACTTGTTTTTTTTTTCGGCTCCTAAGAGAGTGAAGCATCTATTCCACACCACATCAAAAACTGCAGATGTACTGTATTTCGTACGAACACGCACTGTCATACTACATTCAAAAATAACACCGGTGTGTTTTTTTTTGAAACTGTGCTCTAAAAGCCGTGCAGCGTGCTATCAATAGCTCAGCGCAGTGCAGTCGTCTGTCACAGGCTGTTATGAGCTGGACCTTGAAGTTAATTTTAGAAAAGGAGCATCAATTCCACCAACAAAAATTGTTCTGGAGTTGTTTCAGGTCCCTTAGACGTCAGGTGTGTCTGTGCCTGTTCAGCGCACAGTCAGTGCAGACGTGGTTCACACACTGTGGCTCATGTATCTGATGTGCCGCCAATGTAAATGTGTGTCAGTATAAAGACATGGCAATTATTATAACGCTTTCTTCTCATGTATTGAGACTATTTTTGCTTATTTTCTTGGCACCTTAAGTAGGACAACAGCAAACTAATAATGAGGCTTAAATAACAAATGTTTGATTCTGTCCAAGGAAGGCGTATTTTTGGATGTTAAGTAGTAACAGTTCCAGAAAATACAATAAAAGAAAAAACAGCTGCAGGTCCTCGTTGGGAAAAAAATTGCTGTCAGGAATGTCCTCTGTATACTCACAAATCCGTCCATTGCCCAGGTTTCTTCAGTAATCCTGCTCAAGGAGCTGTGGGCCAGTGCTCTCATCTGGTACAGAAGGAGCATTAACCGTGCCTCCTGGCGTTTGTAGACTCCTACAAGGTGGAGGACAAGGAGAGAAATGATGCGAGTAAAGACACATGAGTGAGGTGGAAAGTTTTGGGGAAAAAAAAAAAAATACAGGGAGCAGCAGCAAGGACGGAAAATAAAGAAAAGCAAGAGAAAAGCAAAGCGGTAAGAAAAGGGAAAAGGGAAAGGGGGGAGGAGACATGCGAGTCTTGAGTGGGCAGTTAGTCAGTCAGCGCAGACTAATACAGCCGTCTTTAGAGCCAATAGTTAATTTTCGCTCTCATGCATGAGATCATCTGGTGATTGACTGATTGACATGAGGCACCCTCAAAATAAATGGATGTGACACACAGAGGTAGTGAGGGGAGGAGGGGGGAGGCACAGGGGAGGAGGCAGGAGACAGATGATTTATAGATGACTCACCAGAGAGCAGGAACTCCACGCTACTGTCTGTTAAAGTTACATTGACTTTTCCCGTCGTGGCATTAAAGCTGGTGACTGTCAAAGTCATCGGCTGCTTCTGGCCCTTGTAATCATAGGAACCCTTCCAGACGAAATCAGGGGCAAAGATGTCGTCAGGAACTGCAGAGGGGAAAATCAATAAAATAAAAGCTTAGGAAACAACCTCTTTTTACCCCACACTACAAAAGGATAGTTAGAAATGCAGCAGAATCAACATGAAAATCTATTCAGTTTGAATAATATGAACTTCCTGATGTGCTTTGACAACCTCAACTTTTTTTAAAATATTCCTCCAGTGATAAAACTTCTTTCTATCGGTTTAAAAACATGCTTATTATTATGGTAATTATTTATTAGGCATTCAGGAGTCATTATGAGACAGAGAACTGTTTATCATGAATGTAATCACAGGCAGAATAATTACTCAGTATTTACCGCTAAGGTTTAGAGGTAGAAAGGAGGCTTAAAGTAGATGTCATGTAATATGTCACAGCACTTGATGAAGACTACATTAATAGACACAAACACGAGACTAGTAATTGTTGTTTTTTTTTAATATGGTGATTTGAACTGAATGACTCGGAAGGTGCACAATGGCCTCTATCTGTAGGTCAGGATGTTAGCAGGTCAGAATTTGCTAGTGAGTACAGAGTATAGTTGAGGCTTATGGGAATGTGATTGTTATTAGCAGAAGGTATCAAGTAAGAGTAAAAAGCAAGAGCTTAAGAAAACTTGTCCTAATGTTCTGTCAAGACAATTCAGATTTCCTTTGGGGATGGTGTTCCTATTCCAAACATACATAAGATAACAATTAGGGATGGAGCCGAATACGGTTTTTGGAAAAGCACAAATGACATATTTTTTACTAATAGTTATTTCGAACAAATAGTTTTTAAATTATTTGTATTCGACAAACAAGACAAGACAAACATCCCATCAAAAAGCTGCCTTTCCTCATGTGACCGCAGTGAATATTTACCTTGGTTTGCAGAGGCAGCATATAACTTTCATCCTCACAGTCATGTTCTGCCCCTTCAACTCAAATTACCATAATGGCTGACTATTTTTACACATCCTAAATTAGAAGACGGGTTTAGAATTTTATTCATATACAAACACTGGATGGTTTACACACTCCTAGTAACAATTATTTGTGACTGTCGGTTTCCATTAGAATATTCTGAACTAGCAGTTTTTTTTATCGTATTATAATGCTCACTGATGCTCAAGGCAACATCAAATCCTTTTGAATATTTAGATAATGAATGCAGAGAAACATCTCTACCAGTTATATGCATGTATTTATTAGAATAATTTATACAGACAAATAATTGCCGTGTTGGAACATTTTCTATTTTTATAAATGCACATAGCCTGAAGACATTGCTAATATCACCTGGTACTAATTACATTTAATTATGTTTTGTTGCAACTATTGACTCACATTAATTAAGAAAGTGTCACATTGGGCCACAAAGACAGAAATGGGTTGTATGTTTATTGCAGACATATATACTCCAGGTTCTATATCAGTAATTGTCTTCATATGCAGTTCTAAGTTATATAGGGACAGATAGCTCAAGTACTAGGGACAGTCGAGCATTGTTATTATGATTTTAATGAAAGTATGTTGTATAATTAATGTATTAGACCAAAAATAGCAGGAAGGCAGAGAACTGCACTTCTAACACTACGCACATAGGATGAAAAAAGTCACCACTTCTGAGTGGAAAACTCAGAAGATTATGTTCAATCTGTGAAACAAAATGTTCCTTTAGCTGATAATGTTCCTATCAACACACACATACTGTACATGACTGTCAGCTTGTGCCTCTAATAGCTAAACAGCTTGAATAATTCAATACTCACCATTTATTTTAGGGCTTGGAGTCCCTGGTACAGATTTGACAGTTTTCTCGTGCGTTTTGGAACCAGCTATGGAAGAACATAAATATGTATATTACAAAGAAGCAGCGAAAACACAGGAAAGCTTAATAGCTGGAGGATGTTTCCAAAGTAATCATCACTCAACTGTAACATGCTGTTAGCATTAAACTTTTCCTTAGTTTGTTAAGATCGCTGGTGGAAACTAATAAAGTCTGAACTTGCTCATAGGAACTGAATGACAATGCAGTGGCATGCGGGTTCACAGCATCTTATGTTTGAATATCAGTATTTGACTTAACTAGCAAACTTCACATAGCGTGAAATTTAAAACAGTGTTCACAAATCATTCTGTGCATACACTTAGCGCCCCCACAGCTTCCATATTTATGTACAACCTTTTACCTTTGACTCCGCCCCCCCTCCCCACCTCCACCCCACCTTCACCCCATCTTCTCCATCACCCACCCGTGCTGACCTCTGCAGACTTGCGTACCTTTGCACACAGGCACCTTGCCAGTCCAGCTGCCGTCGGAGCGGCAGACCCGGTGCTCCGAACCCCCGGAGAGAAAATAACCTGGCTGACAGGTGTACACCAGGGTGTAACCGTAAGAGGGCAGGTCTAGACCCGTGACGTCTGCGTTGGCTGGGCTCCGCGGCTGCTTGCAGGAGTGAGCTGGAGACCAAGCGGAGGGCAAACGTGTTAGTACACACACAGCTGCAGACACACAATGCTAATGAAGCCAAATACACATTCTCATGCACACACTCAGATGCACGGAAAGAAAAAAAGATAATTAAGCCCTTAATTGAGGCCAGAGAGATTGAGAGATAAGGGAGGCAGTGGGAAAATTCATGCATGTTCATTTTCAACCTTAATTGAGTTTGTGAAGTTATTAGGAAGTTTATTGATACCCTAATAAGTAAAGTTTCTTTTCAGATATGAATATGGACACTTGTGGCTTGGACTGTGAACCTTTTAACTAAAGTCAATGGACAGTCTTTAAAAAGCAAAAGTGAAAATGATCGGGTGTGTTTGACTGTGGATAAAAGTTGCACTCAGACACTTGAGAAGAAGTCAGAATGTTGATTGAAATGACAGACCAATACGACGTCTCCGGAGCTCAGTGAGAACAAACCACAATAACGTACCGGCAAGCATACAGGCTCTTCACGTTTTACACACTTTAAAGTGTTTAAATGAACACAATTGCCATTTTTTGCCCACTAATGTATACTCAATAACGTATAACGAGAAAACATATTTATATGGATGCACTTAAAATTCTTAATTTACAAGTATTCAGATGATTCGCTACAGCAAAGACCAGATCGATCAGGGCAACGGCAATGAAACCATTTCGAGAGCGCAGTTAATTCAATCATTGTGAAATAGGAGAAGTCTGAAAAACTCTTCCCAACCAAACTAAGTAACTGAGCAAATGGGGTTTCGGTCAGGGAGGTGAACAGGGATCAGGTGAAGATTGGAGACGTTACTGGACAACCACCTCGGCAGCACTCCGTCAATCAGGCCCTAATGGTAAGGCAGCTAGACAAAGCCACTCTGAGTAAAAGACACAGTCTGCTTTTAGATGCATCAGGTGCCATTTTAAGGACTCTAAGAGAGGGAAACAATTCTCCGGTCTGATGAGTCAAAACTGAACCAATTGAGCAGGACTCCAAGCGTGAGGTCTATTGAACACCAGGCAGCGCTCATCATCTGGTTTATACCGTTCCTACAGAGAAGCATGGTGGGGGCAGCATCAGGCTATGTGTGTGCGTTCTTATCAGCAAGAGCATCTGGGAGACTGGTCAGGACCGAGGGAAGGATGAATGCAGCCAAGAGTGCACAAAACCTGAGGCTACAGGGAGGACGGTTCAGCATAACATGATTGTTACTGACACAGCCACAGACCCAGACTTTAATCCGGGAGAATTCTTGAGGAGAGACTTGAAAATGGCAGTTTAGAGATGCTTTCTATATAATCTGATGGAGCTTGAGAGGATCTGGCAGGAAGAATGAGATAAACTGTCCAAATCCAGGTGTGAGAAGCTTCTAGAGACTTCCCCAAGAAGATCTGAAGCTGTAACTGATGACAAACTGGATACAAGAGAAGGCCTTGAATTTAGAGACTTCATTTTTACAACAATGTGTGAAAAAAGTGAGGTTGGCTGAAGCTGAAACTGTATGTGTTTACTCACTTGGACTTGGAATTATTCAGGTTAGACGTGCTCATTAAGAATACTGAAACGCATTGTTTAGCTTTGGCTGCTCGAGTGTTGTCAAAACAATCGTAAACCTCTCTCATAGACCACATTACACATTTGCATTTTCTCATGAGTGGGTTGAGTGTACACGGTTTAATTTTTCACATCAACAAACTCTCTCCGAAACAAAAAATTATGCAAATCACGCGGCGCCGTCGAAAAACACCAAGGGGTGCAACAGTCACAAAAGCCTCCGAGGCGTCAACAATAATGTAAAAATAGTGAAATACTTTTTGCAGTTCGTGAGTGACAGTATATGTTGCCAGCTGTCAAAACGAGAGACGGTTGCAAGTGAGTCACAGAGCCAAATTGGTCCTTCATGGCCTCTTAATGACATTAGTGGTGGCACGGTGTGGAGGGGATGTCAGGATGACACCCGGTGGCAGGAAATCCCTCTCTGCGGATACTTCTTATGGTTGAGGTTGAGCTGGTAAAATTATGTGCGAGTAGGCAGACATAATGTCCATGCTCTAGTCGGGGGCAGCAAGGCGACAGCCGTGTGCCAACATCTAGCAAGGTACTTGCAAAAGAGTAAGACGTTTTAGTGCACATGAAGAAAGACCGACTGAGTCAACTGTATGTGCGAGCAAGAAAACAAAAATGTGTGTTTTATTGACACTGTACGAAAGAAAAGAAGTCTAGACGTAAATAAATATATAAATGAACTACATACTCACTAGAAGCCTATGTAAGCCATTTAAAATGACAAACTGTCAGCGCATGTCAAGACTTGTTGTCGAGTTTGTAGTCTATGAATACTAAAGACACTTACAAGGCCGATGAATTGCTGTAGCAAAGACGTGTCCCTCATCACGTTCTGTTCCCAGTGCCATGTTTATTTACACTTTGAAACAGCACAGTGGCCTCACTGCTGACATTACAAGGGCATTTCTTCTGCCACACAACGTCATGTAATGCTCTTAGTTCAAAGTTGGTATCAGATCGAGACAGGGTGCATTAGTTAAGGAGTAAGGAGTCAGACGGGAACAGCTAGAGACAGACGCACAGAGACAGTCGTGCTGATGGATTTCTGTTAAGAGAAAAGGGCCAGCTTCAATAATGGCAGACAGGGGACAGGAAGACAAAGTCAGCTTTTGAATTGTTAAAGGTTTTCTTTATAGCTTTTTTTGGTAAATGTTAGACGCAATGGTTTAAGTAAGCTTTTAAGTACAAATTGACAAATAATTCCTGCAGGTTTAAACACTGACTCTGTGCTTCTTGGTAGATTTTGAGACTGGTTTGTATTCGAGCGTCATCTCCTGAACTCAAATCTAAAAATTTACCTGTTCAAGTTTTAGATTAAATACTAGTCCCTATTAAATTAAAAGTGAGTGACTGAGCGAGCTCAGAACATTGGGTAAGAAAGATTAGATGTTTTTACCTACAAGCAAAAATATTAACCTGCAAGTTTCAGTTTGATCTACTACCCTCTTGTGACATCAGCAGACAAAAAGGTCCATGTCCAAAAACTGCTATAAAAACTTTATACTGATTTATATTTGTTTTTGGCCTTTGTTTCTGCATAAATCTTAGAGAGCGATTAACACATATGGTTCCAATTAGGGGGACAATGCTAAAGTTGACGTGGAAATGTTTGTCCACTAATTTTCCAAGATGGTAGTCATTTTTTTCCCCACAGTGTTCTGCTGACCTATTGGAACTTGTTTTTTTTATTTCAAACTTTGCATAGAGAGTGGCTTCTTTTAAAAAAGAAATTGTGCCACATGCACTAACACAGCCAAGATGATGGTGTAGGGGGAAAAAAATGGTCAAAAATGTCCCTAGTGATGCCTCAGATTTAATCTGATTGAAAGATAATGTGATTAAAATCCAGTGGTATTTCAACTTTGGCTTGTGTCTATTGCATCTTTTAAATATATTGTGCTGATAATCCCTCCAAGACTTTACTTTCGCCAGCTGTACAGGATTGCTTCCGCTTTTAAATCCATTTAAATGGCTTCACGGTATCAGAGGACCATTTAATCATAGAGAAAGGTATTTTAGAGGATTTATGAGTGTGGTATAGCTGGGGGTCAGCACAGAGTGCTGGATCCAATACAAAAGCACTCATAACCACATACATACACACACATGCACATATACATATATACACAATATATTATGGGCCAGATGACCCTTTAATCGATGATCTTCATCTTCAAGTAAGTAACGTGTGGAAAGGATTCCTGAAAAGGAATCAATGATTTTATCTTAAAGCTGAATTAAACCATAACTTTTTATTTTTTACATATTATAAGCTATTCTACTAAGTTGTAGTTACATGAATTCACTATTCACTGACACAGTATTACAAAAAGAGAGCACTATGAATGAACAAGCGAGTCGTTATGCCCCTCTTTTCCATACTGAGCTCAGTATGAGGGTGGTTCTAGTGTAGCTTTAAAAAGTATATGACCATCTATGCTAATGAAATAAAAAGGTCACTGAAACAATATTTGGCAGATTAGCATAAAATTGGAAAGGGTTACAAAGTCATCTTGAAGTGCGTAGATGTTCATCAGTCCACGGGAAGACAAATAGTTTAGAAATAGAAATAGACTGAGTATGATGGCTGCTCTCTGTAGGAGCAGGTGTGCACAGGAGACACCATTTCAAATACACAACTCAAAAGTTCTCACCGAGTTGAAAAACTAAGAAAGAAAGAAAGGCTGCCAGGAAGAACGATCAAAATATTTCTTGTGAAAGTTGTGCAGGTCTGATACTCGGCTAGAAACACTAGTTTGAAGTGCTGCTGCCAAAAAAAAAGTTGGACGTGTCATTAAGAGCTCACCTCACTTTTTCCACCAGCACAGTAAATGTTTAATGTTGAAAGACTGTGTTATCAACTTAAGCGCACCGTGTTTGTCTATACAAGAACAGGTCACACTGTATGACCAGCAGAAAGCCAGGTCCAGGTCCAAGTCCAGAGGGATTTTGTTTCTTGCCGTGTGTGAGCAGAAAATAAGACTGGCTTCTTGTTTTTCTTGCACAAACAATATATATTCATACACCAGATCAACAGAGGTTAGAAAGTTAGGAAAGTTAGGAAGGTATTTTGACAAAACACATTCAGAAAACAGCACCCGCTGTACGATATGAATGCATAACATCAACTGGATGTTTCTACGGCTCACCGGTTAATGAGCCAACGCTGAAAAATTAACTTCACCGATGTTCATGGAACATGATTGCAAATTACTTCCCAGTCACACATTTCACATATTTGAGGATTCATTCCTAAAATTGCAGGGTAGGAGAATGTGTTGATCATCACAGAGACGTTTCTCTGCTTTAATTCCACTGGTAACAATGGCAGGAGGAAGGTGGAGGAAAATCTGTTCAATCCCCCACAGGTGATGGACCAGTGCCAGGGAACAGATTCTGAAACACTGCAGCCTCAGCAGGCAGACATGCCTGGCAAAGAAATACACCTGCAGAGCAGCGTCAGTCAAGAGAGCTAAGAGCCTCGAAACATCATGTCTTATAGACCACATCATTTAATTTTTATCACACCAACGTGTGCCGAGATAATTTTTCTTTCAGGCATAAAATAAAAAGGACCCTCTCAATCCTCTCATTGATCAAGATTAATCAATGAGGCTCAATGCATCACTTATAGCTTAATATCCACAGTGACGAGTCATAGTCATATAAATGATTTGTCATTTGGTTTACTACACTTGAAAACTATGAAGATTTAAAATGTGTAATAGGACATAAAACCAACCTTTTATTATCAACGTATTTCTAGATTTTAATCAGGCAGTGTGGCATCAATTAATCCCACTGTTAATCTATTAAGTCTACAATCTCAATTACCATGTTTTAAACATGCTACAGGTTAAATATGATGAATTTTGATGAGCAGCATAGAATAGATTTGCATAGCAATGGAGTGACTCATGGCCTCGGCTCATGTTGCCCATTTTGAGGCAGAAGCATACCAAGATGGTGCTGATAAAGTGGATTAAATTACGCCTTTAAAAAAGCACTGGTAGAAACTTCACTTGTATTTGAAGTGCATTATTATTCATTAGATTTCCAAAGAGGATAATAAAGAGAACTGGAGTACAACAGCCCGAAAGTGACTTCAAGAAAATTCAATTTCAAGGCTATGTCAGTTCATATGCTCGTGCACTGCTTTGTCTTGCATTTTGTTAACATGCTATTATCTTTTCCTATTTTCCCGGAGTGGTCAAGACATGGACCACGGCATCTGAAACTTTCAGAGATTTTGGCAGCAGTGCAAACGTGGAGACGGTGTGGTTCAGTTTGTGTTATTTATCTATAAGCAGACATTCTTCTTCATATGACACAGCTGCTAAAACGTGTCAGTTCTTCAGTTAAAGTGTCGGTTTCAGGAGTTTGCTTGAGCTTTAACCTATAATTACTTTCGACTTAAACTGCAGCTTTATTTAAAGGTACCCATCACAGTGCTCACAATAAATGCCGTTACAGAGTCAGGGGATGTGCAACATCTTGAATCCCACTATATTAAGAAGCTTGACAGAGTCAACAGTCTAAAGACACAGGTGAAGCAGGAAAAGGCAGAGGAGCTGTCAAGTTTGAAGCGTTGTGGTTGCTGTATTGTTTTCCACTGTCAGCTGTTCAAATGAATGTTCAAAAAGTGAATCTTCATGAATGACAATAGCTGCTCTAAAGTAATAATTATTGTTAAAGGTTTGTTGCTTCTTTCTATTGTAAAATGTTCTGTACAGCTGGAAAAATTGCAGCAAATGACAACATTTCACCGAATATTTTCTTTCTGATTTGCTCTCTATTTAACATTTGTGAAATGTGTTTAATGCATAAATGGACTGTGCCTGCACTCAATCACATGTGTGCACTCTGCTTTAATTAGGTGATGATGAATATTCGAAGCCTCTCTCAGTGTAACACAATTCAATTCACCAGCATTACAGCCTCCAAAATGACCATTAAGTCGAATCAACACGTCTCTGAAACTGTTAATAAACACTGAACTTGTTACCTCTCACAAAAGTAGGATTTAATAAAGTGACCTGTAACCCATGAATTCCCAGTTGATTGTATGCAAACTAAAAAGATGCACATATTCAAGGACTCTCAATGCAGAAAATGAAGCTGAGGAATTCAAATGCCTCGTCGTTATGAAATCAAGATTACAAAACACCATCGGAATCTCTTTATCATCGCGCAGCTCATGCATTTACAGCGTAAGTGCTTAGTAAGATGTAGTTTGTTGTCAGATTTTCTATAAAAATGCCTTAGCTCAAAGGTATTCCACTGAGACGCCGGATTACATCACAACTCGGAAAATCACTTGTCTTGGCAAAGCGATGGGCTAAGCTAGTGCATTGTCGGCCGTGGGTTCAGGTAGTTCAAACAGAATGACAGTAATCACGGTCAACATTTTGCTCTCAGAATGATGGCAAGTTGATTGAGGCAGTCGCTGCAATCTACTGGTAGGTCAGAGGTTATAGCAGGACTCAGCAAATAAGAGAAGTTGTAGCTTGAGGAGGCATCGACAGAGAGAGAGAGTGGGGGTTGGATGCAGGGAGGAGGTTGAGAAGAAGCAAAAACAGAGAATCTGAGTAGGCAGCAATGCGGATAAACCATAACAAGATGCCAGGAGGGGTTTCATAGAGAGTAAGATATAGAGAGAACATAAAGAACCGGGACTCACGGATACAGATAGGCTGGATGCCTGTCCAGGTGAGATCTGGTAAACAGAGCCTGGTGGTGGAGCCCTGCAGTATGTGTCCCTGTTGGCACTGGAAGTCTATTCTGCTGCCCACCTGGCCACAAACAGAGAGCACACAAAGTGGAAAGAGTCAATACACTGATGCAAATGCCAATAAGCTCCCAGCATCAAACCTAAAGAGCTTGGGAAAAAAAAAACAAAAAAAAAACAAAAACACTGCACCCTAAAGCTTTTCTTTTTTCTTTTTTAATGATTATCTGTGGTGTGTGGAGGCAGATGGAGGATATTCCTAGAGGCGGTGGTTCATGTTTGTGGTCTCAACTGATGCGCAGACATTAGAAAGTGAAGGAGATGACTTTTTGGTAAAATAAATAAATAAATAAATAAATAAATAAAACACAGAGCCAGAACAGTTTTCTCTTATCTTAATAAATGACTTATTTTCCGCTAGCCTCCCAGTCGACTGTGTGAAGACGGCTTCGACGCGGGGTTTTCACGCGCAGACTACAGCTATTAGACGCACTGATCCAAATAAGCTGCTCCTGCTTTCGTTTGGGACAAATTTAATATTGGACATTCTGCTGGATGTTGTGGAGAAACTGTTTGCACTTAACTTGTAAGTGACACTCGAAAATCAACATGGAGGAAATAAAGTGAAACACACTGGCATCTCAGGGGAGCCGCTGAGCACACACCAGTGGTCATGATATCCATTTTTCTTGACCGTGATGCATTTTCGCATCGCTCGTTTAACGCATACCCTTGGAATGCTTACAGTGCACATTATTAAAGATCTATAAGCACCGTGTCTTTACACAGACAGTCGCAAAGGCAGAGAAAGCACTATATCCGTCACCTGGGACGCATATGTGCACACTTCACTGCTACATACTTGCACCTACGCAACATCATGCAAAGGAATAAATGATGGCTCTAGGTGGAGATTCCACAGGAAACTGGCCATCTGATAGAGGACTAAGGACACTTAAAGCAGTAGTGGTACAAACTTTGAATTTAATCTGATGCCTCTTGTTCACGCACCTCTGCCTCCTGGGAGTTAAAATGTGTTCTGAAAGTCAATGTATATATTTTTATGTGAAGTGCCTGCACTGCCTCGTGAGCTTCTATTATTATTTCCCCTACATGCTGTATACTGTATATGCAATCAGGATCAAAGTAACGCAGGTCAACCTATGTCATACTAAAAAAATTAGCACTTCCTGATACTGTTTGAGATGCATTACTTCAGTGAAAGAAAATATATTCATCTTTCATATAATGCATCCACTTCTGCCTTTGTTGGTCTTACCTTAAAGCCTGTTGTGTAATTCATGAAACCATGCTCAGGCGTCCCTGGATTTTCGCATGTGGTTCTTGTTGGTTCTTGACCAACAAATCATTGTGAAGGTGAGTGATTGCAGGAGAGCAAAAGAAATAAAAAGAAGGAGAGAGAGAGAAAATGTGACAAAGGGGCAGGCATTGATAATGAAAAAGCAATTTCTCTCTGGAGTACCATGTACCAGAGGACAATTACTGAAGTGGCGTCGTAACACGAGCAGAATTACCCTGCCATCCCTAACCTCTTTAAGACTGAAATTCTTGGCTTTTAAAAGAGTCAGGAACATGGACTTCTGAAACTTTCAATAATTGGTGAAACTAAATTCAAACTGGGACACGGGGTATTTGATGAAACCTTTCTTTAGGCTTTAATTCCGTGTTGAAAATACAAATCTAAATAATGTCTAACATTATGTAATTTAGTTTTTTTTCTTCCAGCAGACTACTGAGCCTAGTTTTCCATTAGCTGTGTTTATTATTCATGTTAGCCACCCTTCATATTTGGCAGACATGCTCATTTAATTTAACTTTTATCATGTCACTGTGTAAAAACACAAGACAATATCAGATCCTGACATAACAAGATTCTGTGATAAATCATTTAATTCCACAGAAAATGATGAGATCTGTTTGGAAACGCATGAAATACATCTCAGTACGAACTAATATTCGGTACCTATACATCGAGGCTGAGAGCCGCTCCAGGTGCCGTCATCCTGGCACATGCGAGTCGTTGATCCCACCAGCACGTAGGAGGCACTGCAGCTAAATGTCACCTCCGACTTGAAGATGAAACTGCGTCCTTCCCTGCGTCCTTTGGAAGGCAGACCAGGATCTCCACAGAACTTGGCTGCAGAGGCAGAAATGTATAACACCGCTGACGTGATGAGGACCAACAGACTGAAAACAGATGCTCTTATAACAGGATAGACACTGTTGCACCGTTCCTCCTGTTCCTTTCAACACTGACGCATCACTGATCTGCCTTGTTTTTGCAATACAAACTTCCGTTTCTTTTTCCACTTAATAACCCATAAAACGCAGCATTCAGCAGATCATTCAGAAATAATACGCTGTGCGGGTTTCTGCTATGAACCGATACATGATGAGAAGATGAGTGGCTACAGGTACAATTGGTTCGATTGCTTCTGAGATGTGTTGCATTTTATTATATCCTATTTATTTGAGTACCTGACTGAAAAAAAATCTATCGTCTTTCTATATGATTTGAAAAGTCCTTAAGGACAGAATTATTCAAATTGCATTGACATTATGTTTGCTGCAGAAAGTCTGTTGGTCATTTACGATTGCATGCGGGCAGATGTATTGATATTTTTGTCTGTGGATGAATGGTTCTGTCTAACCATTTCTTTGTTTCCAACAATCAACCTCGCTCGTGAGCTGCCACAGTAGGTATGTGAGTATTCATCTTGGCAGCAAGAGAGAGTTGGAGAGGCCATGGCTCTCAATTTTAGATCAAAATAATTAGTAAGTGAAATATTAATTTCTCTGACAGAGCCTTGAGGTTAACACAACTTGAACCATCTGCTGCTGCTGCTGCTGCTATAAGCCTCTTGTATGATATTGCTTCTTTAATGGGACTCCAGCCAGAGTATCAGCAGATGAGGCCCGTTGGATTATCGCTGCTGCTCCTTCAATTTATTGCTTATAGACATTGAATCAAACTGACTGGAATAATTTAGTCTGAACTGATGGTGGGAGAAGTGTCTCTCAATTTATCTTTTTACCCATCTTATATGTCTACAAGTATCAATCCACTCTAAAACGTATGAAAGTTACAGGTTAGCAGTATAAGGTTGGGAAAAGCAGAGGTGAGGGTGAGAGTCACAACCTTCAGTCACGCAGCCAGAACGCTGTGGAATCAAGCCAATAATAAAGCAGAACGCTTCTCCAGACCTGACATGTGCTGCTGAGTGGAGGTCTGGGGACAGAGATAAGTTCTTGCTTGCTCTCTTCCTAGAACTGAGGAACCAATGGGGTCTTCCCACAGCCAATCCCTGGCATAATAGATATCTAGTAAAAAGGGAGATTAGAATCCAACCCATGTAGGAACGGCTGAATAAAGCCATTACTGCAAACCGTTATCTCAGAAACAAATCCTTGTATTCAGCGACATATCTTCTCCTGGAGAATATGTTTGCCTATATTGTAGGTCCCCTTTGAAAACGGGGCATTGTGAGTTCCACCCCCCCTCAGTATGCCCTGTTTGGAGTTTGACCGTGTTTCATATGACAACAAATAAAGATGCAAATGCCTGCTGGATCCGAAAACGATTCTTGTCACTTCTCAAATGGGAGACTTGGTATTCAGATGGCATTTTTTGAAGGGTTGACAACACGGGCCAAACAGGTGACATGCACATCAGTCATGAGCTTCAAGCTGCAGGGAAATAATGTACTGTTTTATGGATATATAAGAGACATGGCCCCAGGCCAAACCAAGCTCAGCATATTTAATGTGCCTGTGTGTGCATGCGTATGGATGTGTGCGTAGATAGAGGAGTGAAAGAAAAAAAAAAAGGAGAGGGACTAGTCAAACTTTTTTTCCCCTCAATCGCTCTCACCGCCTCTCTCCTTCCTTGATGAATTATCAATGCTTTGAAGTAATCAGTATGCAGAGGCCACATTCAAAGTTGGGACCGCAGACTTATCCCTGCAGATGCACAGACTAGCATTCACTGACGCTGAATTTTGCAGTTTCCCATGTGTTGTTATAGGGAACATCAGCATGCATTTTAATCCTGTTTTGCAGCACATGCTTATAAAGCATTCATTGCATCTTCGGCAGTTTCACTTTACTGTATTTCAGCAAAACCGTACAGGAGGGTGAAGTGCAATTATGTTTTTACAATATACTGCAGTGCAACCAATTACATGTCTAATAAACAGCAGGTCGAGGCTTAGCCACAAACTAAATTTAATTAATTTATCAGATTTGATTTGCAGACAAAGTGAATGATACAACCATCATCTGCATCTGATTATTTGATTAGTTTTTTTTCATTACACATCTTTGGCCTACAGGATTATTCTACTACAGTAATGTATTTGACTATTTCTTCATAGTTACATCTCATGCACAGATACAAATGCATTACTAGCCTATAAGCCTTAACAGCATCCGCCTGGCAAATGCACACACTGCATACAGTACATTATCGCCATTTCTACAATGTGACGTTTAAGGCTTAATAATGACTTCACACTTAACAGTATCTACCACCTGAGCCTCATAGTTCTGTGCTGACATTGTAATGCATTGATAATTGTCTTTTCTACACCAAATATGATCAGCAACTTCTTCTCCTTTGTTCCTATTTCCACATTCATTAACTGGCCTTGGTAAACCTTTATGATGTATCACAGACTTGCTCCCACTCCAGTTATGCAGCATGAGAGACAATTTCTGTACACACAAGTCGTTTTCTGATCACACTGGGTTACATTTATAGTCAATGGCTTTTAATTTGCGTCAATTTTGCGCAATTATTGGAACCTGCACTCTATGCCATATGTAATGGAGTTATTAAATGTGATTACTACGTCAAAAACAATTGTCTGCGCAGGCACGCTAAATACCATCACGGAACATAAAGGTTATTCGCTCACACTGCTGCAGGAGTGTTTGGGGGGAGCTGCTGTGGAAAAAATAGTCATAGTGTATTTAAGGATGAGACCGCTCATCGTAATTGCAGTCGACAGTTTCTAGACACGGCACATTTACCAAGTGGCACCTCATCCATTTTATGACCACACGACATGTCTGACATATCATAGCAATGCAGGATCAGAGAACAGATACCACTGCACATCCACAAAAACACGCATTTGGTCACTTAGTTTTCCTACAGCACACATCTGGTCTCAACAGACAAGCATGATCTTTTACAGTTAACCAGGACATCAATCAGGAGGCGCATTGTGCACATTGACTTACATGAATCACAATAAGCGACGGCAATGTGGCCATTTAGAGGAGCACGAGGTACTGCGCTTCTAGTTGCATGGTCACAAACACAAGCCGTCTGTCAGCTGCCTCTCAGATGCTAAGTACCCAAATGGGTCCGTGTCTGCCTGACTGAATACGGCCAGAAGCATCAAATTCTGTCATTACCATCAATTACAAAAGAGCACAGATATAAATGGAGTTCTTTTTAAATGGGCTCAGGGCTCTCTGACAGTTTTTGCAGGATCTAACATGTGGAAATGATACACTATAATTACCCAATACTAATTATTCTTCCATTCATATACTAACATTGGAAATTATATAATTGTATAGTAGTAACTGAATGAACTATTACTAATGTAGCTAAAACCCATATGTGAAAGGGGAGATTCCTTGGATAACAGGGGTTCCAATAGTGTTAATTAGCTAATTAGCGCGAGGCAAAGTGCTGCACTTCACTAGTCAACTGCCTGCATTCACCAGTGGTGATGCTTCAAATAACAAAACAAAAAAAACATTTTTCAGTATTTTTGTGATTGTTTTAGTGGAATTTGATTCATCCCACTAGCAAGACAGTTCTATATAAGCACTTGACACTTTATGAGGTTTCATTCTGTCTGACTGATAGAACGCGAGGATGATTCAGTTGTCAGTAAGACACACTTGAAAAGTCACGCATTCCAGAGGTTGTTATTCATTATGCCTGCGAGGATGATTGTGAGAAGATTTAAAAGGAGTACGGAGCATCACAGTCCTCCCCGTGCTCCACTCACATCATCATCCTCATCACAAACACTGCAGCTTTGACACTGGGAGTAGAGGTGAATTCACTTTTCATTCAATCAACATCGCAATTAGAAAATATAATGCAATAAAGAGGAAATATTAAATTCTGTTTTTCATAGACGGATAGGATTCTATGTCTGTTCTATGTAAGTATGATTGACTGATTATAAAAATTCCCTTGATGTTGAAGCTAGAGGCAGCACTAGTAGTTTCTGTTCTGCATCTATGTTTTGTTCTGTTTATATCAGAATTTAGGTTTTCCACCTAAGTCCTGGTGTCAAAATTCATGACTTATTCATGCATTTTATTAATTTGATTAAGTACAAGGGCACGTAGCAAAGAGGTGTAACGAGGTTAGCCTCAGAGAACTCACAGCTAATCTAATGAACATATGAGACAGGTTGTAAAATAAAATGCTGCTATATAGCTGTCAAGAGACCTGTTCTGCCATGACTACCCAAAAGAAAAATGTACAATATTATAACTTAGCCTGATTGCATTAATATACCTCTCCATGTTTCACGAATTTCATGCACAAAAGAAACCCCGGTAATTTCACAGATAAATAGGCACGGCAGAATCTTTTATCTCTGTTTCCCTACTGATGTTATATGAATCTATGATCAATCGATGAGGAAGAGGGAAAGCGACAGGATGCCAGACTTTAATTACGAGTCCAACATTTCACATGCCTGATAATTTCTAAAGAGGGACATCAAGAAAGAAGGGCCAATTTAGCTCGCTGTGTGAATAACCCCATTTCAGATGGCAACAGAAATGTCACTAAAATCATTTCAGTCTAAACATAAAGAGACTTAATCACCAGAGTTCTGTAATCACCATCATAATTATGATGGGATCGAGACACAGACGAAGGTAAGAAATGGTGACTCACGCAAGCACTGAGGCAGGTCTCCGCTCCACGTTCCATTTCCTGTGCAAGTGAGCACAGCGGGGAAGGACAGCTCATAGCCAGGTAGACAGCTGTAGCTCACACTGGTGCCCCACTCCAACACCGAACCCTCCAGGAGGCCGTTGGGGATGGGTGGGGGTGTAGTACACGTTACCACTGTGGGGATATTAAGGACACAGTCACATTCTTGATCAGAATATAATAAATCAACATTCACCAGGGTCTGGCAAGAGTCATGTTTTGAAGCTTCAACTATTTATGTTTCTAACAGCACAAAAGCCTTTTAAACATTAAACAAAAGAAGAATCCACAATTGCTGCACGCTGTCATCCTCTGTAGCAGTGGAAGGGTCACAGGAAATATCAGAGAGTTGATATCTTTGATAGTTTATGGACGCCTTGTCTCCTTCTCTCTGAACCCCACCAAAATGGTCGAAACATTTGCTGTGGGAATCTGAATCAAAGCAAGAAAATGCTGTGGTCTTGAAAATATTGGATTCCACAATATAGCCGTGGACACAAGCATGAAAAATCAATACGGTTAACGTCTTCTACCTTGAATCGATTGAATCAAAACAGCTACTGGAGGTAACTCAAGGATAACAGACGGTGTTATGGCCCGCAGATAATTACTATGATTTATGTGGGTTTCCAAACATGTTGCCCCACCTTGGGTCTAGCATTTGCAATTAAATTTTTTATAAAATGCGGTGGCAGTGATGTTAAAAGCATGTAGTGAAATTAAAATGTATTAAATACCCTAATCTCCCCTAAATTGTCACTCCTACGGGTTTTATTTTGTCATTCATCCTCATAATTATAAAATACTTCAATGTCCCGGAGTGTGTGTTTCTCCTCATACACAGCCGCACTAAAGTTAACATTTCCATGCAAAAAAAATGCTTTGTCAAAATTATTCCTACACAATATGCATCAACTAGCAATTTTTTCAGATATCACGAAGCAATGGAGGCGGCACAAATCGTTCAACTCTGTGCGGATTAGGGCTGTGAGGAAACTAGGTCTTTAGCCTGGAGAAATAGTGTGCGTTCTGAGTGTGAAGGACTTTCCCGTTGTTTCTGTGAGAAACGAGGGGACATCTCGTGTTGGTGTAAGCTGTAAACTCAAAATATGTAATAACCAGATGCATAATAAAACTGAGTTTGTCCTGGCACATTTGGAGATGAACCCGCAGGGATGCAGATGGGATATGAGTTTTAGGAATGTGAATAAATTCTAGCAGTTGTTTATCCTGCTATCCTCCTCCATCAACACCAATGAAACAACTGAACAAACATCAGCACAAATAAGTCAGGCTTTCTATCAAGCCTCGCAAGTGTCGGTAAGACTTAGTTTATGGATGGAGTTACTTAAAATTGTCATGTTAACACCGAGGTTCTCATACAAAGGTTTAGTCTCCTGGCAGTATAACGACAAAATAGGTTTCATTTGTCAAATGCAGGACATGACACAGGCCGGCAGCCACATGAAGGCAATGTTTTGAAACTCCCCTCTTCAAATACCAGCTGCTTTACAGCAACAAAGTTAACTACCTAGGCAGCATGGCTTACAAATGAGGAATTATCCTACTGTTTGTGTTCAAAGTACAGAAGCACATGCAGACAACATGGCACACTGCATGCCAGAAGCCAGCATGCTTATTTGAATGCCAAGGATCACAGCTGATGCTGCCACATATTAATTACTGTAGATGAGGTCTATTCATTTACTTACAGTTATATTTGGTTGAATGTAAAATCAGAGGGCACTGCTTTACTTGTTTTATGTGACCAATATATATTTTGTCTTTAGTTAGCCTCCATCACTGCAGGTCATTTGTGTTGTAATTTAGCTTAAAATGTTGTAAAACAGCCTAAAACATCAACTAAAATCTTAACCCATGCGTATAAAGAGAATATAGGCGAGTGATTGACAAAATGATAAAATGACAAAATCAATCTATAAATACCCAGTGACTTTAATTTCTGACTATCAGCTTGTATGTATCAGAACACAGACTTCTGATTTATTTACAGGCAAAACGTCATTAATATGTCACATAATAATTGTCTTTACAGAGCAGTAATGTGATTATATTGTAGGCACATGACGGACCATCTTCTTGCCATGTTGAATTTATTTATTTATTTTTCCCTACACAATAACCGACAATACATTTAGAGCAAGCCACTGTGGGATACGAACACATTCTCCCCAAGGTGGAAATGTCTTTTGTTCTCAGTTGGCAGCATATTCAAAAGCATTTCCATATGGACATTTTTCAGCACTATACACTATATATGCTTAACAAGTGTGCTATATTTGGAAAGATATTTAGGCCATGATGTACAACGAATACATTTTTAAGGCAAAACTAAGACGACGTGGCAGTCTTTTTTTTTAATGATCTCTTTGTTAATGTCATTTTGTTTCTCAAGAAGAAACAGGCTCCATTTAAATTGTTTGTCTCTGAAGGTGATGAATCAGAAAATGCGTGTCTTCAGTTTGGAATAACCATGTTGTTTCTCTAGAGAGCAGAAGAAAGGTCAACTCATGCAAAAGTTCGATTCTGAATTCCACAAATGCTGAAGAACAAGAGAAGCATAAATGTGGTTTGGGTGTGTGAGTTATCTTCCAGCATTTCTGTGTAAAAGAAGCAAGGAAGGAAAGACGGACAATGAGTTAATGCATGCATGGATGCAAGAAAATTACGCTGATTACAAGAGTGAGCACGGCATCAGAAATTATTTTTAAAAAATGAAAACATAAAAAAATAAAGGCATGGGTGGCAGGCAGAACTGAATGAGAAGCGGAGAGTGTCCCCATTTTCCTAAGTACTTCTAAGCAGCATTAGTGGCTCTGAGCTGAACATGCCAAACCTGGGATTCAAACTGAATCCTTGCTGGGTGAGGCTTAGGATGCGTCATTTGCAGAGTGTGCATGCACAACACACACAAACAAATGGCTCCAACACAGAGTGCACAATTATGCACAGGGTGGGCACATGTAAAATGTCTTTTAGTTTCAAATTTTCTCTTCTTGCATTTCCTTCCTTTCCTCTCACATCCTCCTCTATGTCTCCACCCCGCCCTTCCTGGAATATGAGCTCACATCCCTGTGGCACACCATCCAAAACTTTGACACGATGACAGATGCCCGGCATCATGACTATTTCAGCTCACCCCGCCTGAACCGCTGCACCTTCGACTTACAACCCGATCGCGCAAAATAAAAAGGCCAACAACCGACTGCAAGAGGCACTGCTTTCCATTTCAGATGAAAGAAAAGAATATAGATATTTTCACAGCCCTTTTCTAAGACATCTGGCTGCGTAGGCTGTCAGTGAGAGAGATGATTAAAAAAAAAAAAGCAGTGATTACCAGTGAGCCTTTCTATTGCTCGTCCTAGATAGTCTTAGAAAGAGACCAAAGGAGAGGAAAAGAGCAGTGACAAGGGGGAAATAAAGCGTGCCTTCCGTCTCAATGCCACATCCACGTTGAGGAATGGCAAAATTAATGTAGAGCACCCACTTTGTAATCAGACTCTTCTCTCTTGCCTTTCTTTTATTCATTTACCCCATGAGAGAAATAAGTGCTATTGGAAAAGTGAGAGTAGTGGAGGGAGTGAAAAGAGGGGGGAAGGGAGGGGGGGGCTATGGCTCACTGACTAATGCATGCAGGTCAGTGGAAGCTGACAGCACTCAGGCAGAAGCAGCAGTGGTGAGAAAACGTGAGTGAGTGTGTAAGCGTCTGTGTCTCTGTATGTATTAAAGGAAGTTGGAATTGGATGTGCCTCCTCGTGACTGTACGTATGAATAGTGGTGTGTGTGATGCGGAAGCCTAAGCTCTGAGGATTTTGTTCTTCTCCGCTCTACCCCCATCAAGCATAGCGGAAACAGGGGCCCGAGCGTCTGAGCTGTAGCAGTAGCTGTCAAGGATTAGAGCTCTGAGGTTAGGAGCTTCACATGCTTCTGCACACACACATGCATCCACCCATGATCTCGTACTCGCTCTCAACAGTGATGTGGGTAATCATTGCACGACCACCATTCCATGAAACGGCTTCGACAAACCACGGACCAGGGCATTTTAATAATAAAGCACACTAATGAAATATTACAATCAGTGTCAGTTTGGAGGTTGTAAACCTTTAGGCAATATCATGCAGGTAGTCTGACAAGAAGGTGTGTGGCTTAAAACGACAGCTGAGCTATTAAACCGGAAATGACATCTGGATTCCTATGCACAACATCATTACATTACATTTAAACAACGTGTTGCTATGTGCCTCTGTCCCACACTCTGCCTTTTTCTCCTCACATTTATTCACCGGCTCCCATTCCTCAAGAGGCAAATGTAACGCTAGCTTGCATTGCTGTAACTGAGACAGCAGTCTGGGAACTGTTCCTAAGCAACAATGAGCCACCATTTGCCTTGTAGGTTCTTCCCTTTCCTGGTGTATCTTTAAATTGTTCGCTGCACAAGTTAATCTTCCCTGCAATACTTAGGTTTGGATGTCGGCGGCAGAAATGCTAATCTGTGCCTCCACTCGAGCATCATAAATCATAGAGTGATGTAGCGCTGATGGGCGTACAGCAACTTAGTCCTCTTGCTGCATTTTCCAACTTTGATGTTAATCATAGAGTGGAGTATGCGCAGACTAAGAGAAGCCAATGATTAACTGTTGGAGTACAATTAGAGAGAGCTTTGTTGTGATGAAGAGGACTCGTTAGCCATCCATCGTCAGGTGTCAGAGGAACTTTTAGCCTTGGCTCGGTGCCACCACAGGTGTAAGGCGCAGGTGTGGGTGAAATCACTGTGTCCTGGATCAAGTGGTCCAAAAATGCAGCAGTAATTTTATTATGGGGAGAATATAAAAGGGGGTTTAAGTGTATATGCAAAAATATGCACGTACTTATGGAAATGTGTGAGTGTATATCTGTCTTGCAGGTGTTCCGCCCAATGTATCATTGGAACCAGTGTTATCACACAGCACTTATGTGAACAATATGACACTATCTGACCACACAGGGACTCGCGTGTCACCTTCTTTTCTAATCTCATAAGATCTCAGGGTGAAAGCATGTAGTGTGTATAATGTGCAACAGTATGCTGGTGCGTCAAGGTTGTTACAGCACGGTCTGATGGTTATCAAGGTTGCCTGTGTACTGCAGCGCGTGTACGACAGTCTATATGAAATAGGCACTTGTGGGTTGCGCGTACCTTGGCATGCTGGCATGGCTCCACTCCAGGTTCCATTGTTGGTGCAGGTCCTTGTGACAGTGTGGTCCCCTCCTATCATCACATACCCAGGCTGGCACATGAAAGTCACATTCTGGCCCACCGTCACGTCGTCACCAAACCTGAGACCGTTCGCTGGAATACCAGGGTCGCCACAGGTGATCACTGCCATTGGTAGTCAAACAAAAAAGAAAACCTTGCATCAGAAATGATCTTAAATTGTGTGGAGTGAGTGGAGTGGAGTTTCTACAGTGTCTAATGTAACTAACCCTTAAGCATATGAAGGCTGAGGGATAAGTGACAAGGGCTTATCGAGTGAGCACAGGAGAGGGCTTGCTTTTCCCTCAACATTTTCTATGTTTAGCCTTCTCTAGCTGTTATTGTCAGTGGTTTATTAATCTGGGATTTGTTCAGTTGTGCCGTTAAGACATAACCGTTCGCTTGTCAATTTTTCCAATGCAACAGGCAAAATCGATAGCTCGAACTTGTGGGGATTAATAATTAACCCTCGATATTTAATAATTTTCCTCAGTCTGAAATGTTTGACACAGCTTACCAGCTACAGATGTGCATGATGAAAATTACTGCCCACATTTTTAAAACTTTCACAAATCGATGCATCCAGGATGCACCTGGAATCACAGTTATTCACCAGCAGTTTCTACTTGGTTTATATTTACACTGATGAAGTGTAGACCTTTGTTCAGCAACTCTACACAAAATAAGTGGTAATTATGTGGTCGGGACTGCAGAGTGTTAATTGCTTCCCTGTTGTCTTTCACTTTTGTGGCTCAAACACTTCTGAGCAGTTGTGGATTGCTTCAACAGAGGCATCACAGTTTCAAAAGAGGGTAGCTCTCCACTAGGGGTAGGCTTTAATGTGCTTTTGACAAGTCATTAATTAATCGTTAAATGTGAGAGAATGGCCGTCTTGTTTTTTTTAGTTCTTGTCCTAACGGGCATCGATCAGGAAAGTTTGCTTCAGGAGGGACCGGCTTAGATGCTCTTTCCATCAGTATTTTAGCAGGACTTTGTATGCAAATGACCTTGGTAACAAGATTTAAGCAGCAAGCACTGATGTCAACATCTAAATTTGTAATTATGACAAGAAAATGATATTATGACTGCAAACTCTATATAATATATCCTACTTGGCCCAAGACCAAACAAACTAATTTGAGTTCCAGTGACTGGAACTCATAAAAATATGAATATTTCAATAATCCATCTCATATGCTTTGGTCATGGGATGAAAGACACAGATGCTCTGTAGTGAAGATACGTGGTCTGTGGTAATGCATTTTCTACATTATAAGAATGAATTAAAGATATTTTAAGTTATAATTCACAAACTATGGGGATGTAATGTTTGTTACTGGACATTAAGAGCTTGCTTAATCTACATATGAAAAAGCCACTTCACAATTGTAAAAGCATACAAGTTTTTAGGCATTTTTCAGAAACCTGATACTGGCTGTGCATAATGCAATCAAATTAATTACAATGGCTCTTCATGCATAAAAAATGTTTTTTTTTAAGACACTGTCTGTTTAACACAACATTTTTCAGGTGTAGCTGTGGCCACATTGACTTACAACCAAGACCTCACATGACATGTGTTGTGCTGACCTTAGTGAGGGACACCTGTACCGTCACAGTAATATGAACAGTAATCAGTATTTACATGGTGCTTTAAGATGCATTATGGTCGTAACAGAATAACATTTGTCTAATTTAAGTCAACGAATCAAGTGATTAATTGAAATGAATGTTAGGGACGTTCTCTCCCTCTGTATTTTTGTTGAGGCTCTTCTTTTCATATGCCTGTTCCTGGCATCTTCTCATGGCAGTTCCTCCAAAGTAAACAGATGGCTGCGTGTTGGCCCACTATGTTGTCAGGACTTCACCCAGTGCTGTCTATGATGATATTACAGTTGCCAGCCTTTATTTGATCGCTTTTTCATAGCTCTCCTTTCATCTCACGGGGACTAATTTGTATGTACTAATTAAAAAAAATAAAAATAAAAATCTTTCTTGACTTGCTCACCTTAATGTAAGCAGTCAGTTTAATGCATATGGCTGTCTCTGTGAATGCCTCCCTTAAATTAACATCGGTTTGTTTATTTTTTGTTGCTGCCGAGGACTTCAGCACTCCAACATGTTTATTATTTCTGGGTATTTCTTGACAGAATTCATCCAAAAGCTGCTAGTTATTATGAACACACAGAAAAAAGGGTGGCTTTGCTGTGCAACTAACAGAGGTTTTGCATCGGAGGAATTATGTTCCTTCATGTTTGTGTGACATGTATTGCTATATGCAGTGCGTCTTCTCCGTTTACTTGAAAGAATTACACACCAACTCTTAAAAAGTTCCTGTTTTAAAATGTAAACTAATTCCAAATTATGTCTGACAGCCATTGTTTTCCACTCATGCTGAGTGGCCCCAGCCGTAGGTCATTAAATCTTTCTGAGTAAAATCTGTGGTTTAAATTTAAATTAGAACAATGCAACAGCTGTTCTGTAAACTGGCCACGTTTTCTTAGCTCTGCAGTGAAAATTTTCAAATAAACAAAACAGTGTAGGAGAAGAATCATAATTTGCTTAATATCATTAACAATTTAACGAGATCAAAAGTCTACACTCACGCCTCAGTTCTTTTTAGTAGGACTCAACTGGGCTTTGGACTTAGTGATAATGGGTTTGCATGTATTTGGTCATAAACCACAGCACATGACGAACAAAACAAATCCTGATCCAATGAACAGGGTTTAATACCTCAAGTTATTATAATTTATCCCAAGATGTGTGCAAATGTGAGAAACAAATCTAAAAGCAAGCCATCCAACAGTTGGATAATTTAACTCAAAACCAGAGAATAAGAATAATGATCAATTTTGGACTCATTTGGACTGAGAGCAAGTAAAATTACATGTTATCTTGAATTAAGCATCATATTTCATTCCAAACATAAAGTCAAAAGCAGCTGGCATGAATAAAAGATAGTTCATAAAACTTTCAGTTCCCATCAAATAACAGCACCTTGTGAGGAGGTGGAAAACTAGTCCTGCTTGAAGAGAGCAAGGTGATGACAGAGAAGACTACGTAGATGTTAAAGTCCATATTTGCATGTGTCTGTCTATCTGTAAGGGTGAAAATCCAGTCAGTCAGCACGTCACAGAAACTCTGCAGGTTATCGAGTTTAACAACTCCCTCCCACTTCAATAACGCTGCGTTTCATCATTTTAAATGCTGCTGGTTATTCTTTATGACTTAAACATTTTTTTGTTGTGACTAAACTTTGGATTTAGATATCTAGGAGGCAAGGGCCGTAATGTAGTAGAGAAATGCATATTACAAGGCAAAAGGTCTCTCTGAAATGTGTGTTTACCGTTTGTTTCATGAAGTGCTTTATGGCTTCACTTCACAGTCTGCTGAGTAAATCTATTTTCCAATGCACTTCAACTAATTTGCCAATTCCTGAACATGCTCTATAAATTTCATTCATCCGCCATCAAAATGTGTTAGAGGGGGGAAAAAAAAAATAAAGGAACTTTCCTCTCTCCCCTTGAGAATGTTGTGTGACTTTGATCTGCTAACCTACATGATCGATTACAGATGAACCGTGAAAATGATTGCCTCGTTAATGAAGGCACACTGAGCCAGTCCTGGCATCTTAAGTGTTGATGCCCCTGAACTGACCACTAAACTTTGAAGTGAAGCGATAGTGTAAGGTAGAACAAGTTTGCCGATGAGCAGGCTTTACAACTGGAGGGAAAGAGGGGAAAAAGCTATTCCGCCTTTTGCATCAGCATTATTATTCAATCCTATTCTCAATCTTTCTTTCCTCTCCCTCCCTCCCTGTGCATCTCTCTCAAGAGTCTCATTTTGGTCCAAAATTGAAAGTTCTATCCGTGCCATTTATCTATTCCTGTAATTCAATAACAAGCAAAAAGAATAAGGAAAAGAGATTTTGAGAGAGATGAACAATGTGTAATTTAGTCTGAAACTGATCCTGATGCAAATTGAATATAGATTGGCATACTTCTTAATTACTGCAAGGCTCATTTGCTCAGATCCACACAATAAAAACCGTCTGACAGTTTTGACACTTTGCAGCAAGAGAAGGCTCAAAGAGATTTATGTGTTATTTGAAATTGTGTAGCCTATTCTGGCACCACGGTTGATTGGTAAGAGCGCCTCCCTTTTGGAGAAATAAGAGGCGAGATCATCTTCATAGAAGTTTATCTGTTCATCATGTTTAATTCAAGTCTGCAGCGTAACACAAAGCAAAAGAACAGCGGCTGATTCAGTCTATGATACTATTATTTATTGTGAATGAAGTTCTGACTGTGTGCGAATAATCAGCAGCAACTCACTACGGGATATCTGTCTGTGCCCACATGACACCCACAGGAGTGTTCCTTGTCCTATTTTTCTTTTTGAGTTCCTTCTCCTAAATAACATTTTCTGTTACTGCCAGGGTGGATATACTGTAAGTGTGACTCAACTATACATGAACCAGGAAAGACTCGGCTCTGAGACTTCTCTCTGTTCTGTTTCTCCAGAGCGTTGGTATAATTCGGAGGATGTTTGACCTTGCGTTTCTGGTTTGCGTTCATTTCATATTTTATTTTGACAGTGATTACACCTAGAATTACTCTTGACTTGATTTCATAAAAATAACATTATGAATGTTGAATGTTTGAACGTTTTCAAGTACACCTTCCTCTCATGCTTCAGTGCGTACAATACTCACTTGTGCAGTTCGGAGCTGTGCCAGACCACGTGCCATTTGCAAGACACTGGCGTGTGGGCGAGCCAGTGAGGAAATATCCTTCCATACAAGAATACACAATGGAGTGGGAGAAGGTTGTTCCGTCCACACGGGAAATACGGCCGTGAGCAGGGGTACCTGGGTTCCCACACTGCACCGCTGAAATTCACGGGAGAAAAGAGGGGAGGTGTAGGTCAGAGGTATAAAATAGTAATGGATTTTCTTTTTTCCATATCAGTGATTCACAATCAAGAGGGCTAGAAGCCCCCAAGGTGGCTCCAAGATGACGTTTGAAGGTCTTATTAAAGTACTGTGAAAATATTTTTTTTTTATATCACATGAAAAATACTAATTGAATTGGAAAAATATAATTGCATTCTTGCTTCTGACTTAATGAATATTTGTAACACCTTGACTTGACAGAGATCACTGGCTCCTCATTATGATTATGTGCTTCACATAAGGGGACATGAGTTTTATCTTTTCATGAAGCTGTGAAACAAACCAGTAAAAACCCACTAATCTATACTACATCACAGCTTTATTAAGAGAGGCTAATGAGCATGGATGTTTTGACTGTACACAAAACCCCATCACAGTATTGATGAGTCATCATTAAATAAAGTGCAGTTGGTGTATTGTCAAGTCCCATTGTGCATCTCGGGTAATGACATTTAGTGCTGCTGAAAAACAAGAGCATCTTGGGAGTAATGTGAAACTTTTTGACTATAGTCTAAGGTCTTGGAGTTTTAATGATAATAAGTGTGCAACCCTTGGGGGAGGAACAAAAAGGGTATCTGTTTCAGCAGTTTCAGAATATGCCAAGCAAAATGCATCCCCGAAGAGCAGAGAGGACAGATTTGGTTTCATATGTTTTTCTTCTGCTCCAAATCATGTATAATTATAAAACTGATCTGCTCTCTCAATCACCTAATTGCCTGGAAAATCTGAAATAGTGACTCTTGCAAGAGACAGACGTGTTCGGAAGCGCGGTTGTGATTTCTCAATTACAACGTGGGCACACACGCAATCTCATCTGGGTACAAACACACCAGGTGCCACCGCGCCGAGAAGAACGGCACTGTAAATGCACGCACACACATTATGCTAATGCCTGTGTGTCCTTTTACCAAAAATGAAGTAGAGTCGCCTTTTCAGTTTCCTCTCTTAATAATTCAAGATCAGCGCGATGACAGACACACAAAACAGACCTTGATGGCATTGTGAGATGGATATTAGGCTGAATATCCACAGTGGCTGTTTTCAGGAGACTGTAAAAGGTTGTGGATAATGGATGGACGGGCTTTAACAGTAGACAGGGCTTTAGATCACAAACAGACAGCACTGCAGCTCATTCAGGCTCCAGTGAATTCCAGCTCCCTCCCTTCAGAGGTGAAGAGATGGTTAAAACAATCTTTAAATCAGTTCAGCTGTGAGATGGAGAGATAAAAATCCACTGCAAGAGAGACATGGGCTAAAAAAATAAAAAGAAAAAAGAAAGAGACTGAGTAGCAGGGAGGGTCAGAGACAGACTGGACAGGGATGGGGAGACATTCAGACAACAAGATTAAGACAGAGAAATAAGAGGAGAAGCAGGGGAAAAGGATGACATTAGGGAAAATGAAGAAAGAGAGAGAAAAAGAAAGAAACAAGGAAGTTGGCACAGAAGGCAGAAACACAGAGAGCAGTTTGGGGGAGCTGTGCTTTGACCTATTATATTAAAAATGACACTGGCACCGTTCCAAGCTGGCGGACAGTGAGTCGAGGAGAGCAGAAGCACTCAAACATTTGCCTCAATATCCGGTTGACCCTCGGGGGTAATTTATGCAAGATGAAGAGCTGCTGTCCTGCGAACCAATATCTTCAAAATCCACAATGATTCATTTATCACGATCCAAAAAGGACTTGGCTTTAGGTGTGTAGGATTAATGAATTTTTTGGTTGCAATCTGGAAGCGAGTCACAGTACCATGTTCTGGCATGAAATACTGCAGCAGGGAGATATTTATCCATCTGGTGCAGGACTGCATTTGAGAGCTTATGCAGTCATTTGTGTATTTGCTAGAACACAGCCAATATGTTGCATACAATGTTTGTGTATTTAAACTGCAAGATACCACATCTAGTGTGAGAGGGTTAAAACATAACACCTGTGGTAGGCACACGAAATTTTGCCGCTTTTCTGAAGCGTTGTTCAGACATCGTAAAGGTCGTCAGGAACCCCGGGGGTTCTCTACCACCCCAGTCAAAATTCTTTTTCTGGCTGGTTTGTCACATTGATTGAAAAAAAGAAGAAAAAAAAAAAAAGAACAGAAACACAAACTTGTCTACTGCTGATGGGAAAGCAGTCCCTGCTTAAATTACCCATACATATAAAAATGGATCTGCAGGAGTCTAAACGTGCGCTTGTTTTTCCGAGATCCATGTGCGTTACCTCTCTGCGTGACTCTGCGCAGCTTCTACTTCTTCATGCATAACATCACCGAGATATTTGAAAGATTTCCCTTACGTTTGCAGAACGGCTGTTTACCCGACCAGGTCCCATTGGGGAAGCAGATCCTCTCCGCCGAGCCGTACAGCGTGTGTCCCACGGCGCAGGTGAAGCGCACCTTGCTGCGCACTTTGAAGTTCCCTGCCTCCCTGCTGGCATGGGCCGGTGTGCCAGGATCCCCGCAGGTGCCTGTCGAGTCACCTGCAATGGGAGATAACCAGACAGGGAGCAATGAAAACAAGACACTGAAGACGCATTCTACTTTAACTGTCTAGGTGTGCGCTCACAGATGGATCCTTTCAAGTTAGCGTGGCAGCGAATAACACCGCGGCGTTCCTGCCTGTCAAGTCGAAGGACAATACCGAGGGGGCGCTGGACGCAAACTGGACAAATTCTGAGTCCTCCGGGAAGCTGCTGTAAAGCACACAATGCACCAACGAGCAGCTGTCACCATGCCAACAACCTGGAGGACCTATGCTTTTCACAGCTTTGACACCAGGAGCTTTCCGTCCATAAAAACAGCGAGGCCAGCATTAAAAGGCAACCAGCTGTGGTTATGAGGAATGATGAATACAGTTTCACCTTTGAAGTCAAGCGCGTTTTCATTATCCTGAATTATCACGTCTGTCTTTTGTTCTGCGGAAGGACTTACAGTACAGTACGGCGTCATTACCTTGTACCCCCTGTCAACCGTGTCAATGAATTAAATCCAATGAGAAATATTTGTCTCTTGTTAATGCTCTCCGTGTTCCCATTTGAGTTGTCTCTGGCGGGCGAAAGAAATAGGACATGTTCTCTTTCCAAGCCATAGTAAACGACAGAGAGAGAGATGACAGGTATGGAATCAGGGCATCACTGCTGAAGATTTAATGTTGTGATGAAGAGCAAGCCAAGCTGAGTGGCATGCTAGTCAGGGTGGAGTCTGCAGGGTGAGGTGGTTTTGTATTCTCTGGGGACTACTTCAGAGCAAAGTGGGGAAAGAAAAGCACATAACACCAACCACCACTCCCACCATTGCTGCTCTTTCCGTTCACTCACAGAAATTAAACCAGGAAAGAAAATAGAAACCTGCCTCAGAAGACAGTGTATCACACAAAGAGTGATACAGATATTCAAATAAATTTAAAGACAGACGAGCAGGTAGGTAGCCAGTTTGTGAGGGATTCAGACTTATCCAGCTTACAGATCCTGTTCCTTAAGCTGTGAATACACCTTGTGCATCTTCCCTTGCGTGTTGGCTGCTGCTCTCTGTACAGAGTCGCAGCAGAAATACTGGACTTGTTGACAAAGCCTTATTGCACAAACAAAAAATCTCATATCATCTATACACATCCCCCTGGCTCATATGTGCACAAACTGCATTTGTCAGGTCAAGAGCTCACACCTGGGGATAATAAGTTTGCGTGCGGTTGGCAATGAGTGTTCGTTCGACAGCATAAACTCCCACAGTCTGTCCGTAAGACAGCGTCAGAGACAAGAGTCAAACAGGCATCGTAGATTGTGTAAAAGAAGCAGCAGCCACTAGTTTGAGGACTGCTGATTTGAAGCCTCGTGTTTGAAATGATGGTCATCTTGCCAGCACCAAACAAATATTTTCTTAAAGTTGGTTAAAAGTGGCTTTCAGTCAGGCTTTAACTACAAAGCCACTATTGCATTACGTTCATATGGATGACTTTACATCCTCACAGTTCATGGTTAACACATGTTATCCGCTCAGTGAGTCCCGGACAGTAGACTACACCAAGTTATCGGTAGCTGTAGCACGATACTAGCTAGCTTGATTAGCAAAGGGCTGAATTTAGAAAATAATTTACAAAATGTTCACGCCGTCTTGAAAAGGACTTTAAACAGGCAATTTTAGGATAATGAGAAAAAAAGGAGAGATTAATTCAAGTAGAAAGCAGTTTTTTTCAACCACGCTCTGCAGGCTATTAGAAAAACTGCAGGTTTAAGGCATTTCTGTATTAGCTTGACTTTTCAGACCCACACACGGACTTTTCTACAGCTACTGTATGTGTACAGTGCTGCCTGTATGTGCACGTGTCACAGCAGCTGTTGTTACTTCATTAGTCTCCTTTAGTTAGGTGAGGGCAGTCGGAACAGGCATGCACTGTGACAGCTATAATCTCACTAATTGGGATGGTGGTGGATTTGGTTTGAGTTAATGTCCGTTCACCAGGCTCCCTTTGTGAGGAAATAATAAAGCCTTCAACTGAACCGTGCAATGGAAGAGGACAAAAGCGGAATGACTTGGCAAGCAGTTTAAAGCCTCATCTTGCTAATTAACAAGAGAGGGCAAATGAGGGTATGGACAGATGCATGGATGGATGCATGGATGAGAACTGCTGCGGATGGTAGGCTGGACTTCTGAGGATTTCATAGCTCAAATTATTTTATGGCCAGTGGTGATGAACCACAATTATAATCCGCCATTTTCATAGTCTTGTCCTGCAGATTAAGTTGTCTTTATACTGTATTATGTAGCAACCTTTCAGAAAATAAACATTACGATTAGCGACGTGATAGGAACATGAAATGATAGTTGGCGGGTAACTCATTTATCTTCCTAGTGGTACTAACAGCATCACTTGAGAGGTTTTGCTAACGTGCTGGTGAAAACTAGGGGCTAAAATGTACACTTACACTTATTTAAAACTCCCCATTTGCAACATCACAACTTTCCTTCTCGAAGTCTGAGTTCCAGCCGTGCTGTGTTTCCACTTCCTGCTACATTTGTAACAAATGTTTACTGCCAGGTTTGAATTCATTAGGCTTCCTAGTGATGAACAAGTGATTTACAACAGTTTCTTTTTTCCCATTATAAGCAGCTGATTTCATACTTAATTAGAAGCACTGATGCAGTTTAATCCTGTGCGACAACACGATAACAAATTCTTACAACAATATCAATATCAAATGAAAAACTCAATGTCAGATTTCTAAAAACTTGCTCAATTCGGTGCATAGATATGAGTGTAAATGATACGCTTACATGACTATACTGCCGCTGAATTTGTTTCATTCATTCATTCATTTTCTAAAACCGCTTGTCTTGTAGATGTTTGCAGGAGGCCTATAGAGCCTATCCCAGCTGTCATTGAGTAAGAGGCAGGGTACGCCATGGAAAGGTCGCCAGTCTATCACAGGGCTAACACAAAGAGACAAACACCCATTCACGCTCACATGCACACCGACGGCGGCCAATTTAGAATTACCAATTAACCAAACGAGCATGTCTTGGGATCATGGGAGGATACTGGAGTACACAGCGACAACACACACAGGCACAAAAGAAACATGTTTTTCTGTTTTAAATTTATTATTATTGTATGTATTATTATTATTTCAGTAATATATGTGGCAGGAATACTATTTTATCTGTACAACATTAATTCAAGCTGCAGTCTTCTATATGGATAATTACATTCTCACACCACCATTGTAAAATGTTTATGTTTAGTTTAGCAAATTACATTGTTACTTATTTTGATAAAATGACACAGGATGGCTATTTGGCTGTAGTAACTCTCTAAACAGTGATTGCTCTTTGACTAATTTAAAAGTTGGGAAAAGCTTAATGTTGGTTTTAGTTATCTCAGTTTTCAGGAGTTGATGCTGAATTGATGCTGATTAAACAAAAAACACAAAATCTGGTTGGGTATTAAATATTTTTTTTTTTTTTTTGTCTTTACTTTCATCCTCACACATCCAGAGGCAGTTGAGTTCATGTTGAGTTCAGAGAAAGATGGAACAAAACAATAACGTGGCAAATGTGCAAATCATCACGTTCAGAGAGGTTAATTTGTCATGAGAGTAGGATGCTGATCACATTATGTCAACAATAAATGACAAACTACTTTGAAAACCTAGGTGATGGGTGATAAAGATGAAAAAGAACTATTTGGCTTTGTTTCAACCAAAAGCATTCAAATTGTCCGCTATATTAGATTCTATGCCTTTGATTTCAGGTCCTAAAAACAACTATTTGGATAGTTACAGATAATTACAATTGGCTCAAATAAGAGAACTATCCCATTAGAGCTCTGTGGTTATCTCTACATTGTGGTACTAAAAACAGAAAACGTAATGGCATCTCTGGTCAATTTGGGCATCTGCAAATGTGAATCTCCTCCTTACCATCCTCAGAATTTAACTTCCCTACTGCCTCACCATTTTCAGCTGTCTAAGGAAATACAAAATACCAAAGGTGAGTAGAGTTTGCACTTCCATTTCAAAGACGAAGGGAAAAAAAAAACTGTCATACAAGTCTGCTTACAAACATTACTTCTGGGTCAGTGAATTGAGCAAACCAAGTGAACATCCAGTAAAAAGAATCCACTTAAATGGTCAGGAATGCTTAAGTGTGATGGGAGGGAAGAGCACAGAAGGGATTAGGGTAGGGGTGTGTGTGTGTGTGTGTGTGTGTGTGTGTGTGTGTGTGGTGGTGGTGGTGTGTGTGTGTGTGTGTGTGGAGGGGGGGTAGTTCTGCAGACATACACCATAAAACACTTTTTTCCCCGTTTTCAGAACGTGTCAAGAAGAGAGTCTAGAACTAGATGTACTAAGAACACAGCAAAAGCTCTGTTAAAGTTTTTGTTTGCAGGAGTTGGCATTTAGTTCACATCGGGGGCGATATATCTATCTCAAATGATTTCTTTTCCAGCAGGAAGCTTCTACACATTCACACCTCCCTATCACTGGACGGAAGAGGGATGACGGATAAGCGATATTATTTGGCGATGGTCCACCGCTGGTGTACTTTTTCAAACATTCATCAGTCGAATGCAGATACATCACATCAACCCCGAGAGCGTCGGCTTCAAAAGGGAAATGCCGAAACTGATTTGATGAAATGGGAAATTTGAAGTTAATAAAGGTCAAATGTTAGCAACCTTTATGAGATCCAAAGGGGCCTAATTTGTAGGCAGTTAATTGCCTCAAAACTGATCAAATATTCAATTAATGCCAAGACACTAAGGTACAACACCAATGTGGTGTGGTGTTCTGTGTTGTGGCTGCTTTTTAAATATTCTGCCGACAATCATTGTTGACAATATTGCCATAGTCATTTGTAAAGGACTTGAATTTGGTTCTTGTTGGCCCTGTTCAAAGCTTAACATGCGCTCTGAGTCATTGGATCACATGCAGCCAGCTGTAGGTATGCGAGTTCATACCTGGCGTTAAAATGCATTTTCACATGCAGCTGAAGCTACCACTGGAAACCCGATCTCAGTTTAGCACTAGGTGTTCAAATAAACACTGTCATCTTGTTTAGATTTATTAATGGTTTCGTTAACAGCTTCAAGGAAACAATATTTCCATTGCTAATAAATAGACCTCAGTGCTTTTTTTCTCTTCTGTGTTGTGTTTGTTTTTCTGAATGAATGAAGCCAAACTCCATTCATGGAAGAGGACGTCTACAGAGTATGTGTCAGTGTTGCCAAGATGCACCTTTAATAGTGTGTTACCTTTAATAGTGGAACGTGGTCACTACTAGACCCAGACCACCTCCAAATGTGACCTGAGAAACCAGTTCTCAATTTCATCCTCAATACATCACAGTTGCGATAAAATTACTCAAAATGCATGTTAATACCAGCTCTTAAAAGAGTTGGTTAATGTCGCAGAAACCTGCTTCTCCAGAAACAATGGGCTAATGTTGACAGTGAATTCTGTTCGGAGTCATGGAGACTTTGTTTCTAGAAAAATAGGCTGAATATTTTAAAAGCTTTTGAGCTACAAACAGAATTCCATTAAACTTCACATTACTGAGGTTACGGCCGCAATCTTGGACATAGATATCTCAAAGCAGGGCACATAAAACCTGAAACTATCGTGTGGTAAGACATCACTGACCTGGTGCAGCAGATGGTTTGATAAACCATCTGAATCGAAACAAGGACAGACATTTTTAAAAAAAACTTGATTGGATGAACTACCTGTCATTCACCGGACAGCAGAGAGCAGGAAAAACAACAAGCTCCAGTTTGCTATAAAAGCTAGCAAATAGTTAGCATAGCTAGTTTATGGGTAACAGATGCACCTAAAACATCCTCATAGCTGACAGTAGTTGCTCACAGGATACTGACTGGATCCCACCTCTGTAGGTCGGCCTCAAGCACATGGTCTGAAGCCAAGCAAAATTTATTTTGAAATAAGATGAATGAAGAATTAAAAGTTCAGATTTTCATTTGTAACGTTTGTGTAGGCACAGATGGTTATAATGAAGAAATACGCTACAAACCTCTCCCTAATACTGTACTACTTATATCACTGTCTTTAAGGGAATTGAACAAGACCGATTTTCACTGGTCTCCGTGTGTGTGTGCGTGTGTGTATATGCATGACTACATTAGTGTGTTTCTGTGTACCTGAGCAGTGGGGCAGGGGACCACTCCAGTGTCCATTCAGCTGACAGGTGAGTGATGAGTCTCCTATGAGCTGTCGGTCTCCGAGGCAGGAATAGCGCACTGTGGAGCCAAAGGTAAACTTCTCCCCACTCATCACACCGTGGGGAGGTGTACCTGGGTGGCCGCAGTCCACCTCTGCATGATGGAGAGAGGGCACAGAATGGATGGATAGATTATTGGCACATGTCTGAACACATTTTATAAAATCCCTACTCTGCTATTAGTGTCATAAATGCACCACACTGTTTCCTGAACTTCTAATTTTCTTACCATCTTAGTTTGGTTGTTTGAAGCTCATATATTATTGCTATACATGAATGAAGCTGCCAAACCAGAAACCAGTTCAGTACAGTGGTCTAAATGTATATGTAGTTCAAAGGAGCTTGTACTGAAGGAGATTAATGTGCCTTCATACTATAAAAGAGAAACTTATTCTTTCATCCTCTGCAGACGATCTGGCTTACAGTCCAGTACTTGGACAGTTACAGCTCTTCTGTTCTTTAACATATTTAATTTGAAGTAATATAATGGATCCTTAATTAAAGTGCCAAGTCTGAGCTTTAATTTGAGCAGGGCTACATGAAGATACAAAGAACTTTACAGGAAACAAAACCCCTTTAGAATATTGCGCCAAAAGACCAGAGGTTTTAAGGCAGGATTACATGAAGTCAAACAAAGTGATCACAGCGTGAGGTCTTCAACCTACACCAATCAGCCACAACATTAAAACCAGTGACAGAAGTGAATAACACCAATCATCTGTGCAGATCTATGCATGTGGAACCCACCTAATTGCTGTCCCCTCAGAGTGCCTGAGTCTAATCCTCGTCACATATAAGTAAGATATGTTTTGGAGGAACATGCACATTTTTTTTTGACAGGCAGTTTTAATATTGCGGCTGATCACTGTAGAAACTAAGTGTTTACCACTCTAAGTTCCCTGGTGAGGTTCCCCCATGCTTTCACAGCAGACACCTTTACTGGTATCTCTGACTCTTGCTTGACTTTCAGTGCGAGTAGAATGTGGTTCAATCAGACCAAGATAAGGTGACTGACTCAGACAGTTCATTACTTCACATCCTGCAAAACTTTCCAGTTGCTCTGGGTAATTTTTAAAGATCATAGTCCCGCTGAGAGACAGTCCACTGAGTTTTGATTTATTTGGCTGAATCTGAGCACACAGGACGCTCCTGTACACCTCTACATTCATCCTGCTGCTCCCGGCAGCGGTGAGATCCATGATTCAATCAATAAATGCCAGTGTGCCAGTTCCATTGACAGCCATGCATTTACTTCCACCGCTTTATCATTTTTATAAGTTCATCTTTGTTTCATCAGTCCTCACAGTTTTGTTACACGACTCCAGCAGTTTATTTTAATGCTCCACCTTAATGATTTTGGCTACTGTGTTACCTTTAAAGTTATTGTGCAAATGACCAACATGCAATGATTTTATTTTGCTGTGTCTACCTGCTTCTTTTAGTTTTGTCAGACCAGCTATATACATCTATGTATTTATTAACTTGACAGTTATATTAACATTGATTTTTTTCTCTTTAATACATATTAAAAACAACAAACATGCATATTAAATAAGTGCATGCATGCTTTTGAACCCTTGCAATTTGGTTATTATGTTTTAAAATGACCATGTCTCCCAAACAGTTCAGTAAGAGCTGAAAGAAGACACTTAAATAATTTATTTTATTTAAAGCAAATAAAAATGTTCTTATCCAAAAGCCATCTAAATGTCATACAGCAATCACACCTTGTAAAATCTGAAAACTAACTCGGTACAAAACCTTGTCAGCCCTTGATTCTTTTGACCTTTCTGTGTGTTTGTGGGAGTTTTCATTTAATCAGCCTAGTCTCATAATGCAAAGTGAGGTTCAGTAATTTTGCAAAGCTAATTTTTTAACAAAGACTCCGATGCCTGCGGCAGTGAATAAACATTTGAGACAAACGCTCCTGAGCATCTCTTTAATCACTATTCAGTTTGATAAAATAAATGCTGGCCGTCATCTCTCTACCATGAAATGAAGTGCTTTTTGAGCCTACGTGCAAAATGCTGAGATAAATTAACCAGAAATAGGTCATTACCGTTGGCAGACTCTGGTCAAACAGAGTGCACAGTGAACCAGGTGTCCGAGAGCAGCGTTACGACCTCAGATAACCCCCACAGCCCATCAATGATTTTTGTTGAAGTTTAAGTCTTTAGTACTGAGGAAGATTAGCTACCTTCTGAACAACTGGTCCTACGGTAGTTCTAACTCTTTATCAGTTTGGCAGCATCACCATAAACCACGCAGGGTACCCACATTGCGCAGATGCTCACAGCATTTAGCAGCTTGTACCATAAAGACCCAGAGAAGAGAATGGGGACACATTGAAGATTGGGGACATTCAGGTGAGAGTGGAACTTTTCCCCAACTCATTTAGTCGCATCTCTGGTTCAGTTTGTCAGATAATTATGTTTTGCATAAAACACACCAAGGAGGACAGAAGGCAGAAATACATAAACATACACATATACATGCAAAAATGTATATATTTTGTCACCGTACCGATGCATTCTGGTAGAGGTTTGTCCCAATGACCCACTGGCTGGCAGGTGAGCACCGACGAGCCGAACAGATAATATCCGGGGTTACAATCGTAGAAGACGACGCTGCCAAATGTGAAGTTGCCATGTTCGATCTTGCTCTCCCGGATGGAGTTTGCAGGAATACCGGGATCTGTGCAGTTAACCACTGCAGAAAAAAAGAAAAAAAAGAAATTTCAGCAAAAACAACTGCGCTGACATATGACTACGTGTTAAACTAAATATATATATAAAAAAAATGACTCCTGCCCTTTTCCTGTATTTCTCATGCCCTGAGTGAAGTTTTATTACATCTCTTCATAGATTCAATTTATGATCTATATTCACTTGATCAAAAGTGCACTGTGATATTGTTTAATGGACATCAGAACCATTTCTGGCAACTTTTCACAAATATCAATTTATTCAGGTTTTTCAAAGTCAATGCAAATGGGTTATTGATGCACAGCACAGGACAGTAACGTTGAGCCAAATTGAATATTCACTTCTTGGCAATATTTCCAAACCTATCTAATGAAAATGTATGAAATGCATTGCTACGGCATTAAGATGCGCATAGTGCACATGTTGCCAGTGCTCAGCAGGAGATGAATTATAGGATACATTAATTTTTAATTAAACTATAATTCTATACATATTGTATTGTTGCTGCAATGTAAAGGTCTTGTCATAATTTTTAAATGAATTGTGTGTGATGGATTTCTTTATTACCTTTGCATATATTATGTCTACAGTGTTGATTAATGCTGGATGCATCAAGTTACACGGTTAAGTTGAATTCTGTCAAGAATTACTCTCCATGAACAACAACACAAAAAGACAACATAAATATAGCCGTCTAATTTACTTCTCCCCGTCTTATCGCTGGGGATATTTCCTGAAAGCTCTCTCTTTGGTTGGAGCGTATGTTGTGTAAATGCTGTCTGTCAGCACGTTTGCTTCCGAGTTAATAATAGAACTGATGACATGCCTTAATCAGTGGCGTTTTCTTTTCATTCTACAAACATGAAGACGACTGAACACAGGCTATATAAAGCCTTGCCAATAATAATAATAATAATAGTACATATTGCTTCTTCCTGAAAACTAAAAGCACATCTATTAAACATAAATTCAAACTCATAGGCATTCATTTTGGGAGCCTCTCCAAACCCACGCTGCTGACAACGTGGTTCAGATGGCTGAAATAAGATTAGAGTGAAATTCAAAGTTCAAAGCAAAAGCATCATATTAAAATCAATAATGCAAATGTCCGACAAAGACGGCTTAATGTGATAAAATAGTGGCGGCAGCAAAGAGATATATTTCGACAAAGGGAATCATGACAGTTTAATGTGATCTCACTCTTACACCAGGTGTGTCTCTGCGGTGCTTTTCAAAGTAATAAAAACGTTGTCGCTTCATATCTACAGCAACTGCCAAAAAAGATTCATGCCAAGAGGAGAGATATTTTTAAATGGGCAGAGAAAGACTAGCAAATCAAGGTCTGGCTAACACCATCCAGACATAGCAGACCAATTAAACGCTCGATGGATACTATTTAAATACATTTCTATAATTCAATGTTTATTTTATTATATATATATAACATTCTAAAATGTAAATAAATATTTACACTACACTTACAGATATCTTTATCTATACATGAAATAGACATACCGTAATTATTATTTTTTTAAGTATCATTAAAAAATTAGCTTCCATCACACTGTCCAGCAGAAACAATACTTTAACTGTCTAACATTTCTCTGGAGTGGTTTCACACAGAATTATCTCCAACACTATCTGTAGCAAACCTCTTGGCATAAACTGACAGTACACTTGTAGAACCAACGGCTCATTTACTTTCCGTTTCCTATACATCCCGCTGTAACCTCATTACTGCTTTCCCGTCCCTTCTCATTTCTCAGTTTGCCATCTTCTGCTCTGTGGCCAAACCTCCAGATGTCGTTGCCTAATGCTCTAACCAGAGAAGGAAAGCAGGTAGGGGACTTTTCTCATTAAAATCAACCGACATGTGACACAACCTTTGTCCACTCTGCTTGTTTGCATGAGCATCTGGAAGCTGGCAGTCACTGGCAGCCGACTCCCGAGCCATCACGACACATCTGCCCGGCTGTTCCAATTCTTGTGGTCGATCTGGCTTCTTCGTAATCACTAAGCACCTGCAAAGTCCATCTCATTTTGTTCCAACTCCAGTGTTAAAATAAGTGACCTATGTTAGTTGCTGTGATGTTAAATGCTGATTCTTAATTCCTGTTATCAGGATTCCTGTTTGTTTGCCCTGTCTGAGTTTTTGTGTGTTGTCTAAACAAGACCACAAGTTCAACTGTCAGGCTACATCTGCTTCCTTCTGATACTTTAAAGTTACTCAGGCTGACAGTAATTTCTACATTCTGTAGCTGAACCCTACCTCTGCATGTCGGCGGCTGCTGGCTCCACTGGCGGCTGGCCTGGCACTGGGACGTGGAGGGTCCTTCCAGGGTGTAGCCTTTGTTGCATGAGAAGCGCACCATGTCATTGTAGTTGAAGCCGTCGCCCGTGGTGCGGCCGTAGATAGGGCTACCGGGGTGGCCGCATGTGACAGCTGAGGTTCGCGCACGACACCCAGGTACGTGACGAAAATGCAGAGGGAGAGAGGAGGGCAGGCGACAAATGGAGGCGAAGGAGGGATCCAAGGAAAGGGTAAAGGAGAAGGAGTGAGGATCACAGGGTGTGGAAAGACAGAGAGAATACGAGAGGAAGAGAAAATTCAATAGCAGTGACCGAGGTCACGTACAGTGACACGTATCATAGAAAGTCATTATCATATAATTGACCTCAGAAGACAATAGGGGAATTAGGAGTCGAGACATGATCTTGATTGGGAAAGGGTAAACAGCATATTGCAGTGCATCAATACATGGACAGGAGAGTGGATGTTACATTGTGAAGGTGGGTATAAACAATCAGCTGATATCAGCGTTCAGTGTTTTTTTATTTATTGATTTTTGGTTTGATAATGCAGTCCAATGATTATATGCCTGTCTTGTTCGGTGTTCCTATTTTAATATCCACAGCTTCCTTTTGTGAAATCAAGAGGTTCTTTATAATATGAAAGTAAACAGACATATACCCTGTATCCTTCTTAATTTTGAACTCAGTAAAAAAAAAATATGTATATTTTTCATCACATGCACAAACACCTCAGATCCTACTTGCAGCCGGTCAGCTCTGAAGAGACGGTGTTAAAGGACTTACAAATACAAACAGGTAGATGTCCCGACCAGTTGTGGTCCTGCTGACAGATGCGCACTGAGGAGCCGATGAGTCTGAATCCAGGGTTGCACTGGTAAACCACGGTGTCTCTGTAACCAAAGTTTTCTCCGATCACCTGACCATTCACAATCTGCTCTGGGACGCCACAGTGACCGGCTGTAGGGAGAGGAAAAACAACATATGGGAAAACGGTTTGATCTACAGTTTATTTATTCCAGATGTCCATGTCACTGTTAAAATGAGAATATTCACTTACTTGAAAGATCAGATTAGATAAAGATGTAAAAGGAAATATATATATATATATATATATATAATATATATATATATATATATATATATATATATATATATATATATATATATAAAACCCTTGTAGTATGCTGTCATATGCAGTATCTGCTATATATGACATGAGTAATGAGGTCCATTTTTCTTTTAGTAATGGACACTTGACACCAAAAATCACAATAAATGATTTTCATTGCTGTGATGCTTAAGTTTGATGTTCTGTCATTTCAGAAAAGCGTCTCGCACTGAACTAATGGATGATGGCTACAGGGTGGAAACAATTTTGATTGTCTTATCACCTTTGTATGACTTAGCATTTTGACAACAGCATTACCAATCAAAACGAGGAAGCTGGTTTTTATAAGTCCTCAGAATTATAACAAAATCCGTTAGCGCATTCACAAAACATATTGGATTTGGAAAAGATTTTTCAGCTCATTATCTCAGAATTATTATTTCGAAAGCCATATCAGCTTCAGCTTCACTGGCGGTGATAACTTTGCCTTTCTCATCTAGAGCAGGCAGAGAGATTCATGTGAAACTCTTCAAAATCTGTGCAATACTCTCATGCACATAATCGTATTACTTTCAGCTACAATAAATCCCTTTCAAAGAGGAGGAATCTAGCAGAGATTTCCACTGCCACTTAAAACCTGGGAAATTGCCACCGACTGTGAGGCTGATTTCCCTAATTCACTCCTGAACCCGGAAGCTCAGCTGAGCGTTTTATTATCACACTCGAGTTGAGAGCACCCAGATTTCTGTGTGGATAGTGCTCAAGTAGGTGTCTATACCGAAAGGTCACCGGCTATGTTAACCCCGTCAGTCATATCACAGAACAAGTGAAAGGTGTCCTTCTTTTAATGAACTGAACCAATCTGGAGCTGAGACTGAAGTGCTGGCGCCACACTCTTCATAAATGGACTAATGCACTGGAAACGCTCACATTCCGCTGCTGCGTGGGTTTGAATGCGGCTCAAGTAATTACGTCTCATTTCCTTCCACAGGACAGAGCTGTGATGGGCTGTGCTGTGCTATGCTTTTTTTTGTTGTTTGTTTATCCTTGCAACACATCAAATTGTGGTGGCAGAGACTAGCAAGTGACTCGTGGTTTCAGGGACGCTGGAGCTCGACAGCTGCTCTCTCACATTGAACATTTTCTTAACGGCAAACATCACAGACTTAAAAGCTTCACTGCACTGAACCAATAAAGGTTGCGGCCAAAAGTGCATTTTGCAAAACAAATTTGATCGTATGATCTTTACATGGTCTGAATCAGTCTGCCGTGCTCCAGCGGCATCGCTGAATACCAGTATGTCAGCAAGAACCAATAAAAAGCTTGTACATCTTAATTATTTATAGAAAGTGGATATAAAGACTTGGCAATTATAGCGTCTGGTATTATTCTTGGAATGTTGGCTCAAAAAAAAAGAGTCATCTTTGATCCAGATCAAAGCTGTCCTTTAAAAGAGCTGGATTTTTATTTTGGGACTCCCCTAGTGTAAATTTCTGTGATTCACAGTTAAAGCTCTTGTCTGAAACAGATTTATTTTAGCTCTGGGCAGATTCAGCGTTTCATTCACGAGCCTCATAGAAACATGCTTGTTAAGACCTAATATCAAATATCAAAGATACAGAGTACAATGTAAGACGCTGTTGTTCTGTTGTCACCAAATAACTGCATTGTACCACCATGCGCTGCCAGTTATTCATAAGCTGGAGAACATTAAGCGACTGTCAAGAAGACTGTTCAGGGAGAATGTCTACATACATTTGTCAGGAAGACCTTAGATTTGTGCCTAGAGCAGATAACCATACATGAAATCTGTGACGAGCTGACACCAGCTCCAAGAGGGAGAAGTAAAAACTGTTGGAAAGCGACTGCTCAGAGATCTGTAGCCTCTGGCTCACAGGGATTATTTTTTACTTCTCTATTTAAAACTTTTCCTTGTTTTAATATGATTATTCAATTATATGAAAGAAAAAAAAGGAAAACCTTGTAAAGATATCATGTACATCCTGCTTACCCAGGCACTGAGTCTCCATCCCACTCCAAAGTCCAGACAGGAGACACTCTCGAACGGTAGATCCAGTTAAAACATAGCCAAGGTTACAACTGAAGATGGCTGATGCTCCGAAGGTAGTTTGAGTCCCAATTTTTTTCCCATTAGGAGGAGTGGGAAGATCGCCACAGGAAATGACTGAAATAAGATAAAGAGGGTAGTAAGAGGCAGGAGATGAAGGACACACCAGGAGAGTAAGAGGGAACAAAAGAGAAGGAAAGAGTGAATGGGAGTTGGCTTACACATTCGGAGTCAATGGGAGTGCAGTCATTTACACCGTTCTTACCGACGTTAATGCGATAAAAGGTGACCTGTACCATCACATAATGATGGTGTTTGCCTTTGTCCCACATCTTACATCCTGCTGCCTGACATCTCCTTTTACCGTACACGGGGTACTTGGCTCTTTTGCTTCTCAAAAAAAAAAAAGAAAGAAAAAGCCGCTCCAATGGAAGCAGAGAAAAGCTTTTACTTTCATCCCCCACAATATACAATGTCTAACCCTGAGACAGGAGTAAGTTAAGAATACAAAGGTGACGCGTTGAGCTTCTGATTAAGTGAAAGGTGAAGAAGTTTTTCATTCTTCAAGTCAAATTTGTACCTGGGTCAAAGACGTATAAGGATTTTAAAAGTGAAAAAAAAAAAATCTAAATCAGCTGCTATTAATAATAATAAAAGAACAACAGTACAACATCAAATCAATGTCTAAAAACCTACAGCTACTGAATTGATTAACATGTCCAGTCTCTCTAACAGAGGACATGTCCTGGGTAACAGAATACCTTTGTTATCCAGGAAGGACATATCGTTACACAGGAAGGACAAAACAACTATTTTTCCTTTATAATCGGGCACTAACTGGGTCTACTGTGTAAAACATTAGCCTAATCTTCAACACATCAATGTCATATTTCACATGAAATAAATCATTTTAAAATGTAAAAAAATTATAAATGTGTTATTAGCGTTATCCAGAAAGACACATCATGGTGGTACATCACGTACCACTGAGCGAAAAGGTCAAAATATCAACATTTTAAGAGATTTACTGACATTGTCATCTCTTTTGGGGTCCTTCAGAATCTGTTGGCTGATACAACACCCTGTAACATGAATGTCCAAACCCAAATATGGTCATATAGCCACTTTATGTGTGATACACAGGAAGGACATTTGAGAATCCAAAAATGGGGACAAAAGTATTTCTTGAATAAAAATGTAAATGAGCTTAGTGTTGTTACTATATTTGTAGGTGTCATTACAAACACCAACACAATTATGCACCAGTGTATCACTAATGCCTTTATTAAGATTTTTGACATTTTTAGCATAATTTTGTACTTAGATCTTTAGCCCAGACGTTATCCAGGAAGGACAGTTTTGTACTTTTGAGCTAAATATCTCTGTAAATTTTTATTTCTTACAGTAAATACTCATATGAGCAAGTAAAGTGGGGAGAATTGAGTAACAAATTGTACTTTTTAAAATTTTTTATCTATTTTTACTATTATGAATATGCCTCGGACACCAGAATTGACATGTCTCGTCTTTGACCCACCTGAAGTTTCAATTTGGCTGGAAAACTGATTTCTTTTCTACCTGTTCACTGAAACTACTGAAATGCACATGATACTACGTGTGGATTCTGTTGATAAAGTCACGATAAACCAGAGGTAACAGTTAATTTCTGGGAAGATCAGAGAAGAAGTCACTCACTTCTACACCGAGGCCGCTCATTTCTCCAGCTCCACACTCCATTGGCCAGGCACTGGATGTGGGCGGGCCCAACACGATAGTATCCAGGGTTGCAGGTGAAGATTATTTTAGTTCCATACTCATAGTGGGAGCCGTTGACTATCCGCCATTTCCCATGGTCCAGAGTGAAGGAGCTAAGGCTGGGACATGTCATCACTATGAAAATAAATAAAAGTCAACAACTCAATGCGGATTTGACATTATTCAAACATTCAAACAGATTCAACGTTTCAGTTCCTCCTCCTATCTTGTGTACAAAGTCAAATCATGCGAACATATGTAGCAATCATGTAAAGAAACCACAAATAGCGCAGAAGGAAATAATTCAAGCTGTAGAATAACATAATCTTGTGTTTCAATTATACAGACATCCACAAAAAAGTTATTTATGAATCATATGTCTCCAAACCAAATGTTCCCAAACAAACTCTGTTTCCCTTTTTGCTGTGAGACATATACAGCAGGGAATAAACATTGGTCTCAGTAGAAAACAATGGTGTCAATCACTCCTTACACCGACTTTCAAACTTGGAGGAGTTGAACTGGCATGTAGAACTCCCTAGTGTCAGTTACACATTTCTTTTCTTTACTATTTTCTCTGCATCATCCATCTGTCTAATCAGTAACTCACAATAAAACTGTAATAAAACTGCAACTAATGGTTCAGTGGGAAGTCAGTCCATTTTTTGCATCACCTTGTATTAGAATATAGTTTTGTTAAAAGAGTCAGTCTGATATTCTACAAGCACTATTCCTCGACTGCCTTCTCTATAACCCTTCCCCATCACTATTATTCAAGCTTTCAATCCTGCTACGGCTTCCAGAGTTTCCAGCCTTGTCAGAGCGGTTATCGAAATGAAAAGCCTTCATAAGCCCTAAAAGATTCTATAATGTTTTTATGAAAAGACTTTTATCCTTTCATCTTTCAAATTCTCATGGTTGAATCATGCCACGGGTTTTTTTTTTTGCGGTAACCTCATCTTTCGAAAACCCTTCTACCTCGCCTACATCCCCTCAGCATTCTCTACTCACCAATGCATCGGGGTATCTTGTTGTGATTGCTCCAGGTGCCGTCTGGCTGGCAGACTGTCGTCGTCAGCTCTTTGGAGGAGAGCCGATAGCCGCCGTTGCAGAAGTAGGTCACCCGTGTGCCGACGGAGTAATCAGCAGCGAGCACACCTCCGTTCACTGGTGCACTGGGCACACCGCATGACACAGCTGCAGGCAGCAAGGAGACCATTGACGACACACACGTTTTCACGCAGTGCAAGAGGGATGCTAGAGATGTCTGGTAAACAGGAACTTGGTGGGCAGCCACGCGTTCTATTTAAAGTCACATTTTTGCTGGGAAGTGATAAATACGTGTGTGAATGTACTCCCCCCGGCACTGAGCGCAACCCCATAGTGCAAAACTAGTCACATGGAGTTTTCCAGTTTATGTAAGTAGCTGTTTGTTATTTCCTTTCAAATGGTTGCAATCTTGGTAAACAAAAACACAAAAGGAAGTAATCCCCCAACAATGGCACTGCAGACTTCAGAAACAAACAATGCAGAGGGCTGCATTTGCTAGAATGTAAAACAGTACGCCTACTGCCACAGCCAACATTTTAGCATTTATAATAATGATGCTGAAATGCTTCCGTCACGTAAACACTTCTCAGAAATCACAAACTGGGGTTAAAAACATCACTAGGTAGAAGAAACACAAAAAATATAAAGTAGGAGTAGAACTTGTCTCGCACACTGCAAGAAGGTTATCAAAAAGTCCTCCATGAATATTTTAAGGTATTTTTGCAAGAATGTTTTCAAGAACGGTAGGTCGGGCCCTGGGTGTCCCAGATGATCCGATTACAAGTGGGATCTCCAAGTGTGAGGGCATTAAGTTCCAGATACTCAGACTATATCTGAAGGTTGTCCATTTATGACAACATTCTTATAGTACTGTGAACAAACATCATGTCCTGCGTCATTTTGTGCTTCAGACTCACATTGAAACTTGGGAGTACTATAATTTTACGCTCGTACAGCGTGCCCCAAAAGTTGTTAAATAAAATACTATACTATAGCTATAATACTATACTTCTTATTTCCATTGTTGGTGTATAATGTGAAACCATACACTAACTGTAGTGACGAATGCAACCAGTAAAGTTTTAATGTTAACACCAACATGCAAACAAAGGACTCACTCGCACACTACAAAAGCCCCCAAGCAGCAGTGTGCCCTTGCAAACACAAAGTAAATCTGAGTTACTGTGGTCTAAGACCGAAGTGAAGTGAAAGCTGGAGCTAGAAGGGTTTAAGGCGTTTATTAAAACCGTGCCTGAACAGAGCAAAGAAACCGACATCTGCAGGGTCCCAATGAAAGGAAACGGTTATGAAAACATACTTTAAATGGAACAGCAATAGTAACCGCACACTGTGAATAAAAGGTAGGCAAACATGGCACGCAGCCACTGCATTGCCCCTCAACACACTGTGAATCAATCATCATTCAATTTAAAGTTGTTCTCAGTGGCAATTTAACAGATATCAATCAACACATTTTAGTGTTTAGAGTTCAATGTTCAGAGAGGTGATGATCTAAAGCTAAATACTGGTATATATAAATTAACGTCTGTTACATTCAACCTTTTGACTTAGTATTGATAAAGCCCATCAGCTCCAGATGAATCATTCTTTTTTTTACAGAGCACAAAAGTTTTAAATGAACAAAATTAAACTCTGTCTTGGTAACATTCCTGAGTAGCACTGATGGCAATGCAATTTTCCTGCAATGACTGCCAGCATCTACATCAACTAAGAGAATCAAGTGTTGTGTGAATTCTCATTCAAAACAAAACAAAAAAATCTGAGGCTGCGGATGAAAAAGAAATTATGTTCAGAGGAAGGACTATTGTCTAAAAGAGAAAGAAATCAGCAGTATGGTCAAAGAAAGATTACCACTGCTGTAGCTTTTCCTCACTGGATATATGTCCAATTCAAATGTGAATACTGTATTACCATTGCCAAAAAGGACATCTTCTATCTATATGCCATTGGTTTTTCTTTGAGATGCTTGACTAACAGTAGCTACGTTTCCATAATAATAAAAACTAAAATAATGGCAAAATAAAAGCGACGTTTCTGAAATATTGATAAAGTACAATTCCACTGGCACATGTTTCCATTGAAAGGTGTTCTGCGCATGAGCTGCGACTTCACGTTGAGGAAGATGGATTTCATATCAACTGGTCACATTACAGTGCGATACATTTTATATCGATACTTCTGAAAAACGTCACGAGAGCATAAAGGTGTTTTAGCAAAATTTGAGAGACTAGTTTTTTATGCGATATTTAGGTTTTGCACATATCGATGATGAAAACACAGCAAATGACAGATTAATATCCTGCGGATTCTCAGCATATCATTCACGGGAATGAATTACATAGTGTAATGTAATCTTTGCCATCAAACAGATAGCAGATGGACAGCATCTGTATGAATATATTAGTTGATCTGCAGCCAAGGTTCAGTTTATGTGCTTTGGAAAAGCTGTGTGCAATTACCAACTGATGGAATCAATCACAGGTGGGAAGTGTTTTTAAATCATTTAGAGCACATGACATACATATTTTGATTTCACTGCATCATGATAAAATCCAATTGAGTACACCATCTGTTGATGTTTGCCGTGTGTCTGTGCCAGCGCATGCAATCATGCGCGCGTTAATGCACACATTTCACATGTGCGCATCAAAGGACCCAATTAGTTGAATGAGGCCCAACAGCAGCAGACACTGCATGCTAATGGCAAGTTAGCCAAAGTAATTTGAAGAAGTGGAAATTGACAGAAGAAGGGAGGATTGATTTCTGTTTACTTTCCACCTGGCAGGGCGCTGGCACTCAACCAGGCTGGATTTAGTTCAACTATTAACAGGAATAGGACTTGGTCTGAGATACTTGGATGCCTTGAGTGAGTCCCTGTCTGCCTGCAGAAACCAGGGGTGCAGAGGCAGTGACCAGAAGAATAAGGGAAGAGGCAGGTTTGACGTTGTAAATAAAAGACTGCCAGGCCCAGTGAACTCACCTTGACATGCAGGAACCGGCGCATCCCAGGCGTAGTAGCCATAGGTGGTCTTCTTGCACACAGCTGAGCCCTTTCCGATCAGCTTGTACCCCCTGTCGCAAGCCCAGCGTACCATGCTGTTAAGATGACCCCCGGTCTGGCTCACTACAAAACCGTGTTGTGGGGAGTCTGGAGTACTGCAGTACATAGCTGTAAGAGACACAGGAATAGAGGAAAAGAGAGTAGAGGACAAAAAAACAAAAAACAAAAAGCAGAACGAGCAAGCGGAGAAGAGAGAAACAGGAGAAAAGGTGAAAACAAGTCAAGGGAAAAGAAATGAAAGGCAGATATTAAGAGAAAAGGGTAGACAAAGGAGAGAAAAGAATGAGTGGCATTAACAAAGTACCTCTAGAACTCTTGGGTGATCATTTTTTTTGTTACAGGAAGGCTCCATTTTAAATGCATTTCTTTTATTTCAGTAGGCATTTCCAACACAAGCAATAATGAGGGAATGCGCCAGAGGATTGTCACATCAATTTATCACTCAAGCACAGAGCACAGAGTAGTCCTTAAATTCACATTATTAATATTCCATTCTGGCTTATGGGCATGCACATATTCAATTTCCTGTAACATATGCAAAATGTGGGCATCCTACAGTGGTTTGTTTCATAGTGTTCCTTTCCTTACAGCCAACTGAACATAAAAAAAGGTAAAACTGGTTCCCAGGGTATGACCACTGAGTGGCCAATGGGGACAAAATCCAGAGGACTGTGTGCTTCACAAAACGGTCAAATATTACTTTAAAAGGCGATATCTGGGATTTGAGATGAAAAGACACTGGTGTTTAAGTCAGTTCATATTTAAATCAGTCTAGTCAAAGAGGAGTTTTCTTTACAAAATTCATCACACCGACTTGCTTCCACAGGAACTCTCGTGTATTAAATATAATGCAGAGACAACATGAAAAATAAATGTCTTTTGTGCCTTTTGCATTACTACTGATGCATTTCAAATGGAAGAAGACCCCTGTGCTGCTGTTGGTTAGCACCGTTTGCTTTATTAAAATACCAATTAAGAATTTAAACCCTCGGAAATTAAGAGGAGCAAAACAGCATGCAATCTTTGTTCCAGCCTTGTGGGTTTTGTGTGTGAAAACATCTCCTACAGTGAGCCACGAACTGTGGAAAATTAGATGTTTGTCAAATGACTGATATTAAAAACTCAATAAATAGCCTGAAACAATCACAACACACAGATAAAAATCATGGGGGCACATTGTATCCACATTGATAATAATTGCATCTGTGAAAAATCAATCCATATTTCCTCTGTGTAGGCTCGTTGAACTGAAACGACTCCACATAGTGCCTTAAATACTGACTGTCCAAATTGTAGACCCATGACTTTTATCACTCGTCTGCAGTTTTGAGACAAAATACATTCGAACGGCATTCAAAAAGGAGAATATGATTATAAGCTGGATACATACTTTGATACTCACCCACATATCTGATGTGGAAGCCGCGGCGGTTGGTGCCATGGTCAGAGGACCAGCGCAGCAGGAGCTGGTGGCCTGTGGTGGTCAGGCTAAAGGGGGTTTCAATGTCACCGCTGAGGGATGAGAGGCTCTGACTGTAGATGTTGGGACCTGAACACAAAGGTTGCACACAGAGTTTGGTCCACATCAAACTTTACATGCCAACACAACAACTCTAAACTGCCCTGCATTACCCACCATCAAATATTTCTAAGATGTCGAATTCTTTTTCTGTCTGGAAGAGTTCGAAGTGTAGAGTGATGTTGTAGCCCTTCTCCACATTGATCAGCCAGGAGCACATCTGGAGATTGGGGTAGTTTTCCGGGTAGCCTGGACTTAAGATTACCCCCGTCGAGTCGAAACGCACCTCATGAGCTGGACATTGGACTGGGAGGATAGAAAGATAAAAAAGTCAGAGTTAAAGGAAGACTAAGTCACAGGAAGTAATGAAAGAGAAAGAGAGAACATATAAAAAAAGAGGAAGAGGGAGGTATGGGAGTTTGAATGAAAGGCAGAATTAGACAAAAAGCCAAGGTGGTGTGAATGAGGGGAAGACAGGAATACTCCACGGACACAGTAGAATTACATTAAAGAATAACAAGTCCTGCAACAATTACATTCCAGCCAGACTGATACTGCACCCAAGGGCTGAGCTGGTGAATCTGCCGTTATCACCAGGCTCCCATTACATCAATCTATCAAATGCTAATAGTCACTCTGTGAGACGGCAAACTTTGTATGGAAAAATTCTGGGTGTGAGCATGTGAGTTCATGTGCATCGGCTCAGAACATTTCCCCCATTTCGTGTTGGATGACATGTCTGAAATAATGACAGTCCTGTTTTTTTCCTTTTGTTTCTCTGTAAGAAACAGAAGTTTCTCTTCTTGGCCACTAGTGAAGAAACATGATGCATATTAAAGGTTAATGCGAACAGCTCTTTCGGATAGAAAGGTCACTGGAAAGAATCGGACACATCCAAAAAGAAATGGCAGAAGTAAAGAACTGCAACTCAAAGTGATATGAATATTTCCCCCCCGGTGAGTCACTGCAAAAGTTTCAACGTGCTGAACTGTAACAGCCTTTAGCTCAAAGATAACTGGCAGACACGATCTCCAAAATGACTAAGCCTGTGATTTTCCCCAAAACCCAAAGTTCTCTGTGGGAATGGAGGTAAAAAGATCTCGTTAAATAATCTTAGGAAACGATGAACTTAAATATGCAAATAACTAAACAAATCCACAACAAGCTTTGTACATGGCGGAATCCATATTTATAGAAACCCTGTACAGTATTCATAAGGGAGGCAACAAATCTCAACACGATGTGTTCGGAAAACAAATTAACAGCAATTTATTAGCGCAGAACAATATTTCTTCACCGACATTCTTTGACAGTTTGTGAGAAACATAATCAATATTTTTTCTGTGCACGCAGTTGCATGAATAATTTCTTGAACAGCTGCTTTTGTATTTTGCATTCCTCAACGCACAATTTTTTATTTATTTATAAGCACTGCGTTACTTTATATATACACACTATGGAAAATAAAATAAGGACTGCTACCTACTGTAAATCTGTAAATGAGTCATACCTAACGCAATATGTGAAATATATCGGTTTTAAGGAAGGGGGCAGAAACGCAACAAAACATTAACTACTGACATCAACTCAGGTCAATAGTCAATAGATCATTTTAGTCAGTTTTCAGTTTTGTTTGTTTTAAACTATTAACCACACAAGCAGATTTTTGCATTGGATATAAGAATAAAATTCAAGGCACTCAATTTCATTGCCAATTAACTGGCAATATTTGAGGCTGTATCATCACCTTATTATACAGTGGTATAAGTATCATAATCAAATCATCGATATCTTTCACTGACTTGCTAATTGTACAACATTTTTTTTTTCCTATGCAATACTGTACTTGTGGTCAGCACCTCAAAAACCTATAATACGGTCACTCTTACCCTTTAGCACCTTTCTTCATTGCACGGCTCTTTACTCATGAAACTGACATGCTTGACAGGATCAAACGCTCTGAAAATAGAGCCATCGAGCTGGTAAAAGTTTGTTACTAAAATAATATAGCCTCCACCACTAGTTTAATGCAGCAATGTTGCCAGGCAACAAAAACAAGTCTATCCAGTGAGCACAGTTGCAGCTTAAACTGCTTTGCCTAAAACTTTAAGTACAGGGATTATATAAAAAAAAAAAAAAAAAAAAAAGCAACAGGAAAGAAATCATGTTTTTCAGACACCTCAACACTGCTACTTTTAGGTTACAGTATGTTCCATATTTCATGGCGCTGAAGAGAAGCGACCCCCAGAAGAAGAGAGGAACATTATGTTATAGCCTGTTCATGGTGGTTTGGCTAAAATATTCATGCCAAGTAGCCCAAATGTGATCGTTATCACTCCGGCTCCAATATCCTACGCTATTATAAAACTTTATCACTCAGACCACATCCAGATTAACACTTTATATTATGAAACTCAGAAAATAAAATAAAATGATTTAAACAAAAACAGCAAACATCAAATACACTGTAGTTATCCTTCATATATTGTTAGCATTTTATCTCAAGAGAAAAAGCATTACGCTGTAAATTATAATATTAACATCCGTCCTCAAGCCATTGAGCCATTAAGTGCCACACATACAGACTGATCTGATATTTGCGGTGGTTTGCATGCCGACTTGATTTGTTTGAGAGCCGTTGTTAGCATTTGTTTAATCTTGTAAACACTGCGAGGCATGTCTTGGCAATTCCTTGTGCAAACCACCACATGTTTATCATTTCACTCAGGACGCTGCAGTGGAAATGACAATATTGTGACAGGCACTGTTACAAATACTTGATATAGCACGAGAAACGTTTACACGTGTATTACAAAAGGAGGTTAGCACGGCCTCTGAATATCATAAAACTCAATAGGAATGGGTAGACAGGAGCGATACAGTCGCAGTTAATAGGTTAGACTGAACCTCAGTGTGGCAGATGGTTTACCCAACACAGCAGTCAACTCAATTGTGGCTCTATCCTTGATCAAAGCTACTGCATAACCTTCCTCATAGGCTTTGATGGAGATGGAGCCTGGGGAAATATCTTAAAAACCAGGGGTATTTGAGAGTGAAATTGCATAGCCGTGCAAGGGCATTCCAGCGTTATCTTAAAGGCACGAAATGACAATTAACACAAAGGTTGACAGCAAACAAAAGAGGAATGAGGAGAAGCACATGAGAATTCCCTTTTCCGGGCCTATCGGCAAGCTGCCGACAGGAAATGGCCCCTTCACTAGCTCGCTGTGGCAGCCTCTCTTATGTGAACAGCAAGTCGGCTCAAATTAAGTTCAACTTAACGTGTCCCAAGGAGAGCAATTAGTTCCATGCTGGAGGTGGCACAAGGACATAACGTATCCAACACGCGAAAACGTAATGATTTCCCGGCTACAGTAATGAGCCGAACCATGAAAATGTCAAAGAAATTACTAATCCTGAAATCATGTACTAATCCTAAAATTGTATGGCGATGTGTTGCTCGAAGCAGGTTTTAGGTAGCAGCTCGATGGAGGTTGTAATGGTCATTCATTTAAACTGTACATTTTTCTCATTTTTTCCTGAACATGTTGTCATTATTATATGAATTTAAAAAGGTGTAAGCTCTTTCTTGAACTGATTTCAGTCTTCTCGTATGACTAATATTTTTTATATATATATATATATATTATTCCCACAACTGCTCAAAACTATTCACAACACGATATACGAGAGCCTGTGACATCTGAAATGCCGATACGATTGATTGGCTTAGTGAGTTCTACTTGAATAGTCCCAACATGCTTTGCCCATCTTGATTTGGCAGGTTCATTTAACACCTTAACAAATTATAACCTCTGAAACGATTCCAAGTACAGTAAGCACAGAGTTTCAGGTGATTTGAGATGACTTGGCACATCTCCGAGAAGTTAACAACAAAATGAAGAGGTGAGCTGGCAAGACCGCCACAAACAGATGAGTCTGATTACGTTCTAGTGTTATGAAGTGACTGACTAAATGCCCTCTCTCGGCTCGAGTGAAATTGCTAAGATTATTTCAAGATATTTTTTATTGTTTTCGGTCACTTGAAAAGAAACAATGGGATTTGGCACCAAAAGATTCACGTCAGGATGTTGCCTTAGTACATCTGCATGCCAGGCGGTAATGCAGTATTAAAATCTTCTCTTCTCTCTCCTTTATTCCCCATCTCACTGTGAATGTCTAACAAGCTAATAAAATGCTGCAGGACTTTACCGCCTGTGCTTTTATGAATTATTAATTTAGAAAAATGCTAGGTAAGCCCGGTGCGACACCAGTGCAGGTGGGCACTGTTGTTTTCAGTACTCGCACACAGGAACCTACATATGTAAATGTGCTCAATTTGCCTCGCTTTCTGGTCTGTTTTAACCTTTGTGCATATTTCAAAAGAGTTATTCACCGGCAGGTCTGCATGGAGCTTTTACCAGTGACGGATATGGATCAGTAAGGTCTATTGGAGGTCTATCGACTTACAATGCTTCACGGATACTTGAGGCAATGACAATATAATAAATAAATAAAATCAACCAAATTCCTACTTGCTAGAGCAAAACTGTGTAATCTGAAAAATGGCCACAGGCGGGATACCAAGATATTGAGTCAGACATCAAATAATAAGAACTGGAGATGAGCAAATTGGTTCCAAATTACGAGTTCTATTCTAAGATGCTTTATCATCGCAGGCTACGGGTTTGTCGGAGTGTCTGGCATGCCTTGATCACAAGTCCAAAGCCATTACTCATAGTTTCTGCAAATAAAAAGACAAAAAAATGTTCTTCAACTCAACTTGTAGACAAAAGACTTCAGGGCACTTCAACAGATGCCTTTTCACAGGGGATTGAAGATTTCAGAGTGCTCTGTTGTCTGCAGCAAAAATGTATCAGAATGACAGACAGGCGGATGGCATTTGTTTTTGTTTTTTTGTTTTTTTTTAGTCTAAACAAAATGTTTGATGCAGACAACACAGACATTTCATTTCCTTTGCTTCTTATTTGAAAATTCAGCTTGGAAAATGGTCATCAATCAGACACATTTAGTCAGATTTAAGGGTCAGTTACAGCTACAGACACTGTGTCTACCTTGTCAATGAAACCTGTTGATCTCGTTTCAAACCGATCCTCTACTGTCAGCTATTGGCTCTGTGCAGGACTGCGATATCTGTTAGGACTATTCAGATAAATTAGAGTTGAGATGTTGTTTGCTACCACAACCCTGCTGTGGTGGGCCCTGTTGGCAGTTGTTTAAATGATGCATATGACTACAACCAACCGTGGCTGCTTGAATGGTGTCAAGAGCACAAATAAGTGAACACGGTCACGCATTCACATCAATGGGGGCCTTGTGCACACACATTAAAAGGAATAACTTACACATGCAAACATTTGAAAGACGCGCAGAAGCACGAAAACATGCCCACAGACTCGCAAACCAACCTTGACAGACTGGTGGTGGTCCATCCATCTGTAGCCTCTCTCCAAGTCGGCAGGTCAGGATCTCGCTGCCCACCAAGGTGAAGCCCGGAAGGCACGAGTACCGAATAATGTCCCCTGTGAGGTAATTTACACCCGCGATCATAAAACCCACGCACATACACACACAAAGTGATGAGTTGACAGGAAAAAAACATGTCCATCCATTCATTCATCCATCCACCCACCCAGCCACAAACGCATCCCCACACCAAGCTGTGTCAGCCCCAGTATGCTCCTCAGTCCCAGTACTTGAAACAATAATCAACAACACATTTTCTAATGAAGACAGACACCCCCTCAGCTTACTGGAATACTCGAGGCATTTCATTACATTACGGAGCCACTAACTTGTACTCAAGCATGCACACACAATCAAAATTACACTCAATTTCAAGACAAAGTACGACAGCCACTAGCCATATGATTTCCTCTTCACTTTCCTAATCACTTCTGAACACTGGAAATACAAGCTTATAAGTGTAGCTAATTAGCCCAGCTCTCAAACTAATATTTCAATGCATGAAGTATGAATAGACAGGAGTAATTAACAGGAATAAGAACATTCCTCTCCATCCAGTATTGCAGAAAAATATATACGTTCAAATGCATATGTGCAACAAACAAAGCTGTTTCCATTAACAAGATGAACAGGTCTATTAAACACAGGAAGGTAACAATATGAAGACTTACAACAAGGATAAATGACTTAACAAATTGGGGAATTAATTAAATAATTCCTATGCATCCAAGCAAATCTCTCTTGAGCTCAAAGTCATTTTATTACACACTGTCCCTAGCGAGTAAATTCAGACAAACCTATTTCGAACTCGTCATCATCAGTTAGGATAGTGGCGTTGGCGACAGGAGGAGGTGGCTGACATGTTCTCAACTGGTACGCTGTGGGGATAAGAGAAACACTGAGCAACAGAGCGTTGAGGTGCATCCAAGAACAAAAGAGAAAGAGATGTAGACAGTGTGTGCGTAATTTCTATTCAGCTGCAGCGATCTTCACTCTCCCTTTATACTGAAACGTGATTAGATCATAAAATTCCACCCATCACTGTTCATGATCATCAAAAACCAATCACTAATTTAGCTGAGAGGGGGAAGATTTTATTATAATCAACTTCTTTACAAAAGGGTGTTTTAATAGTGCAGAAAGAAAAAAAATAGGCATAGGAAGGCATCCATCACTGAACATTACGCAGAAGTGGAAGCAATATCGCGAGCAAAATGAAAGAGCCAGATACAAAAAGGGGAAACTAAAGGGATTTAGTACAAAGCAGAGACCAGAAGATCAAGCGAACGAGGATCATTAACAGCAGCACCGAACAAGGTTGGCTGCTATCAAAGAGGAGGTTACCGTAATAATGAAGCTCAAAGAAGCCACTCGTGCTGAAGTCACTGTGGAACTTGATCAGGATCTGATTGGCGGTGGTGGACACGCCTTCCTGCACGGAGGTGCCACTAAACTGACCGATTTGAGGCGACGACTGGTCAGGTCCGTCCCTGGTGGGGAGATACACGGATGTGCGGAGAGAGGGGAGGGGGTTGTGAGAGGGAAGGGAGAGAGAAGGAAGCAAATGATATGTGAATAAACACCAGTAATAACTTGCTGGGATCAAAGAGCAGGTCTGCTTTTCCCCTGCAGCAGTCTTGTGGGCTCAGCAATCATTCTGACAATCTGGGAAAAAAAAGTTTCACATTAATCAACAGTGTCAAAGTAAAAGTTTGGTATGGTATCTGATGAGGTATGGTATCTGTAGTACTGAAACTTTTAGCACCTCCAGCCATGTTACATATTGATAGGGGAAAAAAATGAGGTGATAGAAAATGTTTAAACTACAAAGCAGACATTTTGACTTTTTCTTATAGCAAAGTAAATAAATGTTTGATTTATATGTAGTCAAGACTTAATATTGTGTACATGAATGTACTTTTTGAGGACTCGTTGTCTAAAGACCGTAGCCCTGAGAATCAAACCTTAATTGAGTCGTGGTAAACAGGGAATGAAGGCTATTATCTGTGAAAGGTGGATGTGTCCGTGCACGCGTAACCCCGCATTTACATTACATGACGGTGCCATGTAGCTGTTACTATCACGGCATAATCAAAATGTGGTGGAGGCGATGGAAGCCGGTCTTTCAACACCTTCATATTACCATGGACAAGAGGCTAGGACCGTAGAAACAGCTACTGAAAGAGTTACTGGCATGCTGTCAGAAGTGGAATGAAGGTTGTCAGCCCGTCATGTCTAACGCTTCTCTTGGACAGCCATCCACCGCTAGCATTTAGGGCTGCAGCACCAACTGAATGAATTTAAGTATCTATGGGCCTTGATCCCAAATGAGGTTACAGTGATGTGTGAAATTGACAAATGGCATGTGCTGAAATGCTGTGCTGAAAAAGAAGCTCAGCTTGAAGGTGAAATTCTTGATTTATGGGTACAAAATTTAAAAAAAATAAAAAAAGCTGCCTGTGCAGGTTGGGGTTATAGAGTGAGAAGTCTGATATATCAGTTGCGCTTGGAGCAGACCTGCCACTCCACTCAGCTAGTTGAGGAACCACAGATACCTAATTAAAACACCTCTGGGGTGGTTCTCTGTAGAAATACCTGAGGCACAACCGACCAGGCGGACAACCCAAGGGCAGACCCAGATCATACTTATATATTCCAGCTGGCCTGGGTGGACCTTAGCAGTCCCCAGGTGGTGCTAGAAGGAAGTGACTGAAAAAGGAATAACAGTCATATTTAAGGTCGGGCATTGTGATGGTATGCCTTGATCTGCTATTTTACTCAGGCCTTCCTGCGTGTTATACTTTACATATGAACAATTTCCAAATAGAATTTCTAGGACATTAATTCACACAAAGCTCTATTGCAAGATAAAACTGCATTAAGCCAGAACATTGTCGCCCATCGGATGGATAGGTGGATGGCTATGGGGTAATTACAGAACGTGTCATTAGCAGTGAAGCCATTTATGAAGCATGTATTAGCTGCTAACCACGGAATGGCCTCTGCTAATGAGAGGAGGAGGAGAACTTTGAAGAAAACGTGTATGATCTGCATCTTAAATAAGTTCCCGAAAGTTGGACAGTCACATGTTTGGGTGGGATCCACCCAAGCGTGGATAAAAATGAACATTAATATGGAGAAGTCAGCGCTGTTCTATTATATATAAATACTATTTCTGTAGAAGAGAAAAGTGTTTCATTACTGGCACTTCCAAGTTGCTCCAGGCTCATTCAGCACAATGTTGAACACTAAATGCTTTCTGTGTGTATGTTTACCTTCAGTATCTTTTATATTTTACTTATTTATTAATTTATTTTCAAAAAAGTCTTGTTGCGGTTTCATTTCAGAGTGATCAGCAAAATGGAAGATGGCAGTCGGGCAGGGAAATGAAATGTTGCCATCATGGGACTGATTGTTTATGCACCATTTCATTTGAAAACAGTAGTGCCAGTAGCTCCCTCCTCCAATGCTATGAATGGCAGCCCCAGAGGCTGGAAGGCATTTCCCTATTTCATCACCCATGAGGACTTTTCCGTGACTGCCTAGGGCTTACTATACAACAGAGAGGCTACAGAGAGTTATTGAGATGGGGAGAGACAGAGGGTGAGGCAGCTGATGGAGTGACAGGAGGCAGATAGTATTGTTTACTGGTGTACAACTCTCTGTTAACATTTCTATTGTGTTTACATACTGACAACTATCCCAGGGTATTCAGAGGTGATGTTTTCATACCCATACTGTACACATTTCACTCTTTTTAAGAAACACAGAGATGAACAGTTAAACATCGACCACAAATGGAAGAAAATATGCACACAGTGCCTGTACTTAATGACATATCTTTTTTCTTTTTTCTATCTCTTTTTTTTTTTCCTTTTTGCTTCAAGGAGAGGCTAAAAGAAAAGAAACATTTTCACAAATGTTGTGGGCAGAGGTCAACATATTTGAATGGTTGTTGACTCATTCAATATGGCTGTGAGATCATCAAGCTGTGAGCAAAATTTGTGTTAAGGCCACAGGTCAGTTGGACATTTGTTGAATCCCTTCTGTGCAGTTTTTTTTAGTTTACGTTGCAGTGAAGGAAAACACAACGGAAGATGCACATAGCGATCACACCTGTCCAGGTCAAACAGGTTATTCTAAGCTAATGGCGATTGCTTTTTTTTTATTCTTAAACAGATTGTAATTTATTTGACATTTGCACAATTTTTACATGGATACAAAGCAACAAAACAAACACAGACAGCTTTAAAATACAATGGAGCTGATTTTTCCTTGGCCGTATTTATTCAAACACACACTCAACTGCTATTATGAATGATCGGCAGAAAAGGAATAAGTACTATAAGTGATATTTGTTCATGGAAACCTTTTAAAATATTATGTCCTGCTCGCTGTTAACTAAATAAATAAATAAATTCAATCAAGAATTAACAAAGGAAAGTACTTCACATGAGCACACAGGTATTCTTCAGTCATTAATCAAATATAAGGAGCTGAGTGTGGTTAAGTTAAGAATTTCCTGAGTCACTAGTGTCTTTATTTACCTTTATCACTTGATATCACAGTGTGCATGGAAGCTTCCAGGCATCCGTTATAATCACAGTTTTGTGCCGGTCTAACCAACAGGGCAGAGATCAATAAATAATAACTTAATGTGTGTGTCCAAGTCATGACGCACACACAGGCTCTGGTTTGGTGGGCAGAGTCAGTTGTCAGTAAACCAGAGAGTAAGTGGTTCAATCCCCGGAACATGGCGCATGCTGAAGTTTCTTTGTGTGAATATGTTTGCTTGAATGAGCGAATGGGTAGACGTGTCTCTGACTGTAAAGCACTTTGAGCATCAATAGGTAGGAAAGCGCTACATAAATAAAAGATCAGTCACCATTTAAAACAGTGCTGTTCTCGGTTCTGGACCAGTGGTAGAGATCCATTAGAAACAGACGCTGTTATAATATTCTACTGCACCCCAGATGATGTCGGTGTTAATTTGCATACACAGCGTGATACTGAGATCGGATCTGTCTGAACAAACGTATCTAAAGCTGGTTATTTTTGATCAGCTTGCACAGATAAGATGTTAATGAGAGGCCTGAAGAGGCCCTAAAACAACGATGGTCACTGGCAGCTGGGCAAACACTGTGGCTGAACGTTAGAAAAGATCCTGTTTTTTGCCTTCTGATGGTGCTTCACTTCCTCAATGGAAGAACCGCCCTAGAAGAGCTACTCTTTAGCATTATGGTGGAACACTAGACTTAAAGACTTTTCACAACCATTATTGGGGAAATTCTTTTTTTTTAGCTCTGTGCACAGATGCTTCATGTGTTAGCTGATGATTGATGTATGATGTCATACTGAGAGAGCAATGAGAACTTACCACACGGTGATGTAGTCGTAGATCTGCTCTGTATTGATAACGGAGAAATTTATGTAGATGCCATAACCAGGAGGCACTCTGACGGTCCACATGCAGTCCTGGAAGTGTGGATACTCGGCTGGGTGTCCAGGTGAGTAAATTGTGCCATTCATGGATGTTATATTTCCACCACAGAGAGCTGGAGGGAGAGAAGAAAGTCAGGGATGCTGGACAAAAATAGAAAGCCAGCCTTTCCTCAAGTCATAAAACTTGCTTTTATGGCTGTATCGCCACTAACTGTTGATAAAACAAACCGTAACAGCGAGTTATTGGGTTATCGCTAAGATACTGGAGGGAGAATTCACCTGCCACTGCAGGGAATGGTAACCGGTTGCAGTGAACTTGATGACGCAGACTGATTCTGACACTAACTCCCTCCGTCATACCCCTTCAGATGTGTTAAAATTTGACTTTGAACTGGGAGTCGAAGCCAAAGAACTGCCTTCAGGATCAAAAAAGACTATGAACTCAACTGGCACAATACAGTGAGTGAGAAGCAAAATTAAACTATTTGCCACTTTCTCAGACAAACACCAAGACATCCTGGAGACTTAACAGCTATGTTATAGCCTCATTGAACTGATGAAAGACAGTCTAATATGCCTGAGTGACATATACAGCTCTGTAATAAAGATTTGCAATTTCTCAGTGTATCAATATGGGCTGCATCAGTTTATAGTTCTGTTAAGTGGAGTCACATTGTTAGTCGGATGCTTTAATGTGCAAGAATAAAGGATGGGACTACAAGCAGACCCGCATATGTGCTCTTCTCTTCAGAATAACTTCAAACATGTTATTTTTGGTGTGTTATGCCAACAGAAAAGCGTTCCAGTCGTTACTTTAGTCAGTAGCTAGAGAAATTGCATGAGTGACAATCTCAAGGATCTGAACAACCGTATTTAGTTGAGGGAAACAGAGACTACATCCTTCGACCAAAGGGAAATGATTCTGATTAGATTGTAATTTAACCATTTAAGTAGACACTACACTTAGTTAGCTTCTTAGATCAGAATAGAACATTTTTTTGACATGCACACACTGGATCTACCAGCTGAGGAGAGTCACATCTGCATGACCTACACCAGAAGGATGTTTATCTTTTCAAACACTCGTTTTGCTACAGTCATGATTTCCTCGCAGAAACTCATTAAACCGACTGCACATAAAGAATGCATTTATTCCAACTAGAGACACGATCGGATCAAGCGTTTATATGGTTCTCTAATATCCTATTGAATAAATTATCAAAGGTTTACACCATCCCTCTCAGTACGGTTCCTTGGGAAGCTCCTTCAGCTGAGTGTTTACATGAGGAATTGTTGTCATGATTTAGCTATGATTCAAATATTAGTGATGTCTAGTGAGCTGTCATTTGGAAGAAACAATTACACCCTCGTGGAGTAATAACTAAAGGGAATTAGTGGCACTTTTTTTGCATTAGTTTATAAGAGAAAGTAGCCGGTCACCTTCACAGCGAGGTATGGGGTGATTCCAGTTTCTGCTGACTCCGTGTAGACATGTGAGCGAAGGCTCTCCAAGAAGAGTGTAACCTGACAGACACTCAAAGGATATGGTCATGCCCACGCTGTAGTCCTGACCAATCACTATGCCGTTGCGAAACGGCCGTGGGTCCGGGCACCTCTGTAGCTCGTATGCTGGAGGAAGAGTCATACCAATGTACAAATGAGGAGGTTTATAAAACACCACAAAGCAAACGTTCAAATACTGAATAACACGTATTTTTTTCCAATATAATATCTATTCTGATGTTCCTTTTACAAACCCTGACAATAAAAGTTGTAAAATGTTTACTAATGCATCGTTTCTACACCCGCTTTCCCATTGAAATAGACAACACTATTACTTTATTCTTGTAATTTTATAACCGCTGTGAAAAGTGGCGCCTTGCAGGATCAATCTTTGTACTTGAGCAAAAAGCACATAAGTCGTGGGCATTTTAACTATTCCGTAAACTCTTCACTCCTCCACTTCAGCTGCTGACATGATAAAACTTCAACTTAACCGATCTTTGTTCCTCACCCTGGTACACAATGTGGAAGCCAGGCTTGTTCTGGGAGTAGTCGCTATGAAAGAAGAGAGTGGTCTCGTGGGTCGTGCTAAAGAGTGAGTTGGGCACCACGGGGCCACTGAACCGATCAATCACTGTTCCTGTCTCGAGATTCCCACTGCGCACCTCCAAGTAGTCATGAACAGGCTCTGTGGAGAAGTTTAGAAACTGCAGGTGGATCCCTGAAGAGCAGATAGAAAGGGTTAATGTCAGAAGCAAACTCGAGAATATACAAAGTCAAAGTGAACGTATGTGTTGCTTTCAAGTACTGTTATATCATGTTACTTCAAATGTATCCAGGAAACTAAAGAGAGAAGTGTGAACAATGCAGAAGAAGATATCAGGCTAGCAGAACAAAAAGGAAAAAAAAAAAGAAGAGGAAGTGAGGGGGCGCAGGGGGATAACAGACCGAAACCAATAGGGAGTTGAACTCTCCAGCTGCAGTCCAGGCTGCTTTGGTAATTCCCTGGGAAGCCTGGGCTGAGGATGACGCCGCTGAAGTCTGTCATAGAGCCGCCACACTGAGCTGAGGAGACCAACCAAGGAGAAAGAACATGTCACTTCTTCACAGAACGACTCAATGGGAAAACAAAGAAAAACAACGACTGAGGGGGGTGGATATGGAGGGACAGCAAATAGTCTTGTGTCTTGGTGTGCATGAGTCGAAATACACATAATAGTTGAAAGCGTATACAGTAAAAGAGGAAGCGCATACATTTCTTGCATGTGCTTTAGACACTCATGTATTTGATGACATCCTGGGGTTGGGGGCCTTGTGTCTGAGCAAATGACTTGACCGTATGGATTAGACTCCATGAGGGGATTCATAAAAAAAAAAGATATAGGACTTCAGCCTCCTTGTTAGGTGGTGCTTTAAATCAAAATAATGAGGGAGTCAATAGTCGATGGACCGACATAGTTTTTCTCAGCGGCAGTCAGTGGTGATTACCACACCCTCCCCCTGGAGCACCCTGCTGTATGTTAGAGAACACTTCAGCTTGCTGTGAAGGTTACACTCACCCACCCTCCTCTGACACAAACCATAGTATTTTCTACCCAAGTACATATAATGGTATAAATCTGTAGCCAAATCCATTCTTGTTTTTTTATCCATCACAACCTCAGAAGGTAGGAAAACGCAAGTGGTATTGCTGCACACACTTTTGGGACTATCAAACAAGGCCAACATAAGGCAAAGAAACTGTCTTGGGATTTAATTGCATTGTGAGGCGCTGGTTGACCTGCTTGGGCTTAAAACGAAAGGGAAGAGAGGAGGCACGTATGAGGATGATGTACTGTTTGTGAAGGGGCATGCAACCACTTTGATGTGGGTTTATCAGCAACAAAGCGAATGCAGATCCTGGGGTGTTGGGGGGGAGCGTACGTACTGTAAATGAGCGAGGAGTTAAGCTAACGAGTGAGCACACGCATCCATGAACATGCCTGTCAAACAGTAAAGCCGGGATTTATGTCTGCAGTGAACTGTGAAAGCCAGAGGGACAGAACATTTACATGAAGAGCGCAGCAGTGTGCAGTTTGGTCTGCACTTATAGGCGCGGTGAGAGTATTTTCACCGTGTGTTTGCGCAGGTGTGTAATTAGGGTGCAACAAAACAGTGAGATGTCAAAACAGAAACTCAAGTGCATCCTTGGTGATCTCTGGAATCCATCAGTGTGACAATCAACATCAGAGGAAGTGTTGGGGTAGACAAGAGACTCTCATCAGGGGTATTAGAAATCAAACAACATACTGAGATGGTGCAAAGCCTTATTGATTTTCAACTGAAGGAGCAAAAAAATCATAATCCCTAACCCCCAAAGCCCTTTGCGCCCAACCACCACCCTTCCCTCGATCTTACAATGAAATTGTTGCTTTCCCTAATACAATAACAAGTCCTGGGGGGGGAAAGTGATATATTGTGTCACAGTATATGAGTAAATACTGGTATGAGAGAAATATAAAACAGAGAGAAGAAGAGATAAAATGAGTCAATGAAGAAAAGTGGATGGAAAAATTCTAAAAGAAAGAGGATTTGGTGTAATAAATATGGTTTTGTTGTCACCTCATTGAAAATCTATTCACTAGAAATGTCAGGCTGTATAAAATAATACATTACCTAAGCACAGAGGCACGGGGTAATTCCACCTTCTGACGGGACCAGGCATGCAGGTAATATATGCATTACCCTGTATAAGAAAACAAATAAAAACAATGCATTCACTCCCTTTAAAATACTTTGTGGCAAAAATGAAAAGTAACACCATGTCACTAAAGCAGCAGGTGACTCCTGCAGAATTTATAAGAGTATTATAGATCTTTGGAATTAAAGTCAGGTATCTGGATTTCTCAAAATGCTCTTTGTGTGTGTAAATATTTGATCAAGTATCAAGAATAGGAGAGGCAGCCCCTTGCTGCTGGGCTGACAGTTGAATTACCACCTGTGGTCTGACAGCAGAGAGATGTGTTAGAGCCTGAGAGAGCAAGACAAACATCCTGCCTTCAGACTCTGTTCCACACTGGAAAAAAAACCTAAAGGTTAAATATTTATAGCACTGAAGGTGTTTTAATCCATTCAGATGTTAGCGCTATCAAAGCATTGACGTGTGCGCACAGCTACGGGCACATACATCTGAACACCTGAACTCTAAAGACTGATCCATACTTGTACTTTTGTTTCTACAACGACCTCAAGTCTGTTTGTGGTGTTTAGATGCTCAGGCTGAAGATGTGTGTTTGAGAAGCTAGTGGATGGTCCAGAGAGAATGTGAAAAGGAGTGAATGCTTGAGCCCGAGGAAAAAAAAAATGGTATGGGATTAGTGAGGCCACTGTTAACAGAATCCATCGCCCGTGGCCTTGGAAGGTTGTACAGCTGAAAACGGCACAGCTGCAGTATCTGCTCAGAGAGGATTGGAAAAAGTTAAAGCTCCTTTGTAGCCGGCACAACCCTTGCGCAAACATTCAAGCAGAGAAGCATTTAAGGAAAGAAGACACACACCATTACAAGATGCAAGAATAAATACACAGGAAGGCTCCTAACGCTTCCAATCCCGCATTCAAATGTTACAGAAAAGGTACTTTTGTAATGCTGCCATGATAGACTCATCCTTTGGGGCATTCCATTGAATCAGCCACTTCAGGCAGTTTGACATGATCCACTTATCATAACCCTAAGTACTCACATTATATGCTGTATGCCTTCACCTACCTGTAATGAAAAGCCTTGATCGCACTGGAAGGAAACCATGTCACCCACGGTGTAACGATCGCCCACTCTTTGTCCGTTACTGGGAGGCTGCGGCTCTGGGCACGAATCCAAACCTATTGCTTAGGACAGAGTCACAACACACAAGTGTGGACAGCAATCATTCTTCTGCATAAGAGAACTGCAGGTGCACATTTAATATTGGTTCACTATTGAACATGCATCCATTTACACCGCACTCAACCCAAACATTTTAACGCACAATTACAACGTTCCTCATTCGAATGCTATTGTAATTGAAAAATATTTTTTTTTATTCTTCAAAATTCTTCAAAACATTTGGAAAGTGGGACGAACCATAAAGCTATTCTACTTGGAACTGTTCAATCTTTCTAAGCGATCTGAAGCAATCAGTGTGAAATTACAAAGCATTCCCTGAAGTATTACTTGACAGACGCGTCGAGCTGCATTGGAACAAAATGATTACAAAGCCACTTGCCAGGTCTTTCTTTTAAAGCCTTAAACGAAATGTTGATGCCATATTTGGGTTATATAAACAGCAATGGCAAGCCATTTTTTCTAATATTCACTTTATATTAAAAACGAGACAAATATTGTAAAATTGCGTTTGATGGTGAGGTTTTCTCTGGGCTTGACCACGATGGATAGGATCAGGAATGAGCACATTGGAGGGAAAGCTAGTCTAAGTCTAGAGGAAGACGAAAGAACATGTTTATAGATGTAGCGAAGGAGGACATGAAGGTAGTTGGGATGAGAGAGGAGGATCCAGAAGAAAGGGCGACACTGAAGCAGAATTTTTGCTGAGGCGACCCCTGAAGGGAACAGCCGAAAGGAAAAGAAGAAGAGCTTTTTGAGTATTAATTTATTTAAAACCTGTCTCATTGTGTTTGGCAACTTTTAAGCGCCATGTACTTCAGCAGTCGTTGACCCCGTTCTGTGACGTGGTGTTGTCTTATGCCTTGTGGGTGACTTGGAATTTTTAATAATATCACTTTCAGTTGATCCGTCTTATTGCAAAGGTTGCATCCTATCACGAGTTCTTCAGAACGACCCATTTTGAATCAGAAATGTTTGCAAATGGAGACTGCATAGCTGGGGTTAGGTATCTAAAAGCGAGGCCCCACCCACCCATTGCACTGTCGGACTTTCCGTATTATGCAGTTCCATCTATACATAAAATATATTATTCGATTAGCAATTAAACATTTAATTTAGTTTCAATGTATACAATTATACAATATTTTTTATATAAAGTGAATAATTGGTATGTAAGCCTTAAGTTGAGAGTTTGTGGGAAGTAGCATATACCAACTCAGTAACACAAACAAGTATCCCAATCTATGTGAGGGCACAGAAAACCCATACAAACACACTACTTTGGAAAGAAAAACAAATGCAATTTCAAGCATTCACATTTAAACCCACTCAAAGAGTTAGCAGTTTCAAGCAACTAGGTGGGTGGATGAACGTAAACACGGCAGCAGATACGGCCACAAAGGATTGAGAATAGAATTTATAGGCAACTCTTCAAAGCGCTGAGTACCACTCAACATCTAGTGAAAGTTAAAGAGGATATTTGAGTGGGAGGAGTAATTAGCCCAAGAGGCTCCCAGCAGGAAGCAATGCAAATCAGCCAAAGACACAAAATAATCTATTTAACGGGTGCTACTGTACAAGCAGGTATATTCTTTGAATCAGTGACGTTTTGTCGTATGTGGGTTTTAATGACTTGGACAAATTTTATATTAATGTGATGACACAGTTCATGAAAGCAGAACAGTTGCTATTGGCTGCCAGAAGGTAGGTTTGACATCAAAGCTCAGAAATACATAAGACTGTTTAATGAAATTTTCATGTGTTCTGACTGTAGGCAACAACCAGCCTTCCCCCTGTAGTGTTCCATGAAAATAGTATTTTCACATATATCAGTGGTGGTTATAGCTATGAAAATAATGTACCGGTGCAACACTGTAAACCAAGATGCCACGACAACTGCCTACATTATATACAGGAATAAAACAAACTGACCCTCAATTAACCCGATTTAAAATAAACTCTGCTTTAAGAGACAAATTTCCACAAGCCGGCAGCAAATCACATCTTCACTTTGGTCAGGATAAGTCAGAGTGCCCACGAACATATGGCACGATTCCTGTCGCTCTTTAGATGGTTTCCATTCAAACTGTCAGAGAGCCCATTTTGGCAACAGGCTGTTGTTACCCTGCTGTGAGAAGGTCACCTGTTCCTGCATGTGCATCCACGTCCTTATCAAACATACTTGATATTTTAAACAGGTCGTCTTGCTGACTGATCACGTCTTATCCAAATGAGAAAAGAGTATTGCAGCTGAGAGTTTTATCTGTTCCTGCTGAATATGTAAATTTTGCATGATTTCAATAATTTCAGTGTTTGTTAAAACAATTCAATAGGACCTATAAATCAAACAACTGCTGTTTAGTATTCAAGAGAGTAGGAGGCAGTTGGTCGCAAACAAATCTGACAAAATAATTAAAGCGACATGGCAGACAGAAAGCAAAACACACAGGGCACAAAATATAGAAAATGTTCACTCTGTGGAAAATACTTTTTTTTTCCAGTGTATAAAGTGAAGTTTATGAAGCTCAGCTTTACTGAGCTTAGGCACTGTCCACAGCACAGGTAATTGACAGTTTAAGACAAGGAAGGGATGAGGGTGGAAGCTTGCACAAAGTAGGATGGAATGGATAATGAATCTTCTCGACATTAGCTTTATAAAAGTGAACTAAACCTTCCAATATTACAGCTCGTTATTCTTCCACATCCTAACAACATTCATAAATATGACAGTCTATTAATTCTATCAATTTGACAACCAGAGGATCTGGACCATTAACTGAAACTTAAAGTCCACTGGATTAAGTTCAGGACTTTGATTTGGCCAATTAGAAACATAATTTTTCTTTGTAGAATGACTTGTGTGCTTGGACTTGCTGTTTTGCTGCATGACACAGTTTCTTTTACAACTGAGCTGACAGATGTTCTGACATTTTATTTTAGAATTCACTGGTATAATTCAGAATGCAAAGACGTCAAGCCATCCTGGTCCGGATGCAGCCAACAGGCCCAAACAAGGACCTAACACTAAACCTCCATGTTCGACATCTGATGCTGCGATGCAGAGTTCTTTCGGCTCCAAATATGACATCTCTTATTTAAGCTGAACAATTCTATTTTGGTTTCATTTCTCCACATAACATTTCTCCAATAGTCTTCTGGCTTGCCCACCTGATGTTTAGAAAACTCCTTAACACTCTCCCATGCACACCATTGTTCAGTGTTCCCCTGATAGTGAATTCATGAACATTAATAAATGTGAGAACATTAGTCAGTTCTTTAGAAGTTACCCTGGGCTCTTTTGAGACCTCTGATATTATTATGCAACTTGCTTTTGGAGTGATCATTGTTGGTCGACCACTCCCGCAGAGGATAACAGTCATCTTAAATCTCCATTTGTTCACAATCTGTCTGTGGATTTTTTTTAAGATTCTCAGAGCACCAAACCCCTATTTTTAAACGAAATGGGGCACTGAAAACACTCACTACATTTATCAGAGACAATTTTGAAAAGATGGCCTTAGAAAATAACCACTTTTTTTTCCATTTGTTTGATTGGGTTCTCTTTGTCATCTTCATTCAGGACTTTTTGTTGAGTCAAATTATGCAGAAATGTAGAAAATTCTGAAGGCTACAAAGAACAAAGAAGTGGCACTGTATATTTACTTAAATTCTAGTTGTTAGTCTGTGTACATGTGAGTCAGGATGGTATTGAATAATCATCACTGCTTCTTTCAGCCATCTTCAGCGGATCAGGAGGAGAGATGTCTCTGAACTAAGTACATACTCTGAGGACACCTGCTGTGCACCATGTATAGCGGCTGGTGTTCGGTATGTAACAAAGGCCGAGGCTTCTGCACATATTTTGTCATAGAGTTATGTTTCATGTTTAGTGTTGGGGAAGATGAAATAAAATACTTACACTATTGATCCTATACACAATCACAGACAGAAAATTCCATGAAACAGACACTGCATACTATCCTAGAATTCAATCAACAGAATACGAAGCCCATGGCTTAATGTGTAGTGTATACTAAGTTAGAGAAAAATACTATATTTAATCCACCACTCCCTTCTTCTTCTTACACATGATAAAAAAAAATATGTTCCATGCTGATGTAAGTCAAATCAAGAATGGACGAGTGCAAATTTAGAGGCTTTTAACCAGAACAAAAAAATGGGTCCAAGTGTTCAATAGCACCTGCTGCAGCAGCTGACATGTAGCATTGTTAGATGTAAATACCACTGGGTAGGCCTTTTACATTCAATTGCAGCATGTCTTCCGGCAGCACAGCATACAGTATAATTACAGTTGAAAAAGAAACTGTAAAACTCCAAAACCATGCTAAACTTCACTATTTTACCATAGGTAAACACAGCTAAAGACCTGCTCTTAGTCTTTAATGATGATGTGCCAAATTCAGCCATGACAGGCCTACAGTTTAGCTGAATTGTCACACAGTATGGCACTCAAAAGTACACAAGTACTTAATACTTACATTTGAGAAGCTTAGAATAATCACTGCAGTGCTATAATGTGACTTTAAAAAAAGATAGAAAGAAGTTTTGAATTGCATTCAGAGAGTAAATGATTTTTTTTTTCTGTGATGGATTAATTTTATTGTCATACACAAATCAGGCATAACACTATTGTCACCTTCCCAATATTGTGAAGGTCTCCCTGTGTCTGTGTCAGGCTGCATCCTACTGGGGATGGCTGCTGTCATCAAGGAGTGTCATTTCTATGGGGGTAGGGGTGCCTGGTCTGGTGCTACATGTTTAAGTTACATCCACATAAATGCCAGGTAAAGGATTCCTAGCAGAAGATTGAATTATTACCCAATGGCCAAGGTTACTTACTTTTCTTGTTAGTGGTTTTTTTAGTCTTGTGGGATTGGTATAGTTGTTCCATGTAGCTCATCGTCATAAATAATATTGGCCTCTACAGAGCGCAGTGACTGAAGACCAAAGTGGGACTTTATTTTCAATGCAAATTGCCGTAATTCTTTTGAGAGCTTGGCAATTTTATTTTCAACTATAGCATACTGCCTGCCTTAAGAGAGCTGGCTAAACGCTTGGCTTTTCAGATGTTATAGTGAATCGGTGGTGCAGAGGATTTCTATGACTGGTCTCAATGGACTGCAACAATCACCCAAAGGAAACATTTTAAAACAGATGGTTGACTGACTGGGTCTGTGCCAATCCCTGTTGCAGCTTTCTTACCACCGTACTGAGCATTCAGAGAATTAATTGGTAGCCAAAAACTGGAGAGTGTAAAACAAAAAATAAATAAATAAAAGCCTGGATCAAGCCAACCACTGTCTGGAAATAAGATAAGGGTCAGAGAAAAAGTTTTTTTTTGTCTAATTTGAGTTGACTACAACATCACAATTGGGAAAACAACAACCCGCAAAAACAGAAATATTTAGTAAAGGAGGTCAACAGGGAAACAACATGGTTGGACCGCACATAAACTGTGAGTGCAGACCCTTAATGCAGGCAAGTTTATTAACACGAACGGCAACAGGAAAAGCAGAGAGGGGTTTGTCTTTGAGTGGAGTGTGGTTTACACAAAGCATCAGGGAATGCACTTCACAAGGGCAGGAGTGGCAGAGTGTAAGGCTGACATGGAGGAAAGAGCTGACTGCGAGACATGGCACTGATGTAACTCTCAGCAGTAGGTGGTGATAGTTGGGAGGGTGGGTGTAATGCAGAAAGGAAAAAGCCCACTGAGCAACATGACTACACAGTGATTCCAAGCAAGAGGAACGAAGCACTGACTGTGAGAGACACGACTGTGAAGCAGTTCTCAACGGTGGTGTGATGCTCATGGACTGACAGCGGGGACAGATTCAGTGACAGTTTTTTCATGCTTCTTTTGTTTTGCAACAAATTTGTGCAAACTGTTGGTTTGAACCGAGTTTACTCAAAAAACGCATTACTCTCTAGTCGTGCTGTGTATAGGAACATAAAGTTGGTTATGTAAGCAGAGATCTTATGATCTTTCCTTCCACATCATCTCATTTCATTCTTAATTTCACACTGTGGTTGTGCCTTGTCTCTGCCATTGATGTACATCATGGACAGTGAATCACAATGAGTCTCCTACAGTCACGGTCACACATTTCAGTGGGGGAGTTTAAAAAAAAAAACAAAAAAAACAGCAGGAAGACAAATGTGAGTAAAAGAAAAGATACAGAGTTAAGATCAATCTAAGAGACAGAGGAAACGCAGGAAAGAGACATTAAAGGAGACAAAGAACAGCGCTTGAGACGTAAGTAACAGTTGGCTGTATTATTAGTAAGACTGTACAGAAAAGCTCCTTTTATCGAGAGCAGATAATCACCCTTGTTTTAATTTACACCGTTCTTAAAGGAGAGGACTTAGTAAATCAGTCGCTCCGCTGGGCCCAGCTGCACGCCTTAAATTTTGGTTCACAGTACATGTTTAAGATGCTCTTTAGTCAATATACCCCTCAGTGAATATCCCACTGAGAGATGAGCAAATTCAGCTCGTAAATAAAGGGGAAAGTTGGTCCATTTAGTTAAAGCAACAGGAGAATAAACAAAACCATGATGTAAGACCAAACAAGAATGCTAGAGATGCCGATACAAAGATAGACATAGAGGGAAGAAAAAAAAAAAAGAAAACCTCAGCCCACTCACTAACACTATTTTCTTCTATTTCCAACTGTGCCGTCCAGACCAGCTGTCCCTCTTGTTTCTTACACCTCTGTGCAGTAGCTGGAAGCCAGTGGCAGATGGATGCAGAAATAAAGTGACAACAGATAAAGTGACAGGCAGCCAGACAAGCCATCTCTCCTCATACCTGTGTACTCCAAGTGGAAGCCAGCGGCGGAAACGCTGATGTCAGACTGGAAGGTCAGGTACAGGTTGTTGGACGTGCTGTTCAGCAGTTGGGGAATGGTTGTACCTGTATCATAGAATATATATAGAACACTCATGTCTAATCCGTGTTACAGATTTAAACCCACTACCTGAGCATATAGGTGCACCCGAGATACTGCAAATGCAGCATATCTACAACATCTCCATTCAAAGTTTTCAACCAAAATTGTCCAGCTACGTGAATCACACTTTGACTGTTTAAGATGCAAATGCAATCAATGCACCTCAACTACAACTACTGGTCCACAATACTAAGTCACTACAGAATATTTTGTATGTGCTGTAGCACTGTGGTCAAGGATCATTTTCTCCATTTCATGTATTAATGTCTTTGGCACTTTGTGTGTCGACTTTCAAATAGAATAATCAGGTTAGCCCGAGCTAAAACCGATTCCTTGACACTCAAAATGCCTTTTCACACCACATAGCTGCCCTGCACAGTTTGAGCTGCACTGAGGAGCTATTATACCATTTAAAGAGTTTTGTTCCACAGTGAGATATCCACCACTTGAGAGATCTGACACCTAGTCTCATAAAACTGACGGCTGATATAGAGGCAGAAGTCATTATGCTACACCAGTGCCTCTTATTCTAGGATTCAGCATCTAAAATGATGTCATGGCCTGCTTCTAGTAAGATGCCATTTGGCAAGCGTACCATTTTCATTAATGTGAGCCCTAAGGCAACACTACACTTGTGAAATTCCACGCTGAGGCAAGGGTTACATTATTAAGATCTCTGCTGCAATGACAAGGAGAGTATGTGAAGGAGGAGGGAATCTTTTTTATTCCCCCCTCTCTGACTTCTGTTACTGGTTTTTAGACAGCAATCTCAAAGGACATGCCAAATGCCACCAGATCCATCACCTCACGTCTGTCCGCTGCTGGGGCTTTGTGATGTCTGATTGAAATTCAAGTTGGAGCTGACAACTGAAATTCAGTTGTATGGGATTTACCTGAGTAGCTACCAAGCCTCGGAGCGTTACCATCGACCCCGTCAAAAAAATCCAGTGAATCCCAGTTGTGTTCTGTGGCGAAGGTCACGACTTGAATCTGGGAATTACACCATAACAAAATTAAAGGTTGTAAAAACACACAAATACCAAAAAATAATAAACCAACATGAGCAGCAAAATAATGAGCTGTTTAATTAATTGGGACATGTTTAAATAATGAATCCAGCTCATATTTCACTTAATCTCTCATCAAACATAACCCTGCTGAGATCTGGGTCTTCTCACTTGGATGCCGGCTCCCTCGGGAACGGAGATTTTCCAGGCACAGTTCAGATAGTTGGCATATGGTTCTGGGTATCCAGGGGAGAGGATAGTGCCTCTGCGGTCAGTTAGCACTCCACCACAGGGAACTAGACAAAGGACATCATAAGGAGAAAAAAAGCAGAAAAAAAAGGAATCAGTCTCGACACAGTTCAGGCTAACGACAGTCACAAAAAACTAAACCAGGTGTGGTTTGCACTCTGGAGGCAGCCAACTATCCAGCTTTTAAAAGCCTCTTCCTGCCTTCTACAAATGACCACTAATAAATGGACTTTAAATGAGCAACCATAAAATCACTTCATGTGATGGATTTCTATTGATTCTAAGGAAATATTAGACTTTTGTGATAATGCCAGCCATGTTAATAGTTGGTTTAACCTCCATAATATAAATTAACTTTCTTTAATGGCATTCTTATTCACAGAATATGAGTGCCATATAACAGCCAGTGGACGGCAGAATGGAGGCGCACACCATTTCTTGCTCTGCCCAGAAGCAAACAGCTCAACTCTGATGCGTAATTTCATCTCTCACAGGCCAAACTAATTGTGTCTTTCACATGCAGAATCATTCAAAGAAAATCTTTTCTATCAGAGGCACAAGTAACACATTTATAAAGCCTCTGAGCTCGTTGATGAATGTTGAATTGGAGTCACCGACCAGGCTGCACTGACATCGTCAGTCGTGATGTATTTGGAAAAAGGGTAAAAGAAATGAAAATGAAACGCAGAAATGGCAACTATGATTTCGTCACTGCTTTTCAGATGGCTGACAAGTGTCCCAGTATCCAGCCACCAATGTTCAATACACTTTTTGTCAATTAAGAATTGTGCTAACCTTACCTTGCAGACCACAATCCCTTGGATTGCACGGCAACAAAATGCATTCCTTTTTAAATACAGACACACATAATACCTGCTGCTTATGATACGCTGTTGCAAGAGAGAATGAAGTGTTAGCTTTTTCACACTTCCAGTCTTTGAACTGTTGAGAATCACCGTTCTACCGTCTGTTAACACATTGCTTGTGTTTCATCATTAATGACAGATACTGTACACTGCAAATAGAATGTATAACATACAACTAATTATCTTCTTTAAGCTCATTATACAGAAAAAAAATACTTTTTGAAGATATAGTGGCAACTTAAAAGCTTTCCCCTTTTCTTATAGATTCAACAAAGTTATGGCTTCATCAGAACTCTGACATTGACGGTTATCTAACAATTTCCCTATAGTAAGAGGCTTTAACAATAGGTGTCACTCAAAGGAGACCTTGACAGCAGAGCAGTACAAGTATAAGTGTTCTCACGATGAACTACAAGATGCTATTTGTCAAGAATGAAGATTTGGGCATTGATAGTCACAGTTCTCAGCCTCACGCATCAGCCACTATGATGTGAAAGACAAGGGGAATGTACAGTACACCATTTATCGCAAAGGAAAAAATGGCTGACAGAACAGGGGAATCGTTTTTTTTAAAAATACATAAAGACTAAAATTTACTATATATGACTATATAAAAAATCACTTGCAACAGTGAACCACAAGGGTTCACGCTAACTTCATGTTGCTGGGGTTGCTGCAGAAGGGGCTGGTGCACTTCATAAAATAAATGGAATCATGAGGAAAGACCATATTGTGGCTCTATCGAGGCAGAATCTCAAGACATCTGACGGGAAGTAAAAGTATGCTCACAAATGTGTCTTCCAAGTGGACATATACTCTACGCATACTTCTATTCTATTGTGGCAAAATGGTTTAAGATTAACAAAGTCGGTCAGATTGAGTGGCCGCTGCAAAGCTCTCACCTCTAATAATAATAAAAAAATATTATTTTCAGCCATCATCTTATCACAAGTTCACTCATCGATATTTCAGGTGGCATCTACTTTCCTACAGACGCTTGGAGAACGGCTCCAGAGTGACTACTTTGTTCCTTTCACTCACGGTGACACATTGTAGGAAATGACTCCCATACTTCTCACAGCAATCAATCATATAATCACCACCTCAGTAATGACTTCTTCCACTCACGCATGTCACGTGTAGAGCATTCAGCACTGAAACCGATCAACTCCAACATCACGACTGAAGGGTACGTGCTTGTAATTGTTTTGAATTGTGTTCGGCAAATGAAAAATGAAGGTCAGTGCCTATAAAATTGTGAGCACCGTACTCAGAATGTCATTTCCTATGAAGACCACTTTAGGTGCCCCTGAATTTATGGGAAGCCTTAAAGTAACATGCTGAGTCTCTACACTATCACTCCATGTGCCTGGACTGTTATTTGCTGAAGTTCAATCTCTTACAAGAATAAATAAATATGAGGCAGTTCTGTTGCATTTTAGTATTTCTATATCAAATTATTCTAGGAGGAAAGTATGATTTCAAAAAGAAGCATTTGTATTTTAGGATGGTTTCTCCTTTGTGTCCCCTAAGCTGTCAACGTTTGGAAATCATGACTGTGAATTCATAATAGCGATATATGTCAGGTGGACAAGAGTGGGGACCACATGCACTGTGAGACACTAGCACCATCTGATGTGAGAATTCACAGCAACTTTATGATGTGAAATATCTTAATAAAGGTGTCAAAATCGTAACATAATGTCAGTAACTCAATTAATACATGCTTGTTTGGATTCGAGTATATTATTTAATTGCTTCTGAAGCTTCTGATAGGGTAACAGACATTGTTTTAGTCAATTGTAGTACATGCGGATGCATTTAAGAACAACTTTAAAACTCAGTGCATTGTGGTTTGACATGCAATAAAACCAAAACCTCAGAAAAGTAGAAGTGCAGTCCAATTTCTGGATGTCTGAATGTACCGAGTTTATCTATATGAATAATACCACAGAAGTATAAACACCTTGGGTGCACGCATCCAACACCCCGCTCAGAAAGGAGACGTGTTCTGTCTCCTATGAATGAATATACCTTGGTACGAAGATCAATCCCAGAACAACAGCAAAAGACACTGTGAAAACACGGCAAGAAACGGGTACAAAAATATCCAGAAAAAAAAAAAAAAAAATCCTACATCAACATAACCTGAAAGGCTGCTCTGCAAGAAAGAAGCCACTGCTCCAAAACAAAAAGACAGATTACAATTTACAGCTCCATGTCAATACTAAAATCTTTCTAGCTAAATGTCCTTTGGTCTGATGAAACTAAATTTTAAATATAGTGGTTATAAAGACGTGTAGAGGAAAAAGGGCGAGGCTTGCAACAGTGAACCACAAGGGTTCACGCTAACATCACGTTGTTAGGGCTGCTGCAGAAGGGACCGGTGGTTTATAAAATAGATGGCAGGAAGGACCATATTGTGGCTCTATTGGGGCAGAATCTCAAGACATCTGACAAGAAGTCAAGGTATGCTAACAAATCTGTCTTCCAAGTGGATAAATACTCTACGCATACTTCTATATTTGTTGGCAAAATGGATTAAGATTAACAAAGTCGGGCAAACTGAGTGGCCGCTGCAAAGCCCTGACCTCTGATAGAAATGTATGCAGCAATATATTATCCAGTTAAAAATGTCCTTGTGTCAATTTTAGATACTTATTGACGGTTTATCTCAGTGTGACAACCTAACTAACTCTACAGCAATTTTTCCAAACTTATCTGCTTTATCTTAATATAATATTTAAACACCAAAGCTGACAACAGCGACAGTTTAATTGGAACTGACTGGGGAGAAAATGCTCCCATTTTAAGTGTAAAAATAGCTTTTTAAGGTTAAAAGAAATTACAGATATTAGCCATAGAGTTATTACGGACAATTCAGTGAGTGGAAATAAGGTACGATAGATTAAATGCATTTACAAAATAATGGATGCTGTTGTTTTGTGTTGTTACATTTGTGCAATAAATACCAATATAAAACAGGCAGTAATTTCTATTTTCATTACAGAAACTTTTGCAGACTTCCAAACACAGTAAGACCTTGAGAGCAGCTCATCTGGCTCCACAGATGCACTCTGGCCTGGTTCTACCACACAAACCCAGACTGAGACAGTTTAATTGGTCTTAGGAGGCTATTTCAAAACAAGAATCCAGTGCTTAAAGCAAGCTCTGTGTGACACTGTTTACTTGTTGACACCTCTGAATGTGTGTACGCCAACAGTGAATTCCATGGTGTGGGCATACCGAGTATGAATCATGGCAGTCTGTGAGTTTACGTAATACCGGGCAGTGCTGATTCGCTACAATCACAAGTCATTCAGCATGTGTGTGAGTATTCTCGAGCAAAAATACCACTCATCTACTTATCCTCGGCTTTTACGGTAACCTGTAATAGACCTATGCTCTCTCCCACAATCACTCCCTTTAAAGAGACTTTTAAAAGTTCACAATCTAACTCATTCTGTAAATGAACAAAAACATCTCGTCAACTACTCCATAAAATTTAACCCGGGCCAACCAGACAACATTATGTATCCATTCAAGCAAGGCTAATTAAATAATAAAAGTGTTGTACAAACCCATCAGCAGAACTTTAATTCAGTGGCTTTGTCTTTGTGATATCGAATGAAAAGCAAGTGTATCATGTGGTGCCAGGTTAATCGCAGATGGATGAGGAAATGGAAATATTCTGAAACACAGGTACCTCACAGGACAGTGGTGTCTAATGCCGTCATATCCCATAAAGAGGGCTTGAGTAATTGAGCATAGTGTTTTTGTTGAAGCTTATATGGAACCGTATCCATTATTCTGGACGAGTACACTGCCGCTGGGGAAGATGCTGCAGCCAGATTCAATCTCCTGATAAAAATCACTGTGTTTAAAAAGGAACTGCGTGTGCCACCCCTATTCCCTTTCCACTTGGCAGTAAACTCGGATGAACCCTGGCTTGAAATCTCCCGCACTCCACCGGCTGGGACTATTTGCTGGCTGGCACAAGGCCCGACTTCAACTGATTTCACCTTACTCCATCTACAGTTCAATATCTATCAAAGCAGACAGGTCGGTGCCGTCGTGGGCCTGTTGTGACCTTGCAAAAGACACGTTAGAACATCCCCAGCGTGATCGCATTGAAGAGATCCAGCCTCTGACTCCATTCGGAGCTTTTAAAATGTTCGGTCCTTGTAGTTGCTAACTCACGGAAAAAATTAAAGTATTTAATATGAGTACATGAGCGTGATTCTGTCATTAAATGATGTATCAGGGTGCAGTTAATTAATTATTGATCTCGTCATGTAGCTTTATAAGGAGTCGCATGTGGTTAAGTATTTCCTCAATCACAGATTTTTTTTTATTTTCCTTCATTACTGGATACACACGGTGCATTTGGAAACTGCAAGGGTTGGAGTTATAAGTAGTGCAGTTCTAACCAATGTCAGACCAGTAAATAATAACTTAATGTATGTGCCAAGTCATGACGCACACACATTAAACTGCGCTGTTTTTGGTTCTGGAGTAGCGGTAGAGATCCATTAGAGACAGCAGCTGTGTTACAATATTCTACTGGGCCACAAATGGTGTCAGAGTTCGTTTGCATAAAACGTCAGCCAAACAACCTGCTGGTGAGATGCTGGTCCCTTCCATAGATTCTCCACACAGATTACCAGTGTGTTATCTTTAAAAACTTTCATAAAAAACAAGACGTTCTGTTTTTGTCTACAAGAAAATCACAAAATAGAAAATAGGTGCTGACAATTTTATTGTTTTTTTGTACACCAACTGCTTAACGGGCACACTCTGCTTCCATAGTGTGCAGTAGCTTCAGCGCAATAAACTGCTGTTTTATAATTTCATAGTTCTTACAAAGTGTGTATATTTGACAGTGTGTCTTGTGTGTCTCTCTGGTGTCTTTGTCTTTACGCTGCAGCTAATTAAAATGTTTACCTTTGCCGACTCTGGGAACTTCACACAAGAATTCCAATGTACAGTTACAGATGGAAATAAAGTCCTCTCTATTCTACCCACACACATACAGAGCGAAAAGCGTGTGACCAGAATAATAGACATGAGGCCCACACAAACAGACTAAGAACACAAACTTGTCATATTACATTTTAGGTGACCTAATCCACAAATGTGGACGCAGGTTTCTTGTTTTGGTTTTTCTCACTTGACAACAGCTGCCTGCTACAGTCTAATACGACACCAAAACTGGATAATAGCTTTGCAATGAGTTAGTTTGAGGTTTGGATTCAGGTGATTGTTCACTGTAGATATGCCACTTCAAACTAACTTGTACTTGCAGTTTGTTTTTCTCAATGCCTATTATATAATATCCATATAGCGACATCCACTGTGCAAAGTATATTGAGAACTGAAGGCCGTTATTAGATTGTGCGTACCTGATAAACTGCTCAGCCGGTATGTATACAAAATTTATATCATTTCTGCCTAAGGCACCATGAGAAGAATAAAATAATATGCAGTGTGATGGTTTATAACATCCATAAATCTTCATGATGTTTTAATGTGTTATCCGCCTTCATTTACATATGGAGAGCCAAAGTATTAGAAATGCCTTTTATAGCAGTGTTGTTGTACTGAACTATGTTGGATGATAAATTGTATACGTGTATTTTTTGAAGACCTAAGGTGGGTCCTCCTCTTGGACACGGGCTCTTCACACATTTATTTTTTCCTTTTAGACTGTAAAGGTTCAATAATCCAAATCCCTTGTTGATGTGGAAAATGTATTTAACACTCTGTCTGTTTGTCCTTTCCTTCCACCAAGACTAGAGATGGGCAGCTGCTTTGCAAACAGTGACAGACATTAGGAAAAGTAATGACTAGGAAAAGCAGACATCAACCAGTCCTGTGCACCTGCTCCATCTCTTTGGATCTGTGTGTGTGTTTGAGTGCATGCAGGGTGGTGGGGGGTGACGAGGGGGGAGGATAAGGACGCTTACCAACACATGTGGGCACAGTGCCGTTCCACTGGGCCAGGGCACTGGGCACGGCCTCGCACCTGATGGCGTTGGAGCCGTGCAGCGTGTAGCCTGGATTGCATTCAAACAGCACCGCCATGCCGGTGCCAAAGTCGTTCCCTATCCGCTTCCCGAACCGGGGTTCAGGGACCGAGCTACACTGACTGGCGCTTGTCCGGGGGACGGCTGAGGATGAAAGGGAAGGAAGTGGGCATGAGAGGAAGAAAGACAAAGAGCTGCGAGAGCCTGCGTTAGGCAGAAATACAACAGGGAGACAGAAAAGACAAAGGAGGCACAATGAAATAGTAGAGCCCTTGTGAATCTCCTCATGCGTCATTAGTCACTCTTGTCTGCTACGCCAGGATAGGCTGTTTGACTTCACATCATTCTGCTCAGCCATGCCCATCCACATGCAGTGGCACTCTGCTCCGCAGCGTGATCGTGATGAGCACAAGGTTAAAGTTTGAGTTGTTCTTTCAAAAGCAAGCAAATGCACTCTATGCAACAAATAAGCTTGAACATCTCAACTCTGGAGACAAACGGGAAAGTCCTTACCTTGATATACAAAATGAAATCCTTTAGCTGTCTCTGTTCCATTTGTGGTGAACTTGAGTGTTATCTTGTTCCCTGAACTCAGGGGAAGTGTCTCGCCTAATTTATAAAATGAGAGAACACACAAGAGTTTTTTTTGTTTTCTTTTTGTACATTTACAGATATAAACACAGACACAGAAATTCAGACAAATGATGAACATAAAACATTCAAATCATGTTATTAACTAAATACATTTTAAGATTGTAATATACTGGCTGATCTACAGCATATCCTCAGTGGTGTGGCTGGAAACAAAAGACCTCATATATTTTTTATGTTTTTTCATTGTGTCACAGTCTAGTTAAATACAACGTGACATCAATTTACAACAGCTGGTTTGCTTTTGTTATTTTAAGTGGAATCTCAGGGGTTCACTCAGTTGTAATCAGAATGTATTATGTAAAATTACAAAGTGTTGGAAGGTAAGGACTTGATCTTAAGCAGCGCAAAGCAGCTACGTCTTAGATTTTTCATTTGCCTGGGGAAATTAGTTAATTGATTAGAAGTGAGATGAGAGGATGGATGTGCAGTTTTAATTCTGTGCTTATGTCTATGAGCTAGTAGCATCATTTAAACAACGAACCCTACCTTGGGGTCAGATAGGTACTTTTTTTTTTTTTTTTTTTTACCTGAGTGTGATCCATATATGGACGAGAGAAGGGCCGAATCTCTCGAGGATCCATCATAGATCTCGACTACATCACTGGTCAAAGTCTGGAACACCACAAACTGGCCGAAGAGCACTGCAAAGAAACACGTGAGAGGGAAACAAGTTGCATATCCGAACATTTTGACAGTCAAAAATTCTGCTTTCAACCTTCAGCTCTTTCACAAAGTACTCTTTTGTCACCAGAAGCAATTATCAGGTAAGCCGCTAGAAATCAAAAATTCTTTTTAATCTTTTAAGAGTCTGGCTGCTGCTTTGACAAAGGAATACCTTGAATCAATAACAAAGATATGTAATATTGTTTTGACTACAATAGCTCCTTTTGCTAGAAGGGTTAAGTATCCAATCTAGTAAACTACACAACTACTACACAAGATTTTAACAAAACACACACTTTACTGAGTCACATAACACACTTTATTCAACACATAACACTAATTCTATTCTAGCCTTTTTGATTTTCTACCATTGTGAAGTTTTTATGGAGCTATTGTTTACCTACCTCTCCAGCAAAACGCACACACATACACACTCAAAGTCCATTTGTGAGGACATTCCATTGATATAATACACTGCCTGGCCAAAAACAAAACAAGTCGAAACCAAGAACCGCCGTTGGCTTTGATTACAGTACACATTCACGGTGGCATTGTTTCGATAAGCTTCTGCAATGTCACAAGATTGATTTCCATCTAGTGTTGTATTTATTTTTCACCAAAATCTTGTACTGATGATAGGAGAGTCTGGGAAGAGTAGTGAACCACTGCACAAAGCCTTCCGCAGCACATCCCAATGATGGGGTTAATGGGGTTAAGGTCTGGAGTCTGTGGTGGCCAATCCATGTGTGAAAATGATGTCTCACGCTCCCTGAACCACTCTTTCCCAATTTGAACCTGATGAATCCTGGCATTGTCATCTTGGAATACGCTCGTGCCACCAGGGAAGAAAAAATCCATTGATGGAATAACCTGGTAATTCAGCATATTCAGATTGTCAGCTGACCTCATTCTTTGAGCATAATGTTGCTGAACCTAGACCTGAGCAACTGCAGCAAACCCAGATGATAGCACTGTCCCGACAGGCTTGTACAGAAGACACTAAGCTATGATGGGAGCATGTTAGGGTAAGGGCCCCTCTTCTTACCCTGATGCACATCACTCTGGAACAGGGTAAATCTGGACTCATAAGACCACATGACCTGATTCCGTTACTCCAGAGTCCAATCTTTATACTAACTGAAGCCTTTTTTTCCTGGTTAGCCTCACCGATTGGTGGTTTTCTAAAGGCTACACAGCTGTTTAGTCACAATCCCTCGAGTTCCCTTTGCAATGTACGTTAGGAAATGATCTTACTTTCAAAAACATAGCCCTGGAGTCCTACTATTGTTTTTCTTCAATTTGATTTCACCAAATGTTGAAGTGATCGCCAATCACGATCAATGAGGATTCTTCCTCCTCCAGGCGATGGTTCTTAACTAACTAAGATGTTTTCTTAAACCTTCTCAAACAGCCTAAAGTCTTTTCCACGACCACAACATCAACATGGATCGACATGGTTGTTTAAGAAATGAGAAGCCACCCATTGCATCAGCTGGGGTTAAAGTTGTTGTTGCTAGCTGAAAGCCCATTCCTATGCAGTACTTAAACAAACTTTGCCAGGTAGTGTATATACTCTGAACCCTTATGCTACATTCACACTAACAGTAACAGGAAATTATACAACACAATGCGTTTTCAACAGAAGCGGATAATATATCGAGAAAAGCTACTACTACAACATATGGAAATTGATTTGCCTTCACTTTTGTCGCTCCACTGATGCGATGATGCGTCAATCAATCACATGTGTTTGTAATTATGACATTTACACCAAAACCAAGCCTCAATAGGTTTTAACCCTCAAAAAGTTGTTTAGCTGGGGCACACCCACAATGAGCCATACCAGGTTTCCATTTCTTAATCCTCACAGATCTATTTAAATTAAAAGAATTAATGTTAATCTTAATCTAATGTTAGTAAACCTGTTAAATGTGTTTTAAAGCATGAATGGTGCAGTAAAAACTGTCACTTTTGGTGAAATAGTAGCTTTTTATAGGTCATACTTTGTTCAAGCAGAGTCACATCTGGGCCCTACTATAAACCTTTCCATGACATTTTCTGAACAACCAATAATTAAGTATGCCTTAGAATTTCCTTTATCTGTCTCAGTGTGCCATGGCATTTAACACGTACAGAGCCACTTGCGCTACAGTGTGTAACATTTAAGGTCAAACTAAAAGCATATGTATCTGTTTGTTATTTTACTTTTGTTGTAATAATTTTTCATTTTTAGATTTAAAGGACAAAAAAGATCATTTTTGGACTACTACCAGCTACTTTCAGATGCAGGCGTGTCGGATTGACAGCGGCTGACAAGGTGAGCTCTGGTGCCAACAAGAAAACAAGAGGAAGCGTAAACAAACTTGCATTATAGTTGAAAAGCCCCAGGCGGACAGTGTTTTATTTATTTATTTAGCAGTGATCCCGAAGAGTAAGGATCACACAGTAAATAGAACACACTGACATTTGCAGGTAAGTTTACATGCTGTTTAATCTGCTGCAGCTCACCAGCTAATTTGCTACCCAGCCCCAAAATTGACATTTGCGGGGCACTTTTCCCTCTGTAAATGTTTGTTTGATCATTCAACTAGCTAAGCCACGGGATAAGACACTGTTTATGTTTGTCAGTTGGATAAATAGGGAACTAATCTCAGCTGGTGCAACCACGTGCCTATGATAGGATGATACTGGTACTAGTTTATGCAAATAAGTATGCCCTATATTGCCAAAAGTATTCCCTCACCCATCTGACTAAGTGAATTCAGGTGTGCCAATCACTTCCATGGTCACAGGTGAAAAAAGAAAAAATGAAACACTAGACATGCAGACTGCTTCTACAAACATTTGTGAAATAATGAGTCGCCCTCAGGAGGTCAGTGATTTCCAGCGTGGTACTGTTGATAGGATGCCACCTGTGCAACAAGTTCAGTCGTGAAATTTCCTGGCAACTAAATATTCCACAGTCAGTGGTATTATAACAAAGTGGAAGCGATTGGGAACGACAACAAGTCGGCCACAAAGTGGAAGGCCACATAAAATGACAGCACAGTCAGCAAATGCTGAGGCACATATGAAAAGAGGTCGTCAACATCCGCCAAACTTCATGTGGCCTTCAGATTAGCTCAGGCAATTACATCCAAGCCATACATCACCAAGTGTAATGCAAAGTGTCGGCAGCAGTGGTGTAAAGCACACCATCACTGGACTCCAGAGCAGTGGAGACGAGTTCTCTGGAGTGAGTAATCACACTTTTCCTTCTGGCAATCTGATGTATCAGTCTGGGTTTGGTGATTGCCAGGAGAATGGTACTTGTCTGACTGCACTGTGCCAACTGTGAAGTTTGGTGGAGGGGAAATTATGGTGTGGTGTTGTTTTTCAGGAGCTGGGCTTGGCTCCTTGCATCCAGTGAAAGGAACTCAAGAGGTAGAGACAATTTCACACTCCCAACTTTGTGGGAATAGTTTGGGGATGGCCCGTTCCTGCTCTAACATGACTGTGCACCAGTGCACAAAACAAGGTCCGTAAAGACATGGATGAGCAAGTTCGGTGTGGAAGAACTTGACTGGCCTGCACAGAGTCCTGACCTCTACCCGATAGAACACCTTTGGGATGAATTAGAGCGAAGACTGCGAGCCAGGACTTTTCATCCAACATCAGTGCTCCTGGATGAATGATCAAAAATTCCCACAAGAGTTGAAACTGTTATAGCTGCAAAGGTTGGGCAGACGTCATTAAGCCCTATGGATAAAGATCGGGATGCCACTTAAGTTCATGTGCGTGTAAAAGCAGGCGAGTCTATATTTTTGGCAATACAGTGTATGTTCTAAGCTGAAGCAATTTGAGTGTCTGTAGGGAGATGGGAAGCTAGCATTCTGATGGATAAATAGAAAGATGGTGAAAACAGTGAAACAAAAAACATACATATAAATTTAAAGAATGTGGAACGTATGATTTGGAGATTTTTAAAATGTCAGTTCATTTTAACTGGCTCCCTGAACCAGAACTCAAGACCACTCATATGTCATAGGAAAATCACGTGAGCTGATGCAGTGTCACGCCATGAACTGTACTGAAAAGGCATCTGGATAAAGTCTTTGTAGAATGTGACCTTTTATTTAATTGAACAGTCTTTACTTAATGAAAAGTCACGCGGAAACATTACTGTTTATCACAGAAGTAATAATTAAATCTTATCCTCTGTAAAAGCAGTGAGGGAGAACATATGATAATGAACAGAGAATTATTTAAATAACTTCCTGCACAAATATTTCCAATTAAGCATTCCTGATTACATCAATGTGTACATGCCCTTGAAAATAATCTGATTCTCCAACCAAATTAATAGACATGGCCGACTAGATCGTCACTTCTACGGTACTGCGCGTGTTTGTGTGTGCAGTTGTGCATGCCTGTTCACACAAAGGTACTGTATGCGTTTGTTATCACTGTAAAGATTTACAGCCTGCATCTTGCCCTCTGGTGAACACTGAGGGCTACAGTTTTCACCGCATCACATCAATCCGATTATTTTAATTTTTTAGGCCTTCCACAGGGGTTCTTGGATACTTAGTGTATTCAGTGTTTCCTGAACGCAAGTAGATAATCATCCACCATTGTGGATAACTACAGCAGTGCACACAACAGGTTATTACCAGTTTGAATGGTAATGGTAAATAGTTTGTGCTTACATCTGCACACACACTGATGGAAAAAGCTGCCATGCAAGATGCTTGTATCCCATAGGGAGTAACTTGACCAACGTGACCACGTGAAGATTAAAGGAATTGGCCAGCCAACCATTAGTCAAAAACATGTGTGACAACTTGAGCTACAGCTGCCCTCTCAATGTTAAGCATACCTGAAAACCTTATCACTAACCTTCCATTGCACTTTTCATATGACAGGGAGAAGAACTTATACTTTCTTCATCCCTAGTTCCAGACATTTGTTTTGCCGATGTTTAGATATCACTCTGACATTTAAGATTAAAAATTTAACTCTAAGGCACAAGTAAGGGGAATAACAAACCAAAAAATCACACCGACAGTTTAAACAAAAAAAATTCTCAATCGCCTCAGTTTCAGCATGGGTTGTTTTGAAAAAGTTAATTTAAAAGAAAAATAATGAAAATATCAAAAAAAAAAAAATGAGTTTGATCTAATAGAAAAAAGAAAAACAAAACATTCTTAAACTGTGTGTGGCTTCAGGAAGCATTATCTCATTACTGGTTTTAAAACTACAAAAGCACAAAATCAGGGGAAGAAATCACAGAAAGACCCGTTGGAGCCAGTGCATTTTCCAAATTCTTTCTTCTGACTCTCTCTCAGCTCAAGTCTATCAAATGAACAAACACTGCAGAAAGTGCACTTGATTTAGTTATGCGTCATAAAAAAAATGAAGAAAAACATTTTCAATGAGATTAAACAGCTTTGACTGGAACACAGACACGCAGGGTAACTATCACTGGACCATAGAACAGATTTCAAATGGCATAAAATGCGAAATAAAGAGCCAGTACGAGACCATTTCTTTCCAGTAATGGCGTTCGCCAATGTGTTCGCTGCATGCCTTAAGGCAAAACACACACCAGAAACACCTGAAAAGGTGTGTTAAAAAAAAAAAAAACACTGTTGAGAGGCAATTGCTAAAGGTAGAAAACGACAGCATATGTTTATCCTTCTGGTTATGAATTATGGAGGAGTTTCCTGTCATCTTCACTTTACAGCAGTATGGATCTCCTCTGGCACCACCGCTGTGAAACCATAATATCCACCTCACTGAAACCAAGTAGTAAAGGAGTAAAGGAAACTGAGGCAGAACAAGAAACAAAGACGTGGGACAAAACAACATTTAAAAGCTACTCTGGGAGCCGTTGCATCTCACGTCCCAGTAGACTGACCGCCAAGTGACCGACCAAACAATAGTACTGAAGACATGGAGCGAGCGGGAAGAAAGAAAATGTAGGAGTAATTTCTGTGGTTTTATAATAAGGGTGTCTTGCTACTTGTTCTGAGTGAAATGAAACACATCAAACACACACGGCAGTCAAAGAAAAATGACACACACACCGATATGAATGAGCACCAAGTGTACTCACACCAAGCAGCACAGGAAGACCTGTTTATCTGCTGAGAAGCGAAAATGCCTATGGCTGAACCACAGCCTGAATAAGAGATGATTTTACCCTTAGGGACAGCTCACTGCTGTGGAATTAGCATACCAACACTGTGCAGTGTTGAATAGGCTGCAGTCCCTGGCTTTGTAAGCACGCATACACACTCAAACATGAGCCCTAGATACACACGCTCACAAGTACACTGTCGCTCATTTCTGCCTCTAATCCAAAGCCAGTCATGCATGACTCCAATCTGCTCCTTTGCTGTAATCACGTCCAGATATTAAGTCAATAAATCATTGGAAACTTGTTACCTAATTTATGCAGGACTATGATGAATCTGTTGTCCTCTGGGCGTAGTCATGGTAATGTAACGCAATGCACTGGCACAATGGACAACACTTTCATGTCTGCATCTTCACCTTGAATTATCCCAAAGCCTTTAAGTCACTTTAATTGCATACTTCTGGGCATAATGATATTAGCGAAACCCTGTATCTTTCATGCCACTGCGCCCGCTGGGCATTGATAATGCAAAAGAAATGTGCAATTATGGGTTATGGGTTGATCCTTCTCTGGAGTGATGGCAATCTAATTTCTTCTCGTCTCCAAGCAGTCATTTTGAAAAATGTGACACAAGGCTGTGAGGATTTCCACCATTTTCAGCCTTTTTTCACAGAGATATGGGCGAATGTATAGATTTATCGTGCGATTTAAACAATCAACAAAAAGTTTCAGGGGGTCATACGTTACATCATTTAGATCAAACAAAGGGACTGCATATGTAACGAACACTAAAGTTGCATATTTCTACTTCAAAACTGCCTAAATTTGCTGAGGCATGCATCGAACAGCGTGACACAAGGTGCTTGCAGATTTCAGCTGGCACATTTGTACTGTGAACACCGTGAGCCAACACATCTCAAAGGTGCTCTATTGGGCAGGGATCTGAAGAAAATGTGAAGTAAATTAAAATCACTGTCATGCCCCTGGGACCATTTGGAGGATGATGAGTGCTTTGCGACAAGGCTTGTTATCCTGTTGGAAGTCTCCCTTTGAAAGAGTTCACACTTTGGCGGTGAATGGGTGCACCTGGTCAGTAACAACATCTAGTATGTTGTGGCGTCTGAATGTGACACACATGGTATTAAGGGGAGGCAATCTGTGCCAAAAAACATCTCCATCCCATTTCACGTCGACAAACAAACCCATACTCTGTGTACCCTGCAAGATAACTCAACTGATGGACTTTACTCCGCTGCCTTTGAGTAGCACAACCAATTTTCTTTCTTGTGTTACAATGGAGAGTAGTTGTTAAATCAGTGACACTACAGTGACATCATGCACTTTTCCTGTCCTTGAATGGAAGTTTGCAAAATACTGTCATCCCTGAAAGGGGCGTGTACTCACAAAATGCTAACAACAGCTATCATAAAAGTAAAAATGAGAAAAGCAACTCCTTGAGACTAGCTCTTTTTAAAGATTAGGCATTCAAAAGCAAATACGCACAAAGTCAAACTGAATTTTCAGATTTTATATTTTGTGCGATACAAGCAGATGCTTTATATTTCTCTGGTGCTGTCCTCTCAGGCTTACAATGTGGCAGCCTTCAGCTTTTGCATCATTGTGGTGTCAGCAGTAAAATCATCAATAAATGATATGTTCCATTGGCAGCAGTACGTGTCCAAACAATACTGCAATACAATCACCGCCAGGTTCGACAGATGACGTGGCGTGCTTTCAGTCGAGAGCGATATGCATGCGTCTTCAGCACAGACTCCCTTTTCCACATCGTTTTGACAGAGGCTGATTTTTGTTTAGTCAGTCTTGATGCTGTCTGGGTTTTTTGTCGTGTGTTGAATCATTTTAATTTGTTTGGCATTTTCAAGTTTTATGTCACTGCAGCTTTTTACTTATGATGAATCTAACTTTTAAACCTGCTAGGTCAACTACTTTTTTTTATTATCATCTTACTGATAATAACTCTTCATAGGAATGTGCAATAACTTATTGTTCATGACTAACCACACAAAGCAATTCCCATCTCGCGACAAATGTGACGCAAGTTGATGACGTAAGCATGTGCAAGGTACTTGACGTACTTGCAGCTGTAACTCATAAGTGGCTAATGTGCAGAGTAGAGTAGTATCATCTTAGACCAGTGTTTGTGGGGCTCTCAAGACAGAATGTAGTGACAAAAACATGAATTGGAATTCTAATATCTTTTTATCATGATTTTTATTGCCATCACCAGAATGGCAAAATTTATCAGGATAAAAATTTAAGTCCATATCGCCCATACCTACCACTTTAATTTTATACTGTCAGAAAACTCTATCTCTACCATAATGGCCAGTGTAAATTGCACATATCTGGGCATAAAAAAACAACTCTGGTTCTGTTTTTCCTTTCTGTTCAATCACCATAAATCCGACCAAAAGTCGTATTTCTAAAAAGGAAAAGAAGTTCATCATATTGTATTAAAGTGCATGATTTTTTTTTTGAAGAGCAGCGTCAATTCATTGCAAAATTAAAAACTGACTACTTAGAAGTCAGACTTTGAGGAATCAAAAGCACATGCCTATAGAGTGCTCTGTATGATAACAACAGTTTGTTTTTTTATTTATTGTCTCAGTGTTTCCTAGTGGACTGTGCTTCATAAGGAAAGGCAAAAGAGATGTTCAAGCAACCTACTGTATACACCAAGATTAAACAAATATACAACAATATACTGCAGTCCTCATTTACATAAAGACTTCAGAGCACTGTTCCTTTTCACTGATCACTGAAAGGAAGAGCCTGTACAGAGCCTCCCATCTGGGGAAAAAGGGAACAATTGAGTTTCAGTATAGAAATGTGATGATAATGTAGGTCAGACCTGAAATCGGATTCTTAGACTGGGTCTCAGTTTAGCAACACAATCTGTGAAAAGCTGGAGCAGTCAAAAGGCAAATATATCAGACTGGCTGAACGCCACCGCCCCATGTCGTAAACTTTGGCTGCACTTTTCATCTGGCTTCTTCGTATTATATTATTATCGGCTATTTTATCATTTCTACTGTTGGGGTGGAGTACTTTCCACCATCAAAGCCAAGGCCATATGCTGCAGATGGGATCATTGCAATACAGCAGAGAAGAGAAATGCCACAATCTTAGAACGGTTCTTTCATTCTGTGCATCTCATTCCTCTGCCCGTTTGATCTCTTCCCTAGTAAATGAAGGTGCCTGGTCCCCCCTGGGTCATTTGTGTGTTGAAAGTAGCAGATTATCATAAAACCCATAAAAGCCAGATAGATTAAATAAATAAAAGAACAAATGAATAAATAAACACAACTGCTATAAAATACAGTTAAGATCATCTTATGTGTATTCCCTTGCAATTACATACACTTCCTGGAAAATGGAAATGCTCTTAAGCCATCTTTTTAAAGATGCGTTCTCGTCTTGTGTGAATAAATATTAATGTTTGCTGCATTTAATAAAATCTCTGAATGCAAGGCTCCAGCAGCTGGACAAGCACGGGAAATTCAACCTCTTTCTGCCTAAACACCACCTACTCAGGCCATCTTCTCCCTCGCCTGTGTGGCAATAATTGTGTCTAAAAATAGTTATCTACTACTCCAGCACAAGGTGGTCAGCTCCAGCCGCTACTGTGGGAAACCCAACACAGCTGAGTGGCTGCCAACGAGCTCTGGCATAAGATGTGATGACAGCGAGAGACTCCGACGAGTGTAGATGATGTGACCCTTGCAGTAGAGTCATCGTTCCTGTACTGTTAAGTGAATCGTAGCAGTTATTTTCTCTCTGTCACTGTTTAACCTGAACATTCAATCTGATGGTGCATCGCCCTTGTGTAATGTTACTTAGACACCTAACAATAAGAAAGCTTCAATTAGGCTGTGATAGACGGCTAATCTCCTAATAGCTTCAAAGTAGGAGGCCAAATTACTCTTTACAGCACACAGCATAAAAACGAGTCTCCATTAAGCACAGTATATAATACCACACCAATTACTATTCATCACTGTGGAACTAGCAAAGGTATTGTAGAGAAAACGCTATACTTTACCGCATATGGCTTGAAATACATCTAAAAATATATATATATATACACACAGTATGTATCCCTCAGATGTAAATGTTAATAATTAAGCCCACATCCAGCTGGCGTACCACTCACCCATGCTACCGGAATGAACACCACTTTTCTCCACTCTCTTACATACATAGACGTCATACTTATAGATTACACACAATAATATAGTACTTGAAACCCTTTGCAGATTGGGGTTGCAGACCATAACTTGAGAAATTCAAAAGCAAACAACAACAAGATGTAGGAACGGGCCCTCTGGTTCTGGTTGAGGGTACTCCTCTTGGATTCATCAGTCCTTCACATTTATTTTCTGATTTCTTTTTATTCTGGTTACCCATCGTGACTACTTGGATAAAACATCGCCTAAACAAAGAGACAACAACAAATCTGAAACCTCTTCATGTAACAATCTTGCTTGTTGTTGTGCATCATCATCATGCTGAAAAGCATGATGGGTATGTGATGAGATATTCAAGGTTATGTTAAGTGGTTGCACACAGGAGAACCACTGCGTCAACTAAATCCCACTGAACTAAAGTTTGGATGAGATTTTACAAAACTGCTCCACCACTATATAAACCTAGCAGTGATAAAACAGTTTTGGTAAAGTATTTATCTAAAATGGAGTATTAAAGCCAGATAACAGGCCGTGGTTCTGCGGTATCATGTAGCAGGTAATCAGTGAACCCTGACTACCTCTGCATGGTCTCTATCTCCTCCTGCCCTTGCCTCTGTCTGAAAGGTCTTAAAGGCATTTTGTCTGGCAGTGAAGCGGAAGTAAGTCCTCCAACTCCAAAAGCTACACCCATCGCGCTTTTGTGCAGCATTTTCTGGCAAGAAAACCAAGTCAGGCAAGATATGAGCAAGATCCCTGCACCATCTGCATCTGAGTTTCATTTCATTTAGTTTTCCTAATAGCTGTGTGTTGTTTATTCTTGTGATTAACAACCTGACTGAGCATTATTCTGTAAAGTTCCTTTTAATGAAGGCCCATGTTCCAGGAAAAACATTGCCAGCACATTTTGGTAAACTGAGCCTTTCCTTCTCAAAATATGATACATTTTGAGATTTGCTGAATATTTTTTGTTGCACGAAAAATCTTTAAAAGCACATCTTAAATTTGTCCTTCCAAATCTGCCCTTCCACATTTTTTAACTAAATCCAAAATCTACCGTTAGATTCAACGTCTTGCGTGTGATGGATGACCACTGAATATTTGTTAGAACATTTTGACACGTAAATCCTTTGGTTTACTTTGTTAGAAAACTGCTTATGAGTCATGGACTGCTGTGAGAAGCAGCTGCTCTGGACACGTGTAATCTAAATGAAATGTAATTTGCTGTTTTTCCCCCCACTGGATTTGCCTTAAGGCAAGGTATGCCTAATGCTTAGTGTTAAAGACACTCACCACACAGGCAACAGGGGAAGGTAGGAAAAAAAAAAAAAAAAAATGAAAAAAAACTGGAAGCATATGTTTGTCCTTCTGGTTATGAATTATGGAAGAGCTACCTGTCGTCTTTGCTTTGTGGCAGCACGGGCCTTCTGAGATTCTGGGATGTGACAGCATACACGAGGCTCATTTACAGAAACCAAAGGGATTATATGACAGCGCAGACACATATATTTTTAATGACCCATTATCACAGTGAAATTGCATCAGCTATTTTGGCAAGGAGTATGCGACTGCACCTTGGCACAAGCTGCATGTAGTCCATTAGACTTCTATCCTGGATAAGAAAAAAAAACTATCCACTATGGATTGAAAGCTGTAAGTATCGGTTAAGGGGGAGAATTAAAAAAAAAAGAGGAATAGGAGAACAAGGATACTCAACTGGTTTCTTTCTTAGAGTTCTATCTACACTTCTTTTACATTTTGGTGCTTTTTATTATGGTTTTTACTTTAGAAACAGAATGAAGCAATCTGCAGACATTCAGTATTTATGACAAAAGCCACCACACGGACACAAAGAGCACCAAGAATCTCGTCACCTTGAAAAGTACAGGTTGTCAAAATCAGTCAGTGCAGTCGTTCAAGTGAATGTTTGACACTCATCTGTCAAAGGTAGACTCCACCTGAGGAGCACTATAGAGGAAAAAAAAACTGCCAAGAGCAGACTGGGCAAGAGCTTAGTTCACAGTTCATATCAGGTAATTCACATTGAGTACATATCTAAGCTGGCGCAGACAGACAAGGCAACAGATTATTTTCTGTGGGATGTAGCTAGTCATGTACTAGGGTGGCTCCAGGCATGATCTTAGTCTTCAGTAAACACCACTGATGAGTCAACAACCAGCCCCGTGGGGTCACGGTTTTTATGATCACTCTGAGCCGTACTCCGTTTCCGTGTCCGTCTCCTCACTCGCTGTCTCGCTCATTATAACTCTCTCACTCATTATCACGCTCTCCATCTTACTCGTTCTCTCTCTGAGACTTTCACATTCAGCTAAGATGTATGTGCCTCTAGCTTGTAGTTAGACGTACTCCCTTTGCCTTTTGCAGTCTGAACAGTCTCTCTCTCACTCATTCTCGGTCCATCTTGTTACAGCCCAGATTTATTACAGCAATCTGTCAGTGCTCCCGTCTCGCCCTCCTGACACATTCGGTGGCGCCCATTATGCATATGTTGTTGTTAGTATTATCTAGACACGTACACTGGAGCTATAAAAAGTCACAGGCGGATAAACAGGAGTGAATGGATGTTGCCCCTTTAAAATCAAGATCAGCAACAACTCATTATAAGATGCTTTCAGTAAGAGTGGATGAAATAGTATTATTTCAAAGTTAACCCTGATTATAAGTCTGTTAAATAACTTGGCTAAAGATAGGGCCTCCACTATACAAAGTCACACTATTGCAAACAATTAGTTTCAATTTTTGACTTCAGCTATTTGAGAAAAATTCAAAAATAATTAGATTTGCAGATTGTTTAGTTCATTTTCCAGAATTAACTTAAAATTTAAAGTTCTTTAGAGGAAATGTTGCTACATCTCAGTATGAATGGGTCTTGCACAACCCAATTTAAAACGAAAACAAACAAATTTTGCATTGCAAAAGGAAAAAAAAAAAACTATTTGGCTCACCCTTGAAAAACCTCTGTGAAAAGGCTCTACTGAACAAAAAATGCAATTTACTGAGAAACACGCTTCGGTGTTTTTGTCCACTATGACCGTGAGGTTATATCTTGTCTTCCTATTTATGCAGGAGAATATCACACCAAAAAAAAAGTTACACACTAGCCTCTTAAATAGCTGTATACAAGAGTGAATTCCTGAGGGGCAGAGTGTGTTCTGTATGTTTACAAGTAATGCCCCAGGCAAAGGTTGAGTCTCATGAATAATTCATCCCTTTACAGGAAAGCTGAGTTATTGTTTGAAATATGACTACAACCATTATTTCTGACAGAATAATTAAACATTAAAGGGCAAGACAGATGCACATTGCACCTTAATGACATTTGAACGGTGCAAAGTAAACTAAGCTATGCACAGAAGGCTGCGTGAGTGCCGAGGTACCAAGAAATGATGCCACATAAATGAAAGAAGAGCCTTTTTATGGACTATATGCACGCCATGGTTACAGCAATGGTGTCTACTGCCAGCTTCTTCATCACTTTTATGATCATCAGCCGCATACAGTACATAAATGCCTACATTAATGTGTGTACAAAACCGAAGCACGGAGACAGATTTCCAAAATGTAAATATATGCTATATAGGACCAGTCAGTCCAATTTGAGACCGAAATACATTTGTTTGATTGCAGTGATGCTTGAGGGAGAATTTAACTAGATTACACATTGGCGCATGATGATGCTGGATGGATGGATGTTTATTATGTGCATACATTATGTGATAACAGCTGCAAAAAAATGGTATGGAAAAATTATGTCCAAACAAAAGCACAAGACACAGGGAGGTATGAGTCTTTCTCCAGGATACCTCCAACCAGTCAGACACAGAAAACATGACACTTAACAATGATTACATAGAACAAAATATCTGCCAACATCCCACACATATATAAAGATCGCCTGTTCTTTTTAAGCTGCCACAATCCCTTTCTCTGACAACCTGTCGGAGAATCTTAAGGCACACACAGGAAACCTGTGCTTTTAGTAAAAACCTATACCAGATGGCAAAATAAAGAGGAACCAGCGTAGCTGATTATGTCACTACATCTCCTACTGTACGCTTACCTGCAGACACGTAGAACGAATCCAAGCTCACACCTGCCATTAATGAGTGATCACCAGTCTACCGCTGTCAGTTTGCACTGTATGTTCAGTGGAATGTGATTCCACATGCATCATGAGTGTAATTGGGTTCAGTTCTGAGTCAGTTTGTTGCATTATTTGAGTTGCATCAAAATATATTGGGGAAATAAAATAATGCTGCTGTCTCAGTTGGACCAATAGAAGTTTCAGAACCATGAAGAGTGTGTTAACTATCTGCATGTAGTCACTTGGCATTCATCACCATTATCACTACTGACCACAGGCTGATAAAGTTTCATTTTTTAATGACAAAATTACAAGTAGTGGGGGCGACAGTGGCTCAGGTGGTAGAGCGGGTCGTCCAATGATCAGAGGGTTGGCGGTTCGAGTCCCGCTCTGTCCCGGTTACTGTCGTAGTGTCCTTGGGCAAGACACCTTACCCACCTTGCCCCGTGTGAATGTGTATGAATGTGTATGAATGTGGTGGTGGTCGGAGAGGCCGTTCGGTGCACATTGGCAGCCACGCTTCTGTCAGTCTGCCCCAGGGCAGCTGTGGCTACAAAAGTAGCTTACCACCACCAGTGAGAATGTGTATGAATGAATAATGGGTTCTGTAAAAAGTGCTTTGGGAACCACTCTGTGCGTTGAAAAGTGCTATATAAATCCAATCCATTATTATTATTATTATAAGTAGCTCAATAATAATCATTTATTTAATTTGTTGAGCCATTCCATTATTGATACATGTATTTGTTTAGTTTAACTGCTACAAAGGCAAAATATTAAAAAAGAACCATGAATAGACACAAATAAATCCTTTTATGTTGTCTAATGGTTCATGGCAGATGTGTCATCACTGTGTCTTGGATGCGTTCACACCTGACAGTTTTAATACGACCAATCAGTTTTGGATTTCAGGACTAATAATAGATACAACATCTGTTAATTTTATTTTTCTTAATCACGACCATTAGTCCAGAGGGAATTACGTTTGTATGGAAAGAAACCAACAGCTTACAAATTGTAAATGTAGTGGAAAGCAGCGCGGCCAGGCTAGCAGTTACAATCTGGTCCAAAATTCAGCTCCAAAGCTCAGACCACCAACCAACAATCACCTAAAGTGGAGAGAAGTTTCAATTCTAGTACGGCTGCAACAACAACTTTGTGATATTGGCAGTTTTTGGCTGGTAGTTGGATTGCTGCCCTTAGCAGGATCATTTCTCAAGTGTCTTATCTTCATGAATTACCTCATTTTTGACCTATGGATTAGGCCTTTTAAGTAAACATTGCATCAACATATTCCATTGCCTCCATTCCCCTAGACATTATTATGTGGTTTACCAATATTAAAAATTTAACACTAGTCGTATGTTTTGTACGAATACTTGAGGAGGAGAGGGAGTGAAGCTGATATGGATTTACAGATATGAAAGGGAACCCTACTTGATACTGTGTTAGCATTTTTATTTTATTTTTATTTTATGGCTCTCTTTCTTTCCTGGGGCTTTCGGGAAAGAAACCCTTAACACATAACCAAGCTGATAAAGTACAAGCTGTATGTATTACCCCTGATGATCTGCCCTATCAGTTATCCTGTGCATTCGAGTTCAAGTACATAAAATGAAAAATTAAGTACTGAATCCCACACAACACAAACACTGTACTTGCATCACATTCAGGAAATAGTCCAGATTTAATAAGAATATAATGAATGAATTGTGAAACTGTTCAGTTTTCTGTGTACACAGCGCGCTTGCAGCACCTAACACATTCTAAAATATTTTATGACACCATATAACATTCATCTATTTTAAGATCTGCCTAAACCCTTGTGGCTACACCTTGACAGCAAAAGGCATACATCAATATAATTCTCCAACCCTTCAGCCCAGGTGTAAAAACCCTGAGGTTACTGTGCTAGAGCCAGGAGATGATATTTCCCACTGACCTTTTCCTGCCACCGCAACCAGGTTGACACAATGTCTGAAAGGCTTATAGCGCACTATCGGTCATATGTGGGGCAGACTAAGACGCAGCCTTGACACTCCACCCTAGGCGCTTACAAATTTCAATTACCTGTGTACTAGACACTGAGATGTGATTTCTGTTATCACACTGCCTATAGGCTAAACTCAGCAGCCAAACTGGTGCAGACAAAACAGAATTTCTATCAATACTGTTTTATATGGAGGTTAAAAACTGAAATGCTGGATCCTCCAGTCAGTACCTGTCCCTGTTTGTAGTTTCATTTAACTCACATGATTAATTAAAGCAACAAAATGACATTTAAGTAAACACATAACTGAAGACATTTTAAACAAATGGATGGTTTCCAAGGGCATTTATATTTACGCAAACAAGTGCTGTTTAGTGTGTTATTATTGCAGCGAAAAGAAAATGTGGGGAGCTTATTTAATTAACATTACTAGAGTACTGATGTAGGTGCAAGGGCATTAAATGTTCTGGCTGCTTTAGACGGTACACCAAACATTTACATAATACTAGTAAAATGAGAGTTTTCAGAGTTGGTTTTCAAATGTATTCAATTTGCTGTACTCAAGATGTGAAGCCCAGTTTCCTTTTAGACTACTACACGTAGATTTCCCCTCGAGCTGCACCACAGCAGTCTTGTTCACCATGAGTGAGACTTTTCAACAGCATCTCTTCACACTCTCCACCTAACTGCCACCTTGCCCAACCGGGTGTGCAAATAAATTCGAATAAATCCGCAACACATGATGTTTGGTGGATTCAACACTCCATTAGGCTTTCTGCTGGCAATTTAAGCCAAGGCTGCGTTTGTATGCAATGCTTGTTCATTTATTTAAAATGGACTCCATGAGGAGTGAGAGTTGAGAAGTGAGGATGTAAACTGTTGGTCTGGATCGTCACACGGGGGATTAATCTTAATCTGTCTTTCATAGGCTTGGGATATAACCTCATGGAATACTGTGCAAAAACAAACCAAGGTCTTCTGGATGTCTTTGCTAAATTATGTATATACTCAGGTGTTTGGATAAACTGAGCATTCGAATATACTGTTGCTCCATCTATTCCCCACATCCCTTCGCTGCTTGACCTTCTTCTCGATTACTTGTGGTGCAGAGCATTTTCCATGTCAACACAATCAATTTTTGTTTGCACTGATCCTATCTCTCATACGTTAGAGTGCAGAGCACCTGGAAGAAGTGCAGGGGTCCCCAAGCAGCTGTGGAATTCTAACATGCATGTATTGATTGAATAAGATTTTTTTTTTTTCCCAGGGACATACCAGGAGATGCCTTCACTGACTGGTCATTCTCTGCAGATTCAGTTTTAGATATGAGACAAGTCTACATGGATTAAATGTCACTCCAACAGCAGACAGGCACTTTGCTAGATTGTCAGTGTCTGTCAACATCAAACACACCGATCCAAACGTACACAACCACAAAATACATGAAACATAGATTAAGTTCCATAGGGAAATGAATGTTTTGCTTGCTAGTACTTTGTCCCATATGACAAGATTTGAGAGTAAGCCTCAGTTCATTCACAGACACAAAAACATCCATAAAGATGAATGCACAAAGAACTGTCTCTGCCTACTCCTTTTTGCAAATAAATATATTTCTGGACATATACGCCCCATTGTGGGCTTCATCCAGTGATAGTAGCAAGTTTCACAGACTATAATTAAAAAACCTTCCACAACTCAGAAAGAAATAATGGCTGGAAATGCTTACCAAAGTCCCCAGGGACGAAGATGTCATAGACACAGCTCTGGCCCTTGGTATAATTGTGTGGGTAGTTTGGGGACAGCACAGTTCCCTCTGAACCCGTGAAGTGACCTCCGCATGGAGCTGTAGGGACAGAAATGCACGAGAAGCACAGTTAACAGATGTGAAACAACCAGCCTATAATACCTGGGGAACTAGGACAATAAAATACAACCAGCAAATTTATTTTAACTTGCAGAAGCGCAAAGTAAGGAGTCGCCTTTGAACTTTCAGCTGCTGACAAATGTAATTTCGGCAAGCATAAAAAATATATTAGGCATTTGAAAGACACCTTGGGTGACGGAAGGAACAGTCACGTAAAAAGCCAGAGGCATGTTCACAGGATTAAACCCCAACAGGCAACACCTGTGGCTTCTTTTTGCCTTTAAAAACCCCAATCCATAGACAAAAGCATCACAAATGTCACTGATTTCAGCTCATATCTCTTGAGCTGACCTCCGTGACCAGCTGAGTTGTTTTTAGAGTTGCTGAAGCAACAGTAAGGTATAGCAGTAAGGTGTGAAGAACCCATCCCCAAGGGAGGAACCACCATGTGATGCTTGTATCTCTTAAACTTACTTACTACTACTTTCGGCAGACACCAAGTTGGAAACTAGGTTCATTAAAATAAACTGTGGTCTGTCCTGCACCTGCGTCACATCTCAGAGTCCTAACTTAAGCTGTTAATGATGTACCTAATTTATCAAGAGGCCCTGTAACACAGTTGCTCCAGACCTCACGAACCAAGACATCAGGCGGGGGAGCCTCGGTTGTAAACAAACGCACACTCATTTTGTCATAGGGAAGCTGTCGCCACCTGCTCTGAACCCCCTGTGACTCACACAATGCTTTTGTCAGTGCTGTTTCACGGAGCAGCACGTGAGCCGTGAGCCGAGGTGTTAATGTAAAAAGATGGTTCAGCAGCTTACCAGCGTTTGGCTGTTGGGATAGCACTGAGACGCATGTAATCAAACAACGATGACAGCAAGTGGGACTCTAATTCGAGCTGATATTGCCAAACAGAACGGGAGACGTAGGACTGTGGTGGCTGAGGAATTTAAGAAAGCTGCTACTAGGAAGGAGAGCACACAGCACTGTCAATCTACAGCAGGTGAGAGCAGCACCAAGAAAAGGAAGGGATTCTCAAGATATGCTTTAATGGTTTCCTACTGACAGGAGAGTGGAATGCTGTGGAGAAGTGGGTACACTGCAAAATCATAGTGTGTTCTGTTAGGTAGGAATAACCACCACACTGTATTTAATGCTTAAATCAACTATCAAGTAAATACAGTGATAGAAAGTTTGATTTAACATATTCAGCATCTTCTCTGTCCACACAATTACATTTTTATGCGAGTTATTGTTCGATGAGGGTTTTAAAACTTCTGAATTCTGTATCATTACAAACAGAACAACAGCCATGAGGGCTTGATCTGTTTTAATTATATATGTATCAAGCATCGACTCACCCAGCCTGTCAGTCCTCTCATGCTTATTCTTAATTAGCCTAATGGAAGCTAATGGAAACATTGTAGCACAACAAAACAAATGTAATGCATGGAGTGCAATGCTGTCCATCTAATCTCTGAGACTAGACAGACGTGAGTGCAGTGGGTACAAAACATTGTGAGGGTTTTATCAGTATCAATATTCAAGAGTAAAATAAAAATGTTAGTTACATGTAAACTCATCTTTTTGTACATACATCTATAAAATAAATATTCACTTTAAGCCATTCCTTGATGGATTTGCTTGTTCACTCAGGATTATGAACCAGTTCTACTGGTTTACTTCTGGAAAAACTCAGGAACTCATTTCTTTGTTTGATACGTATGTACAGTGGAGGAACCACAAACCATAATATTTCCACTTCCACTGCTTCTCACTGGTTTAAGATTCTTTTTCTGAAATGTTATCATTGATTTGGTCCAAATATGTATACGGATACAGGGAGCTAACAACTCTTTCTTTGCTTCCTCTCTCAAGAGCATATTATTGCAAGATGGTCTTTGTAGTTATGCTTTAATGTTCTTTCTTTGACAGCAAAGCCTTTTTTGCCTCCAACATTGGTCAAAACTGTGCATTTTTGTTTCAACAGTTACAAGAGTTATCTGAAGATCTTAGGAGGATACTTTAGCTTCTTGGAGACTTCGTTTTGCAGCAAGTGTTCAGCTCTTGGGTTGTATTTTCTGGGACAACCAGTCCCGCACAAGCTACCAGTTTTTTTAATTTAAATCTGCACCATTCATGAACGATTTTTCTCAGAGTAGACTTCAAATAATTGGGAGATCTTTGTAAATCACCTGTCAGGCCTATAGGCATCATCAACTTCTTTCCTGTAGCTTTTAGAGAGCTCTTCAGATCTTGGCGCAATCACACCATGTACTTCAATTAGAAAGTGACCAGCAGACCCCTGCTGTGCAAAGGTTTAAATAAGGCTCTAACTATTACTCTCAGAGGACGTGGTATCATCGGCACCTACACTGGAGCACTTGGTTGTAATTTTAATGGATTTTAAGTTGTGATAAATGTAGAAGATGGTCTCCCTGTTGTCATCCGGTTCATAAAAATGTGGATCACATTTAACTGTAGACACTGGTCAAAAGATTCACACGTTTACTTGTTTGTTTTTAAATGCTGCTGGCGTCCATGTTTAATTGCTGGTGTCCATGACAAAACTTTGTCTACTGCTTGTTTGCAGAGTGAAACTACCAACCTCATGTCCAATGTAAAGAAGCTTGTCACATGTTGTAATAACATTTCAGATTTGGTCTCAAACTAAAAATACTTAACAGAGATTCGCTGATTGTCCCTTTAGTAAAGCACATAACCCCAGAGCTGTTCAGTGAAGTTATACAGGTGCCAACGGTAAAAATAATGAATAGGTCCCGGGTGTAAGAGTCAGTGCTCCCGTTCCCCACGGCTGCAAGTGAGATTTGAGGTTTAAATCAACAACATTAAATACTTGGATAGAAAATTTTTAAAAGGTGGACAGTGACTGGAGGAAGCAGCTCTTGATAGTTTTCTACTGTTTCTTACTTTTTTTCCTACTGTAACAGTGTGATACTGCAACGCTCTCTGCATTGCCCACATTTGGCCTGAAATAACATTAACAATGTTCTTTTCAAAACACCCTTATGCCACGATTTAATGAGGTTGCTTCAACCACTGTTAGTTCGCACATAAACTACTTCTACAGACCTTTTATGCAGCAGACAAATACGTGGGCTTTTATACTTTCAGTAATTAGTCATGTCTATTCTTCTTCACCACAAAGGTTGCCTTACAGTCAGGGCATGAAGTCAGGGCCATATATTATTATGAATGTATTAGTGTTGTGCTCGTTCTCACTGACCATTTCTTTTATTCCGTTTAGATTAATTGGAACTGCAGTGTTCATGGTTGAAGTCTAGATTTGTTTTTAATGGGACAATCAATCGCTAACTTGTAAAAAATATAAATATAAATATATATATATATATATGTTTGCATAGGCAGGTAATTGTGGTGGTTCAAATCATTTCAGGAATCTTGCAGGCGTCACAGAGGGTTTGTCCATCTTTATACAGTCAAAGGTAATTATCTGTGTTTATCTGTGTCCTCTATAACTACCTTATAAACCACTAAACCACTGACCCCCTTGTTCATGCTCATCAAAAAAACAATAGCGCCAATTTTAGAATCCCCAGTTCACCAAACGAGCATGTCTTTGAACTGTGGAAGGAAGCCACACAGGCAGAGGAAAATCATGCAAACTCAACAAAGAAGGGGCCCAGTCGACTTCTTGCTTTGAGGCATCAGTGTAAATCGTTACACATCTGTGCCACCACGCAGAGTTCAGTCCTCTGATTTTTGCTTTTGTTGCATTCCACAAGAGTAATGCGAACAATGTCCCAGCTCTTTTAAGGTTTGGTGTCAAACACGGTATCAAATACTGACCAAACAGCAGCACCTTGTTAGTCAGGCTTTGGTGAAATGTTGAAACTAACCTTGACAGTTTGGTTTAGCTCTGTCCCACTCTGGTCTCTTGCTGTTGCCCATGACACATGTCAGAGTGGAGTAGCCTTCCAGCAGGTAGCCAGCCTCGCAATGAAATGTCACCATAGATCCCAGCTTGTAGTCAATACCCATTCTGGTGCCATTCATCACATTCCCCGGATCAAAGCACGCCTCCCGTAGTTTTGCTGCCAATCAAACAAAAACAAAAGCTTTTACAGCACTGAAAAGAGTTTATAATGAGAGGGCTACATAATTAAGCAGATAGGTATAAACTGTCATACAGACTCCAAGGGTATGTTTGATTTAACAAAACGGATTTTAAAATTGAATTACTATGGTAATCATGTGTAAAGAAATGAGGGTGAATGGTGTTCTATTCTCACAGCTAGAATCAAGATTAGAAAGAGTGTCTGCATGCAGTATCATACTTCAAAGACATGATTTCTGAATCATATACATCAAACCAAATCCCCTGCTGTAATAAAAGAACGTGTTCAGTGAAAATGCACACAGTGGTACAGGCACAGGCCTTTAGTGCACCTTTGTATTCCAAATGAAAGCCGGTGTAGCTCACGGAGCCGTCGCTACGAAACGCCAGGTACATGAAGTTGGAAGTGCTCTCAATCTTCTCTGGAAGTTTGCTGTCTTGGAAACTGCCAATCAGATGAGAGCTGCTGTCTGGCCCATCGTAGATGTACAAGAAATCATAGTTGGGCTCGATACTGAAGCTGTGACGAGAGAAAGAAACAGACAAATGAAAGATAAAACAGCTATTATTGTCTTAACCACGTCATTGTAGGGGAGATTTGGAGTGCGTTAAGGTCTCAAAATGAAAGTATGCGCTGCGGTGCTAGAAGTGAGTCACGCCAAGCGATTTGTTTTGCATCTCCAGACAAAGACATAAAAAAAGAGATCTCCCCCAAGAGGTGAGAAGAGATTAAATTGTTGTGACACTGCTGTGGCACAAAATCTTCCCAGACGGCAACACGGCAATGCAGTGTGAAGAGATCGTTTCATATTGTAGCTCTGTATATCAAATCACATGCTGCAGAGAGTGAGGGAGGAGGGGGGCCTTTTCAAAATAATGAGCGTGGTTTATGACGAAAATGTAAATAGCTTGGAGATAATTGCATTTGAGTTGGATCAAGGCAATTCCAATTTAAAATCGTAACTCCATGCTTTCATCTGATATTCCCAAGAGAGAAAGCAGCATTGTGCTAACGCTATTAGATGTTTGTTTTGAAGGACAAAGTTGAGAAAGACACACGGCAGCAACTTCACCTTCACCTCCAGAACAGGGAAGGTGTGTTGTTGTACAGAAAGAACAAATGTACCTCCGCTCCTTCTCTAGCCCTCCATGAAATGTCTATAAAAATAACACCCCATCGTATAAAGAAGACTCCCTTATAAAAACTGCCCTCAGGCACAACCATGAGTTAGCCCTGCTGGCGTTGACGCTACATGCTTAGATTGTAATTAATAATGTAAAGCATAAGGTCTGGGTATCATCTGGCGCTGGAAACGAGATGGACTCATATCACAATTCTGACATACAGTATTAATCCAGAAATCTTTTTTTCCCACCACATTTCTGCAAAGTAGCAGGAATGCCTGTCTTCATTCTGTCTGCAGAGGCAAGACAGCATTCCCCCTATCTCTCAACCCACCTGGACTCTAACTCAGGTATTCTGCTTAACACACATGGCCAACTTTGCTCAATACTGTGACGTTATAGCCGGTTCCACTGCAGAAAACAAGCAATTCCATGGCACATACTGAGCCACCGAGCATCCGCTGAGAAGTCAGTCCTTTCTGTTTCAGGCAAGTTACAAACATGGCATGGGTTTATGGAAAGCCTTATCCTGTAAGCTGTTGGACCATGTAGTTAAGAGACAAAACTATTTTTTTCCTCCCCAAAATCTGTATAGTCGTTCCTGTCATACAAAAACTCCAGTTCCCAATTTCTTTTTAAGTAATTGATTTAAATAACTGAAATGGGCCATGTAGGATGTTGTGATATTACCTGATGAAAGCCAGGGAAATAACGTAGTCGGAGTGAACTGCAATAAGCCAGTCGCAGTCTTTGCTGTGCGGGTAAGGGTGTGGGTAGTTGGGAGAGAGGATGAATCCAGACGACCCCGTCACATTCCCACCACAAGGAGCTTGAGAGGTTAAGAAAAAAAAGGGAAAAGAGATGAACAAAATGAAGAATACAACAAGCATAGGAAAGTCTTTGTACTTGTCCGGTTACTTTCTAAAGTCACCAGTAGCACAGATAAGAAATGAGCATAAACACGTTGTTAAACATGAGTTTTGTTCAGCTCAAGTACTGCAGACCAAAAGTAATGTGGTCATTAGAACGAAAGGCTACACAGTTCATCGCTGCTCTACATATACGTTTTTTTAGTCATTTCAACAAACTGAAACGACATGCGGTTGCATGTATTTGCCAACAACATGGATTTCTCCTTCTTAAAACTGATAGAAATCTTCCCTTCATTGAGGCTTTTTTTGGGGGGGAAGAATAGAGACTTAATTACTATATGACAGTTCATAAATATCGCTGGGACTAAAATGAAGCAGCAGACGTCAAACCAGTCAATTTAATAACCAGTTAATAAATGTGGAAAAATCTGGATGGATTATGTTTATTTATGTGATTTTTAATGACATTCTTTTATTGATTCAGAACAAAATCCTAAAGCCTCGCTAATGGCTCCACGTGTTATTTGATGATTTGGTTTAACACACTAAAAGCTGCGAAACAAAGTGTAACCCAACGATGACTGTGGCGTTTTTATTTATTTAGTTTAGTAAAGGGGCGGCTCACATTTTACATCAAGTTGCAAATGCGGGGTTGCTTTTGGTGCCCTTACATTATGCAGAGTTGTGTTATCTCATAATTGCACTGCAAGACCTGCACATGACGAGCTCTTTCCAGGCCAGGGAAAAATTCTACTAGACTAGTTGGCAGCAGCTCAAGAACATCTAGGTTTCTTTGGTCCTACTTAGTGTAATTATTTCTAATTGCATTGTTAAGTAATTAGCTGTTAAGCTCTAATAAGACAATGTGTTGGGAGACTGTAGAGAACTCCGTCTTTAACCACCAGCAGAAGTGGATTTGTCCACATAACAGCTGGCAACAGCTCAAACATATCTGAAGAGTCTTGTTTATCCTACACACAACTGGAGACATCAGTGAGAAAGAATTACAGAATTACAGCTGGTTAATAGACATACTCAGTTTCCTGCTCTTTATTGCTCTTTCACTCTGATCCCCTATACTTCACACCCTCTCTCCTTCAATCTATATGTTCCTATCCATCTCCTCCACACACTCCCCCCTTTTTTTTTTTCCTAGCTTACACTATCATCCTCTCTCTTACCAATGCAGCTTGGAGGGCTGGGTTGCCAGTAGTATCTATTTTCCACTTGGATGCAGGTGATTCTGCTCTCTCCCTGCAATTCATATCCTGGATCACAAGAGAAGGTCACAGAGTCGCCGGGCTCCCGCCCTTCTCCGTTGCGACTGCCATTCATAGGAATACCTGGATCTCTGCAGGCTGTCGCAAGGGAACCTGAAGAGCAACACATACATGTGACTCACAAATACCAGACACATGTGCAGATCCAATATACAAGGGATCAATAAGAGAAAGAAAGAACCGACTTATTGCACACACACAGAGTTTTATAGTGTGGCTGACAGCTGTTAAGTTGAAACTGTTGCTCAAACAGAGTTACAGCATAGAGAAGATCACTATCAGTCAAAATCCTGCCATGTTTTCCTAATAGCTTTCGGTAAACCGCAGCTGTGCGGCAGCCCAGAGCTTCCACAATGATCTGGTAAAATCTGATGGATTCTTAAAATACTCCATCCCGACAGACTTTATTGAGAGACTTAACACTGTTAAGTTTATTGCAGTTTGCTGCTCAGTGCTGCCATTGTTTTTTTTGTTTTTTTTAACCCCATCAAAATATGAATAGATCTAACAGTATAAAATGTTGAAATAAGGAGAAGGAAATAAAAAGACAACAGTTATTCTGATGTTTGAGAGCACAATAGATTTAATTATGTAATTTTAGATTCTAGCAGGATAAACTAATTTATCCCTGTGAAACAATGGACCTAATGCACCCAGTAATAAAGACACACTTGACCTCAATTCTGCATAAAGGATTATATGAATGTAACTTTTTTGACAGAATTATGGTTGCTATCTACAAGATGCTGTCAATCAGTAAATGAAGAGATGTTTCACCGAAGGCAATTATTTAAAGCTACAGTGCAGACGTTTTGTCTCCCCTTCCTGGCAATCCGAGTATTTACACAAACAGTTGCTGCATTTCCATTACCCCTAGAAATGCGCAAAAACCTAAATATAGCAATAAAACTCTGGTCATGGACACGCCTATGTTTCAAAATCCTCTCAAATATCACTTGAGATACACTTGTACGCTGTATCGATATATAAGTTTATTGCAAAAGTGCTTATTTTCCGCATTTCCCCATCAACGGAGATGACACAGGAAGTCATGTGACCAGTCATCTGAAGTCCATTTTCCTCAAACTTAATTCTCACGTGACGAGAATTAAAGAGAATTATGGGATATTGTGAGATGAGATTTCACAAGAGTTACACTTTTCAATGGAAACATGTACAAAGCGCAATTGAAAATTTCAGAAATATTGTTTTTATTTTATGAGAAACTGTAAAGGAAACACAGCTAGTGTTGACACATGCATATGACGTATGCCTACATTGTATGGTGCCTTCTTATTTCAGGGTTCCTCAAACAAAGAAAAGCTACACCAGTGCTGCTGCTTTGTTTTTTTAGACTGCACTATCTGGAGAATCAGAAACTTTCCTCAGATGTTTCAGCGTTTCCATTTAATTCAGCAGCAATCAATTCATAGCTTTAGTTACATTTGTAACACTCATTTCTCTGCCGTGAGCTCGGTCAGTTACTGTAGATTACTCTATTACTAGAGTTACCAGTGTAAAACACAACAATGCCATTGCTCCAATAGCAAAACATCACCACAGTCAACAGATTTAGAACTCTGGTATACAATGAAATACAGAAATACTTATGTAGTGTTAACTGGATTTGAATGCAACAGATGTTAAATGTAAAGAGCAATAGACTCTAGAATTCTATAGAGAATTTTACTAGAATGAGACGAATGTTCCAAATGAAATAAATGGGGGCAACCCAGAGAGACTGTTAGTACCATCATTCCCTATTACTTTTTTTTTTTTGCGCTGAAAAGCAGCAGCCTTAGGCAAACAGAGTAGTTAAGTGCAGTATGTATCTGCAGAATCAATTCCATTTCGCAATGCAGTGCAGTAAATCTCATATAATTGATTTTTTAATTAGGCTGCCATACCGGTTTGCTAACGAAAACATTTACAAACCCATCATACATGGCGTAAATTAGGTTTCATTAGCTTCCAGGTGTGTGGTTTTGACAGCTTAACACATAGGCTCCATTAGTGTCACTGCAGCAATGATCTGTAAAATAGCTGGGACTCTCACTGCTCATCAAGACATGGATAGAGATCATACAAAATACTGAGAGCTCCACACAACATGCAACGAAAAAGCTCCATCTGGGCACATATTAGGAACCAGCTTAAGGCTTAAGAATAATCTGTGCTTGCAGTATATTTATGACATACTTCTACATTTATTATAAGCTGGCGACTCTCACTAACAGCAAGCAAACTATATAAAGTACAAAAATATACTCACTTGAGAAGTCAATGGCAAATCCAGATTTGGTGATGTAAAAGTCAGTCTCGAACTGAATGGTGACGATGTTGAGAGTGGAGTGAATTCCCTCAGGCAGCAGCGAGCCACTGACCTCCTTCAGAGACATCTCGTTCTCAGGAGGCCCGTCCCATACCTTCAGGATGTCATGGGACGCCTCTGTGTCGAATGCAAGGAACTGGAGACTGAAAGAGTTGGGCATAAGAGATGGTTGTCTTAGTCTGGCTTAAGGTCAGTTTGAATCAAATCACTTACACTGCATACAGTCTTCAAGAGTGAAAAAGTCAAAATCAGACCAATTCTTGCACAATTCTGCATCCCCAAACTAATTTCAAATAGGTGTAGACTTGGCCAGATTAAAATTGAGATTAAGTTCTAATGAGAATTATAAACTAAAACACTGCCCCTATAGTTTTGGGCATTTCAGATGAGATTTGGTATCATCAGTCAATTTCTGTCCAAGTCAGACATACAGTTACAGTACAAGACCCCAGACTTATCTGCAATCTCATCAAGAGATGGCCTGAAGCAGCTTTTCTGACAAAGGCTGTGTGGCAGACTTTATGAAATCATACCATGTTTACTTCGACCTCTAAGCCCAAATGGGGTTTATTTCACAGAAATACTAGGAGTTCTAAAACAAGGGGGAAAAAAAGTGTTTCCATGTCCCAGGAAGATTCCCGCGGGTGCTGTCACAGTGTCTACAAAGTCCCTATCCCAATCTCTGTTAATGGAGCTGCTGTAGGCTGTTTCTCTCGATGACATCTAACTTTAGAGGAGAATTTTTCATGTTTAAAGTGAACTTTACGACATCTCATGAAAACATTCTTAGGATGTTGCTAGTGTATTAAATGCAGCTTCTTGTCCAACAAAGTCCCTCTAGTGTTATTACATACATCATCTGAATGTTGTGTACTGCCTTTTTTGACTTATTTTTAATATATTCATTTCTTGGTGGGAGTAATTATTTAATTACTTATTATTTATTACTTTCAATTATCTTTTATGGGTGACTCTGTTCAATACAATATGCATGTGTTGATAAATTATCTCACATTTTAATGAGAATATTCTAAATGTTAACTATTAATAATATAGTATCTAGTATTGTATATATATATATATATATATATATATATACACACACACACACACACACACACACACAGGCATACACAAAAAATTCAAAGAGCACAATTCCAGGTGAAACACAAAAACACTAAATTGGTATACACACACACACACACATATATACATATAGATATATACATATACATATACATAGTTATAAATGAAGCAGCACTACAGAAAGACAATAGTAAATCTGCAAACATGTTGTATCATCAGCAGCTGGAATTACCTCACAATGTTACCAGGGTTAACCTCCAGTGTCCAGGTGCATCTCAGGTTGTTGTCGTAGGGGAAGGGATACCCAGGAGACAGGATACGCCCAGTAGACTCACCCTTAAAACTGCCACCACACTCCGCTGCGTACACAAAAGTGAACACAAAATACTCGATTATCCCCAAAAGCGCCAACATGCATAAACTGTTCTTAAAATTTACTGAGATAGCAACAAAGACTTATGATGTTATTATTGATGTTATTAATTAACATTAAAAAGTCTGTCCATATAGGATGGGCCACGCACACCAGAGAGGACACTCCTACAACTGTTAATGACAATAGGAATATCTTATCATCCTGTCTACGTCTTCTTTTCACTCATCCTGCGATTTATATTACAGAATAAACGGCACTTAATAGGAAAATTGCATTAGCTCACTGCAGTGGTGAGCTATAATCAGTATCGTTAAACTGGGGAGATGTAAAAGTCCTTAACGGGAACCAGCATGTGGCCCTGGAGACATGACTACAGATTCCATTTCGCTTTCAGTTCACAGAAACAACGCTCACCATTAACACTGAGCATTCAGAGACACGTGTTAATCTACTGACTAATTTAGTTGTTTTGTCATTGTGTTGAATGTGCCTCGATGCTGAGTCAAAGTCAAATTTCATTGAAAAACGCGAAAGAACACAGGCATTTTAAAGAGCGATTCTGCACACATCTACAATTTCTAAATAATTTTTTACCCTAATTCATCACTCCTAGACATCAGGAAACAGCTTCACAACACGTTCCATACTTGAACAGCATGCAGGTAATCGCTTTATCATTTCTCCGTCTTCCTGTCTCAGCATGTTCGAAATTCTGAAAATATGGCCAAGAATGTGTTTCGTGACCATTACTCAGTATAAAATGAATACGCTGATTATCGTGCCTTTACCTTGAGAAAAATGCAGATTGATTGCGGATTCAGACTTTTAAGTTACAGAGACAACGAATGAAGCACAGTCGAGGCTAAGCAGTAATTCTGTGTTTTTCACTATAGAGAAGAGCCACTTCTGAATCAATAACACAAAAAAGATCAATGTCTCAGAATAAAACATCGGAGTTTTTTTTATATTCTTTAACAAAATCACACTGAATGTATTTTCTTTCAGCAAAGTTCAATTAAGTAGAATTCATGTTGAGATAAATCCTTAGGATTAACACCTAGCTGAGAAACGTGTGCCTGTTCAGAATGATAACATAAGCCACAAACAGTGGGAGTGAGAAGGAGAGGTGGGCCAGGGGACAGGCAGAGACCAAAGGATTACCTATACAAGATGGAAGGTGATTGTCCCATGCTCGTCTCTCGCCAGTCATGCACTTGAGTACGCTGCTGCCGTGCAAAGTGTATCCTTGGTCGCAGCCGAACGTGACGGCACTTCCAGAAAAGTGACCCTGGTCGCTGATTTTGAAGCCGAACTGAGGCACGCCTGGATCATCACAGTGGGAGAGCTCAAAACCTGCACAAGTACAAGATGGATGGACAAGAGAAAGACAGAAAGAAGGGTGGGGAAGAATGAGTTGGAAAAAATAATACACACGCTAACCAAACTATACATCAGCTTTTAACCAAGCCCACTGGAGATCAGTCATTCTTTAAACTAGTACCATATCACCATTTATCTGCATTGTAAAAAGTTATTGATTGAGCTTTGAGAATTAATTTCCGGTTGAGCACAGATGAGGGCTTACAGTCCTATTATACTACTTGGCAGCAGAAGATCCATTCTGGACAAAGGCCACAGCTAGACATTCACAATTAAATGTTCAACTGAGTGTGGAAACGATTGACAAACAGCCCGTCCACTTGGAAACCTTTTGGTTATTAAGAAAGATGTTCAAAAAAACAAGCCACAAACAGGAAAACGCTGTAATAACTCACGACGTTTGAACTTGGCCATGGCCTTTATATGTGTCCCTCTCTTCCAGGTACTAAACATAAATGTTCAGCTATGCAGCAACAGTAGCCGCACATAAAGCTAAAACAGCTGTGATTTATGCTCTCTGCTCACAGCGAGGTCCATGCCCATGCCAGATGTTATGGCAGCATTACAAGTGTCTTGCCCAGTATAAATCTCCAGCAGTTACTGCTCACATTTAGAAAATTACCTCTGCACTTTTGGTGGAAGAGTCATGAAAACATGATCAGGTTTCATGTTCAGACAAGATTTAAACTGACCATATCCCAACACCTTCTCCTTGCCCTCTCGCTGTACATCACTCAAGCCTCTCCATGTTGAAAGGGGCTATTCAGACTGGTTGAAAAGATCAAATAAAGACTACGCTTTGAGATGGGTAAAGGGTGCCAGCTAACAACATGCCTTTTACCTTGTGCACATCCCTGAAACAAAAGCACAAATGAAATCCAATTATGCAATAATTAATTATGGGTTATTCTGTAACTTAAATGGCAGCTTGTAATTAAGCCATTTCTTCCCTACTAATTGCACTTGCATTTAGATACAGATGGCAATTTGTTTTGCTGTTACAAACGAGCGCACATCCCTGATTAAAGGACATTTTCTTATTGTTTTTGAAGGTCTGTCAGGATCTAAAGTCTGAAATGTTCATGAGTAACACTAAACTGCACTGTATTGTAAAAACGTTGCTGCTTGTACCTGGAACACTGGGTATAATTATCATAGACTGAAAATTGTAGGGCTGGTAACTGTGGGTTGGCCAGAAACTTTCTTTGCTTTCACATAGCTCTAAAGTTCAAAACTGGCCAAAAGTTAAAACAACTTCTCACGAACCGAGAAAACCCACTGGCATACACAAAAAAATTCAAAGAGCACAATTGCAGGTGAAACACAAAAACACTTTAAATTGGTCGGCAAAATGCATCGTCACCAAAACATTCTCTCGTCACGGTAATAAATTAGGAATGGTTAGCGACAACGCACAGTCAGCAAGCCAATTAGGGAGAGAAACAAAACCTATCTATTACTGGCCCACTTAGAGGGATGACCGTAACTTTCAATACATACATGCACTCTTGTATCTGGATGAGGGACGCGCTGTATGCGGTGCATGCACGCACACAGCCCAGCCACAGTGATTTCAAACAGTCCTGACAATAATTCACCTGTTTTAACAAGGTACAGTTAGGCAGGCATGGACGCTAATTGCAAGAGTGGAGGCCAAAAGAAAAGAGAGGGGAAAAAAAAAAGATCCGCATAGAGAGGCAGAGAGAGAGGGAAGGGAGGGAAAGAAGAAAGCTAATTTTCCAGCAGGCATGGAGCAGAAACACCACGCTGTGTTTAATGGATACCCTGACAGTGAGAGACACAGTGAAGCAGGGTGAGGGTCAATTAAAAAATTCTTTTAAATTCTGCTACTTGAAATGTCTGGCTCCTGAAGGGAGGCTAAAGTCACTCATTTGGAAAAGCTTTAGGGTCCCTGCCCCCACCCTCTGCATGGGAAATGAAATGTGACTTACTGTGGTATATGAGCTGGAACCCCACTGCTGTCATCTCATGGTCAGAGTAGAATTCGAGCCACAGATAGTTGGAAGTGCTGGTGAGGGACAGACCCTGCATCAAAGAGCCCGTGTAGGTGCCAAGGAGTGGAGCTGCACCATCCTTTCCGTCATACAGCTATATTCAGAAACAGAAAGAAACTTGATGGAAGGTTCTGCAGCAACAATTAAATATTAATGCGGAGGAAAGAGAACAACAATTAAATGGGAGCTATTAGAACAGTATATCCTGTTTTTTAATGGTATCTTTATTGCAAAACCTACATCCTAAATGTCAAAATTTGACTGGAGCATAATTCTTCCTATTGATCTGACACTGTAGAGCTAAACTAAAGTGGATGATGGACTCATGATGTGGAAAAATAGCTACTGAATGTTCTTCTTCAATAATTAAGTACTAAAATTCCCCAAGTCCGGAGTAAGGTACAGTTTGTAGAGGTATTGTGGTTTGTGCCAAGGTCTAGCTCACCCATAACATTGTCTGTGAGGGAAAGTTGATCAGGAGTTGGTCTGTAGTGAACTAATTATGCCCCAGTAAAGATCTGCCAGGTCGTTCTGATCATTTGAGCAGGTTTACGTGGTGATATGCAGTGATGCACATAACACACACAACACCTCTACAGGTGCTGGCCAGTAAATTAGAATATCATCAAAAAGTTGAATTATTTCAGTAATTCCATTCAAAAAGTGAAATTTGTACATTATATTCATGCAATGCACACAGACCGATGTATTTCCAATGTTTATTTCTTTTAATTTTGATATTTATAAGTGACAACTAATGAAAACTCCAAATTTGGCATCTCAAAAAATTAGAATATTGAAAAGGCCAATGAAAAAAATGTTTTTTTTTTTAGAAATGTTGGCCAACTGAAAAGAATGAACATGAAAAGCATGCGCATGTATAGCACTCAATACTTAGTCGGGGCTCCTTTTGCCTCAATCACTGCATTAATGCGGCGTGGCATGGACTCGATCAGTCTGTGGCACTGCTCAGGTGTTATGAGAGCCCAGGTTGCTCTGATAGTCGTCTTCTCTGCATTGTTGGGTCTAGCGCATTGCATCTTCCGCTTCACAATACCCCATTGATTTTCTATGGGGTTAAGGTCAGGCGAGTTTGCTGGCCAATCAAGGACAGGGATACCATGGTCCTTGAACCAGGTACTGGTGGTTTTGGCACTGTGTGCAGGTGCCAAGTCCTGTTGAAAAGTGAAATCTGCATCTCCATAAAGTTGGTCAGCAGCAGGAAGCATGAAGTGCTCTAAAACTTCCTGGTAGACAGCTGCATTGACCTTGGACCTCAGGAAACAGAGTGGGCCAACACCGGCAGATGACATGGCACCCCACACCATCACTGACGGTGGAAACTTTACACTGGACCTCATGCAACGTGGATTCTGTGCTTCTCCGCTCTTCCTCCGTCCTTGATTTCCAAAGGAAATGCAAAATTTGCTTTCATCAGAAAACATAACTTTGGACCACTCAGCAGCAGTCCAGTCCTTTTTATCCTTGGCCCAGGCGAGACGCTTCTTACGCTGTTTCTTGTTCAAGAGTGGCTTGACACACGGAATGCGACAGCTGAATCCCATGTCTTTCATGCGTCTCTTCGTGGTGGTTCTTGAAGCGCTGACTCCAGCTGCAGTCCACTCTTTGTGGATCTCCCCCACATTTTTGAATGGGTTTGTCGTCACAATTCTCTGCAGGGTGCGGTTATCCCTAGAGCTTGTACACTTTTTTCTACCACATTTTTTCCGTCCCTTCGCCTGTCTGTTAATGTGCTTGGACACAGAGCTCTGCGAACAGCCAGCTTCTTTAGCAATCAACTTTTGTGTCTTGCCCTCCTTGTACAAGGTGTCAATGGTCGTCTTTTGGACAACTGTTAAGTCAGAAGTCTTCCCCATGATTGTGGAGCCTTCAGAACAAGACTGAGGAACCTTTTAAAGGCCTTTGCAGGTGTTTTGAGTTAATCAGCTGATTAGTGTGGCACCAGGTGTCTTCTATATTGAGCCTTTTCAGAATATTCTAATTTTCTGAGATACTGATTTTGGTGTTTTCATTAGCTGTCAGTTGTAATAAGAAAAATGAAAATGAATAAACACTTGAAATATATCACTATGTGTGGAAGGAAAGTATACAGTATACAAGTTTCACCTTTTGAATGGAATTACTGAAATAATTCAACTTTTTGATGATATTCTAATTTACTGGCCAGCACCTGTATATGCAATGCACAGACCAATAAACAATTAGAACCAGTATTTGTTTTTCTGTACTGGCTGAAAAATGTTCCATAATGAAATCTCAATGTTATCAGACTTGATTACGACTACAGTAAAACTTTATTTGAATTTAAAAAGATAAAAATTAAAAAAAATCCAGCTGTTGTTAAATATTTTTGATCCCCAGACCCATTGGGAATCATTTGCCAACATAGAACCCATTTATATCCGCAGGTACACCTGTATACCGAATATTTCTTGACAGACAGGCACTTCATTTGGTTCTTAATTTCCTTCGAGGCAATTTAGCGTTTTACATGTCTTTCCACACTTCAGATGTTCTCAAAAAGGAAGCACAAGAGATTACAGTCTACGCCACCCCATGACTGGAAACAGATAGTAGGCTACAATGCTGTTAATTGCAGCATTAGATAAGACATCTGCATCCTAAAAAGAGTGCAATCCAGCTGTGAAGTGGGGTCTACACAGTCATTTACATCACATCTGTGGCGCTTGCCAAGGCTATTAAAATGCCACTGAGCAAAGAAAAGAATCCCTCTGCTTCCTAGAGGAATACTGCTGCTGTAGTTTGACCTTAGCTCTGACTTCCAATGCAAAAACAATTCTGTATTCTGTCTGGTGCTTTTCCAAAAAATACCTTTACTAGTTTTCCACGTCGCACATAGCAAAAAGCACCCACATCTTCCTAATATAGTTAACTGACTGTGCACCAATTCAAATTTGACAGTAATTGAACTGACCAACAAAAGCTCTTTATTTGCTGGTTTATCTATTTTCTGTCAACAAAGAGGACTGAGTGCATTGTGCCTTTACCTTGAGAATGTCACCTTGTGCGAGTTGAAAGGTGCTGGCAGTGATGTTAATGCCTTTGCCTGTTTGGACTTGAATGCTGTACACACATTCATGGCTGTTGTCATAGTTCATTGGATAGTTTGGTGACAAAAGAACTCCCTCGTTGTTGGCGACTGTCGACCCGCACTCGGCTGCAAGGGAACAAACACACAGACAACAGACACAATCAGCTGCCTTGTGTCGGATATTCACTAGAGCCACTACATGACTGGTCCATCAGCGTGTTACTAAAGAGATAACTGTATAATTCAAAACGTCTTACTCGGATGACTGTAATTATCCAAGTGTCCATCCATTTTTATTCCTTTATCATCATAATAATCAAGTGGCACTGAATTATGAAGCTGCGAGTTGACTACTAAATGCCTACTAGCTTTCTTGACAAGACAAAAAGTAAAGAAAATTACTTTCCAGAACTAACTGCTCTGAATCAGCGCACAGGTGAAACATTAGTACAAGCAGTTTCTCTCTTCATCTGCTCCTTAACGTTTACTTGTTTGAAATAACAACAATCTGACTTCTACGACACGCCAGGCACTCCGACAAATAGGGTGATGGTGCTACTTAAAAAGACACAATGTCTCTGCTAGGAAATGACTACATCTCTGGAGAGCTGAAAATGTGCAAGTAAAGTAATTGAGCGTCTATGTGGAGGGAATCAGTTCCGCGGCATTTTCCCTCAACTGCTCTCCCTTGACCTGCCCTTGAGCACCCTTCGGTGCAAAAGGAGACAGTTTCAACGTAGCGGCTGACATCAGTTAATCACAGGCCCATACTTTTAATTGTAGCCTCTGCTTAAGTGCATCCAATTCCCATGGAGGTCCTGAACATCTAATGAAAAGTTCATATACATGCCACACACATTTAAAACTGACGCTGGCTAACACTGCACATTCGGCAATACACGAACAGGAGAGGAAACAGAATAAAAGCAGCTGACCACGTACCCACACACCTTGGCAGAGGGGCGCTCCACATGCGGCGGCCACCTCCCAAGCACACGATCTCCCTCGCCCCCTGCAGACGATAGCCCGTGTTGCAGGAAAAGGAGAGCGAGTCACCGATCCCAAACCTGGAGCCTGAGTGCCAGCCAAACTGAGGTGTTCCAGGATCCTGGCAGGGTTCGAGGTTGTACTCTGCGAAGCAAAAGTAAGTTGTGGCAAATTAAGATCTTTTAAAACACGGGTGATTAATACTCCATTTGTTACTTGGTTACTTTTGATAATAGCTCATATAATAGCTTTTCTAAGCTCATTTCAAATAAGAGTGCACTTTCAGCCTGAGAAAGCAATATTGCAGCTTGAAGGGATTTACTGTCTTGCTCAAGGACGCTTCAACAAGAGCCGGAAGCTTGAATCTGGGATGAAAGACGTGCTCTCCAAAAACTAGGCCGTCCTTTATGCATTATTTTTATACATAAGCAAATGGTGGCCTTAAAATATGAGAAGGTGCAACGCAGGCTGTGAAAGAAGAATAAAATCCTCCTCTCATCAGGATGTCCCTCACGGTCTGTGTCTGGCGATATGCAGGGCTGCTACAGGGTAAGTCTATTGATTTCAGCAGCACAAAACATTACAGCAGCGCTCCAGTGTCGAACGTGGCCTGACAGCGTTGGCAGACTTTCATCAAAGGTCATAAAAGGTTAAAAAATGAATTCAAATTGAGAAATCTATAGATGGTAATTACAGAGCACACGAGGACTCATTCATACACGCACACACACACACAAAAAGATTAATGAATATTCATGGCTGCATAAGTTATGCTTCACTTCAGCGAACAGCAGGCAAACATTTAGCCAGTCTCCCTTTCTCTCGCTCCCTCTCTCCTTTTACAACTTTACTGTCACTCTTTTTCCTCTCACTCTTTATCTGCGTCTCTCGCTCTCTTTCCGCCCTCTTCATCAACCCCACTCTCTGGGCTTCGCCATCTGTTTAATCTCCTGTCTCTTTCCCGCTCTCTCAAAGCCTTGCATCTCCACCTCTCTCTAATTCTCTGTTCTTAGTCTCATGTGGGGGGCCCATAATTTCCCCTACTCCCACCCTACCTCCTCTCCTCCTCAGTCCTGGAAACACAGGACCACATGGCATGCTTTGATGATCAGTCTCATCATGGTCAGACATCCTCTACCTGCGTGACCCTGCTGCTTCTTAATTACCCTTCTCTGGCTGGCGCGGGCCTGAGGCGCGGTTTTACCTTAAAGTCCGCTGACCGACAAATCACTCCTCACATGTTACTGTATGCACGCTTCTCTAGAGAAGCTTGGCGCTTTTGATCTCATCAGTAAAAGAAACGTCTATTTCTTCCCGTCTGACAGTTAATGCCTTCCACGTTTTCCTTTCTATCCCTCCCTCACAAATCCACCCACCACATTTTCATCACTCTACTCCACCCCCCGCCAGCCCTGCTCAATTCATCCTCTGCTCTTTGTTAAAACCTTCCCTAGCCACCCCGTACACGCACATAACAACGCTCCCACCTTCCCTTCCTCCTACAGACGGAGCCCACATATGCCTCCATACCCGAGAAGGAGATGTTGAATCCCTGCAGCGATATGGAGAAGTCAGAAATGAAGCGTAGCTGGGCCTTGAAGTTCCCATAGAGGCCGGCATTAACCGGAGCGGGCCTCTCTGAGCCGGTGAGTCGGGCCAGTGGCTGAGCGAAGCTGCCGTTTTCGGTTATCAGAAGGTAGTCGTGGTGATCCTCCAGGTGGAAGGAGTGAAAAGTGAACTGGACACCTTGAAGGGGACGATGACAGAAGTTTTCAGGAAAGAATAAAGGACAGAATTATAGAAATTTACATAAAATATGTATGTTTTAATGTCTGCATTGAGTCATAAGGTTTAGGAATAGGTCTTCATTTTAACCTAGAATAAGAATAAAACTAAACTGTGTTTATCTGAAACTGTCAATGTAATTTGGGTTGAGCTTCTTGAAACATCCATCAACACAATGCAATTTTTATTTATCAGACAGTAAAAGGGTAATCAGCCTTACAAATGTGATTTCTAAATTAATCCTACTAAATTATGATATCATTTTAAATTTAAAGAGACAGACGATATACGGTGATTTTCACAGATGTCACTTGTTTTTATTAAACTTTCAATTTCCATCTAAAAAGGAGGTAACTAAAGAAGAACAGCTTACAAAAATCAAGAAAAACTATAAATTGCATTCACATAGGTTAAAAGGTTTTTGTATTTTCCTGCAGCACATTATCAAAGTTTAGGTTCAACATTTGTAAAATGTATAGATATTTCTGTCCTACCGCACTAAGACCCACTAACATAATCTGCATTCCATCCATGATGGCCAGTTGGCTGCTTTACAGCCCAATCAGAGCATCAATTTCAAAGCCATCTGTTGAATCTGCTGGAATATGAGTCTATAATGTCCTCCATAGTGTTTGATTCACTCCATAAAAGTAAGTCCCAAATAGCCTCAAAAATAAAGAAATAAAAAGAAAATGATGGATTGTGCTCTTTAAAACAATTATATAGTACAATGCATAAATGCAAATGATCAATTAATCAAGTGCCATCCCTGTGAGGATACAACAGGTACAGAATGCTGTTCGTAGTTGGCTACTATCACTAAAGATGAATGTGCTTTCTAATGAAATACACAGAGGAAATCAAAGCCTTGAGAAAAATAAAACCCTAGATCAGGTAGATATCACAGGTACATAAACTATATTAAAAAATATATATTATGTAGGATATAGACTGAAGCATATAACCCAACACAGAGATTGAGTTACTGCTGGACAATCAACTTCAAAGGAAACCCCCGAGGCTTCAAACTGATGAAAGCCACCGTGCCTCTGAGTTATCAGTGCTATGGTGATTATTTTAAAACTTTATACAGATGAATTAGTTCGCAGAACTCAATCTCTCTGTCTAAGTGGATAGAGTTTTTACCTGCAAGCTTTGATTTTTGCTCAGCAAACTGTGAGAGACTGCCTTTGTAAATCCCACAGAAGCAATTGACTGACAACAGGACTTAAAACATGATGCTAAACAAGGTTTTAGATGAGGTAAATGTAAAAGTCCCAATGGTGGTCCCAATCTTCAACTGATTAATTCCCTCACACTAAGCTTATTTGTCCATTCTGAATAACTGATGAAGTCTTATGTCATCATCATCAACTACTATCAGTTGTAATTAATTAATTTTAATGTTATACTAATAATATAATAACAAGGAAATAAAAAACAAAGGTGGCACAGTAAAATAATACAAATAGGTTAAGGCGAGTCATAAGGGGGGGATTAAGTGCTATCAGTGGGTACGCCCCTTATTCAATGCATGGCTGTCTACAGCTACACACAGGGAGATAACCATTAACTTGAAATCACAGGCTTAGTATATGGACAGTAATTTAGTGTTAAAAATCAAACGTTTTGAGGAAGAAATAAGACATCTTGTTTTAATGGATTGCTGGTAGATCAATCAAAGAAGACTCTTTAGAAAAGAAGTAAGAGATTTCTTTAACAATAGGGCAACTGGTAATGTACAAGGAGTACAATCTGGCTTTTCAATGGTCCTTTTGGAGAAGGATAACAAGAAACACTATAGTGAAATATGAGGATAATACAGCTAGGGAACCAAGATAAGCCCAGAGTGCTTTTCAAAAATTTATGAATGAGAATGTCTTGGAGAACCAGTGATCGTGCTGCGATAACGAAATTAAACTAATAAAGAATCATCAACTGATAGAATAGAATTCTCTTAGCAGGTGGGCCACTCACTGAAATGTAAAAGCTGTTCATTAAATGGACATGGTACTTTATATATATATATATATATATACTCTCCTAACTATATAACATTCTATCACATAAGTAAGCCGAAGAACTACTGATAAAGAAGAGCCCTGAGTAAAACATTTATTAACTACAATGATAATAATAAAAATTTGTTGAGGGGGTATCCTTTTAATGTACGTTACATAAGTTGGGCATTGTGAGAAGTGTTGGATGCGTCACTGTGGTAAGGGTCTTAAAAATAAACCAGCTTTTACCAAGGTGTGGGAAGGCAATTGAAGCATACACTGAAAAATGCACTCACCGGCCACTTTATTAGGTACACCTTGCTAGTAAAAGGTTGGATCCCCTTTTGCCTTCAGAAATGCCTTAATTCTTCATGGCATACTTTCTACAAGGTGTTGGAAACATTCCTCAGAGAGTCTGGTTCATATTGACATGATAACATCACACAGCAGCTGCAGATTTGTCGGCTGCACATCAATAATGTGAATCTCCTGTTCCAGCACATCCCAAAGGTGCTCTATTGGATTGAGATCTGGGGACTGTGTGGAAACCAGTTTGACATGATATGAGCTTTGTGACATGGTGCATTATCCTGCTGGAAGTAGCTGTCAAAAGGTACACTGTGGTCATAAAGGGATGGACATGGTCAGCAACAATACTCAGGTAGGCTGCGGCATTTAAACCATGCTCAGTTTGTACTAAGGGCCCAAAGTGTGTCAAGAAAATATCTCCCACACCATTACACCACCACCAGCCTGAACCGTTGATACAAGCCAGGATGGATCCATGCTTTCATGTGGTTTCTGACCCTGCCATCCGAATCTTGCAGCTGAAATCGAGACTCATCAGACCAGGCACCGTTTTTCCAATCTTCTATTGTCCAATGTTTGTGAGCCTGTGTGAACTGTAGACTCAGTTTCCTGTCCTTAGCTGACAGGAGTGGCACCCGGTGTGGTCTTCTGCTGCTTTAGCCCATCTTCTTCAAGGTTGGACGTGTTGTGCAGTTGTGGTATTCTGCATTCCTTGGTTGTAACAAGTGGCTATTTGAGTTACTGTTGCCTTTCTATCATCTCCAACCAGTCTGCCCATTCTCTCACATCAACAAGGCATTTTCGTCCACACAACTGCCGCTCACTGGATATTTGTTCTTTTTCGGACCATTCTCTGTAAACCCTAGAGATGGTTGTGTGTGAAAATCCCAGTAGAAAAGCAGTTTCTGAAATACTGAGACCAGCCCGTCTGGCACCAACCACCATACCACGTTCAAAGTCACTTAAATCCCCTTTCTTCCCCATTCTGATGCTTAGTTTGAACTTCAGAATTGTCTTGATCACCTCTACATGCCTAAATGCACTGGATTACAGCCATGTGATTGGCTGATCAGCTATTTGTGTTAAGCAATTGAACAGGTGTATCTAATAAAGTGGCCAGTGAGTGTATATTTGTTTGTCCCATTAACAAGGTTTTTGCATATTTGTATAATGCATTGCATGTATGCATGGAGGAATGCATTATTTTAAATGAGCAGGCTGTTCTTACCTTTTCCATGGCTGACTTCTACAGTCCACGTACAGTTCAGGGAGTTAGGATATAGCTCTGGGTAGCCAGGTGATAAGATGATCCCTCCGGGTCCCCTGATATCCCCACCACATGATGCTGAATAGAAAGGAAAGATAATGAATGATAACTGTCGCTGGAGAGAGAAAAAAACGAAAACGGTAAATGAACCAATAAATCCTTCACCTGAAGACACAGGAGCGATTTAGATGAATAATGCATTTGAGTCATATCACATCCTGTCCTGCTATTTTATGAGTACCTGTAATTCTGCCAACATTATGTTTTTTTTCCCCCCACTACCTCTCTCCAAACCAGCCCAGCTGCCTAACAGGACAATAAATTATTCATTAATTCAGCCATCTATCCACATTTTCTCCTCTCTCTTGGTACCTTACACGGAAAGACAATGTCAGAAAACATGATAATCCATTAAATTCACTTACGAGAACCGACAAGCACATTCAGCTGATCTTGATTTGTTTTCATCGTTGGCTTCGATGTAATTTAAAGTAAATTTCTACCAAATCGAAACAAACGCCACCTAAGTACTTCTCTGACAGGCCAGGGAGATGATCCAGTTGCAACCACCCATGTCGTTACATATAAGCTAATAGGAAATGTTGTCTAAAGGAACACTCATGTCACCTCAGTAATATTTCATGAATAGCTAACTATTGACATAATTTACTGCCAGAGAAGCTCTTTATCTCATCAGCCGACATTAATAAGATAAATCTGTACTTGCATTGGCTGCTGGAGACTGGGTTAATGCTACATGTGCCTGAAGGTTAACGGATGTAATTGGATACTGTTCAGACTTGTTAACGTTTCCTCATGCTGTTATTGTGCTTCAAATAAAAGGTCAATTGACATAAAATGCAATGATTTTTAAAGGAAACAGACTTCATGAAATTTGACAAGATTTTTTCTTTTGTTTCTTTTTAGCGTGTGTCTGTGTTCGTGTGCGTTGGCCTGAAAATGGGTGGGTCTACAGCTAAATGCACGGTCGCCTTCCTCAAACAGCCGTCATTGACAAATATTAGCAGTAGAACTCTTGCTTGTGTACATATTTTCAAAGTAATAAATGTCAGATGATGTTTTGGAGGATCACTGGGTTGCTTGGGGCTCCACAGCTGCACACACACACAGCCCCGTCTTATCCTCTCTCCTTCTACCCTTGGGCCCTCCAGCGAGCACAACACATCAAGGCCCAAATCCTTACCCACCAACAAAATTATATCAGATATTTTATTAATGAACCAAAATTACATAAAGTCATTAAAAGTGGATGAGTATCCTTGGCAAACGGACTACTTTAGAGGTTCCATGGGCTCAGAGCCAAGGCATTTGGCACCAGTCTGGCACACACCTAGGCAAGAAAACACTAAGGGAGATAACATGTTTTTTTCAGAGCAACTATTGGGATGGAGCAGTACAACTTGGCAGTGTGTCATACGGCATAGTATGGCGCTGCCCGACAACCCTTGCATGTTGATCTGCAAGGGTGATCTTTGATATGCAGGCATAGTTTACGGTTTGTGCACTGCAACAGTAATCGCTACAATTGTCCTACAGCATGCTTTCTCAACTGAGAAATGTGTGTGTACAGTTCTGCTTCAAAAAGCAGAGGGATCTATGCGAGAAATCACAACTACCAACAACACATTGAACTTCCTGCTTTGAAGTGGAGCATGATCCGTCTTCAGTACTGCATGATTCATAGCGCCCCAGTAAGTTGTTCACGCAACCACCAGACCTAAGTAAGGAGCACGCATTTGATCTATTAAAAAAAAGTGTCTTTTTATGGGATTTATGGAGTCAAAGTTTTTAAGAATTGTTTTAAATATCTGAAAAAAGAAACAATTTGGAAACCTCTTGCCAGTTAATACTAGTAACTAGTAGTACTTGTGGTGTTTGTGCATGAAAGAAATGTATTTTGGTGCATTTTCTCAGTGCAAGGCTGACACTGCAATTAGCTGACGTGGTGTTGTATCAAATTCAAATAGTTTTTTAAATTATTTCCAGACCAATCAGTGGATACCTTTTCAATAACTGTTACCATTCACTCCAAAATACTTTCCTCTTATGCCTATGAAAGAAACTGCAAAACCAATGTCAATGTGTGCAGTCACGTCCACATAAAATACATGGAATTTATTTTATATCGCTTTAAGCTTTGAGGGCCATCATGTCAATGGAGCATTACCTGAAAAGAAAATTGCAGTGTTGTGTATTTCACTGACATCTTTGCTTGAATGCACAACAACAATTCCGGTACACGTACCGTCACAAGTGGGCAGTGGATGGCTCCAAAAGTGGTTCTTCTCACAAACTAGTGGCTCCTCATGGCTCAGTCTGTATCCTGGGTCACATTGGAAGGACACCGTGGAGCCAATGGACAAGTCGTTGCTTAACCGTATGCCATTCACTGGGATACCAGGATCCATGCACGAGTATGTGTCCAGTGTGACCACTAGAGAGAATAAAATCAAACATCATTCTTGATGTGAGACAGAATTACGCACCTTCACAAAAGCAACTGAAAACGATGAAAGTCATAGGCGCATTTGTTTTTTATATATGTAAAAATCCTCTTCATCACATCCACAAAGTACAGCATTACTGTGAATGATTTTTTCTTTATTACATATTATTGAACTACCTATAAAGTATAGATGATCTAGTCTGTTTGTGCAAATAATTTACAACCTTCGTGCTACAGATATATATTGGCGTCATACAGTATTCATCAAACATAAAGCAGCAGTTCTATTTTTGCAATTAAAAAAAGCTTATAAAACATATTGACATAATCACTGTGGTTGGCATCAGGTCACATATAACACACAATACAAATGTTTCCAAGAGACTTTTACTAAACATTTTAGTAACTCCACTGTAGTTGAGAGTTTGCTGAAAATACATTCTATTGTATCAATGGCTGAAATGTCTGATAGTTTCTTTCTGAATAACCTTGACAGATTTGAAAACACAGTTTAACTTGATACACCACATTTGTTACATGAGTAAGTCACTCACTGAGAGAAAGTGGATGTAAGATAAGTGCTGTATAGGAGTACAGGGTGCTTTCTTAATGGGCAGAGAGAACTGTGGGTACGACCTTGGTGAAACTGTACAAATATATTTCCTCCTCTAAGTGTTAGGCCACCACTTCTGGGTGTCCTAAAATTATTACCGTCTGCTGGTTTTGCTCCTAGAGCAGATTTCATAGTAGAGTCAGAAGCCCTATTAATTTTCAGGGATGCAAGCTGCAAAGAGATGCCCCCATTTTCCCTGTGATTTCCAGGACTGCCGTTTGGCTATCGTCCAAGTAGGGTTGCTTTTGATGCACTAAAAATACGCTGATTTTGGGCACTGACTGGTTATAGTCGTGTAAGCAGTTGTCAGGTCACTGGTGGATAGGCTATTCTAAGGTAGTACTTTCACAACTTGTGTTTTCATCTCATACTTGTGTCACATCGCAAGGCATTTAACTTATAAGGTAAGCCATGTTAGTGGGACAATGGCTATGATTAGCATGTCTGTCTATTTTTCCATCAGTCCATAATTTATCACTGAAATTAAGACATAACCACAAGTGATCAGCAGCAGATAACAGACATTGCTTAAGCTATTTGAAATGTAGCCTGGCACACAATATTCTGCGTAGCGATTAAGAACAGATATTAATGAGTAATGAAAATCTTTTATTCTTCATCAGTGTCAGTATCCTGCTCCTTATCAGTCAGCCAGGAGGATCCCGCTCATTATGTTCATTAGGTCTAGTATCTGTGACTGAGCTCGGCATTAAAGGCATTTAAAGGTATTTCAAACAAATGAAGTATGACATTAATGAGCAAAATGTCATGGTACAACACAGCCAGGTTTGTAAACCATAGATTATTGTATTTGATAACAGTAACAGCCAAGGCAGACCGCTTGTGGAGCCTCCTCTGTACTTGTAAGCCCCTTGTCTTGCTCTAATTCACTAATACTTGATATTTTTAGTAAGGAAACCAATGATTCTTGTCTTAGACTTTTAGAGAAGTGGAGCATTCATTGATCAATGTTCACACTGGCCTCTAGAGAACAGGACTTTCGTAGAAAAAAAGAATCTCTTAAGAGTCCTGGAAAGCATGTTGCTGTGTATTGCGCATATAATGTTTGGGTCTACATATGATTTATTCTTTAGTTTCCTACACATGCAGTGTTTCTGTGCCTCACTTTTATTCACTGCATATTTCACCCTTACTATATACGACCAATTTTACAAATGAAGTAGGCTACGTTTCCCCAAAGTATTTTAGCAATAAGATATGTCTTAAATGGCAATTGGAGAAGCTAATATGATCTTACTGTTATTGCTTTTCAATAGCCTCATCAACAAAAGTGAAGTGCACTTGAGAGGAAAACATAATAAGACAAAGGCACTTGTGGCCTACTTTCAGTCAATAACACAGACATAATAACAAACTCTGTCTCATGAATCATATCTGAGTGACAGGTAATGGTGCTAGTGTAAACAATTGTGAAAACAGATCACACTGTGTCCAATGTATTTTACTATCAGATCTTTCAAACACTACCACTCGATGTGGAAAAGGGGAAAAAAAAGTCTACATTACAAACTCCCCTCAAGAAAATCTGATCCACCAGCTCTCAAAGATACTCACTTTAAGCAATTTGCTTTAAATGAAGCACCTGACAAGATGCAAAGTACAAGGAAAGAGTAAGTGGATATCATCATCCATATGAGATCACAGCTTCAGTCATATGTGCCTGAACAAGTCCCCTAGTGACAAAAGTCCCACGACTCCAATGAACACGCTTTTCTTTACCATCTGCATTTGTTTACATTTGCCGTTTACAGCAAAAGTGTTGGATTTTCCACCTTTGACTCATAAGATAATTTTTTATTCACAAAGATTTCTGAGAGCTCAGAGCCATCAAATGATGTTAAGTTTCTTTACTCAGTAGAAGGGGCATTAACACAATACCAGGTGGTTGCTTGCTGCATAGATATAGTGGTGGGTTGGTCAAATTAAAACAGCCTACCTTCTGTCTTTTCTTCTCCTCAGTAGAAAAACATGTACGGTAAACATGATAACCATAAAACATACAGCCATAATTAAATATGCATATTAACAACACTTAGATGGACATTTGTATTAAACATCCCTCATGTCCAACCACTTCACTGGGAACAGACTGGTCCAATCAGACGAACTTTTAAATCAGAATGAGAGGGATGGTGTCAACCCAACTAAATTATTGATCTGATTGTTTTTCTCTAGGTGGAATCAATATATTCTTTCTGCGCATGTTTACCCCACCCAGCGGGGTAGAAATAAGATGATAGCGAAACAAACTGATCAAAAAAGTGTTTGAAAGGATGAAAATATGGGTCCACCTTTGTCCTCTTCTTTAATCAAACAAATGAATCGTTGTCTATTTAGTTGGGAGGAAAAAGTCCTTTGTTTTATTTCCACCAGCTTCAACACAGCAGACAACTATTTTTCACAACATTTTTCAAAAGTGTTATATTTGGACTGATGATTTGGGGAATGTAAACACAGATATATTATCAAATTAGTTTATTTTGCCAGTTTAGTGAGTTTAGTTAACATAGCCAGGGAAATCATGAGAGCCATCAGAGCCATGAGTTCGGGCGTAGCTACACCTTAGCCCTGGATCCGGGGCCATGTCCACAGAAATGTAACATCACATAGCAATGATAACCCCATTCCAACATGAGCCACTTAAATCCAGTTATCAAAGTGTGAAGTACACAGAGGATTATAAACCAGGTTTTTAGAAGGAATGACACCATAAAGTGAACTATACAGTATATCGAGCTAAATTTAGTTATGGTTTTCTAAGTAAATAGAACGCTATTGAGCAGAATAATATCTTAAATACCTTAATGTACATTGACTCTGACTGCTACATTCACAAGTGTCACTGTAAATAACACATTTTGAGATTTAACAGAATGTGAAGGCAGCCCATGCAATTAACTTGGCCAGCTGGCACAAACACTTACTATACATTCACAGCCCACGCAGTCTCTAATGACTGAAATCCAGCTATAGTGGCGCGATTAATATGCGCAACTGACTTTGTCCTAAAGTTTGGCTTTTACTTGACTGAGGAGACATTCCTTAATCTCTCACAGAAAAGTTCCCACTAACTGTTTTAAGAACAAATTACAGATGAGCTTGAAAAATTGAGAACAAGCACCAGACAGGAGATAACCTAAGATTCACACAGCAGCGGTTGACCTTGGTCTGCTTCCCTTCTCAAAATAAGCAGTGTTTGAAATTATGTAGTCTCACTCCTAAATTATTAAGCAGAATATATTTAGCTCCAGCCAGAGGACCAAAGCTCATTAAGGGCAGCCGTTATGTTAATACTAGTGCTCTTTGTGTAATCCACCTGAAACACACCACAGAGTTTGGTTCTGACATATCGTTTCACAAACTTCATTAAAGCGTTACAAGAAAGACGACTGGTTTAAATACCACAGCATTTGTTTTTACAGTTTGATTCAAACTGCTTTTAAATCCTTTAAACCCAAACACAGAAATAAGAGCTTACTACAATAGTTTAATTATTTTTGCAGTGAATCAAAACAACATTTGTAAAGTCTTACCTTCGTAGAAGATCTTGAAGCCGCTATTTGATCGACTGTTATCGGTGGTAAAAAGTAGATACAGGAAGTTGCTGCTACTAAACAGAAACTGAGGGACCTGGGTTCCATTGAACGAGCCAATCAGAGGAGACAGCAGGTTGGGGCCGTCGTGCACTTCCAGAAAGTCATAACTGAGCTCAGTTTGAAACCTTAAAAGTAAAAAGAGAAGAGAGGTGGAATTGAAGCATTTAGGTCACCTAATTTTGTCGATATAGATTAGAAAAGAAATGTCTCGCCCATCAGGCATTCCATTTATTGCAACAGAGCGGGACCGGCCAGTTTCTTAGAAACGTGGCACGAATCTGTGACCACCCTCTGGTCTCCACGTCCAACAAATTCCTTCCATACAAAGTGGTGATTTATCAGTATTATTGAAAAGCAGCTTCAATGGCATTTTCAGGCTAAAATATGCGCCGTTAACCATTTCATTAATAAAAGGCCTAGGCTCGTTTATATTAGGGGAAGAGTGAAAAGTTTGGACTCATTTTACAAAACCGTGGGGAAAGAAGCTCTTAGTTTCTTTAAAGAAGTGTCCCCAGCACTGAAAAAGTGATGATTAAAAAATGTGAACCCAGAATTTCAGTTTTTAATGTTAAGAAATTAAACTTTTAAAGCTGACTTTATTTTTTAAATTACAGTTCTCTGAGAAAATGAGCGAAGTTGGTAAGAAAATTGGTTCTGGCTTTCATCATTTTTGGGAACAAGATAACGGGTCTCCTTTCCACCTCCTATGACTCCCAGTATGTATGGACAGTATGTGCATACACTGCATGTATTAATATAAAGAAGATGCATGGATATACTAGTAGTTATGCCACGTACAGTGTGCGAATATACTGCCTATTAAGTCCCATCTCAGTTTTTTGTCTGCGTATTTGTGTCACACTAACCTGTCAAAACTAATCTTGATGGAGCGTCCCAGTTCAGCCTCAATGACCCACTCGCAACTCAAAGAGTCTTTGTAGTACCCTGGCCACCCCGGAGAGAGGATGACACCAGATGGCCCGGAGTAGTGCCCCCCACAAGGAGCTGGAGGAGCACAGAAGGAAAAAGAAACATGAGACGAGGTAATGTGAGGTGAGAAGGGAAAATAAAAGTTCTTGTTTTAAATATCATATCGCCTCGTAATCTTTTTGTACCCACATGAAAAATACTGAAAGAAAATACATAGAGGATGAGTCACCAAAAAGCTGGAGTTAAACAAATATCTGGAAATAAATGTAGCTGGTTTGGGTGCACTGAGCTGCATGCCATATCCCACTCACTTTTTTATCTGAATTCCAAAAAAACAAGCTGTAACAAGGACAACTGGACTTGCTGGGTTTGAACCCTTGTCCAGAACACTATGACCTGGACGACTGAGAACATTCCATTCACAGATATAAATCACTGTTCTTTGTTCCTCACCTTAACTAGACAGATAAGTGATAACAGGACCAAAATTCACCCAATTAGTAGGTATTCGATTTCCGTACCTTCACATTTAGGAATGAGTCCACTCCACATGACTTTGCTTTCTTCCAGATGGCATGTGATGGTGTCTGCCCCTTGGGTCTTGATGAAGCCCTCCTCACAAACCACAGAGATGGAGCTCCCCAGTTGAAAACTGTCCCCGAAGCGCCTTGCATTCAACGGTATGCCAGGGTCAGGGCACTCATTACTTCCGAAAGCTTGTAATGAGGAGAGAGAGAAGGACAAGTGACTGGTGCGCTTGTATGAACGACAAATGGGGTCTGACTTGAAGAGACATAAGAGAAAAAGGATGTAGAAGTCTATAAGAAAAGAAAAAATCTACAGGTCTGCTCTGTACACCGATGCTGACAATAGCCTCCGTCTTTAGAGCTTGTTGTGCTCTGTGTTAGTCAATAGAGCGCGAGCAGTAAGGACTATATTCATTGTCCTAAATGGTGCTTTTTATCTGTTGAGGTCCTCTTCGCTGCACTTTAGGTGCAGCATAGTAATCTTTCTCCTAAAAGCTTAAACGTGTTTCAAACATTTATTCGGGTTGCCATGACTATTATAACTCAAATGTAATGGGCTTTTTGATTTTAATAATTTGCTGTGTAATTATTGTTGGCATTTTATTTGGATGTATTGTAATTTGTCCTTATGTGTTTTGAAATGCGCAAAAACAAACAATTGCTGTTATTATCATTATTCAATTATTGTTTTTTGAAAGAAATATAAAAAACTGAGAACATTTACATAATTTACTGGTGCTGAACTTAACTCTGTATGTTTATTTTTATTAAAATATCAAACTTATTAAATTAAATGTGTTGGAAACAATTAAAGAAAAAAATTAGAGATCAGAGCAAATTTTTAAGATTAAAAATAAAGAATAACCATATAAGGTGTTCTTTTTTTTTTTGTATATGCTTATAAAGGTTTTACCATTACATGACTAATGCATCCAACACACTTACTGCTGTATGTGATGTTGAACCCACGCCCAGACATGGAGTGATCAGCCTGAAACTCCAGCTGCAGCACGTTGCTGTTGGACGTCAGATGAGAAGGAACTTCAGCCCCCGAGAAGCGTCCGAGGATCGTGGCTCCTGTCTGATCCCCATCTTTGATAGTAAGGAAGTCATACGGCGGCTCCAAGTCAAAGTCATTAAAGGCCAGATGGATCCTGGAGCCAGGCTCAGAGATGATTAGCCACACGCAGTTGAGGTTATTCCCGTAGCCTTCTGGGTAGTCGGGAGACAGCACCGTCCCCATGGGAGCAGTGAAGTTGGAGAAACAGGGGACTGTGTGATAGAGGTGGCAAAATGTATCAGTCACGATTAAAAAACCTCAAATATCCCAAAGAAGGAAACTTTCCCTAGTGGCCTAACAGTCCGCACTGTGGATTCTGCCACAACATGATCAGAAACAAAGAACAATGTCAGTACTGTATAAGTAGCTCAGCAATCAGGAGACAGTACTTCTCCCATGGGTGCTGAGTAGTTGGGAGAAACATAAAACTTTAAGGAGGAGGGAATCGAGGAGTGAGAGTACAAAAATACAGCAATATAGGTGCACAGGAATACTGCACACTGTCCCAAAGGACGCAGTTAACTCGGAGAAACAGAGGTCTATATTTTTGTTACGGATTTGGGTTGAGAATATCAAAACTGAAAGGTGACGAAGGACACTGCACTGTATAATAAAGATTTCTTTCTCCAGAGCATTTGTGTAGCATAACAGTGAGTACCCTACTTTATTCTCAGCAAGGCAACCATATGCCATCAATTTTACATTATGTGCATTGCCGGCTGTTTACAAAAAAAAATAAAAATGTATGTTAATGTGTGTACAATTACCAACACTGTAATTAATCCTCCAATCGCTTAGTGTCACTGTGAACTTTCCAAGAGCATGAGTAATTGCTTTATTTGCCATCATGAAAAATAGAGAACGCATGGGACTCACATATGCAGATGGGGATATTAGCTGACCACTGATTGTTGTTCTGGCACGTTATCATCCGCTCCCCGATGAGCTCGAACCCAAACTGGCACTCGAAGCGCAAAACATCTCCATTTAAAAAGCCGCTACCATCTTGGTAGCCGTACAGAGGTGTCCCGGGGTCACCGCAACTTTCTTTGTCGATTTCTGCGAGTTGGTGGGGGGAATGGAGAAGAGAGGGAGAAGAGGATTCAGTAAAGCACGTGGAAATTTTATCGTTATCTGTAAAGGCTCAGTTGGAGAGTTGGGCTGTGGAAGTTACTTTGGTGAGAGATAGAGAGCGGGTAACAGACAGGCAGACAGGAACAGAGACTTGTTGCTTTACTGAAACACAGTCACACAGACATGAATACAGGCAGAGATAGATAATATCAGCGCTGCAGCCTGCGGTACCTTTATAGTTGATCTTGAAGCCAATCGAGCCCACGCTCTCATCAGACTGAAGGTGAAGCCACATCTGATGGGACATGCTGACAATCAGGTCTGGGACAAAGCTCCCGGTAAGCCTGCAGACAAAACAAAAGCCTCTACAGTATCAAAACACCTTTTCAAACACCATCTCATCATAAAATGCAATATAGACACACTGTAGACTTGAAAAATGGACTGAAACAAAGATGCTGCACACGGCAAACAGTGTCACAAGGACATATAAATATTAAACATCAAAACAAAATATATTACAACAGCAGAAGAATCTGAAGTGGTGCAATAATTTATTTGTCCAGGATTAGATTTGTATTTAGTATTGACACTGCTCCTGAGGACTGCTAGAAATGATTATGAAATGTTGCCGACTCAGATTTAGGTTGAGCATTCAGACTGGGTAGGAAGAAACGGAGACATTTGGGAAATGATAACACAAACACACAAGTTTGCTACTTGGTTGTCAAAGTGTGTCCTTCCATTGTTTGCTGTGCCTCGATCACGTGACCCCACCAGTGTGTTTAAGATAAAAATGTTTGTGTGGGAGTAGCCTAAAAGTGTAGGTTAGGTTGTGAAGCATTTTATGCAACACTTACACTTGAATTATTGTTTTAGAGTCACCGACTTCCCCTCCGTCTCCAATGGTTAGCGAATCATAACCAATTTCAAGGTCGAACTCTTCAAAGTTGATCTGAATAACCTGTGGGCAAATACAACGGAAGTCAATTTAACAGTCTGTCTCTTGCTAAGAGTTAACAAGCGGCAAGGCAACACAACAAATATTACCACGTGAAACATTTCTATCTGTCAGCTTACAGTGGCAGACTTAAAGTGAGTCTGAAAGTAAACCATCTCCCCCTGGATGCTGCTCTGTTTACCTCCAACAAACTGGTTAAGGCAGACAGAATTACTGACAGACACCGCCACCCTGAGGGTCAACCTTATTCATAGTGTTCATTTAAATAAGGTAAAGCCCCTTATATTAGATGAGCATTTTACCAAATAACCCAGCATCTCACTTATTTGAAATTCATAACGTAGCTGCTTATTTCAGTAACTTGCCTCCTGAGAGAACGTTTCTGGGGACAGCTACAGAGTGAAAGGAACACACAGAAAGCCCATGTAATGCCATGTTCATTCGCACAAAACAGACACTAACATGTTTGATCAAGAGACATTGTGGAAAGCCTGAGACTTTGCTTCTCATAATTCATATAGCTGCATTACATAGCCTACATACTGGTACTTTTATGAATTATACAGTGAAAATTCAAATAAACAATGTCGTCAACAGAAAATAGGACGCAAACATAAAGCTCAGATCACATCAAATTTTTAACTTTTCATAGAGTAAGACATTGCACGGTGATGCTGTGCATCCCTACAAACAAAGGACACTGCAAATCCTTTAAAGAAATATAGAAACTGACAGCGGAATCATCATTTCAGAGCACAAATCAAATTCTGAGAACCAATCATAGCAAAGTAAATTTGGGAGATGAAATTATTAACTGCCTGTCTGCATTTACCCTTGAGATCTCTTCGTTGGCTGCCACTTGTTTATCTTTTTCCCCCATAACAAATGTATATAATGTTACAAAAGATGACATATTAATAATTAGAGTGGCGACAGCTGCTTACACTAATAATAATCATGTTAAAGTGAGGCTACTGCAGAGACATTTCACAATAACGCCACATTATCTCTGCCTGCATGAATTAGAGCTGAAAGGAAAGATGGCGTAATGACACCAGTGTCACATCTGTTGATGATAAACATATGACGGACGCTCACTCATCCTTATCCTACCTTATTTCTGGCCATGAGGAGGACAATGTCAGCACAGTATCCACGTAACAACCTCATGACAATGCTCACACAAGCAAAATTACCATAATAACATTAATGGACCAAGTTTCAGTGCCCAGTCGATGGCGTGTTTGCTTACAAAATCTGAGTGACACGCAGCTGTGGCAAGTACTAGTGAGCTTTGAATGGGTGTTAGTTGGTTAGTTATTGTTGAGTAGCAGGACACCACTTAGTTGACACCCCCGTGTATATGACTCAGTTGGCTGAATGCCAATAGAGACAAATTCATGTAGAAGAGTAGAAATGACAATTAGGAAAACAGCTTTGACCTCTTCACTTTGGGGAAAAGCTTGTCTCGTTCAGTCATTATTTCTCACCATTTCTGTTACCCTAGTTCAATGAAGCGAATTGCTCAATTGCCAACAGTCACGGTCTAGCTGGTAGTCTAGAGAGAACCGAAAATGCATCCCACTGCAGCTATGTACATAAATGAAAAACAGTAACAATGAACGGCAAAGTCCAAATTTGTGTATATTCTATGTAACCTTTTCCTACCTACCCCAGAACCCCAGAAAACAGATGCATGTCCTAAAGGACAGCCAGGGAGGGAATGCCTAGTCAACTGCTCTGCACCACAATCAGGGAGAGTTTTCTGTTATAAAAAGGTGAGAGTTTCTTCACCGGGGCAGCAGGGAAAAAATGTTTAATGAAGGACTGTTAAACTTACTTATGTACAGCACATGTGAGAATTGCAGCACATTACCTATACTCTTGTTTGGGGATTTCTCAGATAAATTAATCAAGGAAATAAAAGCTTAATCTTAAAAAAAAAAAAAAAAAAAAAAAAAAACATAGTCGAGAGATTACTCAGAGGTACGTTTAACAAGTGGTAGCTAAGTATTTATTACTTTAATAGGAATGCACGTGGTGATGGCAGTACACAGCATTTTTTTTCTCCTTCTCATTATTTTCACCAACTGTAACAATAATCATGAGCCTTATTGAACCTCTAATCGGCAACTTCCGTATCTGGCATTTTTATTACAGAAATAATGGCTTCACAAATTTTACAATGTAATGTGCACAGCTGATTATAGCTCTGTACTCCAATTGTATCTACATTTAACTGCACAATTTTGACATAAACATGAGAAAAATGTGCCTGGATCATAAAGTCTGTCAGGAGTGAGAATGATGCTAATAGTTTGTTCTGCTACCTTGTTCGGATCGCCGGCAGTGATGATCCACACACACTGGGAGTTACTCTCATACTGGATAGGGAAGTTAGGGGACGTAAAGGTCCCAGATGGTCCCTGAAGGTTGGACCCACAGGTTTTCACTGCGACAGATATGAAGAAAATGAAGAAAATACGCAATACAATGAGTCACAGATTCATGCTGTAGCATGGCAACAACTTCCAACAAGAGCTAAAGACGAACCACAGAAAGAAGGCTTTTAGTTCATTAAGTTCTCCAAGATTCCTGGAACAACCTACCTGCCAAGTATTTACCTATGAATTTGACTGACGACTGAAAAATGATTGTGGCAATATATTTGAAAGCATCCTCACTGTTTTTTTTCGTGACCTAGACCTTTCATCAGTTTAACACATATTAAGTCGAAAGATCGTTGGATCGAACTACGTGGTACAACCTCTGCTACCAAGGTTCATCAGTGAACCATGGACCCCTATTACCGTGTAACCAGTTTAGCACTTTTCCCTCCTTGGACCACATTTGAAAACTACTAATTAGTGCAGCCAACAAGAACTGCGGTTTCAGAGATCCTCTGACCTTGTCATGTAGCTATCACGATTTTGCCCACTGGAAGTCTTTCAGATCCTTCCACTTGCCCTTTTTTTCCTTCTTCTAACACATAAAATTTGAGGACCAAATGTTCACTTGCTGCCTAATATATCACGCCCAGTGACAGGTGCAATGATGATTAGATGATTGCCGTTATTCACTTCACCTGTCACAACGTTAGGGCTGATCAGTGCATGTAGGACGCAGAGTATAAACCATCCTCACACAACCTAAAAGTCCGTTTCTAACTTAGAATAAATATTGATAGAAATGGTGCTCAGAAGGCAGAGTAATAATTCCTCCATCGTAATATGACTGCAAGTTCATATATTATTTGCACAGGTAGAGGAAAGATCTATTAGCTGCATTTCCATTAATCAAATTCTAAAAGGTGCTCCAGGTATTATGGAACACAAAAGCAGACAGAGCATTTTAGAAAGGAAAAGTAGAGACTGCAGCAGAGGCTTTCATACATAATTAACAGAAATGAACTTTCCTCTATCTGCATAGAGCCTATATCCACAGGCACTGCCTTAATCAAACTGTTTTATTAGCTCTCCAGGAGCCGAGCTCACCCTTGCAGACGGGTCTGTGGTCGCTCCAAGCAGCGAAGACTTCGGCTACGCGCTGGCAGGTAATCGTTTTGGAACCCTGCAGCACATGATCTTCATCACAGGTAAATTGAGCCGTTGCTCCAATGCTGAGAAGATAAACAAACACCATTAATAGCTAAAAAGAAAATAATAAAAAAAATCAATTCTTCAAAAATGGCACCAGATGAAATATCGGATTCATGATTTATGTCACGTCGCTCACGGACAAAGGAACCTGCACTCAGTGGTGCAAGCGGAGTGGACTTAATGGCAGGTTACTAAATGTTGGGGTGACAGAGAGATAATTTGTTTACTGCAAATGTAATGTTTGCTTATTAACAAACCTGTGCACAAAGTTACCAAATAGACTGTGAAAAAATCAAACACCTAATTTATGACAGTATTATAGTAAAGTTTGCAAACTGCTGCAGGTGGTCATAATGAGGCTCACAGTAACACTGATGAAAAGCTGCAATATGCTGAACATCATATTACTTTGAAACTGGTTGCAGAGCATAAGTCCCATATCCTTAATGCTCCAAACAAATATGAGCTCCTTGACTTCAGCTTAAACAACAACAACAACAACAACAACAACAACAACAACAACTCACCTGAAGTCAGAGCCGATTCGTTTGCCATTCTCCGGCTCCCCAGGGTCAGGACAGTAATTAGACACTTGTTTGACTCCTCCTTCGTTCACTACAAAGAACGAGAAAGACCAAGAACGCAGTGAGAGAGACACTTCAACTGTCAAAGCTTTTTGCTTTCAGAAAACACCCACCGCCATGAAAAGTGCATAAATAGTAATAACTGTGCCTGTTCAACACTTGTGTCTGGTAACAGAATTAGTTCCCAGGAATCACATACTTAGACATTCAACAGTTGGGCCTAATCTCTTGACTGACAGAGCCTTTTAACTGCCAGTTATTTGACAGCGCTGTTGTGTATTCACACTTGTGATATGAGAGTGAGCGCCGAGGGTAAATGTCTTGTACCTGAGCTAAACAAAACAAGAGTATCTATCAGGGCACAGCAGGGACTAAGAGGATTAAATTACCTTCGACTATCAAGTGTAGGAGCAACCGTAATCACACAGACTCTCTACACATAATAATAATTTAAGCCCTGTGGATAAGGCTTTAGAGATATGGTTTATTTAAGTGTTGCCTTTACTATGATAGGAATGCAGAGAGGCAGTTTAGTAGCAGGACAATCATCTGTGCCTGTATGTGTTCAGATTTTTAATTTACCTCCCATGCAAATTATGATCTGTAAAAACTAAGACAAACATGTACTGGAAATTAAATGTATGAATTATGCAGCAAACTGTGTACTGTAGTATTTGAAAACAAAAAATTACCCCAAACACACACACAGACCCTTCCGTTTTAACAGTACTATCTCCACCAGCATGTGTTTTCTTCATTGACTTCTTCCAGGAAGTTTATCGGTTTTGTACTTAATTGTTGTGGGTTATAATGCAGTTATGGGTTCAATTATATGCAATAAATCCACGGGGCTTTACCAATATTCTCCTCAGTCTTTTAAATGATATACACTATTGTCTCACAGAAAAGATTACAGCCCTCTGCATTATTCATGTCTCCATGCAGTGCTGAATCTATGACACACGAGGCAATAAAGATTACAACGTGTTATTATCAAAGTGTTTAGCACACCGTTGAGTTAAGGGGAATTGTGTTCCTGATTTATGTTAATGACAAAGATCCGGCAGCAATTAGAATGCATTCGCTCGGGTCGTGACTGGTCACTCGACCTTGACCTAGATCACACTGGGCATGGATATACTATAAATCAAGCTCCTTTTTAAAGCTTAAGTAGTAAAGAATGAGAGACTGAAGCTGATAAAGTTAAGCATAATGGTGCAATATTCATAACTAGGCCTTATCTAGCAGATAAGTTCAGTCAGGACGGGGAAGTAAGGGGGAAGCGGGCGAAATAGGTCATCAGAAAGAAAAAGAGACTGCACTTCTGCAAAATCTAGTACTGTAGCTTAATTCCTTCACCAAAAAAAAAAAAAAAAAAAAAAAAAAAAAAAAAAAAAAAAAAAGACAACGAAAAAAACAAAGACCCAGAACGCAAGCTTTACATAAACAAAAACCCAAACAATGAAAGCAGTTGCATAAGAAAAATAAAAGACTTACTCAAAGACAGTTTGTTAGTGTTGTCCTTTCCTGGTAATAATTTTACCCCTCTGGATTTTAGCTCTCCAGAGCTTTTCACTGGTCGAGAGCAATAGAAAGAGTTCATTAGATAAAAGAAGTTACAGTATTAGATGTGAGAAGATACAGTACAAGTGTTTCTTTCTCTGGACAATGCTTGGCCCTATCGAGAACATCAGGCTAGAAGTGCTGCTGCTGTGCATCTTTTTCCAAAAGAAGTGAGCGCTACGTCTTGGAGTCACTCCGGCGATTGTTTTTTCGTTTGCTTGTTTTGGTGTTGTGATTGCCTGTTCGCATAACTCAGACATTTTAAACAGTGAATAGAAATTGATTGGTCAGAGCAGATTCAATGGGTGTAGCTTATTAAAGGGGAAACTCCACACAGAATCAAAGAGCAGCCCAAGGACTGTGATGCTACTTATCTCAAGAAAGTCTAATTAAACACAGCAGGGGCCAGATTGCAAATAGAAGCCAGGTGATGCAAGTGGCTGTCATCACAAGAGCCAAAAGCAATAAATGGTGTAACAAGTAAAAACAAGGCAATCTGAATGTGAACCGACTGGAACGAGGCCTCTTGTCTGAACTACACTGTGGGTCAACTGGTTATTTCAAGCACAATTAAGACGTGAATCTATTTCCTGAGCCGCTAACAATTGTTATATTCTTCAAGTTTTAATGACCAATAATCCTAAATTATTCTTTGCTTAAAAATAACTTCCATCAACATAAATGCAGTAACAATATGCAAAAGGAAGTTGTTTGACAACTGCACAACCATAAACAGCAATAGTTTTTTTTCCATGCAATTGATTTTATGTCTTAATTTATCACGAGTTGCTGCACATGCATGTTACTGAAGCGTTTTACGCAGCTGTTTATAGTGAAGGTGCAGGTTTCATTTGTGTTTTTTTTTGGCCACACAGCTCTGCAGCACATACACTGATTTTAAAATCATACCAGAGAACAATGTCAGTGTAATAGATTATGGAGCTGATAACGCTGAGATCTGCTAAGAGGCAGACGAAGAAAAAAAATTATTTTTCATTCAAATATTTGACTAACAAGGTTCTTTGAAGTCAATGGTTTGAAGCAGAAAAAGCCTCCATGCCCTCTACAGAGGGTATTAACCAAACCCTTTAATATCCAGTTAACAAAGATCAAAAACATGTTTTGTAATTACACTGTTTTTCCTCCGATGATCCTTTTTGTTCAAGCATGGGGTCCTCTATTACGCTGTGCAAATGAAGTAATCGTGTCTTACCTTGATATTGAGCCCTGAAGCCTTTGTGGCGGTGGTTGCTCTCCGTCACAAAATGCAGCCGTAGCCAGTTTTTGTTGCTGATGATGGGTGCTGGAATATTCATTCCAGTTAGCCTGAGTGTGAAAAGTCAATCATCAGAAAATATGCATCTGTTTTAGCTTTTTCTCATCTACAGTGGGGGAAATAAGTATTTGATCCCCTGCTGAATTTGTAAGTTTGCCCACTTCCATAGAAATGATCAAACTCTGGTTTTTATGGTTGTTTACTGGTTATGGGTATAGACAGAATATCAGTCGAAAATGCATAAAAAACACACAATCTAAAAGTTATAAATTGTTATGTATTTTATTAAGGGAAATAAGTATTTGATCCCCAACAATTCACTTAGAATTCAGGCTCCTACAGATTGGCTGGTGCGCATGTGGCACACAGCTGTGCTCAGTCAACTGAAATTACCAATACTCCTGATCTTAACTTGTCATGTATATAAAGCACACCTGCTCTAAGAATCAGTTTCTTACATTCCAACTTCTACAGCACCATGGGCAAGACCAAAGAGCTGTCAAAAGATGTCAGGGACAAGATTGTAGACCTGCACAAGGCTGGTATAGGTTACAAAACCATCAGCAAAAGGCTTGGTGAGAAGGTGACAACTATTGGTGCCATTATTCGCAAGTGGAAGACCCATAAAAGGACCATCAACTGTCCTCGGTCTAGAGCTCCCCGCAAAATCTCGCCTCATGGAGTGAGGATGATGATGAGAAAGTGAGGGAGCAGCCTAAAACAACACGGCAGGAGCTTGTTAATGATCTGGAAGCAGTTGGGACCTCCGTCACCAAGAAAACAGTTGGCAACACACTGCGCCGTTATGGATTGAACTCTTGCAGTGCCCGCAAGGTCCCCCTGCTCAAGAAGGCACATGTACAGGCCCGCCTTAAGTTTGCCAGTGAACATCTAAATGACTCAGAGAAGGCTTGGGAGAAAGTGCTGTGGTCTGACGAAACCAAAGTTGAGCTATTTGGCATTAACTCGACCCGCCGTGTTTGGAGGATGAAAAAACGTGAGTATGACCCAAAGAACACCATACCCACGGTTAAGCATGGAGGTGGAAACATCATGTTTTGGGGCTGTTTTTCAGCAAAGGGTACAGGGCAACTTCACCGCATTATGGGGCCAATGAATGCAGCCATGTACTGTAACATCTTGGACAAAAACCTTCTTTCCTCAGCAAGAACACTGAAGATGCCTCGTGGGTGGGTTTTCCAACATGACAATGACCCAAAACATACTGCCAGGACAACAAAGGAGTGGCTCAAGAAGAAGCATATTAAGGTCATGGAGTGGCCTAGTCAGTCTCCAGACCTTAACCCGATCGAAAACCTGTGGAGGGAGCTGAAGCTCCGAGTTTCCAAGAGGCAGCCAAGAAACTTGAAGGATTTAGAGACTGTCTGTAAAGATGAATGGGCCAAAATCCCTCCTGCGCTGTGTGCAAACCTGGTGACCAACTACAAGAAACGTCTCATCGCTGTGCTTGCCAACAAAGGTTTCTCTACAAAGTACTGACTTGTGTTGTGCTTGGGGATCAAATACTTATTTCCCTTAATAAAATACATAACAATTTATAACTTTTAGATTGTGTGTTTTTTATGCATTTTCGACTGATATTCTGTCTATACCCATAACCAGTAAACAACCATAAAAACCAGAGTCTGATCATTTCTATGGAAGTGGGCAAACTTACAAATTCAGCAGGGGATCAAATACTTATTTCCCCCACTGTATATTGCATTGTGGTAATTTATACCCTTTGGCTGTGTGTGTATATTAAAAAAAAAAAAAAAAAAAAAAAGTAATAACAACTCAACAAGACAACAAGAAGGTACGTACAGAGAACATTAGCTAAAATATCTTAAAAGAAAGGACATACATTCATGTACTCTGCAGGTTGTTGTAGATCTGTAAAGGTGGAAAATGGGAAAGTGGCACTTATCTGTTGTCATATCTCTCATAAAGATCTATAAAAGTTGTGTGTTCTGAGTTGGTTTTGGTGTCTGTCAATGGTCTTGGATCAGAGTTTCTTTTCAGGATGTGGCCACGGCATCAAGGACAGTCTATAACTGTAGAGATTTAAAGCTGCCAGGAGCCTTCTCATTTGTCTGGCTAACCAGCTCAGTTTTGTTCTTCCTATTGCTTGCAATCTCTACACCGTGCCCTGTCATACCGCAGTCAATATAGTCGGTGTCATTGCAGCTATTAAACAGGGGCTTGGGACTGGCTGGAAAACACCACGATGCAGCCGAGCCTTGTGTTCCCGTTGCTTTTCAGTATGTGAAAACGTGTTAATTTATCTGTGCGTGTGTGACCACCCACGTGTTTGTCTTTTATATTGTTTATGTGTCAAGGTGTGATCAGCCGTGTTTAAGGATGTTTTTTGCTTTTTTTTTATTTCATTTCTTTAACATTTACAGCTAAGGGGCAAAGAGGAAAAAGCAAAACAAAAAGAAAAATGTTCCTAGACGATCAGCTTTTACAAGAAGAACGAGGAGGAGGAAAAGGTGCCTGTTTGAATTGGTGGTCAATGCAAACTTTAGTAATGCATTACTAAGCCTTCTTGACATTTGATTTCTCTCTCTTTTTTTTTTCTTTTTTATTTCACCACTGGTCTCTGCTGTTTAAATTCAAGCTTTATAACCAAAGAGTAAAAGAGTATGTGTCAGATAGATTATAGGCTGGTGCATGTTTTATCTTTAATTGACAGGCAAACTAAAAGCAACTTTTAACTACTGATCTTTTTAATCCAAATTATCCACCACATGGGGAGATGATGGCAGCTCTGAGATGGGTGCTGAAAATTATTTGATTTTCACACAAAAGCTGACCTTTTTGCGTCCCGGATACAAGGCTAATGACACCAATATAAAGTATGGATAGTACACGACGAAAAACAGCAGCTTTGGGGCAGAAAAAACAGCCTCCGTGTTTCCTCTAGTGGGTATTACAAATTATGATGTCTAAACTAATATGGATGTTAGAGTAAAGGTCTACCCAGATGTATGGATTTTCCAGGCAGCAGAGGAATGATGTTATAAGGCCAGAGATAGTGCATGTGTTGGTGGCATAAACCTGACAAAACATAGACTCTGAAATATTTCAATTCCAGACTCAAAACACATCTTTTAAAAACAGCTTACTCTACCTAACCCACTTATTGTTATGTGCTTTCATTTCTATGTTTTATTCTTATGTCTTATGTATTGTTGCTTTATGTAAAGTGAGGGTTTCAAAGGTGCACACAAATAAAATATATTATTATTATCATCAACATTGTTATAAAGGTAAGAGAAAGGAAGAGAAACATGACACCAAATAAAAGCTTATAGCCATGTCACCGATGAGGAAGTATATTTCACTCCAAGAGATATTTTAATTAGTGTGTGTTAAACCATTTCCTGCAGGCAAAAAAAATAAAATAAAACTCTTCCGATGTGGATACGAAAATATGATTGATGTATGATGTCGTTTCCTAGGAAGTCTGGTTTACACAGCAGAAGTACACTCCCTCCAGCTGCTACCCACCCAAATGAACACAAATGTGCTGATAGGCTGAGAGCCAGCACAGAACAAACAGCATCTGATGTGCTATGAGAAACCAATGAGTCGTGTGCTAAATGTTTCTCATAATTTTTTTTGACATATACTGAATGTTGTATGTAACAAGTTGTCCTTGTTTGTCCAGTTGATGATGAAATTTTTAAGCAGCCAGATGGTTGAACAAAATAATTCAAGGCTATTTTGCAAAACAGGGTGTATGCTGTTGGCAAGTAACTGTGCAGGAAACCAATAAATTACTTGCGGAAAGTCAACTGCCTAGTCTTCTTGAAACAGATAAAAGCAAGCAAGTGCTGTCTACTGTTTTCTTATTGTATCTCCTCTAGCACATATTGAACACCAGAAGATGAGAAAGTCCAATGGGAAAAATGGATTCTTCACATAACGCGCTGCCATTCTATCTCTGCAGACTCACTCAGGCCGTCAATTCGCTCATTCCCAGATATGCAATATGGCTTTTCTGAGATTACTTTTTGGCATGAATGCAGTGTTTTTATGTGCTTGGTTTCAGCCAAGTTTTGGAATGCTTCATATCATTGATTTGGGGTGTCTCAAGGACTATTGGTAGGTAGTCTTGTTCTGATATTGTTTTTGCGAGGCTTATTAGAGACTTCTCGCAAAGTTCTCTGAGCAAAACGAGGGATTGAAGGAAGCATGGTTATCTCATCAAAATGCCAACATAACGAGTCCCAGTGTGCTCATACTGCAACCAAATGCAGCCTCAAGGCCATAGCAATAAGCTGCAGCCCCTTGTGTCTCTACTTAGTTTCACAGAGATGCAGGTTAGATATTAGTGCATCATAGATAACGAGCAATCGATTCTAATTTGTCAAAAAAAAAGGCCCAGGTAATTTTCTCTTTTCATCCCACATATATTCTATAAAACCTAGTAATAATAATACATAGATAGATACTTTATTAAATTTGGAGTCCAGCAGGGGTTGTACCGACTAGTCCACTTTTCTGCTGTGCCATGACACTTTAAGCAGGAAGTCGACAAGTCGCCAATCTCATGACAATAACGACATGGACCCTTCCTAGATTACAGGTGAAGAGCTCAGTCAATCACTGAATGACTTCAAGTGTATGGACACACTTCTCTAAAGATGAAGCCCATACGACCATGACATGAAGAATATGTACGCTACCAGTCAAAAGGACACAATTTCGTCAGTCCTGAAATACAACACATGTACTACTGCATTACACACTCATCTGATGAGGCATCCGTTAACTGTAACAGAGGACAGAGTGTGTTTTGTTGTGGTTGTCATTTTTTTTTTTTTTTTTGCAGAGTGAGAGATGCATATTAGAAGTGTCAGACAGACGGTGTTTATGGTGTTGACGGGGCTATGGCCGATAGCAGCCTGTGTTCAGGCTTCAGTTACCTTCTAGAAAAGCCTCCATATCCTCTTTTTACAATATGTATTTAGGACAAGAATACAGATTTCATTGTTGCAGCATTTCCTTCTACTGTGTTTTTATGTGTGGAGTCATCGATTTTCACTACACATTAGTCAACTTTAAAAAATGGTTTGTCACTCAACCCTAGTGTTTAGTAGCTTCATCACATAAAAACAGATATTTAAGTTATATAAACATACAAATATATCATCAGTTACATTCAGGAGTTGAACTTCCAACAGTTTGGTACCTGTGGGTTCACAGTACACCTATTTCTGTGAACAAAGTTCTTGTGCATGCAGGGGCTATGTACATATCGCCCAAATGTCCAATTGTCAATTCGCATTCCAACAATTAGACATTGTGTTCTTTCCAGTCTGACTGCAGTAGGGCATGGCATTTTGATGGGTTATATTTTGAGAGGAAAGATCAATAGTAAACCCCAGAAAGAAAAAACTGAATCTAATATAAATGATAATTTAATCATGGTTGGAAATTTAGCTGAAGGGCTATCCTTGCTCTGAACCTGCTTTGAATGTTGTGTTCTTACTCTGGCAACAATTTAGACAGAAACGAATTGTTCATGTAGAGTGAAGCAAACAAAATATTGCTAGATGTTCTGAGGAAGCAACAATTAATTCAGAACTCTCCACTTTCATGGTTTGTTAACATGCAGGATCAGTTTTATAGAACTGAATGGTGCATGTGTTATTCAGATGTATGTATGAATTCATCTCGTCTCCCCCACCGCTCTCTCCTCATTTATGTTTTTCTGTCTCTACCTGGCCAGCCTCAAGCAGATCGGATTTTGCTCAAGGTTTCCTCCTATTACACACATGTAGAGACTATTTGGATAGTTGTTGACACTAAATAAATAAAATGTTGACTGGAAACTGGATTGAACTGAATAATGAGAAAACTCTGAAGTAAACTGAATCAAAACCACAAAGATATCTAAAAGGATAGGCAAAAAAATCTCAGGTCAAATTTCATAGTATATGAGTAAATCTAATCATCCTTCAGATTTTATGTTCTGTGTCCATATCTGAAATAATGACTGACATGTAATCTACAGCTTGATGCTGTTGCCCTTTGTGAACAGGGCTGAACAATCATATTAAAGGTCAGAAGAATAACAAAGAACTGTTTTCCTTGGCCTAGCCCGAGTCCAGTGTTGTTTTTCGTGAAAGGAAACAGAGATTTGTTTTTTTTCTATTTCCCCCAGTGATTGATGTATAGCCTCATATCAACCTCGCCCAGCTTGACTACTATTGAATCAATAAACTCATTTGCAGAGATCTGATAGAAATCTTCAATTGATAAAAGGATAAAAGCTGCTAAGAGGCGTCAGCAAAACAAATGCCTTGTCCTGTGCCTCTGGACTTGGATTTTCAATTACCTGGAATTGTGTTCCGTCATTAGTAATCACATCCATATCCATTTTAAGTAAAGGAGCTGGCAATATTACATAATTCTAAGCTATCGCTGTATTTTTCAACAATGCAACTGTGTAGTTAAAGATATGTATTGATCTGATTATGATATGTGTGTAAATGTGCTCTTAGGAATCGTTTTGCATTTCTTACTCTCCAGTGCTGAAGTTAATTATTATGTCAAGGATGAACGTTTCTTCACATGCAGTCATTTTTTAATGTGTCATAACTTATAATCATCACATAATAATAATATATAAGGCAACATGTTGAATGAGGATAACAAATTAAGTTGGATGACATTGTAAGTCAATTTGCCTGAAAAAAGCAAACAGGCGGCGGTATATCTGCTAGACTTCAGGTTTCAGGCTGTCAATCATTGTTAAGCAGCCGTAAACCTCAAGGGTAAATTGACAGTTTGCTTGTCTCTGCCTGCAGCTTGTGCTATATGTTAGGATGTTTGAAAGTTTAGCTGTCAAATGGCCTTGTATACTCTCAGAGACACTCATAAAAAGGGAGCGAGCGAGAGCAATGAATTTTATGGACATGAGAGAATCACTCGCTCTGAATTGTGTTTGTTTGCTTGTCTGTTTGTTTACCTGGCAAAGTTGAAGCCATCGCTCTACAAATGTGGCCCCACTTGCACTCAAGCTCACCGGGTCCCAGTTGGGTTGTAGGGCTTAAAATGAGAACTCTGCCTGACAGCCTCTGACATTTGGTGACATACAATAAAATCATCCTGGAGGTTCAAGTGATGCATGGGGATCGCTCACTATACACAGACAAAAAACTCCATGAATAAACAGCTTGTCGAACTGCTTTAGCTAATAAATAAACTAAAAAATAACATAAATATTAATTTGACATACATTGATAGAGTTAAATGTACATATATTATTATAATAATTATTTATTTTGTGAGTTATTATAGTTTACTGTAAGTCATGCAGTGTTTCCCCTACCATTCTATATACAGACGTTGTTTTATTGACTATAACAAACAACTCTTAATATAATTACATCTGTAATGCCTGTTGGGGGGTCAAATCAAGTCACTCTTCATATATAACACGTCTGGACCAAGCTCTTATAATTCATTTAATTTTCTTGATTGTCACGCATCTACATAAGATGCGCACACACACACAAAGCTGTTAACCCAGGGGAAACAATGCATTACACATGTAATTATATTAAGAGCCGTTTGTTATAGTCAATAAAAAAGCATCTGTTTAATTTGATATATTGGCAGATGCTTTTATTTTGAAATTGAATGGAAGTAACCTCCCCTTGTTTCTCATGTTTAGCTTTAATGATGTTTAATGATGAGTGCACAAGGTTGTTGTAAGTATTTTCTGAGCGTGCCTGCCTTTTATCAAAGTTTCCAAGGACGTATTCTGTGTAACAGGTAAAACAGCAACACAAATGCCAGTCAAATATCCACACTGGTCATTTCCATTTCTTTGACCACAGGAGTGAAATCAACTGACACACAGCATTAAAATGTGTGACAATAATTCTAGTTTTAAAAAGCATTTCTCAACGCCAAAAAGCGGAATACCAATAATAATACACTGCAGAGACACAGTCGGTTAATTTAGGCGCCTTCATACCTATGAGACTAGGTTTACCTGATGGTTTGTCAAAACACATCACTGCCATCCCAAATCGGCTTCCTGTCACAGTCATCTTAGCTACGTCAACATACAATACTTAGCAGTCATCACCACACTCGCTGCACCTCTCCTTTTGACTGTCTCTCACAGTGACTGCCTCCCTCTCTCTCTCGACTCCGAATGACAACTCTCAGGGACAACAAAGCTCCTGGCTTGCTGATTGATTAAAGCTTCTTTCAGCCAGTTATAATTAATGCCCGGCAAGATCACATAAACCTGGCAGATGCTCCCATTCACATGGGATGCACAGAAGATGAACAACCTTAGCCTGAAGGTTGCGAGTTTAAACCCGTTCATATTTCCTTGTTCCAGTTGAGAGTGACTCCTACATGATGCCTGTGCATAGACATATGTCTGTCATAGATTTGTAATTGGTGTGTAATTTGAATAATGGAACAGGCAGTCTGAATTGATTGAATTCAATCTGAGCCACGAGGCATATTTACATTTTCTGCACTCAACTCTTGCATAAAATTCATTACAAGCCAGCCAAGTATTTTTCCCTTAAGTTTCCAGTGCATGACTACAATGTAGCGCGTCTACAAAATATTACATGGTTTATTGAAGATCCCCATTAGCTGTCGCCATAGGCTATGGTCACTCTCCCTTTGTTCGGGCAGGACATAATCCTAAAGTATTACTGTCTTGTCTTACTATGTACTTACCTCCCTCTTGAATATATTTCAAGCTGGATGTTCCCTCACAACCTACACGTCTACGACCAAAGCATGTTTATTTCCAGTGACCACAGCCTTGTTTTGTTGATAACGTACAAATGAAACTCAGCTGGCGTAGGTTAGTTATTTTTGTTTTTAATCAAATGCAGTATTATTACTGGATTAAAATGCTACTGTTAGAGTTTATTATATTTTTAAAACTTCCATTTCAATTTCTGTAATGACCTCTTTCCAGTCGAGATCAGTTGGGAACCACTGGGTCTGCATGTCTTCTGTTTTTTCTTTTTCTAAGTATCCTTTTTCCTTATATTCTTGGAAAACCTGGTTTAGATTAGCAGCTGCAGTTGTGGAAAGCCACTCTGCATCCACAACACAACCTCATCTCACAGAAATTACAGTCCTTTCTGTCAACACACAAAGCATCTCATAGTACAACTAATGTTAAGGATCACACTCCTCCTCAGAGGTCAACTCACCATATAGTTGGTGGTTCGGAGCCTTCTATTTCCAGATAATCCGACTTCTCCTCCATCTGAAATTCGGTGAACACCAGAGAGATGGTGTCCCCTGGATCTGCCAGTATGGTCCACTTACACTCCCCGCTGCTGCCCAGGCCCCCAACTCCACCCCCTCCACCAGTGCCAGGGGAGTCACCGCTGGGGAAATCAAAGCTGGAGATGATCCCGCTGGAGCCCCTGAGGGTGCCACCGCACGTGTCTTCCGCTGTCAGTCACCAAAGGGAAAAGCAGGGTGGGTGGGGGGTGAAAGCAGAACAGACACATAGTCTCTAGGTTATTTCAGACATGTAAGTCAACGTGGGGGGGAAAAAAAAAACAGCTGCAGGCATAAAACATCAGTACCTGTCCACTCAGATAAATGCAAACCAGAGAAAGACCACAGTGGGAGCTGCACACGTAGGCCACTTAAACACAGCTTTGTTTAAATTCACACATTCATAGGTTGTCAAGTGTTCAAAATGAACTCCAGCCCAACTGTTAATTTATAATGTAAAATTAAAAACGGTGTTTGTGTTCTTCACACTGAAAATAAAGCATTCGTTTAAGTCACAATGAGCAGAACTATTTGCAAATTAACTGCGAAATAGTTCTGTCGCAGTTTTCTTCATTGCAGTCACAACATGAGATAACTCTTATGATTCTCCCTCATTCCAGAGTCTGTAATTCATCATCTCCTCTGAGGCTCCTCCGCATTTCAAGAAACAAACAAATGATTAAAAACAGGACTTTTAATGCTGTATCCTTTTTCCAGTGTACAGAGCATGACACGTCAACTGAATGCTAATGAACTTCTTCCCTGCACATGGCTTTTTCCTCTGCCTCCATTCTTTAGTATGTCCCTCCATTCCTCTCCCCACAGCCCATCTCGGATCACTATTACTCACCACCCTCTTCTCCATCCCTGTATCCGTTTTTTCCTCCCTAAATAATTCTAATGATGGCAGGGCTTTCACAGTTTTCACATCATTTAAGACTAATATGTGACACTCGGCTGTGCCAGCTAAAACCTTTGATGGCTCAGCGCACCACTCAGGGCTGTCAGAGCCGCCAGCCTTGGAACATTCCTGTATGCTGCATTACGCGATTGGTCAAGGAACAAGGAAGTGGATGTATGAAAATCAAAAGACGGCGGAGGGGGAAAAAAAAAAAGGAAAATAACGAAGAGCAGGAGCTGCTAGTTAGCTAGATGTCCTTTGACGCATTAGGAGGAGGACTGCAATTGATCAAAGTTTTTATATGAAGGGCAGGCATGTGAAATTGATACTGCATGGGGCATCAGTGACGTCCACACATGTATGATTCATACCCAGGCTCATCTTTTGAAAGCCGGCAGCCTTGTAATAACAGAAGAATATGGAGACATGATTTGTTTCTGCTTTAAGTCATCTCGCTCTCCAGCATATAAAACTCACCCTAAGTGACAAATGGTATAAACTCTCAATGCATTTAAGATGGCATGTCAAAAGAGCGCCGTGCAGATTTGCTGAGTAATTGCTATAGGCTAAAATGAAATTGATATTAAAGTGCTGCAGAATCTAACCAGAGGAGCAATATCATTTTTCTAACCTTCATGATAGACAGGAGGGCAGTTTTAAGTGTTCTTAGAGCTATCCAAGTGACTAGACCGAGAAGGAATTGTTGAGAATCACTAGATAATGGCGGGGGCAAGTGTGGGCAAGAAGACGGAGAAACAAAAAAAATGTAAGTGGAAAGGAAAGGAGACGAGAGAAAAGCAAATCGAGAGGGAGAGAGCAGTACACAGAGGTATAGAAAGGAAAGAGGGATGTCAGGCCGCTGCAGGAAGACAGAAGAGAGATAAAAGGGACAGGAAAGGGAAAATAAAATGTCAGAAGAAAATTCTGCAGGCGAGCCTCTTCACAGGCCAAACCCACACCCTAATCTAAAAGTCAGTCTTGAAACTCCAATCTTCTATCGAAACTTTCACGGTTTATGGCGATATCGAGTCTGAGGCAGGTATAATGATTACATAACGTTAATGATGATTCAGTGATAATCAACCACTGTGCCCTTTGAATCCAATCATAATCAACCATTGTTTAACTCAAATTGATGTGAATCCATTAACATTTGATTTTCTAGAGTATTGTATGTTTTGTTGGCAAAGTAGCTCGTTAATGAAGTGCATGAACTGACAGCTAAAAATAAGCACACGAGTCTTGGCCAATAGTATCCTTGGCAGAGGAGCTGTCAGACGTGGGAGAAGAGTCGCTGACCGCCACCCAGAACCAGCTACTGATGAGAGGAGAAGGTCATGCTTTTATATAATATTATGGCTAAATGTGACTAATGCTAATTTGAACCAACACTTCGGAAAACTTATTTTACTTTAAAACTATGATTCATATAAATTACACAAAAGACAAAAACAGATATTTAAAAAGTAGGCATTATTTAATGCGTATAATAATGATTTTTACCCATTTCAGCCATACAGAACACATTGTTATTTGGCTCCGAATTATCAGCATCTGTGCTATGTAGGTCACTGGTAAATCCATACCGCTGTCCGTGGTTCTGAAGATAAACGTGGATACTGTGTTGAAGCCTACTGTATATACTCTACAGAGCAGCATCACCTTCACAACGTGTTGTGACTTGTCACAAGTAGCACGTTTAGTTTCACAAGAATGTGAAGATCATGAAAACAAGACACAATGTCCCTGCTTATTGGTAGCTGTACTAGTATTGTTGTATGTCAGGTCACTCAGCTTTATGCTCTCACTTCAAAAGCCGTGCTTTCATGCGGCTGATGCTGTCTTATTTTAAGTCTGCTAAGGTCACCTTACCCATCTGTTATAATATCAAAGTTTAGATTTTGACATCAAGTGAAGGAATTCATTAACTTTTACCTATGCGTGCTGTTCCTACATTGAACTCTAGCATGCAGATGGTACTGGAGATGAGTTTGAGTTATGCTGAATCTGTATTGATATATTCAATACAGACCTTAATTGCTCTGGTGAAGGCCACAATAGTTCCCCCCATTGAAATTCAAAACGTGTTGTGAATCAACTACAATTTACAAATCGTTTCTAGAGGCTTCTGTTACAGCCTCAAGTAGAAAGTGTTCTCCTACACTAAATCTTTGCATTAACTTAATACAGGAATTTAAAGTTATTCCTTTGTTAACACTTGTGACTGTATGTTTTGTTGACAAAAACGGAAAGAAAGACTTTTTCCCTATTTTGAGTAAATTTATTAGCATCCAGGCAACATAAAAAATATGCAGCTGGCAGTATTAGGGCAACCTTAATGACATGCCTCTGTCGCCTGAGTTGACACCATTCAGAGAATCTGGTATGTCTGTATCCTACCAAATAGTTAATCTTTTTACATAAAATCAAAACTTTTTCTTTTGTTGGACTTGTAAACATTACGGAAGTCAGGGGAGCAGGTTTCAGACTAAAATCGACCGGTATTAAATGTTTTATTAATGAATCCATCTGTCTCACACAGTGTTTTATTTGATCCAGCAGGTAGGATTCTCAGAGCCATGTCTGCTTTGATCAATAACTGCAAGGGCAGTAACTTGAGTATATGACTCAGACACCAGGTTTGTCCCACAGTTCAATCTGCAGCTGGGTCCTTATCAATGTAAAATACACAACACACTCCAAACTTGTTAGACAAGATTCTGGGTTTTGGGGAGTTTCTTCTAGTAAATGACCACCAGACCAGATCATGGAGGACATGTCTGGGTTCCTCCTTCATTTCTTAAGCTTACGTCTGAAATCCTTCAACATAAAACTAAATAGTCTATCTTGCAGTGTGCCTGCCAGTGAGAATTATTTAGCTCTACAAACATTTTGCTTTGATGAATAGTAAAATTATGAACATTTTTACACACACAAAAGAAAGAATACTATAAAAACAGTTCAAAATAACCACCAGTAACCCTATATAACAACGCAAAATTATAAGCACACATAAAGAGGCTGGTATGGCCATTTAATGAGGCAATTCCCTTAATCATTTAAAGTCTTATTAACCATTAAAACCATATTAACGGAACAAATGGATCCTAATAGAAAAACTATATTGTATTGCTAAGCATGTGGTAAGAATGTTATTTTTATACACTCACTGAAAGCACAGAGATTCAAGATTACTAGCCACAAAATGTAGTGCTTGCGAACCCCAATAAAAATGACCACTTGTATTTATGTGGCACACTTATAACTGAATTTATTGCTCTGAATTTAAGGATAATCGAGATTTGATTGTAACAGTTGCTTCTAAAATGATTTCATTGTGTCTATGGTGACACCTTTTTATAATCTGCCACTTTCATAAAAAAAAAAAAAAAAAAGAGCCTTTAGATGCTGTGATTGTCCATTCTTGGCCACTGTATAACCATAGCAGGGTGACATGGCAGTTATGTGACACACTGCTCAGGTATGAGATCTGATCTTGAAAAGGAACTGATTACTACTCATCCTCTGGGGACGCCGGCAAACGCCACTAAATGCACACTACCTTTTAAACTAGCTACACATATATTTAAGGTCTGGTGCCTCTGGTAGATGGATTATAAACTGTTTAACAGTTTTCAATGGATAGCAATGATCAGCGAAAAAATTATAACCTCATAACCAAACAAGCAGAAGCTCAATTTGTAAAACAGGACATAACTATAGTCAAAAAGTAAAATCACATTATAAATCTCAAAGACTTTCATCTCTAAGTGGTTGTTTGAATTCCAGTGCTGAATGTGATAGCAGCTACAACTGAATTACATATGTACATACAGTGTAAAATTGCCTTTTCAGGTTGTGAAACGTGAAAGGAATATGTCTACAACCATTATATGATCATCTGCAGGCCATATGCTCGGGCCTCGGGCCAACATAAGATGAAACATTACACGTATACAATATAAATCAGTCAATTATCAACATCTGGCAGTAAAACACAATGCTATCCATGCACAGTAAATTCATTTCACCCTTTAGGTATATGGTTACAGTGAGTGGAAACCTTAGCCAGTCATCCTGTAGTGTTTATGTTCTAGGTTTTGACTGGGAGGCACAGAGGACACAACACTGCCGTTGTGGGAAAATGATTCCACTGACATTATCATCGTAGAAAAAAAAAGACACACACTGAAATGGCACACTCTAAAGCCGTAAACAAAATGAAACGTTTTTTTTTTGTTGTTGTTGTTGGTTTTTTGTTACTAAGAGCTTTGTACACGGGCATGGGATGCTGGGAAAAGTAGCTCTTTTATGATTTTCTCTGAAGTGGTTTCCATGATAACAGACATGTTCTGTGATCATTGGCGGACATCATCCAACTCAGGCGGTGGCAGGAGACGGGTACAAAGATGGTCTTGTGTGTGCTTCCTTGTCAACTGAAAATGGCAAAAACTGCGATGGCAACTGCATAGTACAAGCAATGTTAAAGGACTAGTGTATGATTTAGTGACATCAAGTGATGCACTCACTCAGTACCCCTCCTTCATACCTCAATTTCCAATTTGTGCACAGACACTTTTTTGTAAATCTGAAAAAAAAAAAAAGCTGCAAGTTAGTCCCTGTATGATTTGTATATTAACATGTCAATATTACAGCCCAGTATTTCCAATAGGGATGCGATAGAAGTCCACGGCTGCTTTTAATAACAAGACCCTTACTTATAACTCACTGATGTGTCTACAATTGTAGACAAATTGTGCAGGAACATTAGCTAGATGCTTCGGAGAAATTCATTGTCGTACAAAAGATGCAAGATCTGTGCCGTTTCTCTGAGACGCATCCATGCATGGCACAGTAAATCATGTAGAGGCAAACTGCTGTATGAGGCTTAAAAAATGCTTTGCAGCTTGAAATTTTTTAAATGGCTTCAACTGGATAATGCCTTGCAGGTTCAATACATTCACTTGCAGCTTGCAGTGTTTCGTAGGGATGCACGGTATTATTTAAGGTACAGTTGGCCAACAGGGTTTAGCAACACAAAAGAGGCGCTGAATGCTGGGCAATGTGTTCCCCAGCAAATCATTAGAGCATGCTCTGGATTTAAAAGATGGAGAAGGATCGCTCTCTTTTAAAAACGGTGGCAGTGTAAAGAAAAAGGGAGATGGTGTGAGGATTAGGACTGCTTTAGCTGAGCTCATTTACATCCCCAGCATCAGCAATCTAATGCTACTTGAGGAGGGATTAAGCCTCTCTCCCCTTGACTTTGATCAGATATACAACACTTGTCTTTCTACTTAGAAATATTCATCCCCAAGGATAGAGGAGAAGGAACTCATGTATAATTTTCTACACTACCTCGGGTTTTCCTTTGTAATAATCCCTGTGTTAATGCAAAGGCAGTGACTGTGTCTACAGTAAGTCTCCCCGTGCTCAGCTGCAAGTCATGTTAAACATTGATAAGGTTGAGGAGTTAGGAGATCAGTGATGGATGCAGAGATGTAGTTCATATTGCACCATGGTTATTTCTAGGGGTCATTTCATTATAGTGATTGAGTTACACTCTCTATAATTTCACATCTTAAATGAATTATGAAACAAGAAGAGGAGCATTAAACAGCAAGGGCAGCTCAACAACAAAGAAAATGAGAATAGAGTAGATCAAAGGAAAAGTACGGAAAAGTGGTTTCAGTTTCCTTACTATATATTTTAAATATATGTATACTAAATAAAGAGGTTCATGACGGTAATCTTTTTTCTTAATCCAAATGCTATTTAAATGGTTGCCGTTTTTCACTCTGTTGATTTAATGTAAGCCTGTATTGCAGTGGCCACTGGTGAAAACACGGGGCTATTTCATATCAATTCTAACTGTGGAGGACAACTGTAGCACTCACTCAGACTTAAAAACCTTGCCAAAGGCAAGTAGGCAAGTCAGATTTTCATATTTGTAGCCTCCGGTTCGAAAGCAGAGAGTTGAAGAGGCTCTGGAGAAACAATCGTGTTTGGTTCCATCACAACTCCATCACATTAGCAGACATGTTAATGCTTTTTTTTTTAAAAAAAAAAAAAAAGAGCAAAGCTTACTATGGCCTAATTTCCTTGTTTTGTTGAACAGTGGCTGGCGGCATGAATACCAGCATATCAATACAGCGTATTCTCTTGTTGCAGAGCCGTCCCTGTTTGCTGTCTTGCTGCCTGGTTTAATGAATGTCCAGAGACAATTTAGATGGAAAGAATCAAAACGGGCTGCTGGGAGGAGCAGTAGTAACTCACGATTAGATTAGCCATTAAATCTCCATCTTGCTGCCTTTCTGCTTAGAATTTATTCTGTCTGCTTTGTCCTGTCAATCCTCCACTCGTTTTGATTCGGTACACAATGTCCCTCTTTCATACACTACTACTGCCTTGTCACCTTTCAAAGAGACAGTGATCCATGATAAACATGTCCATGTGATTGAACTAAACGAGGAGACAGCTTCAAAAGAACTGTACAAATATTACTGGATGATTACGGGATGACTGAGTGATCTAAGTGATAAATTCAAATTTTCTCCAAAATAGAGATGAGTAAACATGTTGTTTATGTGTTGCTTGGGAGGCAAATTAAGGAAAATACTAAATTATGGTACTTTATCTGTCATTTTCTGCCTGAAGGGTTAACACTGTGGTGACCAGAAAATTAAAGTGAATTCTGTCCAACAAGTATACTTGTATCTGGTAATTCAAAGGTGCAGTAATGATGTTTAAATATGTGAAATCTGAGATCTGCACAGCTTCATTACCCAGAATTCAGAAGGATGAAACAGAGAGATGGTAACTAAAGAAGGATGAGATACTTAGAGAGACTGAGACGTCGGAAGACAGTGGTGGAAAGGGGGATGGACTGGGGAGAGACTTCGTGTTGTGTGCTTAGAGTGAAACAATTGGTGATGAGCAGAAAGGGCGGGATCTCTGAGGAAATAAGATCAAAGGACCATCTGCCCACATACAGGAGTCGGCCTGGATTTAGAAGAGAGTGTGAGGCTCAAGCGGCACCCAGGCCTGAAAAGGAATGATGTTTCTGGCCTGTAGCTATAGAGGCTAACAGCATCCTTAAATGAAAAGAAACCCTCCATGTGAAGCTTTTTGTTTGCCATTTCTCAAACAAGTGCAGAGCCACTTTCATTTTTCGCTGTGCCTTGCACTGCAGAATGACTCGGCATGAGCAAATTTAGTCTGCTGGTTTTTGGGATGTCTTTGCACACCTTATCCTTTGTAGTCTTTAAGCATCAAAGTGTACTGAGTTATTAAATCAAAACTGAATTTTCATTATTTGTGTCCCACTGGAGGAAGCTATAAGAAAAATCTTTTGAAAAAAAAAAGAAAAAATAGAAAATAAACCCTGACAGAGTGAAAACATTTCCATAATACAAAGTATTTCAGTTTGTATTCAGTAAATCATTGCAGGCTGGATAAGTCTATTTCACTACAGTAACAAGACAAACAGGGAAGCAGACTATTAAGTTGTAATGATGTGTCTAGGAACGGCTTTCAATCCTTCCCCTGTAAAGCGTTTGGTTAATGTTAGTTTATTTGTCCATGCAGCATGCTGTATGAAATGATGGCTGACTCAAAAAACTGTCAAGGTTTCTACTGGCCTAAAATAAGACTACAGCACTAGTGGGACATGAATTAGGGAAAAGAGAGGCTGACGCAGCAAATGCAAAAAAAAAAGAAAAAAGTGTTGTGCCGACCTGGAATATGTGAGTCAGATAAATACCCATAAATATCCACATCTCTCCACTTAACAGCTGTATTGCGTAAAAACTAATTTAGGCTGTAAAAAGTTCCTGAAATTAACTCTCTTGTGAGTGCTGGGCTTGCTTATCTAATTTTAGGTCCGTTGTACAAATTTTAGGTAAATTTGATTTGCTTCTCAACTGAGATCGTTAGGCCAGGCTGCCAGTTTTATTTATTTAAAAAAAAGCATGAATTGTTCAGTCTAGAGTTGTTGTGTGCCTCACTGTAAGTGACAGAAATGACTGATGTGAGTCACTAGAGTGTCAGACATTAATGCAGTTGTTGACATTTGATCAGAATTACATTTTAAAACACATTAAATAAGGTTTGAATACAGTTTGTGACATTTAATGTCATCTTTTAGCTGTCTGTCATTAAACCCATCAATATCGCTTGTTAATCCTTTGCACTCCTACCTATTGCTCACCACCACGCCTACATATGTAAGGGCAGATTATTTGTGTCAGTCTGGCAACAGGTCTCATTTAAGCATACAGAAGGATAACATGCATGTTGTGAAGAGCACAAGTAGCCATTCATCACCCAGCTGTCAGAGAGAAACCGTCATTATGCCGTAGCATCTCTGTGTTCCCCATGGTTGAGTAAAGGATCTTGCTGTGACAAATTGTCTATATAGAGCATATTTCAGGGTTCAAATCCCGGGCATAACTGTACATTAAATATCCTCTGAAGATTCCAAGTAGCAAATTAGGCAAAAGACATTTGGACGCTCTCCGAGTGTCAAAATACATAGTACACAGACTTTTGAAGGTTTTGAAAGCTTTTCCATTCTCCAAACTGGTTATGGCTTTTTCTGCACACTCATACAGTATAAACTCATTTATAATATGGAAAAGTTAGGATAATGAGTTGAAAAGGTCATTTGGGGGCTTTACATTAGGTATAATAATTAGCTGGGGCATCACAGCTGGTTGAATGGATCATTAAAAAGCTGTACAAATATCAGGGGAAGTGTCATAGCTTGACTTCAGCTAAAAGTATAGCACAAAGAAGGCTGCAACAAGCTAGCAGATATACCAGCCCCTCTTACGGCATTAATGCATTTAGGCTACATGCACTAAAGAAAAAAATATTCAATTAACCTTTAGAGCCATGGAGACTTTAATCAACTTCTTCAACATGATTAAAATTATGCCATTCCTCCAGGTTTCAAATAAATCTATTGCTCTAATAAAGATTTGAGCCAGACTTCAATACGTCGGTGGCGCCAATCACACGGCCATCAAGCTGTCAATCATTAAAAACCAATTAACATCAAGCAATTCAAGGTAATCAAATGTAGAGAGGTCAAATCAATTCCCTCCTCATTTAAAATTTCTTAAGGGAACCGTGACATATGCAGATACCATCAAGTACTATTTGGAAAAAAAGTGGCTAAAGACAAGCATTTCATAACACGCAATTACAAACCAATTTTCAGTGATAAAGCATCCTTACCTCTGCAGATCGGCACAGGGAAGTCCCACACTGACACACCAGCTGCATTGTTTACACAGGTGAGGAGTGAATGTCCATCCAGGACGTAGCCGGTGACACATCGGTACCGGATCTTGTCCCCTACATTGAACTGAGTTCCGTTCAGTATGCCTTTGGGTGGAACTCCTGGGTTTCCACATGAACTGCTTCGCAGCTCTGGAAAAGGGAAAGAGAATTGTAAAGATTAAAAATGTGATGAAATATCCCCAGATTCCCTTAATTTATTTTGTAATTTTAAAAGAAAATTGAATCTTCATTGTCGTGGCTAAAAGGATTCCATCATGCGTCATAGACAAGATTGAGCTTAGAGTCCACATAAACAGATCATGAAAGCGAAAATTGTATGCAAATGCAACTCTGTTAGCCTTAAAAGTATAAGTAAAAAGATAAAACACTCTCCCCGGGGGGAAAAACGGGGGGGTTGAAGCGTCGCACTAGTGTCTTACTCATCTCTTTACATAGAAAAATGAATGAAATAACATAAATCCATAGCTGTGGGCAGCAACGAGGACAGAAAAAAACAAGCAGAGTAGAACAATGTACATGGAGAGAAAAAGCAAGGTCATGTAAAATGGCAGTGAGACATGTAGGAAGGTGCTACATTTTTTTTTTCCCTAATCATTTTTTTTTTGTATGGTTATCAAACACTTTGATTCACAGCAGGGGCAAATATTCTATTTTTATTGTATTATTTTCTTAAATTTATCATCTCAGAAATGTCATAGATTTTGATTTTTGAAGGGCATTAATTATCCTCAATTTACATGTGTCTTATCATTTGTTTTCATAATAAAATGGTGAAATCAGCAGTACACATGTACGTTACAGAATGCAGACAAGTTCCTCTTTTTTATTAAATTTTTTTTCCAAGCTCTATGCTTCAGCATATTCAGTGTGAGCAACAATACTGGATAATTAATGGTAGCGGCAAATCTCCTAATTAATTCATTAGGTCTACATTGAAAGATGTAGCCATTTTGACACATAACTGCCAAACTGCAAGGGTTTAAAAGGAACTGGACGCACTAAATCTTTCTATGTTTGCACGTGTGTATGTCGTTTCCATATTAGCGCATGGACAAAAGAACTGACATGATTCAGAGATCACCGAGAGCTGACATTTAGATTGATTTATCGGTAGAGTCTGTCAATAGTATCAGCTATGAAGTTAGCCGAATACGCATAACAAATCATCTACCTGACACTGACTCAAACTAAACATTTTCTCGAATGTAGAAAAGCACCAAAACACACATGACAAGTGCCGGGGTGTATATTTGATAGAATAAAAAGGGTAACAAGCATTTCCATAAAAGTCTAAACACAGCCTGACATATTTAATTGCTTCTAACTAAAATTATGAATGACTGCTAATTCATGCCTGATGAAAATCCGGTCAGAGAATGTAAGTAGCTAATATTTTCCTCATTAATGAGATAAGCTATTATTTCACCCAGTCACTATTAATCAGAATGTTAATTTTTAGGACCCGGACTACCTGAGCTGCAGATTAATCACAGAAATAACTGACTGCCTATGGAACATGCTGGCATCAATAATAAATGCTGGCATTTATTGATGATTTCACTGCAAACACAACAAATGCAAACTAATATAGGAGTATATTGCATGCTCCCATTCAACAAAATGCAGCGAAACTCACTGACTGACTGCAGAATGCCGGACTGCAAACATGACCACAAGCCGAGTCAGTCACATGAGCTCAGTCCACCTGTTGAAACCCTGACTAAGTGCAGTGAAGCTTCACAAACAGCAAAAAAAAGTGCTTTTGGTTTGTAGAAAGTGTCACACTCCAGAATTAATCTAACAAACTATTTTAACAAAATAAAAGTCATATATTCATGAATGCAATATATTGTTTAAACTGAACATGTTTATGCTCAAAGCCTCCAATACTTGCAGTCTGACCTTCACGTACTAGAATGACATAAACGGATGTCTAATCCTTTTACTTAATTGCACCACTTCTTATTACCAGTTTTCTGTGCATCATAGACTACCAAACATGACATTTGAAGAATGTGACAGACCAACTGTAACCATGAAAAATAACATTAATTGAACAAAACTACCTCCTGTTATTTGAAATATCTAGGCAGAAAGACATACAATAATGGCATATTGAAGTTATATATCTCACACAAAGAAGGCACTTCTCAAAAACGACTAGCACCATCCTATTGTGTTCACTCACCGACGGTGATCAATGTGCTTCTTGGCAAACCATTTAAAGAACATTCTGATAACGACCATAAGCTGCGATAAACCAATCTGGCTGTCTGGTCCTGCATTATTCTGGCTCAACGCAATCTTCTAGTTTATTTCTCAGCCATATTAGACAATCATAACTCAATCTCTGTCAGAATTCCCACACACATCCAGCATGCACACTGCATGTCTGCTCGGCTGTTATTTGAAGCCACAGAACAGGATCCTCTTTCACCCTGGGTCTAAGAGAAATGTCATTTCAGTTCAGTATGTTCAGCAGAACCGATAATGATGTTGACTTTGAAAACTGTTAAACGAATGTACTTTAATTACTGAAAGAAAAATAGGCTGCCAATTCAAACTGAGCTTAAGTTTTGACGATTAACCTTAGATGCAGGAGTTCGTGTCAGTGAACTTTTACCTCCTGTGTGAGACAGATGGACGGATTGACTCATGTACTATATATTTTCTACACCTGTTCCTTCATAGATTCAATGTCTTCAGTATTAATCTACAATGGAGAACAAAACTACTTAATGAGATGTGACACTGTAGATAAGCACATGCACTCTCTTAGTTAATCGTTGTATTGTGCTGTATACAGACTTGGCCCAGGTTTATGTTAAAGGACACTGCATAACTCAATTGGTGGTTAATGATCGATACAACCCTCTCAGTCTGATCCAGTATTCTTCTGTAGAAGTATAAAACTCCCTTTCACCATATAGCTTAACACGGTGGCTGGTCATGCAGTCGAGTAAAATTATTATTTTTGATATATGCCATCTGTTTCTGAATTATTATTCCAACTGGAGAGCTGGAATTCAAACACATAAACTGTGTGTTTATGTGGCTCTATAGACAAAAAGACAGACGTAGAGGAATATGGAAGGTTTTATTTGAGAATTTGAAGAGAATGGTTTTGGGAATCCAATTACTAATCCTCTCTACTCTCAGATGCTCAGATGCATCCCTCATACGTACAATATCTAATGAGAGCCAATATAAATCCTTGCCATCAATTGCGGCTGTCTAGGTTTACGAGCAAAATTAAATACCAACAGGCTGCAGGCTGCCAGGTGATTATTTATTTATTTTTTATTTTTTTTTTAAATTAACTAGAGAAATTGTTGAGTAACACAGGAAAAATACTGGCACTCTTAACAGACCCACCGGGACAATGACCATTTCCAAAAGACTAATTCCTGACTTTTACTAAAGCTGTAAAATTTTAAACAATATAAAGTATATGCAGCTGGGGTTCTTAGTTTTTTTTTTTTTTTTTTTTTTTTACTGGCTGCACTACCTCCTTCCACAACTAACTCACAAAGTTTTGAAAAAAACATTTTAGAAAGGTATCCTTCACAGTGTATTGGCGTACTGTGTTAATGGAAGACAATCAGTAAACTGAGGGTGAAAGACCACCAGCACAAAGCCTGCTCAGACCTATCCAATCTGAGCAATCTGAACGCAAGCGGCCACCTTTAGATACGCGTGTTCAGACCTGGCATTAACATGCATCTCCAAATGCATCTCTAGATCTGATCCGATCAAATCAGATCTTAATGCAAGGTCTGAACAGTGAAGGGCATGAGAGATTGACATTTGACTGGTTAATGGTCTGAGGTGTGGAGAGACAGTGGAGAGTACTGAATTCATATGCAACTACAGCACTCTGCATTAACAAATATGTAAATAGTTGTTTACATAAAGTTTCAGAGGTTGAAGTTGACCAGGGCTGTGAGTGACATGTCTGAGCAAAAAAGTGTGATAAATGTACAAGGTCATTTAAATATATAATGCTACAATTATCTGAAATAACAAAACCAAGGACAAAGTCTTTAAACCTGCAGTAAACACAGCATCACACATGCTTAAACCAATGCCATTTGATCAGCTCTATTATTTTCTAGCCCTGCTTCACAATTGTTATGAAACGCACTGATGCCGTAGGTGCAATGAACATATACATCCTTCCATACCACAGCATCCCCAGCAACTAACAGAAAACATGTCTCTGTGGGAGTTGCGGAGAGCCTGTGAAATTGAAATTCATTTGTTTGAAATAACAAATTTGCAGAGTTCAACAAAGTGTGACTAAGCACATCAAAGGCAATCTAAATATCTACGAACATACCACAACAAGCCTTTACAGTTGGAAGCAGAGAATATCAGATTGAAATACAGCACAGTGCTGAGCTGAAAAGATATGCATCCCAAAAAAATACATATATCTGTACGAGACAGAAAATCGACTAGTTGGAGAGGGTGCTGTATGCAACCAGATTTAGCACTCCCCAATGGTTTGCTGCAAAGCCTTCCAGCACACCAATAGCATTTGACTTGACATTAAAAATGCAAGAGCAGTGATAGTCACTGGAAAACACCATAGACACACTTTCATTTAGCCATTTACCACTCACAGGCCAATTAAAAAGAAATGCAGCATGAGCCTGGCTACTGAACTACGCCGCAAAGCATGTTTTGGATGACTTATTGGTACAGAACCGTGCCAATGATGTTAAAAAAAATAAATAAATGTGGTCAGGCTCAGAAGCAATGCATGACATATGTGCAAGTATGGTGGGAAGAGGTTTCTGAGACTACTAGAGCATGACACAGTTAGCTTAGGATCAAGTATGCTAGTGCCTTTAATACTGTAGTTTAGGTTGAAGACATTGCCTCAGCCATATGCAATTTAAAAGATTATCACACTAATACCATTCATTTGTTGTGCAAAAGCAAGTGAATTATTTGGTGAATATTTGCAAGAATGTCAACTTGTTTCATGCATGTTTTTCAGTGTGAGACTAGAATGCTATGTGTTTAATGTGAAATCCAAACCTCACAACATCATGGGCTGTTAAGAGTGTTACAAATCATACCCAAAAGCAGACTGTAGTCTGTGAACCTCAGTTTGCTTCTGAACAGAACTCGAATTAGAGCTGCCAGATGTTGCTGGGACACTGGGCAGATTGCACCAAATAAAAATGTGATAACATAAATTAGTTTCCAGGATGACACTTCATTTTTTCAAGAAGTTGTCCTAAATAAATGTTTTTTTAATGCGAGAGTTTAAATGCCCTAAAGTATCACAGCTAGCTAACCTCAATACAATTTTTAAATCAAGGACTTAAGATGTTTAATTAATGTCCATTATGCTAATTATACATCCATTTACAGACCCACTGGTCTGACCCCCATTTTCTATAAGAACTGAAAAAACGTAACATGTTCACTTATAGTAACTATCAGGTATACTAACTGGGGTTGTTCTTGAGAGCACTATGTAGAGAAACAGAAGACCCATTCTTGCAAGTAAATGTTTTGAGAAACTCACCCCAGGTCACTAATTAAAAAGTAATAGATGCATCCCAGCTGTAATTATACTAGAACTGACTCACTGCCCTTTGGTGCATGGAAAGTCATAACTAATGTCTCAGGCAGACATGGCTCTTGAATTAATCCACAAGACATGGAGCAGATATTTGTTGCTGCCTTGGATAAGCCTCTCTTGTTGAAAGAAAATTGTAAGAGAAATAATAATAAAACTTTGTGCTTCAGTTTCAACCAGCTGCAAAACTGAAAGAGGAAAAGAAGTACCTTGAATAATAGGCTACACTTAACACTGCATCAAAGCTTCCATTTTTATGGAGGATTTGAAGAACCCCCTAAAGACATGAAGTGTTTTAGATACAGTGTTACCCCTGAGCTAACAAGTGCTGCTGTCTGGAGGATCCTAAATAAATTGTTGATACAACTGAACCTTGGGAAAACAGCTGCTTGAAAACACCAAGGGCTGGTGTTAAAGTTTAAAACCTGCACAAAAGGTGGTAAATGGATGCAAACAACGCCGATATGAAGTCAGAAGCATACTCACGACCTCACAAAGCGAAATATGCAGAATAAAGTCTACTCAAAAACGTACATGCATATGGTGCATAACATACACAGCAGATTGCTAAGTCAGACTGCTAAATTAGAGAAACCCAAAAGCAAAAAATGAATGCAAGACAGACTGTTTTAACCAAGTGAATGTCGTCAAATTGTAAACTGTGGTGTATTTACAAAAATATGTACAAAGGAATTAGTTAAACTAGCATATACACAAAAAACACGACAGGAAATATTCATTAAAACAAACTCTGCAGCTTGTATGTATAATTCACATACACAAACAGCAGCAGTCCGACTTGCATTATCCCTCATCAAGTTGGTAACAAGTGAGTTATGTGAACTAGTAAATGAGGTAGATGGGCGCGAGATTTCTCTGGGGCTGAGCTATTTATTTCGCCTGTATATCTAATGACTGTAGCTCTTTGAAGAAGATGGAAGTTTGACAGAGTGGCAGTGTTTGTGAGCACACAAGCAGCACACTTTCCCCCCACAGGAGTCGCCTGTGAAGACTGTTTGTCTGGCTTCCTGGATGGTTGCTTTACTGGCTGCTGAGCTGAAATGAGTTTTGTTTTTTGTTTTTTTCCAGGTGGGGAATACAGTTCTGACTGAACCCAGCTTGGATTACACGGCAAAGCAGCTGGTAAACAACAAACGCTCACAGTACATGCACACATAAACATATTTTTCCAACTCGGTGGACAATCTGCATTGTGACAGAAGGACAAATGAAATGATTTGAGGAGAAAAGATGAAATTCCATTTCATGGGTCAGCTGTCTTTCAAAGACTTTTCCAACAAAAGGGCATGTAATGTTTGCATCAAGGCTGGTTGTAGGTAGACACAGCAATGTTTTTGTTGCAAACACACAAACTTCAACAAAGGGCAAACGGATAGCTTTACACCAACCCATCCCTAGGACAGCGCTAGTGTCCATTGTTTGGCTGTGTTGTAGAAAAGGCTGCATAGCTCTACCATATAATAAATGTAGCTTCACACCAGGATAACACTGGCAGAGCCATTGTAACACAGGAAAGTATGCACTAATCAGTAATAACATAGCCAAAAAGTTGGAGATGCATTTGCATTTCAACATGCTTGGCAAAAGATTGACAGGCCGTCAAAATTAGATTCCATCTGGCCGTGTCCTTCATTGTGTCCTTGGTTTGCGTGTAGATTCAAATCCACTTAATTATAGTCATGATTCAATCATCTCTGAGAGTGTGGAAGCAACACACACATTCAGTCATAAGAATGAGGAGCGCATACATATTCATGTGCAAGATGTAGCTAGCCACATCAGCATAACAAGGAAGAATATACAGTATAGCAGTGACTGAGAGGTACTATGCTTTGGAAATTAATACATTATGGATGAGTACACTGAATCTGAATTTGTTTTTATATATATACACATTGTGTATACAGGTCTTTGACAGAAGAAAATGAAAATAGTCAAGCATATCATGATTTTTGACATGAAGATAAAAGATGCATTCAAGATCAGTCTGTATGCATGTTCAATGCCATCTACAAGTTTCTACAAGACATTATTGTGGCTCAGTATGCAGTGAAAGTAGACCACAAACTAGAGGGTTAGCAGTTTGATCCCCAGTGAATGAACACCATGAGTAAGTCAATGAACCCCGATGTGGGACTGGTGTGTAAATGTGTGCTTGTGTGAATGTATGGGAAGATGTGTCACTGTCACGGAAAAGTGGGGTAAAAAGGTAGAAAAAAGTACTTATAAGTAGAAGGCCATTTACCAACTGAGTATGTTGACTTCACAATTTTTCACAATTTTAACTCTTAAAGCAAAACTCTTTGTCATTGACAAGAGGTTTTCCATATGAAAAGCTGCTAGGGATACGTAGAGCCAAACATCCTAATGTTGTACTACTGAATAATATTAGTTGGTTAATATATTGTGAGTTGTTGCTGTTGCTAGGGCTGGTGTGTTGGTCAAGTTATTGTTTTGGTAGTTTCTCCATCATAAGACAAGTTCCACGGTGCAATCTCACTTGACTTGAACACGTTAAATAAATTACTTGTATAGTGTCAAAAACAACAACACTAAATAAATAAGTCTGATAATATAAGAACCGAAAGAAAATTGTGTTAATTCACACAGTGTAAAAAGAACTCATTAACTTCATTCTGTGGCGTAAACATTAAACAATACTCAAAAATTCTTCTGTACTTTTATGGAACCAATCAATTTTAAGTTTTTTATTCCTTTTTTAGGATTTCTTAGTGTTTTGTCTGTGACTGTACTCAAAGAAATTGCATTTGTAGACCTTCTTAATACGATATTTCACGTATGCATAGGGTGTCCGAAAGCTTTTTTTCACCAGTGCAAAATGTGAGTAAAAAGCAAAGAGGAAAAATAGATGGCTTAGCAAAGAAATTCAACTGAAGGAGCAGTGGGAAAGGAGCAGGGGTGAGGAAGATGGTCACAGAAGGATAGTTCATATTTAGACAGCTCCCCACTGCACTCAGCTCTGCTTCAACACAGATAACTCAGTACATCCATTAGTTCAACTAATTCCCATCGCCATCTGCCACGCAATTTCTGATGCACCTCTGGAGTCACAGAAAAGGTTCAGGACTTTGGGGGGCGGGATGTTGATTTGGAAAATATGAGATTAATTTGCTTAATTGAAGTACCTAATGTTTTCACAACTCAACAGTAGAAGTCCCAGAGGAAATCAGGTACAGGTAAATGTGATCACACGTTTCTGTCTTAAGAATAGTTGGTGCCGGCTTTCTTGGCCGATGCATGTTTCTTGTCAGTGAAGAGCAGTTTACAATGGTCTTCAACATACTGCATCTCACTTAAATCACATACTCCTGTTATATTTGATATAAAAGGCAGTTTAGGAGACAAAGGGAATAAAATGATGCTGTCCTTACCTTCATAAACTGCCTTAAATCCATGAGCACTTACTGCAAAGTCACTGGTAAGCCTCAGCGAAAAAATGGAGCCAGAACTGGTAACAGGTGCAGGGATGGTAAATCCTGTTAACCTGCAGATAAAAGACAAAGACTTCAGTACTGAAAGTATGATTTAATGTCATCACATTTCGAAACAATAATAAAAATTATATGATACATTTGCAGGCCAAGCCTGATTAAATAAACCTTTTACAAAGCTTTTAGAGAAATGTAAATGATGATGCCCACCACAACCTGCCAACTGTTATACACATATTAAAACATTTGCATTTTGCTGCTTCCACATGCTAAAATCACACAAGAGAGCAATCAACTCTGACATTTTAATGTCAACTACTTGTAAAACAAATTAGACCTTTTATTACTCCAAACAGTAGCAATTCCAATTAAAAAGTTGTGAGGCAAAAATCCAAAATGTTAAGCATGTGCCATGCTTGTATTTAACCAGATAGGCCTCTTGAGAAGTAATTTACTGTAAATGAATAAGTTTCTGTTGAGAGTAATGATGCACTAACACTGCACAGTGTTCAATGATCAAACACCTCACACAACAGGTGCGTTTGTAGAGTCTAATAAAACAGAAGTGCTCCAAGAATTGTATTACAATTTGTCCACCAATAACACGCCAAGTAGTATATAATCCCAAGCAGGAACTTGCCCTATTGTTGGATGCCGTTTGAGGGCCTGCAGCTGCATTGTAACAGACTGCTTCATTATTGCATTTTAAATTAGGTGCAGATCCAAACAAATCCATTTGCTTTCACGACATCGTAAACAAGATGTGTTGCTGACCGTTCCTCAGCGGCAGTTGCTGGTGTTCTATCGACCTTCCACTGCTGTAACCCAGGCAGCAAAGTATGGACTGAATTGTGCGCGACACAAAATGTCTCCTTTTCAATTGCATTTGTTGTTTCTCTTGTTATTTATTTATATTTTCTCGTTTTAGGGTAGTTTGTGTGACTGAATCTTTACTTGACAATAGGGCAGGTAAATAATGTCTGCAGCAGGCCAAATGTGGAAAAAGAGAAACTCCTCCAGTGACAGTAAGGAAGAGGGTGCTGTATTTACAGCTTCAGTAGAGTTTCCAATTACAGCACCGTGAACTGTGCAGTAAATAATTGCCCCTTTTCTCAGGCACTGCACTGCAAGCCAAGTTCCTGCTAAAAGTTACTTGCTACATGATGCAGTTTTAAATACAGTAAATATAACATAAATTTGTTAGGGTTTTCGACAAGCTATCGAGGTTAAATTAAAAGTAAATGCAAGTTTGGGAATCACAAGATAAATCTGTGTTGGTCTGCAACAAGTACCGCTCCTGTTTTTTTAAATGATTTTTTAAACACATTATGCTTTTACCAACTGACATGAGGTTGGGCAGTATCCAAAGTGGCTACAATCTCAATATTAAAATATCGTCATTCATTTTACAGGTCCAAAAGCATGAAAAGCAGAGAAAACTAAAGTGGAAATGACAAATGCAACAACATATCTGCAGGTGTGGACAACTGAAACATGAAGGTTTGTGAATTCAAGACAGTTCAGATGAAAATGTCAGACATTCTGTTGGATCTAACTTTAGCTTTTTTTTGTCATCATTCACAAAAGTCACACTGGAAAGTCGAGTGTGTAACCCTGGCCTTTTCCTTTGGCCCAACAGTTAGCTGGTGCCGCATGTAACACATAAGCCTCAAGTCTTTTTATTGCAACACGACTCTCTCCCTCAGTTTGCCATTTGAACAGGAAGACAGAGGTGGAGGGGTCCACACTGCCATTTTCATGCGGGGGTTATATATATTCGATGAATCACAGTTTGATGTCAAGCTGGGCAGTCTTTATAACTGCACTCCTTACCCCAAGTCTGGGAAGGAGGATCCATGGGGGAACTAATTATTGGCTGAGCAGAACAGAAAGGAACAGAACAATCAGTGGCTGCAGAATACATGCTCACACTGATGTCAATGGCACCCACCAGCTAGAGTGCAGTTACACAATTATACTAAAAAGCCTTGACCAGCAATAGTTACTGCAGCAGTGGAACAGAGTACACAGTGGAATATAGACTAAATTAGTGTGTCTACAAATCAAAACTTAAGCAAACTGTTATGCTAAAGTATTTACTATAAACACTGGAGTGAACAGGACTTGCTGCTATGGCAACATGTGACACGGTAAGGCATGGAAAACATATTCAGTGGCACATTCATATTTTCAGGGTAATTGGAAGAATACGGCCTGATAAGTTAAAGTCTAGCTATTTATTCTTCATCAGAGATGTAAAAACAAATCTAATAATTAAAAAAAAAAAATAATAATGTATTTATAACGCACTTTTTATCCAGAGTGCTACAAGTTAAAAGCAACAAGTAAAGAGCATAAAAGCATCTAATATCTATCTATGATGAGAGAAAAATACCAAACACCAAACTGAACCTCAAACAGAAATAAATCCTTTCTTAGACTGTGCTGTTGTCATCTTGGCACAAAATAATCAGGGACTGAGGATGTCATGGGGTTAGTCCACATAAGTGGAAGACATCTCGTCTAAAGCTGGGACTGAAAAGGATGAGGGGGGTGATAGTCAAGGCACAGTTGGTCAAAATTTTGAATTCCAACATGAAAATCTGTGTTTCACTGATTAGGGAGCTGTAAGAATAATTTAAACTTGAACAAGCTCACACTGAAATCTTGGGACTGAAAACCAGCAATTGCCCGAGAAATATTTGTTCAGAACGAATCTTGTACCTTTTTTCGTTTGTCTGCAGGTTCTGACAACGACAAGAAGAAAATGCTTTGTTACAAAGAGAACCCTAACATTTCAACAGCATGTCAAGAATGTTTCACTGTGTATATGTATATATATGTGTATATATATATATATATATATATATATATATATATATATATATATATATATATATATATATAGATATAGATATATATATATATATATATATATATATATATATATGTATATAGATATATAGAGAGAGATAGGGATGGATAGATAGATGTAGCTACGTAATTTTTAATGATTAGTTTTTGTTTTGGTCAGCAGAAGCACATTGTGACCTACAGGACATGTCTAAATAAAAATAAGCAAGCAAAGAGATCGCCATCATCTGGCATTCACAGCAGCCTGTTGCTCTGGCAACCGGAGCATCAGGTGAATGGTGGAAAAATGTCATTAACAAATAAAACACAGAGGGGTCTGCTGTCTTCTCACACAAAAGAAACTCCCGACTCAGATTTCAGACAAAAGTCTGCAAATCAAATCACATTTCTGTTTGAAAATGCACAAAAAAGACATAAAATACTAGAGCATCCCAATCAGGCATAACATTATGTCCACCTTCCTAATATTGTGTAGGTCTCCCTTGTGCCTTCAGACTAGTTATGACTCATCACATAATAGACATGGGAATTCTGCATAGAGAACAAATAGTGTGCTGATCATATTTTAAAAACTGCAAGCGCTAAATATTTACAGCAGCAACTACTGTTTTCAATTAATCTGTCAATAGTTTTTACTAATGCAGCCAATATTTTGAGTGGACAATGAATCCTATGATTAACCAAAAATTAAAAATCACAACTAATAAACCTTTAGTTCTTGATTCATCTGCATTTTCCAACTAGTCTTGGCTGAGATTCATAAGCAACACAAACATCCTGAAAAGACTCTAGGGTTAGAGTCTACGTGATCCAGCCTTTTTAACAATTAGAAGGAGCCTCCAGGAAGATTCGATTGCAATTGAGCTGCGAGGACTAGTTGACATCTTTGACACATTCACACATGGATTTGTGTGAAATATGCCAATGGAATATTAAAAAAAAAAAAAAGGTCAAAAGTGAGAAAAATCATTCATATTATTCAATAGAAGGCAGTACTGCAACAAGTAGCTGAAAAATGCCAATATCCCAAAAGAAAAATAAGTTGCTTTTACTAGAACTGAAATCACTACAGATGCATCACTGAGTATTTGGATTATTACAGTGAATTTCCGAGTGTTGGAGGTCGAAGCCTGAGTGTCGTTACTGTGTCCTTATCTGTGGCTTTTGGGAAGAGAAGAAAAAAAAAAAGGGAGGCGACAAACCTGGGCCCCTTTCGGTCCTAAGCTGCACCTCTAACCATAAACTCCACAGCTCTCCGAAAGGGAATTTGTAGGTGTGGATGTGGATCAAGGTTTACAAGACAACGCTTATCGCTTGGCCACCCACCCATGATGACAGCACATGATCTGTCAAAGCAGGTCTCCCAACTGCGTACTAGGAAATGAATCTAGAGAAATCCATACATGACATAAGAATAGATAAGTAACACACAGCATCCATTGGCCTAAACACAACCTTAAACTTGGTATGGAAATGTAGATTGTCCAACTCTTGATTCTGGTTTTAAAAAAAATTGTGTTGTCTATTTCAGGGATCGTTTGTTGCTTCTGAACTGGACATTTTCATATCCATGCCACCATCGCATCCCAAGATAGTGTATCTTTATCTAATCAGTGTATTATCATCAACATCACCATCGATATCAAAATGAGTTAAACCTCATTCAAGCGTTCAATAGGCTCATGGTACAGAAGTACTATTTGACAGGGTAGAAATGAAGGGTTTCAGTGCAGAAGGAACGATACAAGGTCAGAGGCAAACAACCTGCATGAAAATTCTTTGATGGATCTGATCAAAGCCTATTCAAAAACAAAAACACTTGGGAAAACACAGTGGCAGAGCTTGCAGTGGGTATGTACTGAGCTCCCACCTTTGAAACTTGTATACACTCGATCAAAGGTTAGTCATAAACAAATAATAAAATAAAAAAAATGTGCAGCCATGAACAGGTATTAGAAGTCTAACTTGCTTAACCAGGTGTCATGAATCTATATTACTTTCCAAGTCGACCAGAAATTGTCTGTCTGAGCTGTTAGAGCGCCCCCTGTTCATGGATCACTCCGATGGCAAAAAGAATGGCCGTGTGCCTGGGAACAAAGTGCCAATAATTGCCTGGACTGATGCAGCCTTTCCTTCCACCTGAACACACTACATCAGCCCTGAAGGTAGCTGTCAGACATTCCCGCCACCTGATTAGTGTGTCAGTATCACCACACCATAGAGAGGGATGAGAGAGAGACAGGAAATATGTACCTCGATTCATCTTGCTGTCTGTGTACCTCCATGCGCCCCTCCCTCTGTGTTGTCATACTGCCTTCATCTCACTTTTTGTTCCTCAATGCGTAAAGTTGTTTATCTACCCTTGCCTTTCCTTACGTAGCTGGTTGGTCGTTTGTGCCGCTTTGGCCCTTTGTATCTTTTTGTGTTTGTCTCTGCCCACGGCACTTTGTTGCAACACCACTCTTAACCTCTTTGTGTGAAAGAAGAAGGAACAAAAACAGACTGGGAAAGAGACCTTAAGTGTTTTGATCTTACCAAGTAAGTAGCAATTAAACTGAACTGCTTGCCTTTACTTTATTGTTGGAAACCGTTGCTTACTAAGGTGAATAAAGACCTTCCCGCTGGCCGGCTCCTCGAAACAAAGAGAAAAACAGCAGGGGGAGATTAATAGACTTACTTTACACTGACATATCCTAAATCATCGAAGACGCACCAGATACAGATAATTCATTTTAATAACTGAAGAATTAAAGGTCAAATCATTCTGTCAACTAAAGCTTGGTTCTTCACTGAATAATAAGATAGGAAATTGAAAAACAGATGTATTTTTATGTTATTCTGAATGGTCCTATTGTGTAATGTGCCGCTCATCTTTTGTCTTTAACTGAACCATGTTGTCATTTCAAGATGAGAAAAGTATTCAGAGAATATTTTTTAATTATTTTGAAAATGGATTACTTTGCATCTCTACAAGTGATTTTTTCAGCACACTACAGATGTTTCCTAATACATTACCAATTCCACCGGCTAAAACAATTCTTAACTTTAAATTCTGATTTAGAAAACCACAAGTGTGAAACTAGTTATTAAGAACTCGGTAAAGGCTTTAGGAAAAGCTGAAGCACTTTTCCTTCCTTTCTTCCAACTCTGCAGAAGAAAAACTAATCTTGATCTCTGGCGTGGTGACTCAGATCAGCTCAAAAGTCAAAGACCAGGTTCCAACATTCATTATACAATTATGAAAACTACACTGCTCTAGGAATGACTAAAACCATAATGGTTTTACAGCAGCAACTTTATCTTTTAAGAAAAAATAAATCAAAAACAATAGAGCATGCAAAAAAAACGAATACACATTTGAACAGGAACCTCAAGTACCTAATTTTTTAACAAATACTTGTCGTAATGAGTCAAATACAAAATAAATTACACTTAACTCTCACTTGTGACTTGGATATATTTCAATTATATCCTTTGCCCTCTCACTGCAAGAGGAAACTGTACTTGGATTGGTCTGTACCTCTTTACAATATAGAGTAACATTTATGTACTGCTCCTGCCATGTTCATTCTGGAAGAAAACACAATGTAGGCACCACTTGTAAGTGGCAACATTTGTTCCATAACTAGTGCTGTCCATGCTTTGGGATTTTTAGCACAGGACAAAGTAATCCATAGAACACGGGTCAGGAGTCACAGTTTTATGTTGGACCACGTAAACCTCAAGGTGTCAACTGAAAAGTGACCTGAGTTAAGGATGTTAAAATGTAAATGTCCGACCACTACACTGTCAAATAAATGAGGAGTATGAAAATATAAAGAACTCTTATACCAACAGTGAATTAAGTTTCAACTCACGCCTAGTTGTAACAACAAACAAAACAAATTGTACTGTGCAGTGAATTTGTGCATCCTAGTTAGTTACAATGTTTTATTCATAAATGTGGTTTGTGTACATAGTAAAGTCTGTCCAAGTGCGTGAAGTGCTTGCGAATGTGACATCTGCCCTGAAGAATACAGAAAGAATGGCACTATGGAAATAAACCTCAGTTTAGTAAGGCAGTTCTGTGATGTGTCTCAGCGTTTTCATTTTGAAAGTTTAAGAACTCTGCAAAGGACCGCAAATGTTAATATGAGGGCTGCATATTTTAAGATATGAGCAGCGGCCGAACCAAGGTCCAAGCGGATGGGAATTATGCACCTTTAATGATTTTAGCTTAAAAATGAAATTTGTCTTTTATCACTGGGACTTGTACCTTGCTGATAAGTTAACTATAAATCAAATATTACAAGAAAAGAAGACCAATACGATGGTCATCTGCAATATAGCTAAAAAGAAAAAAACTTTCTACATTCATATTTGAACTCAGCAGCTGGCCTTGTCTGGATTAAAAGCTGTAGAAGGAAATTCGTCTATGCACATAATGTGTTCACATTTGACATTCACACTGACATTTACCTTCTTAAGCCCTACTCATATTTGCATGTAACTTAGAAATTAGGCTCCTAAGTCTGTGTTGTATGAGGTGCATTCACAAAGGACTTGGATCTATCGCACTATACCCATATATGATGTCAAGGCTCTGCTACTTTCTGCTTCCACTTCCACACTACATTTCAACACTGTACCTCTTACACATCTACATTTTTTAACAGTTTCAGGTATTTCACAGGCCTCGTTTAATAAAAACTAAATCATTAAAAGGTGATAAACCTGAATTGATCCCAGGAGAGAACTAATAAGCAGTATGGCAGTATTTAAATGAGCATCACCTTTACCAGTGAGATGAACACATTAATGCATATGCATGACAGCGCATTTTGATGTATTGGATTTTATTCATATGTCATCCATCTCATCATGGTTCCACATTTCACCAGATGATTTAAATCTTGCTCTTCCTGCAAATTAGTCTCCATACAGTGCAGCAACATCTTCAATATGCACCCAAACTGCTTCCTAAACTTTACATTTCGTTTATAATTCCAAACACAGTCTCTATAATTATCAAGTGAGAAGGAGGCACAAACAAACCTCCTTTCCTTACCCCAAATCAAAGAGATGCAGATTTCCTGGTAATCTGCAGTGTATTTTTTTTTTGCTTTGGATTCAGATCACAGACGAACTCCACAGTTATTACAAATTACTAGAGGTGATGGTGGTCCCGTGCAAACAGGGCTTTTTTTTTTGAAAACAGGTCGCACTGGGATACAGTAAAACAATTACTATTTGCATACAGATTTTTAGCAGTTTAAAAAACATGATTTTGGTACTTTTTCCGAAGGCTGGCAGTCAGGAGACTGCAGAATCCTCCGGCAGCAACAAAGCTAAGATTTAAAAAACAATGTTTGATAGACAGCTGAACAATACCAAAAAAAAAAAAAAAAAAAAAAAAAAAAAAAAAACTAGACGGCAAATTCAAGACTTGATGAATTACACACAAACACTAAAACAGTTGGAGAGAAACAACAAATTTCAAAAAAATGACAAGCACAGAGACAGTGCAGATTGCCAATGAATTCCAACGCTTTTGTTGAAGCAATAAATCAATTAAAACCAGTGCACCAGCTCTATTGGTAGTCATTCGTGACAAAGTCATAAGAAAACCACTACAATGTTTCAGATAATGTTTCTATGTTTTGGACCATGTTCTTCCCTCCACACACACACACACTTTTGTCTGTCCATAGTTTTTATAGTTTGAACTGTACTACACCATCCCGTAGAACTTTGTTTCACAATAAATGATGGTCAGCTGCAGTTGTCAAGGAGTTGGCATTTTTCTGCGAATCCTCTGAAGTAAAAAAAAAAAAAAAAAAAAGCATCTTCTCTTGATTGCTGACAAAGAACTATGTACGCTGCAGATAGAAGTGCCCTTTGGACTTGCCATGCTGTCAGAAAGGGGTGTTTCTTCCCCAATTAAATCCGTTGACAGACGGACACATTATTATCTTGATGCACATATATGGTCACTTCTTTACTCCCGACTCTGTGTCCGAATTCTTTGATCTGCCTCAGTCAACTCTCAATCAAACCACGCCTGAGCTCTTTTGTGCACAACTGCATGTCAAACCTGCATGAAGCAGAGACCATGAAGAACAATAGTTGTTTAAATATTCATTGTCTGGACTGTACTGATAACTGCACGATAATGTCTGGATGCCCTTTTGGCAAGTTTGTTGCACACTGAAGTTGCTCTACCATTTGCCAATCGTAGGAAAGCTAAAACTTTGGCGACATGTCTTATGGTGTCATTTGCAGGTCCATGCAAACCATGTATTGTTGAAAACTTGTCTTAGTTACTTTGGTCAATTACAGAGAGAACACCACATTGTATGTTCCTTCAGTCTAACATAAGGTGCATTGATGTACGCCCACGATTCTTTTCAAGCTTCTGCGCCTCCTATTATGAAAGGCTGTTGGCATGACCAGCAATAACTAGCTTTCAATAAACAGAGTAACTGTAGCCATTTTTATCAAATAGATTTGCCTGGGGGAGTAAGTACAAAATAATTTAAAATCTAAATGGAATTGTCTGACTAATTTGGCCAATAATGAAGTTGACATGCAAACACATCATGGAAATGTTTAATATTCCATGTCAGTAAGGATATGATGAGTTCGAGAAAGATCAGTTAAGTTTGAGGAACTGAGCTTAACACAACGAGTTCTGCTGTGTGAAGATTTTTTCCATCCCTTGATCAAAATCCTAATCACACAGTTACACAAACCAGACTGACACACAAAATCCACACAGAGACAGACAGAGAAAAACAGTACTCTGGCTGTGTTCTGTTATAAAGTACAACAATTAACATTGCCCAGATAACAAAGTAAAAAGCAACCGCTGAAGCTTGTGTTAAAATTATATGAAGGGGACTTGCATTAAACATTAAAATGAACTAGCAGGTCCACAATTAACCCCAGAATCATCTTTCAAAAAGGCTATTGATTAAAATACCAAGCAAGAATATCTTTTTCAGGGACTGGATGTTCACAAGCTACAGCAAGAAAACAAGACAGCATAGCCAGGTTAAGAATCTAAATGTAAACTAAACTTGTCGTGGTGACTGTATAATGGAAGCAGAAAAAGATCACAGTAATCAGGACACTGTGCGGGACAATAGTGGAATAAAAGACTCTATCATCACTCTCCTGCACTTTGCTCAGCATATAATTTCAGCTCAATAATGAGTGCTACAACCAGCTATTCTCAGGCATAGGGGACTGAGCATAATGTAAGTTCAGCGCCGAGTAAGAGGGATGGAGAAAAACTTCACAGAGCAAAGAGAATACAAAGATCAATGGGGAGACACAATAATCAGGTCCATCACGGGGACGTCAATTCTTTTTCATGTAAAATATTCACTGTCGCTTTTGTCCAGTTCCCTTCGGAAATTCTCCCTTAATTAATTAATAGCATTAATAAATAAAAGGCCTCTTTAATCTCGATCAAGGTTTCTATTTTTAAATGCCCTCAAAGGGGGAAAGAAAGGCTGAACACAGGATGGTCCTGTCATTATGTTCACCCAGCTAAAATAACACCTGAGCAACAACACATCAGGGCACATTCCAAGAAAGGGAAAGGAAAACATGAAAAACGGTTTCAGATGTCACCATATGGATATAAGCATCTTTTGAAACATGTTGCTGGAAGTGACAATGGCAAAGTATATGCAGCAACCTTTCTTGACAAAGTTAAATAAAAGTTAAGAAATCCCAAGAGGAAAAAAAGATTGTTGTTGTCTTTTTTTCTTCCTTCCCAGTTGTTTTTGGAAAGGATTAATTGTGTAAGAATGCTACTACCGCATACGTCGGGCCCTAGAGGCATACTGAAGACTCATGGAATTATCATTTTCTGGCACCACACAGTGTAGCCTGACATTGTGGGGGAAAACAAACAAAAGTGCGACTGAAATACAAAGAACAACACTGCTATTTAGGGGTTCGAGCTGGATCAGGAAGAAAAACCCATCAACATTTCAGCCATTTGTTTTTGTCTCATAGCAAGAATTAGTCGTGGTTTTCCCCCTTCTCTCTGAATGGAAGGATTAGTTTCATGTCAATTTAACGAGTCTCAACAAAATATTGTCTCTGGCTTCATGCTTTGCAAATTGCTAACACTATGTTATCAATAATCTCTCCTAAAATCCAAGGAGTTTCTAAATTATAGGTGTATAAATATCTAGCACTGTTCAGCATTGCCAAGAACAACAAATCTCTTGAGGGAGATATTTAATAAATCTAACTGTGCAAATGTAGCAGCACATCAATACAAACACATTTTGTACTACATACATCCACACAAACAGCGATGTAATGTTATTACTGTAGCAAACGTCCATCTTTTTTTTTTAAACCATCTTTTTAACTATGTCAAATCCCTCATCATGTCAGTGCTTGTTATCATAAGGTAGGTTCTTGGGTGAGACCATAAAATGTTACACTGGACCCTAAAGTTTGCAGTGTTGAGCCTAATTTGCGGTCGGAAAAAAAAATGACTGAAATGTGTTACTTTAGCTGACTGCAAACCAATTGGTCGATTTTAAACTACACAAGGCTATTAAAATATAAATGCAAATGATGTGGAGCAGTGGGAACCTGGAGAGCAGTTTCGGAGTTGCTCAATAGTTGCCAAGTGTATGTAGAGGGGATTCAAACAAGTGACCAAAAGGTCTCAAGTCCACTTCTATGGCTCACCTTTAGCTATTTAATATAAATAAGGTAGTGTCAGATGTATTTACTTAATATACATCTTTATTTCTTTATCCAAAGTAAAAACCTAATGAATTCAAGTTGGAGGCGATTCATATACAAGATCAATTCCTTACTTACCTAAGAGTGCTTAACGTCATCTTGTGTGGGACTGCTCCATTACTTTTTTTTATATTTATTTTTATTTTTATATTTATTTTTAATAAGTGCATAATTACCTGAAAGCTAACTTCAATTGCAAGTCTAAATTACAATATTTGTCAAAAAAAATCTCACAATTAGACTGTTGCCAGAATTCATTCTGCGATACAGTGTTTATAGATTTTCTAATTTTAGTTTTCGGATTTCTAGTGTTTCAGCAATGAATACCTTGGCATAAGAATTACACTGTATAGTACCCTCGTGGATCCACTATTAAATATTTATGTTGCTACAGGCTGACTGTGCAACATTGTTGGATATAAAACTATGGAAGTACGCATCCTACTCAAAACAGCCACAGTTCTCTGCGGCTAAAAGACTGAGAACAACAAAGTGCAATTTAGAGGTTAGAGGTTGGAACCCATGAAAATGAGACATTTGCTTTCGTCTCATAGCAGTGTGGCGATGTTTTCTGTCACTGCTTGATAATCCAGCTTTCTTCAACCACAGATGCTTGAACCATCATCGGAGTAAACAAACACCTGAGTGTGCTCTTGGAAGAACTGTGGAGCGTCACACTGAATGAAGAAAAATGCATATTGAACCCATTTACTATACAATTCTATTTTTGCCAAACTCCCCCTTTCATACTGCTGACAAAAATATATTGACCTCACACAGCTCTGCACTCTTCAATCCCACAGTGAGTTATTCTGCCCATCTTAGTCATCACTGACCCCCAGCACAGAAGCACTGCAGTAGGGCTGCACAATAAATTGTTAAAAAAAAAAAATATATCACCTCTATTCACACATACACGTGATCTCATTTCAAAACGCAACAATTCTTAAGCATTTTAGTTCACAAGCGGCATCACAAACAAATGCTCCCATTTCGGACTTTTTCAAGGGCCCCTATACCCTATACTGGGAAGTATGCTATTAAAACTTTCTGCATTAAAGTTTTCCACTTTCATTGTGTAATGGCCACAGGATTTGAGTTGGTCTAAACGTGCACACAACATCTCCTTTCATATCGTTATTGAACACGGAAAAGTAACGTTATTAATTAGGTCAAACTACAAGCACCTTATCTCTACAGATACATATGTATATATATGAACAGATATTTATACTTAGGGTGGCACACTTACAGAATGTCTCCTATCATTTATCCATCTGACATTTCTCATTACAGTCCCACATTATATCCATCCAAGAGCCATTCCCTTGAGGATAAATGCTGTTTATGAACTTTAATTGGACTTGTATATTGATGATATGTTATCATTAATATAACTCAAGGCAGATGGCGAAAGGCAAAATAGGGTGCAGCATGTCTAGTTTGAGGTAATCTATGACAGTGGAACAGTTTATTGCACCAATTATTTCCTTTCAAGCCATAAAATTGGATCCCGTATAATTTTCTACCATCTATGGAAAATGACTAAATTATGTCAATGAGGGAATTCGTTATGGGAAAAACTGACTGTTGGAGAACAGATGCAATTTCAGCCAAATCATTTGAATGTGAGTCAGTCCAGAGCTGGTCTGGTGAATAATGGAAAATGTACAACTGGGTTTAAATTTAGATAAAAAATAAATAAATAAATAAATAAATAAATAAATGATTCAAATAAGATATTGATTTGAATTATCTTTTACCGATGTCTAAAAATCTTCAGATGATTTTCTTTTTGTTTTTTTTAGAAATACATGCCATCTCCTGCATCCGTCTAGCGAGATCAGTTGCACACAACAAATCATCTCATGAGCCCGAGCAACTAGATTAGTCCACGTGGGAGGGGGGATCCAAAAAAATGACAGAAGCCCAAACCCATGAGAGCAGCGCCTGGCAACATGCGTCAACCAAAATAGCACTGGAAAAAATACAAATGTCTTGTGGCATTAGTTTGGTGAAAATGTATTTCATAACCAAGTAAAAATCTTTGACAGTGAGACACTCTAAATTAATTGATATTGAATCAACCGTTTCTAGAATCCATTAAGGAAATCGGCATCGATACCGGTTTCTACGCAAACATTTATTGAAATTTGTGCAACCTACAAGACCCTGCTATAAGTGTTGTATTGACATAGGACTATATGGAATTACTGCATCTTGAGGGGTAGAGTTACTTATTGATACACTGGTGCCAAATATCAATAATTTTATTAAAACATGCAGGCACTTTAAACGAATGCCCCTGCCAATTTGACTCCTTTTCATGGTACTACTTGAGGGTAAAGGGAAAGGAATTTACCAACTTGCTGTGAGGAAGAAACTCACAGGGGGGGGAATGTTAGACAGCGGGGGGCACAAACCAGAGACGTTCCGACATCTTTCAAGATTAAAGTTGAGGGCCACTCCATTCACCCCCCACAGGTTTTACAACACTATCCATGTATACTTTTAATGTGTTTATAATTTTTTGAGAGAGAATGTGAGAATCTTGCCATAGACATTTGACGGTTTGAAAAGATAATGCATTGGAAAAAGCATAGTCTCAAGTTTCCTTTAAACATTTCCACTCCAGAACCGCTCTGGATTTTGACGGCCTTTCGCCAGTTAATGGCTAAGTCGCATGGGAAAGATGGCACACGTGAACACGGACAAACTGCACTGTGCGGGTCTTGAAAAGGCAAATGGTTTTATCATGCAAATGCAGCAAGTAAATACATACTTCTCGCTTTATGCCTTCCCTCATTACAGTTAGTTATGTCGCATGGTCCTTCACGACAAGGTTGCACAATGTAAAGTTGGTTGATTTTCTGCACCTCATTCAGCCACAGCCGCGTGCCGTAAATTCATTCAAATGAAAAGGGGCACCTTCAGTGTGAATGCAGCAGAGGAAAAGACATTTCTATTTACAGGGGGCATGCATTCACAGTCAGCAACCGAACATTTGACGCATGAGATGGAACCCTGGACACACGAGCCAGGCATTCACACCATCTGGCCAATCGGATGAAGGCCCATCCAGCCGTCAGTTACGATCAGATTAATAGCGAGATTGGCTACCGCAGCACGGTGGATGCTGAGGAGGGAGAGAAGATCAAGGAAAATCAAGATGCACACAACATTTGCATCACATCACCACTGACAAATGTTACCGTGCAGTACAGATTTTAATCAGATGTTGCAGGCTTATTGAAACACGTAAAACAATATTTCTTCCTGTGCTGGTACAGCAGTTTAAGCCAGCATTAACACTGGCATTAACGGAGCAACGACTACAAGAAAATAGCTGAAAGCTGTAACGATTAATGCGCACAACCCAGGCAAGTACTAATTAATCTTTTTCTGTGATTTAGCCCAATGGAACACAGCAAACTTCCCTCCATCAGCATACCACCACCACCACAGCCACATGTGGAGTCAGGGTAGACCCCGGCACCACTGCAATCATATCACAATGAAATTAAACTCAAATTAAGCTTCTGCAATTTGATAAATTAGACCGAGGGCAAGGAACACAATCACGACCAGTGAGTTGAAAGCAACACAAAGTCAGTGAGAGTATAAACTAACAACGAAACACTGAGGCAAAGAAAGAAATACAAAACACACGCTGTAATGGATTAACTTAATTAAAGAAATCTCCTTTCATTTCGTATATTCTCGAATAATTAGGCTGCCATTCATGATTGACATGGATTAGTCAATAATTAATTGATTTCTTTAATAGCTGAGTCACTGGTTTTACCACAGAACAGCGGTTGCTAAGAGGAAGGAGACAAATAAAGACTTATGTTAAATTTGGAAAAAGGAGCCTGTTAACAGCCTGCTTACCTCTGACCTGCTGCTTCTTTTACGTCCAGTATTTACACTGAAATTTACCAGCGTATGCAATGTAAATATAAAAACGTGAGCTCATTGCACTTTATCCTAAAATTGGTTAATGAAAATCACACTTGAAGGCATTTTGCTAACAACGCTTGTTTCTCTGCCGTCACGTCAACCAGAGCTAGCAAACTTTACTTTACTGTGAGCAAATTAACTCATTTTGCATTTCAGCCTAAACAAATGCATCCAAGTGACTATAACATTTAAAAAAAAATGCTTCGCAAAACAAATGTGTAACTTACAAAAGTTGCTCAAAACGTGAAATTGAAGCTGCGTCACCGCTCTCCTTTCTCCACACAGGTGCCAGTAGTGTCCCAATCAATGAGTGGTGGGCGGATCGCTCCAAATATTGATAATATCGATACCAGCGTTGGCATCTATATAAATCGATACCAATGTAATGAGATCGATACTTGGCAAGTTGTCCTGTTTGTAAAAAGGATGTAAGATATGACGGTAACAAACTCGCATATGTTTATGGAAAAGAACACACAGGGGAGAAATGCTGTCTTGTTTTTTAATGTACTGTATTTAATAAACATACATGCTACTTGCAAAAAATGATTTGTTTGATTTTTTTATATATTTGTTGTGATTTTTTCAAAAGGCAAAACACCAAAATATTTAAAGGTCATGAAAATTAATTCAGAGGTTTAGAGACTTTCGAGATTTATTTCGCGCCCAATTTAATTACTGAAAAGGTTCGATATCGGTCTCGGCAATACTGGCCCTGTATTTACTTGGTATGGGATCGATACCAAATCTAGCGGTATCGCACATCACCACAAACAACAGTTGGTGTGCTGCCTTCAATAATAATGGGAAATTCTGTTTTTTTCTCTTGTGACATGAAGGCGTCAAGTTAAACAGTAAAATGGATCAAAAGAAAGTTAAATTAACTTCAGTACATTTGTGTGATCACACTGATATTGCTTAATTTTACAGGAATCACTTCATTTAATGCTATTAATATACAACATACAAATTTAAACCAAGCTGTTACTAGATCTACTTGTGCAGCATGATTTTTTTTTTGTGACTGACAACGACGCTTAGACAACACTTAGATATGTAAGATCGGTAAGTGATGTATAGTCAAGCGGCATGGTTCTCTTTAATAAGGCCGACCTTGAAAACAGCATTATGCAACATAATCTTTTAAGTATCTATCACCTGCTCAAGTATCAACAGTGATTCAGCTCCTGAATTATTCCCCTTCATTTCCACCCTTTTCCATACATCCTCAATTGCATGTGACCTCGGTCCACTTCCACTGAAGCAGAGGCACATGCCGTAAATAGCTGATGAGAAATCATTTGGTACTGTCTTTCTCAGTGTTTCATAGTGAAACATTAGATCTCTCTTTTACCTCTGATGGAGCATACTTGTGAATACAAGTGGATAATCAGACACCAGATGTCTTTTTTAGAAGAAAGAAGCTTTTGACAGGTTTAAAAACTGATGTGCGTAGCCACACTTTTCTATCATCTCAGCAGAGAGATAATCTTGTCATAATACACAGCAAACGGATCTATAAAGAGTGGGTTTATTTTAGAGAAACTGGGTTGGACCAGGAAAATGTGACCTTTGTGGCATTTTCTTTAAAATCCACTCTTCAAAGCAGGGTTTGTGTGAGGAATGCAGGAAATAGTTCATTCTACAAATTCTGCAGCGATTCTTTTTCGTGATCACAGTTTCCTTTCAACGACGGAATACATATAAATTTACAGTCAATGACAACTGACTGGAAAACGGACACACTTGAGCCCATTTAGTTTAGGTTTACACCTGGGTTTTGATTGAGACCAAGTTGTTGATACATTAAATAAAAAGCCTTGTTATTCATCTAAATCCTTTAAAAGTCTCCCTCAGAAATTGATGGCGTACACTAAGAATATATGTTTATTAAAACCTGAACCTTCTGCATGTCTTCCTTTGTAGATGCGTGTCTATTTTGAGCAGTCCTACATTAATCCCTCTTATATGTGGGTTCAGCACGCTGTCATCTAAATATCCTTTATTACATTCATCGGTTGAATTATGCTTAGCTGAACGGCTTACTGTCAAAATTAGACACATGAAGGGCCAAAGCATTCTGTTTAGACAAAAACCGAGAGGGCAACAAAAAAAAAGGTAAAAATAAATAAATAAATTAGTTGAGGCTTTTTGTGATAGTCCAAAAAACTGTTGTTTGCCCATTTTGTGAGTAAAGTTATGAAGGAGCACTCCGTGTGTTTAATGTTCATGTTATTCTCTACCTCTATCTCTTCCAGGGGAGCATTTCAGTGAACGATCGTGGCTGCTGAGATGACCCATGCATCAGTGAAGCCAACACAGCATGCTCGGTCAGAATGAAATGCGTACAGCTGTCTGGCTGGCAGGTTCCCTTCCTTTTTTAATATAAGGACTATTTGAAGAACATTTTTATGAAAGAAACGGCTTTTTCTGACTTTTATATACACCATTGTGAAAATTCTTTCAATTTATTTGCCTCTTAAGAGGCCTCAATTTTGCACTTAAATAGAGAAATGTATGTGCTACATGTAAAGGCTGCTTCGGTGTAATGTGCAACAAATCCGTTTGTACGTCTCTCTCTGCTGAAACCAAAACATAAAACTAGCTTTTCATGTGCGAAAACCCAATGGGAATCTTTTGAGGAGGCAGCTCAGCTCCACAAGCAAACGTGTCAGCAAGGAGCAGACACGCAACGCTCCCTCTCACTCCACATGAGACTTGCCTGACACCTCCCTGACAGGAGTAAGCAGTCGTTATTATGTGTACATTAAAGATGAACTTTCCGTCAGAAGCGATCACTGGAGGCTTTCCTCCTTCACATATTTTCGTCCCTGCCCACCACCCTTCAAACCCAGCCATCAACGTGCAAGACTTCCTTACCTCGTCCTGAAGTTAGCCGGGTGTGGATGTCCATCATACAAAGATAAAAAGTCATATTCCTCCTCCACGGCAAAAGATTGAAAAACTATATGAATCCTGTTTCCCTCCTCCGCAACAATCACCCAGGTACAGTTCGCTCCATTTGGATATCCATATGGAAACCCGGGGCTTTCTATTGTCCCATTCCTCCCTTTTAAAGTGCCTCCACAAGTGTGGATAAAACCTGGAAAGAAAGAAAACAAACAATTCAATATCAAATGCATGCACTGAATGTGTGTGACACTCTGAGCTGAAAGGAAAAGCCAAGTAATGTGTTACAGCACAGAAAAACAGGGAGTAAACTGTAGGCATCACAGAAAATGTATTTTACTTTGGTAAGCTTTGCCTCGTGCAAGCATCCAATCAGCAATATGTAAACGGTGCGGCTTAAAAAACGGACCGGTTCAGATGCTATTGCGAGTAGCGTTCTATTATAACAGCTACATGCGCCCTGCAAGCTTCAGGTGTAATATTTCTTCAACTGAGAACAAATTGTTTGGAAAATCCACATTGTTCTCAGCTGGCAGAAGCTGTGAGGGAAATCTGGCAACCTGCTGACAGAAAGTCAAGTTTTTCCATTTACATTTTCAGTCCTGCCTCAAATTAAACAGAAGAAGAAGAAGAAGAAAGACGAAGAAGCTGCAACACCCACTGCTGTAATAATTGGAGAAAAATGCATAACTGAGGATGTTTTTCGGTGTCTTATCAAACAAAAAAAGCTTGTAATGCACCAGTACAATTTTCAAATTTCTTTCCAGAGGGTCAGAAAGCTCCTGAAACAAGCAACACGCAGAGTCCTTCCATTTTAGTGCCACAAACACCTCACAGTCAGCCCACACAAGATAAATATTTGCCCTTTAATGCACTGGCATACTGAAAATCAATATCCTTGACATATTAGGTTAAACATTATACCGTCGCCGTCAAACTATGATAATCTGGTCGCTCGGCCAACCTTGGTGGTGTTGATGTAAATGACTGTGTGTGCCACAGTTTAGCGCCACATACAAAAACATAAAACATCAGATAAACATTTACAGTACACATGTTCTCACCTAATCTCTGCACACATCCACACCCCAACACTTGCGTGACCGTGTTCCCGCACACACTGTGTCAGAGTGCCCTTTTTTATTCGAGTCTGTCTTCCATGTTGTCTAATGAAATGCAAACTTAATTAAGATGCATGGTTTACCCCCCACAATTTACTCCTAGTGTAATTAGCTTTTCACACTCGGTAGGTAAAGGATGTTTTGCATAGTGTTGGCCACACACACACTGCAATACAGAAAAAAAAAAGCAAAACACACGGATCACTTGGTAGCTACGTAACTTAAATGACTTCTAAATAGATAGACGGTTGTTTTTTTTCCCCCCCAGTAATATGTTTGGCTTCTGATCCGATGTGAGCAAACAGTTAAAATGTTAAGCTGTGAAACGAAGTGACAGTCAATTTCCTTCTTGTCAAGTCGGTTCATTTGGCAGTTGGCTGTATTTTTTACAAAAGAAACTCTCTGTTATTGCATGTACGCAGTTCTTTTTTTTCCCCCCAATCCTTTCTCACAGAGGCCCTGACCCACAGAAAGGAGGTCACGACCGACGGTTTCTGACAGAATTGTAGATCTTCATCAACTGAAACGTCAACCACCACTTGACTCCTCCTGTATCCAGTGCCCCGACCATCATACAGAAACACTTGCAAACAGAGTATGCCCAAGCTATCTCACACATAATGTTGTGTCTGGTGATGAGCTTCGGTTCTAAATGCAGCGGGAATAAAACCCCGCTAAGGTTTGGTGCATGTCTAAGTTGCAATTATTTCCACCAGCATCAAGCAAACACGGTAAATTTGCACTATTGATGTATCGCCTACCAAGTCAAAATGCTCCAACCTGTGGCACAGTGCATTATGGGTGCATTCAAGTGCTCTCTGGAACCCCGTAATAACCAGAACAGCCCACATCAATGAGCGAACAAAGCTGAGGGTCTGATCTGAAAAATGTGGAAACGTGGCATTTGATAGTGTTAAATTGCTGCACATTCTTGAATTTTTTTAAAAATCTTAATGTGAAGAGCAACGCAAAGATGCCTCTGAAACAAATATTTTATTTATCTCCAACTTAAAGCAATGTACTGTATGAGAGCATTTAAAACAAAGTAATTTCAGAAAGACAAAGACATTTCAGGAATACATGTCCATTACTGAAAGTGAGCACACCTGCAGTTGTGCTTTAGCACTTTAGCCCTAGCTTAGATTTAATTCACTTCAGTCAAATGGGGGGATTAGATAATAACGAGGGCAGAAATGACTAGCTCAACACATGTATCAGGTGTGTGATTTGTCATCCTCCATGTTATATGACATACATGAGTACATTTTTATCAAAATTCAGTTTGGTCTGTACCAAACAAAAGCGAACAATAATAATAATTCACTCCTTCAATCTTCATGTGAAAGTCAAAACAATGTCCACAATGACCTCGACACCTGAGAATCTTTACAAGCCATGTGACAGGATTATTCAGAGGGAGAGAGAAAACACTTAAGAGCAGTGAATCCTATTTTCTTTGTCTACTTTCAGGACGAATCCTTTGATCTTTTGAACCATTTTATGTAGAAATGTAGAGAATTCTGAATTCCTTTAAGGCGGCAATGTGTGCTGCATATATACGCATACAGTACGTACATACCCTCAACATTGTGGAAGTGGAAATCTTCAGTAAGATCTGTGTTCATGGTTACATGGTTAGTTCTTATGATGACTTGTCTGGCATTTTGGATATGGTAGAGGTGGGTGTTAAAGTTAATAATAATGCAGTTTAGTCGTATACAGTTTTCTCAAACTAATTTTATATCTCATCTCATCTCATCTGCTATAACCGTATGTCCTCGTGGGGACTGGGGCAGCTGGAGTCTATCCCAGCTGTCACTGGGCGAGAGGCGGGGAACACCCTGGACCGGTCTCCAGTCTGTTGCCGGGCTAACACAGGGGACAGACAAACATTCATACTCCCACCACACCTGTCCTATTTAGAATCATCAGTTAACATAAGGTAACCTTCCTTCCTTTGGTAACTTCCTTTGGAAGATGGGAGGAAATCGAAGAAACCCCATGCACACACAGGGAGAACATGGAAACTCCACACAGAGAGGTCGAATTTGAACGCAGACCCTCCCGCTGTGAGACATCAGTACTAACCACCACACCAAAATGTTCATTTTCCCAATGGCGTTGTGTTCTAATTGTGCCTTTGCATTTTCTACAATAGCTTACCCGGTCATTAGCTTAAACTGTTATCTTAGGTGGGTTCTAAAACCTCCTGTGTTACAGCAACAGCCATCTGTTGTGTTACAAAAATTAGTCGGCTTGAGCGAATGTGAGCTGACATTGGCTTAAAATTGGATTATAGTTTGGTTAACTCTAGACTGGCTGGTGCCTGGTTTGAACAAGACAACAAGGGGCAAAATAGATGCAATAAATCTGCAAACCTTGCAGAAGAGTGCTAGGGAGACACAATAATGTATCGAACAAGATTCATTTCCACCACATTTACTTGTTTGAAAAAAATAAATAGTTCTGCATTTACAAATGTGACTGATTCTTTCATCTGAGAGAATAGACTTTACTCCCAACGGCTTGGGACAGAGGCAAAACCCATGTGACACACAACGAAATAACTGCTGCAATGGGACAAAAATATTTGTCTCTCGTCACTGATTACAGTCTACATATTTATAGTAATGGTGGCCCAACGGAAGCGATGGAATTTCCTGTGTCTATAGGTGTTTGCAGGAAGTATTACCATAAATTCAGGTCCCAACTGGACTGGACCTTGTGGAACTGGATCTCATTGCTCTCGGTTGCTCTGATTCTGACCTTTTGCCTTGTGTGGATGACATTACTAAATCACTGGAGTGCCCTCTCTGAATTTTGTAGAACGATTGCCAGCCTGCTAACAGCTTATGTGATGTCTGTCGCACGAGTACGAGCCTTAAAACAGTAAAAAATGTATGAAACCAGAAACATGCAATTTTAATCACTGCTACATAACCATGAGCGCGAATCAAGAAAGCTACACTTCAGTTGGGGCAAGGTCAACACACAGTTTAAGTGCAGTTAACATAAACATGAGGCAATGCTGGTGGAAACATCGCATGCAGCAATTAGATTGACACAGTTTAAAATCAAGCGTTTTAGTTGACGCTCCTTTTATATCTCATGCGTAGTAATTACGGCACAGTTTGTCCAGCTTTCAAAGACTGGCGTTGTGTTCACTGTTCAGGGTATTTCTGTTTTTATGAACTGCTGAGCTGCGTTTCCGTGGCTGATTGTTCTGAAATACTGGGGATGACAGAACAGACGCGCATGGTCGAGACATTTATTTCCTTGTTTGTGCCTCTCTCTCTCTCACTCTCCCACCTACCCCTCCTCAGGTCTGTGCATGGCTTTCAGCCTTCGTTACCCCTCGCACAACTCTCGCAACTTTCTCACACCATGTCTATTTTCCTTCTCTGCGTCTCCCTCGGCCTCTTTCCTCACCCTCTGTCTGGTTCACTCACCCTTTCAATTCGTTGCCACTTGAGCCAATCGCTCCCTAAATCTTTCTTTGTCCCCCTCTCCCTCCCCGCTCTACAATTCTACCTCTCGCCCTCTCATATCTCTTGCCTTCCTTGTTCTTCTTTTTTTTTTCCATAAGCTATTCATTATGTACTACAATCCCGTCTCGATGCTCTGAAGTACACAGGCTTGTAATATGTTAAGCACTATCAGCTCCATGAAAGCTGCATCTATAAAAAGAACACTGTAAACATTCATCTTGTTACTTCAAAGGAAAACGCGACACCAACATATGCTCCTATGTACGGGAGAGAGGACTCGCAATAAATCCATTTATCACTTAGTCCTACAGTATGTCTTCTTTGAATTCACCGCTCAGTAGCCTGCTCCGACCTCCATCATCACTTCAGATGTGAGAAGCGGTCCCCAGAGTTTTCCCCCGACCCCGTGTTAGCGCCACTCGGCAGCAGAGCCCATAAACTGTGATGAGAAACCAAATTAACAACACGCTGTGATTGCTCAGTCGAGAAAATATGGTTGAGAAATATGAATCAGCATCGTAACGTACGAGTCTGGCAGGAACGAGGAGCCTCGGCGGGCAGCCTGACAGACAGCCCGGCTCGAGAACGGCCCCAGCTGTTCTCCGCATAGTTACAGTTACCCCTGGCCTTTTGGACACTCCGACAAATAATATTTTACCACACCTTTATGTGTAATACCAGAGAGTGATGCTGTGCGCAATCGCAGCCAGGAGGACGACAGTTATCTTCCACTCTGATGAGATTTCTGATGAGAAGAAGTTTGTCAATCAGACTTGCAAATGTGTGTGCTCACATCCATAAAAGTGCATCTATAATTACTCCGTAAAACTACTGAATGTGATCTCCCTTCCTGCAGAAGACACAGAGATTTGGGGCGAAATTTGTTATAATAATAATTATTATTATTATTCCGTTATGGATCCCACATGGGGAAATTCTTTCTCACACCGTAGTGCGTCTACTCAGAGCAGAGGGTCGCCACCTGTGAAGCACTCAGGGGTTAGGTGCTCGCTCGAGGCTCCTCAGCCATTGACAAGGAGGTATGTGCACCTGTGACCCTTCAGTCCCAAGCCGCCTTTCTAACCACAGCTCCCTCAGTTAATGAATCGCAGTGCATTGTGGATGGCAAATACACTGCAGAAGGCATCTTATTATTTCAAGGCCTGAGCGGGTTGTTTCAGGTTAAACTGATTACTTAAAGCTGGGGAGGAAATAAAAGGCAACATTTAGGTTTTCCAGTACATCGACTGATGGATAAAAGGAGAGGTGCACGCTGAACAGGCAAACAGCTAATATGTTGTCCTGCACCACGAATGATTATTTGTACTGGGCCATAAAGAGTAATTATGTGCAGCAGGAGATGGGATGAGCAATTATTAACTGCTGTCCAAATTATTATGAGTGACAAACAGACCACTGGGTAAAGGATGATTGCCGATATATATATGAGAGCTGGACTATAATTTGAACAGACCATCATTAAATAGGTCTCGAAAATAACCAATCACGGTTGTTTCAAGATCCCACAGAGAAGATTTCACTGCAGGTCATTTCTTCCCCTCTCCCTGCAGTCTAGCAGTTGAATTTAGATGAAACACTGCCCCACTTAGTTTGGAAAATATATTGTGTTCAATTTGCTGTGTTGCCCTTGAAGTATATTCCCTTTATCTGCTGTCCATTTTACTGTGTTTGTATTTTATTGCTTGTCTATTGCCCTCCCAGACCTTGTAAGATAAGTTAATCTAACTCCGGTAATCCATGTAATATTAAAATTAATGTTTTTCTGACCTAATTAATGCCATTAAAGGTTCTGGCAGTTAAAGAACAGTTGCAGCGCCCCCTCTGGCATAAGCCAGAGTAAGTTCCTTCCAAAGAAGCTGATGAAAATGATTATTATTAATATTATCCTCAAAGTAGCATTCAAGTTGGGAACTAAATATTTCACAGTGGCAACTTTACTTGTAAGTCCTTCTTTCATTAAAAACAAGTCGAAATGATGCCACGGAGTGCGGAGTAAAAGCACCAGGAGGCCATCTACTGCAGGGCTAAAAGTCCAGCGGACATTGTCAAGGGACCACACTTTGAAAATCTGCAGTGGCAAAGGCCCGGCCAGATTCTTTGAACCAAAGCAACTTACATTTCTCCCCGTGTACCCAGTTATTGCAGCCAGTGTGTGCATGTGTCAGGAACAGAGACACACAACCACAGATGAGAGGTGAACTGGTTCCATCTTTCTTTGAGCTCTGACATAGTCGCGATTTTTTTGAGCCCAATTACATTTCTTACCCTTAAAAAGGATTTTCACTGCGAGCTCCTCTGCAGCACATTCATTAACTTAACGTGTTTATTACACACTGAATTACCACTTTATTAGGGACCCTGAGCTAAAACTAATGCACGCTCACACGCAAGTCCTGCAGTAAATCTGGGCTCCATAAAAAATGCAATATTCCGCATTTGCTTAAACTGCTGATTTATCTGCATGTTCACTTTATTGCAGCTTTCAGCAGCATTGAATGGCGTTGTGCTGCTCTGACACATGTTTCTATTATTTTTACCATCGCGTTTTATTCACTGAGTCTACGCTAAGTAATACAACCAATAACCCAAACGTGTGTGTAATTCAATACAACTTAACAGCACCACAAAACTGCATCAAACCAGAGCGATCATACAGTCGCCGCCTCTATTAAATTGCTTCTACATAAACAGAACATTATAAAAACTACAAAAGGGGATTTATTAGAGTTACTGTTGTATTAGAGTGCATCAGTTTTGCTAGGTGTACCCCATAAGCTAAGTGTACATTGTAAGCGCTGGGTTAATGCTGAAATGCAGTAAGTAATTACTTCCTGAAGTCCTCAACTTTGTAGCGATAAACTAGTTCGAACTAGTTTTGACATCTTACTGCAGTACCACTTCAGTACTGTGTCTAACAAATAATGAAAATGAAAGAAATCAAGAGTGATTGTATCAGGATAAAAAAAAGACAGGATTTAATGTCAAATACGTGGTCAAATACAAATGGTGTGGAGTGAACACACATAAAATAATAATAACATGTGTAATTTCAGACCTTTAAAAGTTGTGAACCTTGCTTTGAACATGTCTCGGACTACCATCGATTTATGCTTCAGCGTCGTTTTGCCTTCATACATTACAGAATCTTTCCTCAAACAAATCTAAAGCCTGATATCCACAAGCCCACCGAGCTCATGTGCTTCCAAGATCCGTCCTTTCAGACTTATTTTTGCCATGCGTTATTTTCTCTCTGTTTGACATCCTATTTTTTTCACGAATGACTGTAGTCTGCGCTCAGTCAAGGACACCTGTTGTTCGGAACGGCATTTTATCACCATTCACGATGATGGCCTATCAAAAAAAAAAAAAAAAGTAGAAGAAAAAAAGAGAGGAAATGCAACGGCACCACTCCTAGCCATTAAAGTTAAAGTACAAACAAAACTGCATCGATTTGCACCTGACCTCAGAGGTGACTCAGCCAATATAGAGATATCCATCAGCGATGCCCAGTTGCAGAGCAATGACTGTAGAGATGGAGCCCTTACCAAGCAAAACAAAGGTCAAGAAACACCCTGTTTGACTCCAGTTGCTTCAAAGCCCCTGTTTCGCTCTGGTTTCTTCACACGAAACACCAGGTAGAGAGAAAAAAAAAAAAAAAAGAGTCATGGTTGATGCAGAGTATTGATTTTATTAAGTCCTGTATTTCAAAGATAAATGAGGGCAGCTTTTCATATGCATACAAATGAAAAACATACTTTATGTTTTCAATGAGGATGACATTTGATTAGAACAAAGAGAAGGAGAAGAGAGAGAGAGAGAAAATGTTGCTCATTTGTTGTCATGTGTTCTGACCATTAATCTCGGGGGTCTGCACCCTTTCAAATCCGAGCTACTGCAGCACTTAGAAGCTATAATAGGAAGCCCTTTGGTCGTATTAAATGCAGAAACTTTGATGTGTATGACAAACTGTGCTCTGAGACATGAAATGTGGAGGGGAAAAAATGATGATTTTTCATCAGCAAAACCAGGAGGAAAATAAGTGATGGCTGCTAAAGGTGAGACGGCAAACTTCATGCACAGAGCTCTTAAATTGATGTAGCCAAAGAGAAGGAATTTATCTGCATGGCTGTGCCACGCCTTCACAATTCGTACTGATAGAATGTGCATAATCGCAACACTTCTATATGCTTGTCTGCATGCTCGATGAATGGGAAATGGGCTCGGTACAACAAAAACTGAAAAGAGGCTTTCTTGCGAATGACTATTACCTCATGAGTGTGTCACTGCAATTTGGAAAAAGGCTCTGAAATATTCCATTTGGTGGTTTTAAATTGCCAACCAGTGAGGTGAGAAATACTAAAATCAAATACACTGCCAAGCACGCGCACACCGTCGCACGAGGAAATGACAGAGGTTGTGTGTCTGTGCGGTATAATAACTGTTTCCCAACATCAGCGTGTCACTGGTGCTTTAGCCACCTCCAGACAGAAACAGTACACGTGGCTAGACACCAATATCTTCTCGAAGTGCTACTGAGCCACGTTGTACCTGATGCCAGACCACCACTGTGAGAGCTGCTGTACACCACAAAGCTGTTAGCCAACAACGCAGCTAATAGGTTGCCCGTCTCTCTCGCCTCCAATCTCCAAACAAACAATGAGATCAACGCTTGTTTTCCCTTGTTTACACTTCATTTTCCCTGAAAAGAGAGAAGTGAAGAAGCAGAGATGAAGGATCTCTCTTTTTTTTTATTATTATTATTATTATCTGAAGACAGCTACAGAGGCTAAAGCAGTACTCAGCCGTTTTTTGGTAAACATCCTTTTCCAGCTAAAGACTTGTCCACACAGTGGAGGCATGTTCTTAAGGTGCAAAGCACATCTTCCGACTTGCTTGAAACTGTAATCACAAGCGCACAAACCACCTCGTTAATATTTAATAGGTTGGTTACTCTCCTGAATATGTTAGTCCGGTTGTACACATGCAAACCTGCGGCCCCTCCAGGAAAGAAAAACAATCCTGACTGCAGCTTAAACCTGCAGATTTAGACGCGGTGGTCAGGCCGTGCACAAAAATGCGATAGCTGCTGCAGTTTATACGCTTTCTCCACCTGCAGGCAGCCGAGTCTGTGTGTGTTTGCGCGTATGTAACATCTCCTTGGTAAAATAAATAAAGTAACGGGTGACTATTTATTTTAAAAACAGCCATCCAAGTCGTCAGTATTACAGCTGCTTATTAATTCCTTATTATTTCCTGTCCATCACATGATTTCATCATCACTTCACTGAGCTGTCGCTGGGCGGGAGGCGTCTTCACAGACCGGTTGCCAGTCACAACAGAGACACAAACAGCCATTCACACTCACATGAGCACCTACAGCCAATTTAGAATCACTAAGCTTTTGGTGTAGGGGTAAAGTCACAAGTTTGCATCCCCCTAAGTTCATGGTTGAATTGCCTTGAGCAGTGCGTAAGCCCCACACTGCTCCCCCGGGTGCTGGATAGCTTAAATGCAAAGAAAGAATATCCCTTGGAGGGATCTATAATGGAACACAAAACAAAACAAAAAAATGAAAAAGACATTATGGGAATGAGGTTTTCATGTCAACTCCAGCGCTATCATTACCTACATGGCTAACAGTCTTTTGGCCTTTTGTATCATACCCCCTTGTTTTGCTTTGATTGCTGTATGCTTTTACATTTTTGCAGGCCACACACACACACACAACAGATGATTAAAAGACTGCAGGTGATTCGTCATTGCTTTCAGATTCCACAGGTTGGTTTAGAAGTACAGGTCTAAATTTGCTGTCACTGCTGGTCTATTATCTGCAGTTAGATGATAGCGGCTGTGTCATGTTCACCTTTTTTGTATTGCATGTCCTTGCTAATGCCCTTTGACCAAAATTAAACCTTTGAAAATGGAACAAAAAAGATCTAAATATATCCGCAGGTGCTGGACCAAAGGGAAACTAAATCTTGGTTGTGCAAAGCTGCACTGAAATGAGTTAACAAAACATTGTAGGTTTGGTTTCTAGCACACTTTACCGCACGTACAGTAATGGACGACCAACTGCTTTAAGAGCTGCAACTGAGAAATGCCTGGTTGAAAGGCTAATATACACAGCATGGAGCCCTGAAATCAGACGAATAATTAATGCATGTTTTTCTTTAGGATGCAAAGCAGAAGCCTGAATATTTTTTTCTTACATGAAAATCACAAACGTTATAACACTTTGTGTAACTCTATTCCTCACAGAAAAGATTTCCTGTTCTACCTTCCAGCCGAATTTCCCAAGTGAATTGAGCATACAGCTCCCTGTGCTTCCACCTCAACTATGAAATGGTTTTAGCCAAGAGTCTAAACAGGTATCTATTGAGATATTCTCATCCATCATCTTAACTGTTGTTGAAATACGCTACTGAATCACAACAACATCCACCAAGCAGCCTCCTTCCTCGGATACCTTCAGATCACCCCACTTGGTTTCCCCGGCCATGCTTCGGCCTGCCCGCTCTTCTGTCACATATCAAAAGCCTGGTCGACAGCCACAGAAACAAACAAGAGCAGCAGTGGGCACCGTGGAGGAAGATACATGAAGGTACGGCTACAGCTTATAAAGGCAATAATACTGAAACTATAACATGGTGTGAACAAAAGAAATTAGTAAGTGTCTTACCACATAGGAAACTATATTAAATTATCTATCTATCCATCTATCTATCTATCTATCTATCTATCTATCTATCTATCTATCTATCTATCTATCTATCTATCTATCTATCTATCTATCTATCTATCTATCTATAATTTATGATTGAAATCTTACATTAAGTAAAGTAAATGCCTAAATTGTACTGTTAGTAAGCTAATTATTTTTTTTTTTCTAGATTTGACCACATTTTAACCAGTGCATGACTAAAGTCAAATAAAAGCACACATTTTTACCAGTATATGCTACCAGACAGTTAACAGACTTTAATCCCCTCTACAAAAGATTGCACCTGAGGTGTAGGAGACAGTCTAGCTTGGATGTGTATCCTAGTCTCTGGGAGAAACCGCTTCTCAACTTATTACATTTAATCTCAACAAACTGAGATATATTCTTCTTCCTGAAGACAAGATATTGCCATTTCTTTCCCCCAAGAGTCCCGTTTATATTAAAATGGACATAATCAGAAACCACCACACCACATCTAACCTTCACCGGGAGCTGTCAGCAACATCTAAGAGTTTGACCCAGGTCTAAAGCCAAAGGCGCAGGAGCAGTGGGTGAGCTAAGTAGAGCTTTGGTGTACGACTAGGACTATCCACTGAGACACTAGCCCTGAAACCAATATTAGGAGTACAGGAAACTAAACTGGTTCTGTTTCAAATTCAAAACAGTTCCTGTTGAATCGAGAGGTTTCTTCCTGAGACTGTCCACTGGTACTTTGGTTCTTCTTCTACTTCTCTTTAGGAGATCAAGAACCTTTGGGGCAGCGGGATAACGTCCTGCATTCCCCGTAGATAGAATATAATTACACAGACAAATTGTAATCCTGATTAGCCCCAGCAGCCTTTCCAGCCTGTTTACATAATCACATTGAGATAAAGTCTTCATCAAGGGCTCAGTGGCCAGATTACAGTTTGTGCAGAACCCACCTGATTATCAGCAATTAGTTATTGCCTGGTACTGAGTTAACAACCTAACACATATTAACACGTATGGAAGCAAGAAGTAAATACGAGAAACACAATGTAATCACAGAAACACAGAAGTGGTGGGCCACAGCAGATTTTCCAACAATCTGCTCACTATTATTAACCGTTGACTGTCGTTTGACGTGTAAATGTGGTGGGAGAAACAGAGCCTGCCCGCTCTGTTTGTGCTCCCCTGTGGTGTCTCTTCAACTTCACATGATGATCAACTCCATCCTCCTTTCCCCATGAAGTCCCAAATGACAGCAATTGAAAATCTGAGTAGACTTTGATATGCAAAGCGCCATCCAAATTTGTTTTCATCCATAGAAGCATACATAAAGTTAAATAGCACCCATCTGTTTCACTAAGCGTAATAACAATAAACTTGTGGAGATGCGTGAAGCTTTGGCCAAAATGCCAATCTGGAACTTCTTCATTTTGAGAACATCCTTAATCCCTCACATGACGGTATCTATTGCTTCCATAAGCATTCGCCGTAGGAGTACGGTGCTCTCAGGTTTGTGACCATCTCATTATTGTGAAGGTGATTGATCGTCCGCCGATCGATGAATGCAGTGCGACTGTCATGAGGAAAATAGGACAAACAGCTCTCGTACTCAACAGAAGATAGAGTACATAGACTGCTCATTGTGCAAAGGAATTCAATTTGTGCTTGACCCAGGTATTTTTTGCTTTTTTGCTCATTTTGCTCTTAAAAAAAATCCAGCGCCTGCACTTTAGCTTCCTAAATTTGTGCCTGTGTCAAGCAGTTTTATGAGTTCCCCGAGGATGAGTTGAAACATAGTTGGAGTGGATGTCCAGGTTTTTATTGTTTGTTTGTTTGTTTGCTTTTTGGTAGTGGCCTCCTGCAATGACATTTTTTTTTTCAAACCTTGCTCTAGATTTCACTAAACTTCATGCTGTTTCCTTTCCAGTGCCAAGAGTCAGACAGATGATGGAGAAGACTTTGGGAACTGAGAACCACTGCCCAGTGAGAGATCCTGGCTCAAAAATGATCTAATTGAAGAACCTCTAGAAATGTGCTGTTGCACAATGTCTGCTTCTTTTTTTTTTATGGCATCATTATCTTAGCAGCAGAAGTGAGTCACACACCAGATCTAGTCAATATCTTTTTACTTCTCCAAACACATGTCAACTGTCAGAGCGGAAGAACAACAGCTGTTCCACGGCTCTTCCTCCCCACATTGCCCTATGTCACTATTTCCTCTATTCCTTTCCAAAAGAAGACCCAGGCCTTCTCCTCCTCCCCTTCCTTTCCTCCCTCCCTCCCCAATTCCTGGCTGGCTGGCTCCCTAATAAGTAACAGAACTAGGAGGATTGGCAGTGGCCTCAAGGTCTGACATTGCCACAATGTGGGTGGTGATGAAACAGCACTGTGCCCGACTCCGCTCGACACGACTTGGCTCATTCTTGGTGGGCGCTGCTACTCTACATGCTGCACATTTCATCCACCCCCAGTAGTCAGACATGAGAATTACTCACGGGGCGAACGATCTGCATGTAAATTGATACCTGCGAGTGCCCATATTCATAAACACGTCCATTCAACACATGCATTCAACAGATATGTAACCATTGCAATCACGCACAGACAAAACATACGCAAAACAGCTGCGAGCACTGGGATTTGATTTTCTTTTCTTTGGGTGTAATTTCAGCTAAATGTTAACACAAAACCAGAGGCGCCCATGCTCTATCAACACGCAACTGACATAGGAAGAAAACTAAATATTGATTTTTGTTTGTTTTCATTAAATGCTGTTTGAAACGTTACTCGACAGTGGTTGCAGGCATGTTAATTGCAGTTCAGGGAAATAAGCAACAATTGCTTTGACTGACTGAGATTAAAGAAACTCTACTATGTAGATAATGTGATGTTGATGTGTTATGCAATAATAATGATAAAAAAAAAAATAATTAAAAAAAAAAACACAGGGCCCAGACAGTTAAGTAGTGCATGTCTAGGAATTTTGTTTCCATATAGTCTTAAAGGAGGAGAATCTACAGTCCAAAAACTGAAAAGTGGCATTTCAGTCTACACAAATGTTCATTAGTCTGAAGTAATTAATGGGTTGCACAGTCTGCAAGGAAATGGAACTAGCGGTTACCTCACCAGCTTCGTTCAAACATAGGCAGACCTTGAGGAAGAGCCACTAGAATGCTAAGCAGCCCACCTTACACCTGCCTGCACTGGCAAGTCCGATAAACACCAGTCACATAATTGGTTCTACCCCACTTATTACCTCGGCCCCTAAAGGGCTTCGGTCATATCTGTGGTGAGAAAATGGCTTGATGCAAAAACAAGAGGGGGAAAAAAAACACATTAACACTTGTAAAACTCGACCTAGAAAAAGAGGGAATCTTATCTAAACAAATAAGAATCTCTCAACATCCTGTAGGAGATTTGCAGTGCATACACTCAACAATTCACTAGTTAGCCTACTAAGCAAAGCAGCTCACGTAGGCTATTAGAAGAAGCGTAGGCTACCGCAAGAATATCTATTGAGCGGCTCAGTCAAAGCCTGCATTGAGCGCAAACGGCTGAAATGCGTGCCTTAAAACTCCATCCAGAAAGCAGCCCATTTTGCGCACGTCTGTAACGTTAAAGCTTTTGATTTCTCGCACACACGCATGCACGCACGAACGGAAGCGGGCACGCACACACACCGAGGCACACTAAGCGCATGAGAAAACACAGAGAATTGCTGCAGTGGCTCGTACCTTTCACACAAGTGAACAACAGTGAAAAGATGAGGTTCCAAAAAACAATTCCCGTCCTAATCCTCATCGTTCTGGCTTGGACAAAGTCCCTTCGGCCACATCTAACGCATCTCCTGTTGAAAACGTCCCGTAGTTCAATAGATCCGTCGTAGTATCCGTCTCTGTAAATCCCCTTCATGTTCACAACTCAAACATGTAAGCTGTGGGGCTAATTTCTCTTTCTCTGGGGTTTAACTGGATTCCCTTCTCAGAGGAGAAACAGGCAGAGCCGCCCGCCGCGCTATGTCAGCTGATAGGAGAGAAGTGAGCAAGACTGAATTTTAGGATAGGACCACAGCAACCTGGACGAGGGCTCAACCATCTCTGCTGAGGGGGACATCAAGTGTGAGGGTCTCTGTTGGCGCGCTCTTGCATCTGCTGCTCAACATCTTTTCCTGTTTAATGTCTGTAAACCGGCTGAGGACGGACAGGAGTCTAGCCTACAATCTGAATGCTCCCTTTATCGATCTGCAATTGAACCACGCAGAGTGAGTGAGTGAGGGAGAGAGAGAGAGAGAGAGAGAGAGAGAGAGAGAGAGAGAAGGGGGCAGACAGAGAGAGAGAGAGAGAGAGAGAGAGAGGGAGAAAAGGTGGTGGTGGTGGTGGTGGTGAGAGAGTGGAGGGAGAGCGCGTCCTGTGTAAGTATGATTTGGCTGATGTGTGGGTAACAAATCATGAAGTGGGAACAGTGAGGTGTGGGAGGCAAGGGAGAAGGGGGTGGAGGCACGTCTTTTATGGGAAGACTGTAAATCCCGAGAAAGAAACGAACTCCGTTAATGACAGCATGTGCAATGCGTGTGCGGGAGAGGAGAGGTGGAGGGGTGGGGGTGTTAGGCGAGACTCAGACAGGCAGCATCCCGTCCCGAAGAGCTGATGAAAGAAATTCGCCCGGTAGGCAATCCCACCATAACTCTGATTTTCATTTTGGAGATCGAGCGGAGCCGTTATTGGGAGCGATGGGCTTGGGCAATTTGCAATGCAAAGACGGAATGATGACGGCGCAAAGCTCGGCTCGGCTCGGCTCGGCTGCAGTGGGGCTCTTCTGCCATCTAGCTTCGGAAGAGTCACCGACCTCTGCTTTGAAACGACGGAGTAAAAAAAGAAAAAAAGTGGGGCAGGAGTGAGACGGCAGGTCGTGATTTCGCATAGAACGAACGCGATTCGGTCTACAACACATTCAGATAGAGTTTTTTCAAGAGCTGTTGATTCTAATGCGCACGACGCCGTTTCGGGTTTTTATAAAACAGTCTCCGGGTTCTCACAGCTTTCAAATTCCCAACAGAGTAAAGTTTCTCGTTTCCGAGAGCAGCAGCCTTGCATAAGGCTCGGATATCAGCTGAGCTTTAAATCGTGCGTAACTTTAATTAATATCCGTAGCTGCAACGACATTTATAGAAATCAATATATCGTTTCCAATTGGAAAGATTTATTAGCGTCAAGTCAGCAGGTTAAGCTCATAAGGGAACCTGATAAATGAAGGTGGAGCCTTTTGAAGAATAGGTAAATAAATAAATAAATAAATAAATAAATAAACGGACTTCTCAGTGACTATCAGAGGAAGTATGCGAGCTGTCCATGGTGCTGAAACACGAAGCAGTGCGCCTGCTTGGACATGTAGCTGTGCGCCTATGTTCTCATTTTACCCCACCCCTAAAACACAGATTAATACACTAATACATCAGTTCAGTCATCCTTACTCTACAGCGACATTAAGGCTGTACTGATAAGTTCAAAACTTAATTAATTCATACTTGTCTTTTACCCCAAATCTATTTATTTTGAACAAAGATGATCATAATTTGGACAGTAAATAGTTATGATAATAGTCCAAGGTTAGTTGGCTAGACAGGGTCAATCTCCACCCATGCCCCTCCTGTCCCTTGGGGGAATAAATGAGAGAAAACAGCTTGATCCAACCCTAATCTCTTCTAATTATGAGGCAGCAGAGGACAATGGGATTGTTGTCCTTTGGTCGAATATCCAGAAAACATAATTAAACTGTGGAGGCATTGCTTTTATAATTGTAACACAACAAGCTTTATTTTTTGATTATGATGTAAATAGCACTTTATGGCTATTGTATTGTATAAATCATATTTCATTCTGTATTTATTGTGTCTTTGCCAGCTGACTTAAACGTATTGAAAAGCTTTTCTTTTTCAGCAGACAGCCTGATATAAATCTATCTCATTCAACCATACAAACTGAATTGCTGCCACATGAGCGATAGATTTGTATCCCCATTCTATTTCTCTGTAGACTTGTTTATCGCAATGGTTTATGCTGCAGTGGCAAACCACTGCGTGTTTGCCACTGTGAAGTGGAAGGTCCCTTATTCCCTCCTGGCATCAGAATTCTTCAGGTGTCTACAGGCCCAGTGGAGGCTGCAGGGAATGGATTGAGGCACCAGGCAGCTTGTCTTTACCACTGTAATCGACAGGTGGGCCCAGGAGAGTGGGCTTCAGTTGTATTGATGCCTCTCACCAACACTCGCTTGCTGCTTGATGAGCAATCAGGATGCCTCCTGCCTGATCCTCCTGGTGTTTTTGTGTGGATGTCTGTGTGTGTCCACTTCTGTGTAACAACATATATATTCTAGTGACAGAGGCAGATTTGTGAAACCGGCTGCGCACCTTACGCCATACTGAGAGGAAATTCATCTGTTGAATGTACCTTTAATTACTGACCTTTGAATCAACTACCATCCGTCCAACCTGCCAGATTATTAGCAAGCCAACTGAACAAACAGTCAAACCACCGCAGTGTCTGAACCCCCTGATTTGCCCCTGAGAGACACAGGAGAGGCTGTTACACATGTGAATCTGGGCAGCATGTTCTGATTAGGAGAGGCCATGTAAGAGAACTTACACCTGGGAGGGTTTTCCGTGTCACATGGAAGCTAGAGGTCTGCTGTATTCCCACAGGGAGGCTGAACTGTAGGTGTCCTGGCGTGCGTTCGTGCTTACTATACGTGTGTGTGGCAGGCATGCACATGTGTGAATAAATGCGTCAGACTCACTCTGTGTGCATGCAACATGTGTGCCTTCCAGCGTATGTCTGCTCTTGTGACTGCATGATGTGGCCGTATATGCCTTGGCATACACATCTAAGCTGAAATCTTCACGCCTGGGTTAGATTTTGTTTGTGTGCACGTCTGCTTGTGTGCTGGGGCAGAGTGCTGCTGGTAGGGCGTTGATAGAGTAAGCACTGGGGTAGGATTAGCTGGCTTGACTTCCCTAGGGGAATGTTTCTGAATCTGGCCTCTTTTACACACTTCCTCTAATCCACTGCTGGGTTCTGCTGCTCTATCGCTCCAGGTCTGCTACCTAGAGCCCCAAAGGGGCAAGTGTAAGGTGGGGGTAGGTAAAAAAAAGAATACGGGGGAAGATATTTGGGCATGTGAGTAAGAAGGTAGAGGGGATATCTGAGAAGCAGTAAGATGTTTCAAAAATAAATGTCACATTTACAGCTGCTTTCTTTTTTCTTCATTTTTACGTGCACACGTTGTTACTCTTTAATAAAGCGGCCACCATTCCAGCGTGGATAGTCTTTGTTCTGCTCCACTGCCTGATGAATAATAACTGAAGAATAGAGAAACTGAAAGACAGAGGTGGGGTCTGAAACGGAGGCAGATTTTTTTCCTTTTATGCAAATTCATTTGCGTGGTATAATGTGAATCTTTCAACACACACAAAAGCGTACGTTCACGCCTCATCCTGTAGCACATTTCATGGTGGCGCACTGACAAAAACACACATTGACAGTTTCACTGACATGCCTGGCGAGATCATCATCAGTGCATTGCTAGCACTTTAGCTGAGGGCAACACTCTGAGCCATGAGTCACGCTAAATGGTTCAGTCTGAATAAATATGGAAGTGACATCGAAAACTTCAGTAAGAGAAGGTTCATAAAATTTGAATCAGGCAATATTTTTGTCTTTCCCCTGCATGTCCCATTGCTTCCACGTGAACACTTTTTTCATCATGTCTATCTGAAGTCTCCCCACCATCACCTTATTATTACAACCCAGTCTACTGCATTCTGAAGGTCTTTCCTCATTAGGTAACAGTCAGATCCCCAATGAGTGAGCTTCCCTGTGTGCTTTTTTCACACGTCTGACATTAAACATCCCTACACCATTTATCTTCTGCGAAAAAAAAATGTCTGAAATACCATGAGGGGAGGGGGGCAGACGGAGGATGGAAGAGGGCAGAACAAGGGAGTTGAGAGAAAAACAAGGGTTAAAAGGCACTGACTGAAGGATGGAGGCAAACATCAAGGTGAGGGATAGAAAACAGAAGTGAACTGAAGAGAGTTAGCGAAAGACATGGAAGGACGAGCTGGCAAAATCAGGGCAAAGTGAGGATTAATCGAAGTTGTTGGCATTGAAAAAAGAGGAGAAGAGAAGGAGGAGCAAGGGTACTGCTTCATAACAGGAAAACCTGTGAGGTGCACATGCTATTTGCGCAGCATTTTCCTACTTTTATAGATTCAGGATGATAAAAAAAAATCAATGCATCTTCCACAACAACAATGGGATATATGCGTTTATGCCTAAGGTCAAATCATTTAAACTGTATAATTGACGCGATGGAATCTGTTTCCATACCAACAATAACTGGAATAAAAATGCAGACTGAAAAAAAATAAATAAATAAATAAAAAATAACTGTTGTTCGCCAAAGTGACTCCACTGCATAACCGACTTCAAAGATGGTCTCATCATATATTGAAACGTAGACTGAACAGTCTGGTGATACACAGACTTAATCACATGAATAAAAGATCAAAGGGAAAAATTGCTGATTGAGAGGGAGGAGGACAGAATAAGCAAACGCTAGCTTTTTGATTCACACCACAGAGGAGAGAGAAAAAAAAAACACGAGTTAAATACCTTTTTCCTGGGAGGGGAAAATGGTATGTTTGATTGTGAGTGTGGACCAGAGACTTAGAAATGTGCTGGCGGTATTAAAAAAATGTGCCGGGGTTATTGAGTGAGAGGTTTTCTGACAGTCCACAACGTAATCTTGTATTCATGACAGCCGAAGCTCATCACGCTGTAAAGTACCAGACTGAACTACACTGAATAAAGTGTTGCTATGCTTAAATAACACCTTTTAGGCAGTGCCACACAGGCGATAAATATGCGTATTTTATGCATCACCTGTAAGCATAAGTTTCTTTTAAACCATTTGTTACTTGCTACCTGTGTTCTCCCGTCATGCTGAGGAGAAAATAGCCTCATTTGGATTATTTGAAAAAGATGCGTTACTTGAGTCACACACCTGCATTCTGTTGCATAACGTTTTATAGTACTCAAAATATTACAGGGAAAAACTCCATTTTCCTCCACGTATTTGCATATTATTATGTGTTAAAGGTGGGGTATGTAAAATCTACAATGCCTCCTCCACTTCCCCGCCGGTGAACACACATCGGTGGAGCAAGTGTTCAGTCACACACCATGGCCGAGTCACAGGTAAAGTACTTTACCTTTCTGCGGTGAACAAATCGAATTTATGAACAAAAAAATGTTATTTCAGCACAGTTATTGACTATCAATGGGGCATGAACGCGCACAACTTATGCAGAGTAACCAATAGGAAGTCGAGTGTTCTCTTATAACACTTGAATTACAATATGGTGACAGGCTATTGTTGAATGTGGAAAAAAATTACGCCAAAGAAATTACATGCATTGAGCAGCACATACAGCGAGACCGGGAAAAATGTGGATTATCAGATCAAATTAAGGACAATTGGACTCGACAATGATCCATTGCCTGGACTCCACTTATTTCTTTGTAATGTCTCAATCCATTTACTTCTCTTTTCTTAGGCTTTCGGAAGTCTGCAAAAATACATCTCCCTTTTCAAATCTGTTGGTACAGTCAATCGCACAGCAGCATTGTTTTATTTAATTTTACAGTTTAGACGCTATTAACGCCTAAGATTCAAACTAATGCTGCTAATCTCCATGCTCGTCTGTCACTTTTTGCCGCTCAGTGGCCGTAACCATGGAGACTTCCGCTTGCTGTGACGTCACGTGCATACCCTCTACACACTGCCTTTAATTCAGGTCGTACTGGCAACAAGCTATTCCACATCCTCCATCATCCCTCCATCTAGCAACATATGCTAGCTCCTTATAAGAAATCCCAAGGTGTACCCAAAGCCAGTTGAGCTACTGTATATAATCCCTCCAGGCAATTCTGTATCTAGAGTTTCGTCCCAATTGGCTCACTAAACCCTTAAAGGGCGGCGCCCAGGAGTTCATCCTCACCTGGGGCCTGAACCACATCTGTCGGCCCCTTTTGACATGAAGGATGAGCAGCGCTACCCTGAGCTTACCCCAAATGTCAGAGCTCCTCGTATGAAACATGCCGCGGCCACTGCTGCGCCATTCTTTCACTCACTACGCATAAGTGAGGGTGGGAACGTTGACTTGTAAATCAAAAGCTCTGCCTTATGGCTCAGCCCCTCCTTCGCTCCTGCTGTTCTTTCTAATTTGCTATGTTTATCTACAGGTTCCCCTCAAGGTTAACTGTCTCTCCCCTTCTCCTTTACATTCCCTACACTAGCCAGCGCCGCAGAGTTTATAAAGATAGATGTATCCTCAAGTTTTCTGACAACTCATCATCGTCATCAGCCTCCGTAAAAGGCTGGAACAAGACCTCAGGCCACATGCAGGGGGCTTTGTAAAATGGTGTAATGACTCTTATTAAATTAAATGTGTCAAAAACACAAGCATGATCATGTGGCCCGCCCATACTTTCATTAAAGGCACTGAAATAGAGATGGTAGAGACCAGAAATACCTCATTTTAGACAAATGGTGTCTTGATCCATGGGTTGATGCAACCTCAAAGAAAGTCCAGCAATATTTTTATTTCCTGAGGAAATGGAACACTTTGAGCATCTCCACTGAAATGATAACACTTTTTCTAAATCATAGTTTTATTGAATCTGTTTTATCTCTCTGTATTGCTGCTTGTCTTGGGAATCCCACTGTTTCCAAAGAGAACATACTTGGCAGCCCGGCAGTCCAAATGGTTAGTAAGATCAGATAAGATAAGATTTCCAGGCTCAGCTTGGTGTCATGTCATGACAGACAAGGTCTGAGGAAGGCCAATGCCAGCATACAGTCGCGAGACTCCCCACTCAGGGGGAGGTTTGACCTGCTGCTCCTGGGACATCATTTTACAGTTCTTGGAGTTCCCGGAGGACAAAAAGACTGTGTATGTCGTTCGTAGCGGGAGGAAATTGCTGAACATTGCGTACTTATCACATTTAGGTATATTGTCTCCTTTCAATTGTAGTCATGTGTTGTTTGTCTGTTTGTCCTCGATGTGGAACATTTGCTGCAAAACTAAAAGGACTTTGAAGCACAATGGTCCGATACAGCAGGAGCAGCAGCACCAAACCGCTTGTCCATCTGTCGCTCCATTCTACTATCACTCATGAACAACAACTCCTTTGCTTGGGGCAGAACAATCCATTGTTTTCCAGCCGCAAACTGTCCCTGTGTATTCTGAAGGTCCTGTACAGATGACATTAACATTCTCTGCAAAATGCAGAGACATAATTCTGAGGTTCCCACACACCTCCTTATCCTAGTTGTGCCTTACGATCCTGTTTGTGAGTATGATAAACGGGACCGAGACAAAGGACATCTTGGGTGGAAGAGGTAGTCAAGAACCACACATGTCCTTGCCTTAGTGCAGAAGATACAGACACAGCTCTGACCGCCCGTAGTTATAGAAGGATTTGGTTGGCTTGTCTCAACAGCCTTCAGTACCCCAAGGGTTTCCAGGGGCATGCGGTCAAAAGCTTTCTCCAGGTCCACAAAACACATGTCGACTGGAGTGTCAGACCCCAACGATGCCATCAGCAACTCTGCTCGGGTAAAGAGTAGAGTTGCTGGTCCTTTGTCTCAAATGGAAAAACTACAATATAATGTTTTCAGCATCACACGGCCAAACCACCATTGGTTCTATACTTTTGGGAGAAGCATTGTTGTTTCCGGAGCAAGGGGAAATCTTGATGCAAGTTAAAAACACTGAAGAACAGAGACTCCCCAGATGTAATAATACTACTTTTCCTGACTTACCTGAGGCTCCAAGCTCTTCCTGTTTTTAAGTGTTGGTTCAAGGGCATCTTGTTGGCTCCGCAGCTTGGTGTTGGATGCACTCAGCCTTTTACTCTCCAGCTCATTCAATTCCTCAGCTGTCATCGTCTTTGTCTTGCCCATCTTCACAGTGACTCAGCTTCTGCATATTCTCAAGCAGGGCTGAAAGTAATCAATAGCTCAGTGAAATTACACCATAAAAATGTGCTTCTTTTGCCTTCAGCAAGAAACACTATGTGATGTTGCATCAGCTTATTTTAAAAATTAATAAATAAGTAAAAAAAAAAAAATGTCATTAGATGAAATTAAAAATCTGCATATCCAAGGGGTAACAATTTTATGGACCATGAAATGAAGGTGCAGCGGTCAAAAAGTAGGTTAATACGGTAATCTGAGAGGCTGCGACTTAAGATCTTAAAGAGTAAAACAGAAATGATCTCGCTGTCTGTGTATCAGCATGACTTTGGGCCGCTGAATCATCTTTGGCAGTACAAAATGTTCCTTCTAACTATCAACACACGAGTCGCTTTATTTCGCTGTTATCAGATTGTGCTTTAAAGAGAGGGAAAAAAGAGAAGAAACAAGTACTTTTGAAAATGAACCCCATTTTGAGCAGAAGCTGAGAGCAGAGCAGCGCTGAAAATGGGTAGGTTGAGCTAGTGGGTTAGATGACTCACCGTGTTTATCCGCACAAAGATACATATGAGTGTGATAGCAAATTTTAAATCGTTTGCTGTATCTCTGAAAATGAGAGAACACAGAGAAAACGTTAAATAGAGTCAGGTAAAAGGTCAGAACGTTTCATTTTTATGGCCTTGATGATAGGTGACAGACTCATGATAATGCAGCTATGGAATTAGCTAAATGGGAGATTTTAGTATTATGTACAATATGAATTGACTATAGAGCTAAGTGACTGTGTGATGCAGTTTCTAATGTAATCCATCTTTCAAAAAGAGAACTTAAATGAAAAGACGTACAATGATTTGATCATAGATGAGTGATTATCTGGAGCACACATGTACATATACATATTGCACAAAACACAAATTGTTAATAAAGCTTAATAGTGTTATGTCAGCAGATTAAGCTTGTGTAAATCTAGAACCAGCGACAGTCTGCAAAGATACAAATCATCTGCGCCTGGAATCGAACAGGTGGCAGATTGAAAGGCGTAAAAGACTTGAAGCCACAACCTTGTTACGTGCAGCCATTTTCTTGTATTATTGGAAAGGGGAACACTTAACATCCATAAAGTTTGTGTACTTACCCCCTTTGGCAATTTTTGCAAAAATTGGGTCATACTTCAGAAACTCCTTTGTTGTTGTTTTAGTTTCCATGGATGCCCAGCAACCTTAATTATACGCCGCAGTTCCTAGCTGAGGTGATTGTCAACAGACAGGGCAGGCAGCTGCTTGGAGCCCCAATCCAGTAAGGGCCCCCCTAAGGGCTGACAAAGTCTAATCTACAGCAGTGGCAACATGAGTTTTCAATGACAGTGGGAGACCTTCCTAAGGGACCGCCACCTGATTCTGCACACTTAATCCCGTTAGACGTCATGTGCATGACCCCTTTAAGTAGTAAAATATGTCAGTGGCATCCAATTTAACAGGAAAAGAATATATTCGTCTGGAAGAGTAGCAAAAAGCAAGACAGTGGTAAATAAAGCACATGGTGACGATTTATTCTAAATAGCAAACTGACCGTACTATGGAGGGGACACAAATGAATGAAACACCTTAGGCAGCAGAGCAGTGTGTCCAGCTGTGTTGTACGGTGCATGAGGGAGTCAAGGTATCACTGCCAGTCCGTCACCACTGTGAATATATCTATAAATTGCATGAAAATCCACAATTCAAAGCCATTATTAATTATTTGAATCCAAACTATTTCAATTCTGTCCGAGCGGCGCCCTTAGATGGTTCAGATGAAGCCATCAAAACCATGTCATCTGCATAAAGCAATGACTTCATTCTCTGGTTACCATACCTGACGGTCTCCTCACCCCAGTTGCTCCTTGAGATCCTGTCGATGAATATCATAAAGGGCCAAGGGGCAGCCTTAGCACCCTACGCCCACCAGAAACATGCTTGGCTTAGTGCCAAAGACATGGACATAGCTCACACTTTGGTTATGCAATGACCAGATGGCTTGCAGCAACAGCCCTGGTACTCCAAACTCCCTCAGAGGCTTTTTACATCTTTTATTTATTAATTACTCCAACCCAGAATCACAATCCCAGTGAACAGACAATATCGCAGACATACATTGCTTTGGCCACACTGAAACGGAGTGCATGTAGATCATGAAGTGTCACCGAATGGTATTTTAATGCAGTTTAACTGTCATGAGAAGTGTGCATTTTTGGTTTCATTCTTTGCTTCACCACCAATTTCTAGCAATCAAGACTTGATATCTGCGCTCCTGTGATGATTGCTCCTTATAAACTCAATTAGATCTATTATATTTATATTTGTTTTGGGTTTTAGCCTTCAGAATCAATAGTGGAAACCACAGTAGAAAAAACTTTCTTTGTGTCAGCATCACTGACAAAGCCTCAGCTACTAAGAATGATAAATGAACAATTGCTTTCACTTTTGCACAGATAAATCGGGAAAGAGCTTAAAATTTTGAGCACATATGATAAGTCAAACCGAGAAATATAGCAACAAAAAACAGGCCTGCAGAAAAACTAAAAATAAACGGAATAGGGCATATTCCCTTCAATGTTCAAGAGAAAGTATGACTCTGAACCAATTATTCGTGCCTGATTGGGTCAGTGAAAAGCGTCCTGCAGCATATAGGGAATTGGTTTCTCCGATGAATCTGGTTGTATTTGACAGTTTTCGCCTGTGGTGCCCTGTGACGGGAATGAGCAAGAAAATAAATTCACCCTATAGGAGCTTTAAGTTCGCTCACATCTGAATCTCTTTTCCATTCGCCACCTCCCTCTGTGGTCCTAATAGAGCATCTCTGGTGTTTATGATCACTCCGAGTTGCCTTCTTTTGGCTCCCTTGTCCTGTTTTCAAAAAGTCCTTTCAAATCTCTCAGACAAAAATAACTATAATAGACAAAATATAACATAATAGTCCCAATTTTGCATCTTATATTCTCTTTTGTCTTTGTGCATTTATTGCGTTTTGAGGCTGCTCCTGTATCTAAGCTTGCTCCGTACTGTTGAGTGTTTGCATCGGCCTGAATGTCTTAAATACCTCAATTCCTTCTTGTTCCTTTCGAATTTTTTCTTCATTGTTCCATCGCTGTGTATAAATATTGTTTGAGAACGAAACCGAAACGCCCCCATCATTCTTGCAGGATTCTGCAAAAATGTCACTAAATAAACAAATATGGTGCCTGGATCATGGTGAGAAACTATTTTACAAATACCCATAAAGAGCAAAAAAAATAAATAAATAAACACAAAAAAACAATATTATTTTAGTGAAAGCATTAGACTCCACAACAGTTTGAAAAATAATGCTAATGTTCAGAGAGATGGACACCACTGCCAGTGTCCTTGTCTGCCTATGGACTGCCTCTGTGGATCACATGAAATTGTATTGAAATTGTGTATTTTCTGTGTTATTCACAGCTTCACTTCAACTAATTCAACCTATAAATCATATCTTTTGTGAATGTAATTTAGTAACGTGAAGAGGAGTTTATTTGGACCAAGTACTGCATCTGCACATGTAACACAGAATAAATGATAAATGAGTCACAGAGAAACAACACTGTCTGGTATATTTTGAGAATATTTCGTATCATTGTCACACACCTATTTATCAGTTTAATCTGGTTGAGAAATTTTGTCTATAGTCACTGGTATAAAATGTGTTTTTGTATTCACGTTGCTATAAATAATACCTAAAATATCAAAGTGAATTACAGAAGTAGTGAAAAGCATTTAGAGACATATTGATGAAGGAGAACTTTTTGGTCTCCATGAAAACAAAGAAGGAGACTTGAAGCTGAGCTGGCTGCCATTAGTCAGACATGAAAAATCTTCATACCCACTATAACATTTCCCCGAGTTCATTTTTGGACGGCTGTGACGAGAGCAGCTTGCTGTAATATTCTGGTAAACAGCAGATCTGGGTGTGGGTTTGTGTGGTTTGAGCAGGAGCACTGTGGTGCTTTGGTTATGTTACTTTAGAACTAAACACAGAGCTGCTTAATAACAAAATAAATAAATAAAAAGCCAGAAGACACAAGAACACGTCTTGTGTCTAAAAATATTTGTTGATGCATGTGAGAAGGAACTGGGACAAGATGAAATCCTGGTCCAACTTCAAGCAAAGTGTAAATGCCGGGCTGAAGACATGGCCTGCAGAGGTGCCTGAGCAGGTACATTTCTGATTAATGCTACAATAATAATTCAGGTGACAAATCATCGAAGTTAATCAGCTTAGAAGAGGGTTTGGGGTTGTCCAATTAAGTTTCACTGAACTCCACTGCACTGATTCTATAAAACAAATAAAATCAACTCTCATACACAATTTGTCATAAATAATATTCTGCTAAAAAATGTAAACATGAGTAGTATGTGTAGTTTTCACAGAATATCAACTCCTCGTAGCTACTTATTCTGCATTTATGTGGCCATGCAGTGTGAGTCCCAAAGAAAATACAAGCACATTTCCCAGTTAATTGGCCTTTTTTTTTTTCATGTCAGCCATTTTACTTGTCAATGCAGGAAAAGCCCAGGTCTCAATATCAACATGAACAAAAGCTGTTGTTTCTTTGCTCGATTCAAGCATCCCAGTTAGTCATAACAAGTGACAGCAGCCCAGCATGCACAATATCAGGACCCGCATAATGAAGCAGTTGAATGGAACTCAGCCATTAGCTATAGCTAAGGTATAACCAGCTACACCTGAGCGCTGCATATTTCTACGGCTATCTGTTAGCGGTGGCTTTTTTGGGGGGAGTTTACTGCAGCGTAACAATGAGCCTGAGCCAGTTTCATTTACACATTCCTCCTTCTTGCCCAGACTGTCCTCCAGCTTTATCCCATTCATCCCGTTGCTGCATGCTCAGACCTTCTAATGTGTCTCATCTCATTCAAAAGCCGTCCCTCCTGCTCGTCTCACAGGCAAACACCGCCACCTCAGCTACCTTCTGAGCCCACGGCTCAGACGCCATCCTGCAGAGGACCCGGATAATGAAGCGGTTATATGGAACTCAGCCATGAGCTATAGTTAAGGTGTAACCAGCAAAGCTACACCTGTGGGTCCAACCCTTACACTTGGTTTACACTGCAGTGCAGTTTTATCTGTACCCCTGTGTGTCGCCACAAAAACATCAGTCGGAGGCTGGTCGACTGGGTTGAGTTTCTCTGTGGTGACTGGAGCTGGAATTTTGTGCAGTTATTTATACTGAAATCATTGCAGCACAGAAAAGACAGAAGACATTTGAGTAGATGATGTTCAGGAGATGGGAGGGGAGGGGCGAATGATGTCATCAAATGGCTCTGTAGTAGATGTGAGTAGTTATGGTGCTCGGCTGCAGCGGTTTGGTGCTGGATGATTTCTATGCTTTGACTGCACTGCTTTTTATGATGGGTTACACTAACGTCTGCACTAAACAAAACAGTCTAAGATTTCGCATTGTTTCGTGTTAGTTTTGGTGGTTCTATCTGTAGGTGTGTCAGAAAAACGAGGAATGGCCAAATGTCTACCATTCAGGCTCACAGTGACACCCTATATTTAGCGGACTGAGCACCAGTGGGAGGACGTCTAAGCATCTGTTGAGAAGCTCACCACTGTGCATCAGCATGGACAGAAACGTTTTCCATACAGCCTCATCTTTTTGCTTGATACAGAGTTTGAGATGAACGTTGGTATGTGATACAACAAGGCCCCCAACTTTCAAGCCAGTTTGTGTCACGGACACATTGCCGGGTCACATCCTCACTTCATGACCACATGGCTCAGTATTAAAGGCTCAAGAGGAGGAGGCATGCTGTCGGGCAAATACAGTCAAAGAGGTTAATGACAGAGAACCGTACAGGCAATTACAACACAGCAGAAGGCCTTCTGGTTCTGTGGTTCATGTCCACAACCCAACCCACACCATCTCCTGTTCAGCTTAGTTGTATCTACACGATGTGAATACATTTAGTGGAACTAATGTCAATCTGAAGACATGTTCACAGACTTAAGTTAGAATATTTAGGGGTCTATAAAGTTTGGTGACTTCACAGAACTTTTCAACCTGAGGCGAGGTTTGCTTAGTCCCCTTAGTTCACTTGGAACTACTAAATCTATACTTTATCGTACACAGGTCTAACACACAGCCAATTAAACTAAACAACAATGTTTTTTTGTTTTTTTTTTCTTCCAAAAGCGCAACGGTTTTCTGATATGTTCCTGGAGCAACTTCCTCACTATCCACATTTAATTAAAAGATTTTATCAAGGGGGGAAAAGGTCCCCTGTTTCAAAACATAACACATTCAAATCCTGCTAGGCAAGTTTCTTCTAAAACCACCCGCACACATCCCCCATGGCCAAGAACCACATTCGGTTTATTGTGCTGTATGTGAATATATATATGTATATGTAAAAACTTGAGGAAAAAAAACAAAAGTATCTGCACAAATGCAACAAGTAGTTTTGTGGGTTTTAATGAAGGATGAGTCAATAACTGAACAGTTATCTTCTGAATAAATACCAGCACATGCTATCTAATAATTCCTATTGCTTTGGCTGGATTACACTTAAATTAACGGTTGATATGTGGGATGAAATTCACCAGAACCTTAATATCAGTCATATCTGGATATTTCTTCAAACCTAGAATAAACCAAAGGTATTTATCAATTGCATGCACTCATGCACTAAAACACTTAAACACTCGGCACACAAAAATAGATCAACGTCGGCATATAACTTGTTTTTATGTATGACTGTAGCGATCCATCTGTTAATCTTTCTTTGATCATAATCAGCCGTGCAGTGGAATGAGTGAACAGCATTGACGGCAGCAGAGTAGGCGGACTAATGCTCTTTATGGAATTATGGGTTGGATTCGCACACTTTCTCTCTGTCTACACACACACGCACACAGTAATTTTTCCTGTTTTTTTTCTCTTTTCCCTCCTTCCCCTCTACATCTCCTGCGGAGCTCGACAACAGAAGGCAGCTTATTGAACAGACCTATGAAGCGAGGAACACATTCCATCATTTCAAAATGAAACAAGTCTCATTTTTCTCTTTCCTCTCTCTTGTCAGGCTTTTCTCTCTTTCTCTTTTTCAGTCCGCATCTTGAAGCAGTCCTTGAATCGCTCCCTGTGTCTTCCCCGTTTCATCTCTTGCCACGCTTATATCATCTTCTCTCTTTCTAAACCCCGGCTCGCCTCCTCCTGTCTCCTGTGTATGTGGACCTGGTAATTCCCTCTGCATCCTCCTCTGGGCAAACGAGATGACCCACTGCTTACTAATTACCTCTGCACTCTTCTATTCTTCTACCATTATTCTATTAGTATTTCATACATAATAATCATCAGGGTGGAAATAGGATGTAATAGCTTAGAGCAGAATGTGGTACGAACAAGGATGCGGGAGGCAACTAAATGGCTTTGGTTTCCAAGAGTAATTTAGTCAAATCTGCGTTGAATAGATGGACACAAATAGAAGAATTATTAGTGTTATGCACAACAAGTGGAGGTAATTGTCTATAGTGTAGCTCTAAATTGTGCCTTGATGATGTGTGCCTATAGACAGAATAGAGAGATAGAGAGATAGATGCTTTATTCATCCCAAACAGGGACACTTGGGACAATGAGGTCAGGGACAGTGAAATGTAGTATGCAGCTCACCTGAAACTATGTGGATTTCCAACTAAAAAAACAATAAATAAATAAATACTTATGCATGCAAGATGTTTAACTGTTTTATTGTCTGTGGCACCTTACCACTCAGCTGTGGAATGAGCTGTTCTGATACGACCCATTGCCTTCACCATACTTTGCAACAATGCTATAAAAATATGAATAAGGATGACTAAGAGACCGCCATCCACACCTTATATACACACGTTTGTGCAGCGCAAGATCTCATTTGTGCAAATTTTCACCCAAGAAAAGCCAGTCAGGTAATGAACCTGACTAAAAGAAATTTTCAGTGGGTGGATCTTGTGGTAAATAAATAAATAAATAAATAAATAAATAAAAGTTTTGTATGCAGTTTTGAACACCTTTGGAAGAGATGCATATTCACGTTAGCTGTGGCTTTTTCGGGGGGAGTTTCCTGCAGTTTAAGATTGAGACTGAGCCACTTTAATTTACGCCTTCCCCCCTCTTGCCCAGCCTCTGTCCTCCAGCCTCTTGCTTCATCCCATCCATCCCATTGCTGCATGCTCAAACCTTTTAATGTGTCTCATCTCATTCAAAAACTGTGCTTCACTGTCCCTCCTGCTTGTCTCACAGGCAAACAGCACCACCGCAGCTAAGTTCCACCAGGAAGATTTTCTTTGACCTCAGACTCAGTGTGTGAGACAACTTCCGTTATCCCTTTATTTTTATTCATTAATACAGAAGTAACTGTTGCAGCTCCATACTCATCCTGGCTACATGTTCTCATGAAGATTACGGTTTATTATTCACAAAGGTGGGAATGAAATGCAGGCGATCTGTGTTCCACTATCCATCCATCGCTCTCATTTGCTGGTTTGTAAATGAAATACTGGTACTTTTAGAGAGAAAACAAAACAAGTGGAGCAGTTTGAACAATGAATGTTTTCGATGATACACCTCCCACACGGATCATACACACTCACTGCAGAAATACTGTGTCCAAAGTGCAGTGGGTATTTACATAGTTTGATAGACCTGGACCCATGATGCTTCTCATTAATATGCATTAATATGGAGCGTGTGGACATAAGCGCAGTTATCTTTCCCATCATGCTTCCCGGTTCGTTCCAGTTCAAGCCTTGGACATGCACCTTTGATAAACTCTCATCATGAATAAACCATCTGAAAGAATAGCAGCGTTCACTCGTGATGACCGGCGCGCACTTAAGCAGCTCGGCAGCAAAAGCAGCAAAAACGTGCAGAATTGTTCATCATCTCCCTGAAAGTAAAACCATAGAGGTGAAATAAACGAACTAGGAGCAAAAGCTACAAGAGCTAGGCTGTTTGGTGTTCGGTTGTTATCAAACTGCACACACAACGCGAACAGAGTCGCAGAGTTTGCACAGATGGGAAATTACAAATGTGTAAGATTTACATTTAGTATCACTCTGTTCCCGGCGTCACAGAATCACAGTGTGAGCTTTGACAGCTTAATGCGGTGTTTCCTGCGTTAAACCAAATGAAAGCAGCTCTATACGCAGGCAAATGCTGTAAATGTAGGAACTTTTATTCTTGCATTGTTCTTACAAATCTAGCAGTTGCTTTGTTACAACAAACATATTCTGGACGACGTGTCGGTTGCTGCAGCTCAATTTCTGCAGCCTCGATAATAAACATAGAGAGTTTTAACACAAAGCAGGGGTGGAGCTGCGAAGACACACACACACTATCTGACACGTGAAGTTGAGTGCTGCCTCCATACCATACCGCCTGGTGTACGAGCACATTCTGTACATTTCTGGTTCGTGTGGGTCTGGGTGTTCTGAAGGCCATGCCGTAATACTCGCTGGCATTAGAAAGGCGCACACTCGCGGAGGGTCTCCTCCTGCCGAACGCCTCATAATTCACAGCCCCGTCGGCTGCTAAAGGCACAGTTATTAGGCGGGCTGTGACACGGCGTGATGCAATAAAACTTTTAAATATTAAAAAGTGGCAGCTGTAGAATGAAAACAGAATGTGGGGCAAGGTTTTAACGCAGGAAGTATGAAGAATGCCACAGTGTGGATTCTCAGCCTGAGTCTTGTGATTGTAATGTGCCAAAGACATCAAACACCGAAATTCCCAAAGTGCTGCTGTTGCTGCCAGGTGGGAAACCGGTGAGGGATCACATCTTACACTGCAGTTGGCGGTGATATCTGCAGGGATTATATAAACCCCAATACTTGTGACACCCATGGATGATAAATGGAATCCACGGAGGTTTGAATCCAGAAATGGTGGCTCAATTTATTCCAATTAGAGCTTCTCACCCAGCACAAATACCCTGAATACCACACTTTGCACACACTCCACCACACTCCTCACGAGTACTGAATGTCCATCTTCTATCTCTATTCTATTGACCCAACAGCACAATTATTTAAATCTTTCTCAATTTGAGCAAAATACGCTTAAAGTAAATATAAAAATCAGTTGGTTTAATAATTTGTTACATATTTAAGTTAAAATGAATTTACTTGCAGGTCTCATGATGAGTGTTGAACATTGTAGGGAAGGCCAATATAGAGCATTTAAGATTTTTTGCATTTTAATTGTGGGCAACATTCAAAATTGACAAAAGGTCAACAATAAGAATCGTGAAATTACACTATGATATGAGGCACATGTTTAAAATGTATTACATAGCCTATTTCAGTGCTGCGGTAAACAGTGTAATGGAGCGTTAGTGGCATGAGAAAAGTCTCCATGGCTCGGTAATCTGTTTTGTTTACCATAGCCATTAGAAATTGATATTGACTCCTGTTATTCCTTTGTCACGGCTTCCCTCTACAGTGGTCACGCCGCAGGAGCCGTCTCACTCAGCCACAGGGAATCGGACTATCATCGGGTCGGACAGACGCCGTAAAGAAAGGCTCATCTTAGCCGTCGTATAAATACTGTTGATATGCTGCAGCCGCCTGAATCGGGACTTTAAATCAGAAAATAAATTTAGCTTGCAAGGTTATTTAGCAAGCAAACACGTGAAACGGCTGTGGATTACTGGAAGCAATTGCAATGATTAGCGAAACTGATGGTAAACATGATAAATGAATACTTGTCGTATGTAATCCAGGAAGTAAGTAGGAAAGAAAATAATAAAAGCCATCTGATACTCGAGTTCACATTATAATTTGGACTTCAGCGAGATGAATAAATAAAATCTAAAATGCCAATATATATATATTTATATATATTTTTTTTTAAGGTTTTCTATAATCTTCTGCTCTGACAGTAAAATGTTTAGATGCTTTTATCAAGCCTTCCTACATAGTCCTCATAATCATGCTTGGATGAACAATGGATGACAGCCACTTATTCTGAGAGTCTAAAAAGAGATGGTGTCATATAAAAGCATCCTTGACTGTACTTCCTCCCACACCTGCACAGAGAGAGGGAGAGAGAGAGAGAGAGAGAGTAGGGAGAGGGAAAAAGTTGAAACAGGTGCTAATAAGAAATGGCAGAGTGAGAGACAGGCAGTCGTACAGGCAGGAATGTGAATGGAGAAAGAGAGAGAGAGAGAAAGAGCGGAAGAGCAACATAAAGAGGTGGAAGTGTGAATGAGCCTGTGGGAGAGGAATCACTGGCAGAATTTCAAGTCGCGTTTATGGCATTGCTCTCGCACCTTGACCTCCACTGTTCCCGTCTGGGAATCTCTCAAGGCCTGCCAGACGCTGCTCAGGGCTGACGTAATTCACTTTGGAGCTGGCAGATAAAAAGCACAGGAAAGCGTCCACACGTAGCTGCTTTGTTTTATTTGTGGCCACAGAGGAGCAGATGAAAATACTGTTGTGTCCTGCGTTATTAGAAAATTGACAGAAGTTTCCTGGCGCTGTATTTTTTTACTGCAGCACTGACAAGAAAGGAGCCATGATATGCCCATAAATGGACGTTCGCCTCCCACTTCAGTCCTTTGAAAGGAGTATTACATACATCTGGCAGTGTATAGAGGACACTCAGTGGACTATTTCATTTTCTTCCCTCTTTGTGTTTGAGAGGAACTTGTACATTTCCACTGAACGGCTGCTTGAAGAAGTCCCGTCTCTACCTGGCGGAGGCTCGGATGCCTCATTGTACGCGGAAAAGAATCAGTGACATAAATCTCCTCTGTAAATAGCTTCCAGACTCTTAAAGGAAGATTACTGTTCAGATCAAAAAAAAAAAAGAGGAATGTCTTCCAGGTGAAACAGCAGCACCTCAAATATGCTTGTTAGTCTCAGGCGGTTAAACCCAACATATCTTATCGATGGTGTACCTTAACACAATAATAAATTCTCTGCAAATGCACTGAACAAGTGCGGAATACGAGCAAATTTTACTAAAAGAAAAAGCATTTTCCAACAATTTCTGGCAAGTATGTAAAGTATCACAGCAGGATCTGAGGGGGCTGACAAACATGTTACCACAACTATGAAATAAATTAGAGCCATTTAAGTAAATACAATTAGGTGGCTGGGAAAATCTAACACCTGCCACGGTTTACTAATGGATCACTTTGATTAAGCACAAACAAATCAAGTCTTTTCTGGAATAACTGCTGCGAGGGTTTTCAGAGAGCTCATTATTAGAGAGAACGTGCTCCAGGCAAGCCTTTATTAAAGCTCCCTGCCACTGTTCTCAAACTAAACACTGTGACAAAACACATCATGTCTGTAGTTTCTTTTTTTTTCTTTTTTTTTTTGTCACCTGCATGGCAGCGGCTCTGCACGGTACCGGTGTTTAAGCTGTGGACACACACACACACACTTAAAAACGCACACAAACGAAACAGTCCGCCATTACTCAGTCATGTTGCGCTAACGATATTCTGATGAGTCCCCTTCTCTTACCGCACCTATTTTTGCACAAAGCCAAACATGCTGAAGTTCGGAATTAATGAAACTCTGCACTGTCCTCAACCCGAGAGAAAGGGTAAACAATGGCGCTTCCACTGGCTTGAATTACAGAGTGCACTTTAAAACAAATCCTTTGTAATTTTTAAAAATGCATTACAGAACTCATCTGACAGCCTAATTAGAATAATGCAGCCAAATGTCTTCTCATTGCTTTAATGGCGCTCATTTACATTGTTGCGAGATTCCAGATTCTGCTCCTTTCTGCCTCCACAGTCCTACTGGAGAGTCTATGCGCCGGGTGTGCTGGTAGTTAACCATCCCTCTTTCTCAGTGGCACGTCCGCTTCAGGGTATAGTAAACTGAAAGCAACAGTGTAATAGCTGCAGATTCAGAGAGGTGAACGCAACACTGTTAAAGACGAATGGAGCCTGGGTTATTAGTAGCGGAACCACGTTAGTATGAGCGGGATGTTTTTTTGTTTTTTTTTTAACTAATATGCAAATGTGGAGACCAAGGGAAGACAGAGTCGCAGAAAGACGAGTAAATGATGTTCCTCCACTCAAAATGACAGAGAGACAGGGAGGCGGTTTGGCATAATGACCTCAGAGTGAGCACTTGTTAAGAATAATTGGAGTGAAGTGGACAGAGAAGCGTGGTGAAAACCTGGATGGCAGCTAATGAATCATCTACATGAGAGGCTGCAGCTCAGCAGGTACCTGCTCACACATGATTTTCACAGGATTATTATTAATGTAAAGAGCATGCGACATGTTGCGAGAGCAAGTGTTTTTCGGGTGATGGCAGCAAAAAAAAAAAAAAAAAAAAAAAAGTCAATGTGGCGTCAGTGTGATGCTAGCATGCCAACATAAAAGCTCTTCTTTAAAGGTGACATACGGAGTTTCACCTTTAAAAGCAAAATCTTAACTGTTCGCCAAGGTGACAGCCAGACAATACAGCATGTGAAACTCATGTCATGCCTGGTTGCATAATGGGATACGTCGCGTCCCGTGGCAACACATCCTTTTACAAGTGCTACTATGGTTACCTGCTGGCCTTTGTTTTGCTTTTTACCCTTTCATCAGATTTGAACAATTTCAGTAAGTTTTTAGTGAGACAAAACCAAATGTATTCAGATACCATAAAGCTGCACCCTGCACAACTGCACTGCACATTCCTCGAGACTATACCGTGTTGTACTTTGGTATGTTTCGCATGCATCAAAAGAAAGGTTGATAGCAAAAACAGTCGTTGGTGTTTCCGGGAATAGGGCAGGAATAGCAGGTGAGTGAAGACTGAAGTCGCTGCTGCCACCAACTCATTAGCAGGAAGACTAACTTACTCAGTGGCTGCATTAGCATTCAGCTCGACTGCGACAAAGACACACGATCCAAGACCTTTCTACTCTGCTTTCTGGGACACATCATATCTATAGAAGACAGTTCAGCGCGGCAGGTTTAAGTCACTCACATAACAATGACAGACATACTGTGAATATCAATGTTATCCGATGTTTCAATGGAGCCTCATTCATTCTCTGGCTCTGTTTCACTTTCAAATTGGAAATGGTCTTGTATTCATATCATCCCTCTCTACCTATTAGCACTCAAAGTACTTTACAGTCACGATGACTCATTTCTCCATTCATTCACACGCCGGTGGGAGCAACTCTGAGTTCAGTGTCTTGCTCGAGGGCACTCTGGCACGTGGAGCATGTACTGACAGTTGAACCTCTGACCCTCTGGCTCGTGAATGATCGACTCTACCTACTGAGTCACAGCCGCCCATATGTGGTTTAAAAAGGGTCCGTTCTAATTGAGTTAGCTAGGGAGCCTAGACAGCTGACGGGTTTCAAAATAAAAGTTGTGATAAAATGACATACATTGGCATACTTGCAGCTTTAATTTAACATTTAACCTTGACAAAAAAAAAAAAAACAAGCACGAAGGATTTTGGACTCCTTCGATATTTGTCTGTCATCAAAATCAGATTATATACATATAAATATCAGAAAGTCTCATTCCGGGCCATGAGACAATACTCACTGGTTAGTCGTAAGAATCAGTGCTGAATACAGCTGCCTTTGATTTCAGAATATTACTCATACTCATGTTCCTTTATTAAAGGCAGCTACACCGATCAGGCATAACATTATGACCACCCTCCTAATACTGTGTAGGTCTCCTTTGTGACTCCGAAACAGTTGTGACTCATCAGAGAATGAACATTCAGAGGGTGTCCTGTGGTCCTGTGGTGTCTGGCAACAGGATATTGTTAGTGGGAGTGGATCAGACTTGTTTCACCGCATCCCACGGATACTTGATGAGTTTTGGATCGAGTGAATTCGGAGTCCAGGCCAACACCTTGTACCATTCTTCATGTTTTTGTGTGTGTCTGTGTCAGGCTGCACCCTGCTGGGGATGTCTGCTGTCATCAAGTCATCGCTATGGGGTGGGGGTCCCTGGTCTGGTCTAGGTCTAGGTGGGTGGTACATGTCAAAGTGACATCCACACAAATGCCAGGTCCAAAAGTTTCACAAGATGATCAACGCTATTTACCTCTCCTGTCAGTGGTTTTAATGTTGTGGCTGATTGGTGTATCTTGCAGCACATTTTGACACTGATACCTTCTATTCTGGTCTCGTCTGTTTTAGTAACAAACTCCACCAAAACAGCTCCGCATCATTCTTCTAAATTTCTTTGTATTAAGCAGTTAATTAATTTTTACTCCCTATTATCCAAGGTTTTATCCAATAAAAAGATTCATTGGAAAGGGTGCAAAATCCTCCTAAGCCGGCAATGTTAGTAACGGATAACTGTTAGCTTGCCTAAATTCCACATAAGACACTGCTCAGCCGCCTCCCTGCCTCTAGCTGTTGCCTGTTTGCAGTGGCCTTTATGCCTCTCATCCACTGGGACAAGCTTTGCTGGTAGGGTGTAAGGACCCTGACCTGAGAAAACACGAGACTACTGGTGCATATCTCCATCTGTGAGGCAGCAGCATTCATGACAGCCAGACTCCATCTTCCAATAAGGAGCAATCAGCCCCCATCTCAATCCTGCCCGACTGCCTGTGGAGTCTCATCATTGTGTCAATGGACTGTGCTGCTCCCACATGATTACAGGTGTGACCTTAGCCATCGCCGCACGTCTCCATCGGGGACTTATCGACTTTCCTCATCCAAACGATAATTGCATGATTCCGCAATGTCCTCAAGTGCAAATGCACTAAGCTGTGTGGCAGTGAATAATATTGCCGTTTCCTCACTGGGGGCATGATGGTCTCTCAGCGGGGGCAGTATCATCACTGAACTGAAGCGTTTGATTAAGCACAGAATATGTCCAATTTGCCATTGACTCCCCTCACTTAAAGCAAGTGGAATGCTTTTATACAGCGTCGGGGCACCAAATTATTACGACGGAGCGGTAGAGTTGAGAAACATTGTCAAATATAATATATCTGACACACGTACAATAGCAGAAGTTGTGGGGGATATGATGAAATCATAAGAAATCTATCATTTTATTACAGGCTGGAATTTTCAAGTATGAAAATGCCATCAGGTCAGTATCCTCTGTGTGTTTAAGGCAACAGCTCATCACTGGTACCGCTGACATTTTGGACATATTTTCGCTTGCAAATAGGGTCATTAATGATGCGACTCAAAAAAAACAAAACAAAACCAACAAACAAAAAAACTCTCAAACTTTTGTGTGCTGCACCCACAATGTGGGCAAATTTTGCAGAAATGTCTCACATACTCAACATGACCTGATGTAAACAAAGCCTGAGGAAAATATTAAGTGAATGCCTGGTCAGTGTGTGCCAACGTGGAACCTCTGCACTCGAAACAAAGCAGATCAATCTTGACATCGCTAAAGGCGGCACATTCAGGCGAAAAGTTTATGCACCAAAATCCCCATATTTATGAGTATACATACAATGTAATACCACAGGGATGGATGTAGTCACACACACACACACAGTATGCGAATTACTGAGAATCCCATCTCATGCCAATGTCTGGGCTCCTTTCACGGATGTCGAGCTAGTGGGTATGAAGCCAAGTGCACTGCAGCCCTTTGTATGTAAATTGCATCCGAGCATTACTTAGTTGTAAGAAGTTTCATGAATTGCGACAAAAAGGTCTACCGAGTAGCACAACGTCTCTTTTATTCACTAAGCTCCCGTTTGCTGTGTTATATCACACCAATGCTCTGATGACAGTAAGCTGCAACAACACTGAGAGCAACAATGCCAGCCGACAGCCAATATTGAAACGCACGCAAAGAAAAACAAATTTGTTTAAAGACACTGTTAAATGTACAGACGTGCAGGCGCTAAACGCGTCTCTTTTAAAAGTGAATATATCTAAAAAATGTTAATGTATTCCTGCGGTGTAGGGCGAGTTAAAGGTAGGGAACACGCCCAGTGCTACTTATGTCTGGTGATCAAAGCATTACACAGATAGGGAACATCACTCCCAGAAAGGGGCCAAGAAAATCCATTATTGCGGGTGTTGCATTTGCAATCAGTGCAAGCCAGTGCCACTTAGAGTCTTTTATCAAGCGTTTTGTGTAGCAAATGTCTGTGTACCCAAGGCCCAAGCTGTGTTTGACAAATGGCAAGGAAAAGATTGTCTTTTCTCTTAGAGTCTTAGTTTTGGCAATGGAGTGAAGAAAGGAGAGATTTGTCTTGTGTTGTGTTTTGCTCGGAAGTTCAGTAATGTTTTGCACATTATTGGAGCGGCCATTATAATGATAAAGCTATAAAAGTGATTTCCCCACATTAGTGAAAAGTGATTAGGTGGTGTTTTAACGACATTTTAATCCTTACTTTCCCCAAGCTAGTCTTGAGATACACTGAGGCCACACTCAGATTACATATATATAAACAAAAAAAAAAAATATATAGATAGATAGATAGATAGATAGATAGATAGATAGATAGATAGATAGATAGATAGATAGATAGATAGATAGATAGATAGATAGATAGATAGATAGATAGATAGATAGATAGATAGATAGATAGATAGATAGATAGATAGATAGATAGATAGATGGCCAGTAAGATTTTGATAAGCCTTGTTGCCACTAACAACCTGCCATAAAAAAGTAAGGATTAACAGCACTGGTTGAGTCAAACAAAAGACATTTCAAAGAGGATTATGGACAAATCTAGAATCACCGAGCCAATCAAACTTGGTGAAATCAAATACACTTTATGAACAGAATTCATATGAACCTGTGAGGACTATGACGTGTTAATGAGGCAGCAGTCGTGTGATTGTGACTGAGGCTGCAATTTGACGACTTCTACGAATTTCTGTTAGTCACCCTTGTCAGGCTGGACTAAAGTGGAAGGGAGAAACGTGTGGAATTTCTCTCCACGTGCGGTTAGAGCAGAAAGAGCCGAGTGTTGCAGAGTCACTGTGGTTTCAAAAGAAAAAAAAAAAACAGAAAAAGAGTCAAAAGCAGTTTTTGTGCAAATGAGTAAAAGTATGTGATGTGAAGTCAATTGCACAAAGATTGCCGTTTGATAACTTCCAAGTGGGACTTATCCATCATTGTGAGATGTAACAAAGTGGTATAGAACATTTTACCTTTTCCAGTCAGGTTTTGGGCATTCTCACACAGGAAATTACCCTTAACCAGCATGTCGAAGACGATAATTCAGTGCTGGGCCACCGAAGATGGATAGAGGTTACAGTGTCCAGCTGGAGCTGTCGACAGAGCCTGCCAGTTTTCACTGTTATGGATGTGTTTGTTTAGGGAAATTATACTCTGAGTCATTAAGGAAATATTTCACAGTGAAGGGCCATACACGCAGGAAGAGACTAGCGCTGATGTGGCAACAAGAGATCAGACCAAGAAATTCAGCAAGTGGTAGCGACAGCAAATTACTACAAGGTGAAACACCACCCATGAATTTAGTATGACTTGGAACATTCAGTGGACTCAAATGGAGCAGTGGCGGCCTATTATGGGAAAGAAGAAGGGCTAGCTTCGTCCACACCTGAGCATTATCTTTATGTTCTGATCATTATATATGTGGAAACGCTTGCAACACTAGCATCCTGCAGTCAGCTACAAAGCGAGGGGCGACTTAGTCCTTAGCTTACCTTGAAGTATGCAAAATACCCTTTCTGAAACAAATGAACAGTATGTAGCATAGCGGCTGATATTTCAAAAATAAAAAGATCAGAGAGGCCGAAGAAAGAGACAGAACCACATAATTACAGGTCACAGACCACACTCCAATGTCTCAGATTTTATGTTGCAGTGCGACCCAGTGCCAAAGACAATTTGGAAAGAAGAAGAACGGAGAGTACCAAAAAATGAGGCGTGGGTCAACTGAGTTAGCCCCATTTTCAGGGCCGAGTTCTTCAAGAAGAGTTGGAGTACCAGCTCACTTATGCTATATCATTTGCGGTATTGGTTCATCAGTGGCACAGGAATGGTTCAGGAGATTACGCAGTGGCGGTGCATTAACTGCAGACATAAAATATCAGAGAGAGAGAGAGACATAGAGAGCTGACATTCACTCCACAGTGAGCAGCAGCAAAATCCAAAACGGGTACACAGTAACCCAGATTTGTTGTCGTGAGACTACGCTCAGACGTTCACATGGGGAATCATTCACACAGTGCACGCAGACACACGCTCAGCACTTTCATCCAAGTGTCATTGTAGTTATATTAACCAAAAATAAATGAAATATTTAAAAAAAGAACATGAGGTTTACCGCGTTCCAGTCTCAGGATTTATCCAACAGGGGAAGCGGCACTTTGGGAGAGGCTTTCCAGTTTATGCAGAAGCAAAGGTGGGAAAGTAGAGAAGACACACACACAGCACCCCCATGAGATCATGATGGATGGGTGGATCCAATAAACCAGTCATGAAGAATGGCACACAAAGTATCTCCCATGATGCCACTTGTTGCTGCTGCTGTCGCTCTCTGAAGGGCGCCTTGTTCTCAACAGCTGCGTGGATGGATGGATGGATGGATGGATGGATGGATGGATGGATGGATGGATGGATGGATGGATGGATGGATCCATGAATTACATGAAATCAAACTTGTAAAATTCTGAACGTATGAAAGTGATGCTCTGACACTGGTGAATAATAATTACCAATTAGGATTCATAATAATGCCTTATTGTCCTTCCAAAGGTCAGCATCAGGTTTTGTTGCACAACTGCAGAACAAATAATCTCAGGAATTGATGACACAAAGTAAAAGGTGCGGTGCAGAGAGGACGATGGCACCTGCACGCACTTAGACGAAAACACAGACCAGGAGGGAGCCTAACAGAAACTGTGCGCTCTCTCGCGCTCTAATGTGCAATGCTATGTGATGTGACGGCTGCCGTTTAAAGATGTGATCGCAATGAAAATTATTGCATTCATGTTCAGATTACTGATGATTTAGACATTTGCCTCCAATTGCGACATTAGCCCCGTCATTGAATGATTATTTTCCGTACTCTGGTCCTTCGAATCATTTGATATAACAGCGCAGAAAAATGACTCTGGCTGCGGGTGCCCTTTCAGAATTACATAACAAGCATGATGCGAGCAGTGACTCCTAATGGTGTTATTTGAAGCTACTCAGCCGACCCCTTTTTTATCAGCAGCTGGAAACATCACCAGGGAAGCTACGTCTGACTTACTTAGCAGGAGTCTCTTGCCTTTAAACCAGATGGGGGGGAGTCAGTATTTGTCAGTGGAAAGTCCCCCCCACCCCACCCCAAAAAAAAACAGGGCTTGAAATTACCTGTACCTCTGAGCCCTCTGGCATTTGGCGAGATACGCTTTCATCCAGAGGTTTTTTTACTTGTGTCCCAGAGAATTTCTCCACACACCAGTTGGGAAGGGTTTGACTTTGCAGAATAAACCTTTAAAGATTCATGAGGAGAGAGAACAAAAAGACTGAAGAAGTTTTGGACTGAAAAAGAAGGGGAAGAAAAAAATATTCACGCCGCTTCAGAATCACTGTGAAGGAAGTTTCATCATCTCCCCGGCATTTTCTTTGAAACCCTCTCCTTCAATGAGCAAAATCTGAATGAACAAAAGTGATGAGGGATGGCAAGGAATTAAAATCAGAAGGTGCAAGGTAAGGTGTGAGATTTTCACCCAGGCTGATATATCATAGTCCTTAGTGTGACTTGAAATGTAAAGCAGAGTTATTCTCCACAGCCTAAAACCCTGGCTTTGTTCGATATACTTGGGCTGATGCTTAGAGTAGATCTCTATTATCCTGAGTATCTGTTTCCCCGAGGAGCTATTACAGTCGTTAGCCTTATCTTATCTTTAAACAAGGGGAACTAAGCAGTGCTCCCTCCAGCCCTATTCAACCTGAGAAGGGGAAACTCCGGCTGAGCGGTGAGGCGATTTCAGTCACTGGAGACGGGGCTGGTGTCAGTGAGCTTGAGGCACCTGGCTCATCAGGCCCACAGTGGCTGGAGAAAAGTGATGACTTTCAGTGCAGCAGATCGGGGTTGAGTCATAATGGGCAGCGCAGCGGAAGGATTACAGCGGAACACAGGGGCTTAGCCACGTCTTTCTCCGGGCATAATGAAATGTATCCACCTACCGGCCTAATTACCCCTGACTCCAGCTTTAGAGTCACACTTCAAGCCATACAGAAGCAGTTCACTGCACCGTGGGCTGCGTCTTAATTTCATCCCCAAATACTGTATGTACACATGCCATTTTCATGCAAATAATGCCTCTTATTAATAGAGTGTGCCTCCATAAATTGACTTTTTGAAAGAACGGACTAAGCTGTGAACGGGTGGTTCACATCCATGTCAGTCAAGCTCGACAACCGTAGCTTATAAAACAGACTACATAAAAGAGTTTATCCTTTGAATATCAGTCACTGTTGGTCACACAGTCCTCAGTAATGTACCGCTTTACTGACTGCACCTGTCATGCCTCACATATGAATTTTATTTTAATGTTAAACAATGTAAATAAACCGTCAACATATTTACGTCACATTCGTAAAGTCTGAACCTAGATGTTTCAGCCATGTGTCCTAGCTACACCGAGCAGGCATAACATTATGACCATCTTCCTAATATTGTGTAGGTCTCCCTTGTGCCTCCAAAACAGTTGTGACTCGTCAGAGAATGGACATGGACCCTCTGAGGGCGTCCTGTGGCGTCTGGAAACAGGATGCTGTTGGTTATGGGTTGAGGGGAGGAGCCTCTGTGGATCATATTAACTAATCATCCCATGCTTGGAAAGTGCCTCGTGTCACCTGATTAATTCTTGAGGTTTCACTTATCTCCTCCATCATAGCTGTATTATATTCCACATGTCAAGTAAATTGACATTGATATTTTAAATTAGAGGAGAGCGCCCTTAAACCTGCATAAATGAATCTTTTGGCCACTCGAGGCCAGTTAAACAAGCCATAAATACAAAAGTGACACATTGTCACCCTTGGCAAATATGTTAGCCTTTTGTTCAATTATACATTCAGGATATACATAGCAACATTAGTATTTATTAGGAGTCATGATTCTGGCCAGCTGGCAAATCTGAAATATTTACTTTTCACCTTGCTCTCTCCATGTCTTTTTTTTAATATCACAAAAGAAATTTAAAAACAAATTTAGATCAGCTATAGAGATGTATGTTTTCTATGAGTTTGGAGTTTTGGAGAGGAAAGTCTCCTCTTCATTACATGGAGTGTTCATCAATAATAAATGCGCTTCTTCACTTAAGTAAATATATCTTCAGCAAAGCCCTTCTTAAAGGAGCAAACAACATGGCAGAACCAAGTGATGACTCATCATCAAATTAAATGGCAACAGAATGAAAGTATGAATAAAAACACTTTCACTCCAAACAATACGCTCAAGGTCAAAACAAAATCAGGTTTCAGGCTGTTGAAACTGTTCAGCCGCTCCTCTTTATCTCTCGGAAGCTTGCCAGGGTAAGATAGCATAGTGCCACAGGGTATGAATAAGCCCTCAGGCCATCATCTGTAGCCCCCACAGTGCTGTCAGGGGTGGCACTTATGACTAGTTAATCCAAGGTAATGAGACGTCAGAGGCCTGAAATTTGGTAGAAAATGGCGCTGTTTTGAAGGAGATGCGGAGAGCTCTCTGCAGCTAGAGCAGGAGACTATGTCTTCATAGTAAGCTTGTTAAATACGAGCGGTAATCGTGGCTTTGGTTCCTCACCAATGAATTCTATTCTCCTTCCAACAAATGCGGCAAGTGGGACATTCATTTGAATAATCCTAAATCGGCGCCGTTCAAACCCTCACTTTTATTGCCTGTGACTCATCATCTCGGGCCCATGAATGCATTTTGTGTTGGTGTGGAAATGACACACAGCCATACATTTGGCAGCATCTTGTCAAGTTGTTTGCACACTGCCATCTTTATCTATGCTTTTTAGACGAGCATTAGCGGCGCCTTGATCTGCTAACTGAATTGACTGATCACAGCTGGATGCCGAGCCAAATGGCATCAATTACAATTAAAAACCCGCACTCTGGCACACACTCGTGCGCTCGCACACGCGCTGGTGCGATGGACAAATATCAAAGAGGCAACGGGGGAGATGGAAGTGGCTGGGCAGCAGCGGCGTCTTGAGCTGAGCCACAAGGTAAGGGACAGAGTGAGACTAATGCTAGGGGACGTGCTAAATGTGAGCTAAAGCACGGGCAGGACGTGGAGCAAGAGGGCTTCAAAGCGGGTGGTGAGGAGTGGAGGGTTTAATCCAGACTGACACTGCGTGAACTACTACAGTAACTAAACCACGCATCAGTATGGAGCCCACTGACTCACTTCAGACGATCATATCCTTTAAGACAGGCCAACATACGCAGGGATAGAGCCTGAGATTTTGCTATTGAAAAGATAATTTTGAGATCAAACTGAATGAACAGCATTCTGCTGTGTAGCAGCTGTGTATTCTCTCTGTAATAAATGAGGCCAAAACCTGTAAAAGAATCTCTGGCAATGACAGACTGTTATTAAGTTTCTTCCAAAGCCAGTTTCATTGCAGCATGCTCCAAAAGCCCAACAAAGAAAGAAAGAAATCATTTAGCTAACCTCTCGTTAACATGCTGCACCACAAGCCGTGTGAGACATGACAACATCCGAGCCAGTAAAGCCACCAATATCATCATGTGCTCAGGAAACTGCTCTGGAACAAATACAGAGCGAAGGCAGTGACAATCACAGACTTTTTGCACAGCGCAACCACAGAAGTGTCTGCTGTGGTCATTTTAAAGCTATTCTGACAGACAAAATTTGCATACACATTGATGGAGCTCCATCAGCAGCAAGATCAAAGAGAAAATAGATATAGTATACTATAAGTAAGGCTAAGGCAAAGTAATTCCACACTGGTAGAATCTGACAGTGTGTGATTGACACACCAAGTTGTATCTCATGATGTTATCAGAGTACTTTTTGTGTTTTAGGCATAAAATGAATGAATACCGCTGTCCTCAGTCTAACTCGAACCATTTCCTGTGTCAGACACAACTTTGGGGAGACGCACAAAAAGAAATGTGCCATTAGCAGTATTCTATTTATACCCAGTTCCAGGATATCACATAAGGTAACACATAAAAAGGCAAAAATGACCTGTTTATTCAGTACGCTGCATATATATATATATATATATATATATATATATATATATATATATATATATATATATAATCTACATATATTCAAATGAAGCAGCCCCAAATAAATACATTTCAACATAATATCAGATGAACAAGTTTATTTAAATTAAAGAATGTTTTGGTTAATTTTGATGTTTAATTTTTAATTATTCTAGAAGGTGTCATTTGTGGTGCAGTTGAACCATAATGCATTATATAGATTAGTTTTGGGTCAACCCCGAATCATACACACTGAGAAGATGAAGTATTAGAAGCGACACACTGCAGACATGTAAATGGGGAAATACAGCAGACTACTGAGAAGTGAAAAGAAGAAAAGTGGTCATTTCAGTGCAATGACAGGAAGAGGAATTATCTCTACTGCAGAAGCATTTTGAATTTAATAACACAGTTGGAAACCATATGTATCAGTCTGTTTGCTGGCTTCAACAGATTTTGTTTTTTAATGCCATTGGCATTTTTGGTGACCCAATTCGCGATGGCACGGACGAACAAGCAACATCAGCCCAGAAAAATACAGGTAAGGGGATCAATTAATTGTTGCATCTGTCTTTAATTTTTTTTTTAAGGAAATATAGTATAGAATATTTCTTGCTTAATCCTTTAAAGCTGGACTGTTAAGCCTATAGATGTTGAGCACAACAGGCAGGCTTGGCTCCCCAGTCCGGTGCTAACCTGACGCGTAGGAACACCCAAGGACCCAACCTGTTCACACACAATCTGCGCTGGCACAATCCCATTACTCAGCCTGTTATTGGCCCCTTTCACACAGTGCAGCACAGCACTGGATCAGTCAGCCACAGCCGGTCTCGCTGCCTCTCTGGGGAAGGGGCTGGTTGCTTGATTTTCTAAGGTGCACGTCTCACACTCTCTCCCTCCCTTACTGGTCTCTGTCCTCAGAGATCCATGCTCACCATCTCTCTTCCTGTTTCTCTGTCTTTCTAACTTGCTCTCTCCCTCTCCCTATTGCTTTTACTCCTCGTCTATATTTCCCGTCCTCTCTCTTTCTCTCTCTGTCTCCCCCCTTGCCACGTTCTTCCTCCGGACAACAGAAAACCTTATTTAGCAGTCTGCTCAGCACCGCCATGGCAGAGCTGCCAATTCACCTGCTTGGATTGCCGCATTCTCTGCCCCGTCTCCAAAACCCATTGCAATTACAACCTCTTCATAAGTAAATGCACCTGGTGCAGAGCCACGGTTGATCAGCAGCCATGTCATGTGCATAACTTTCCAAAATGGTGTATTCTACATGCTGTAACCAACAAACACTGCTTTGAACTGTAAAAGCAGCCATTATCTGTGACATAGGTTACTGAATTTTGCTCTGTGTGCAAGAAGAATACACATTCTGCAGCTGTAATTCGGACTGAATTGCAGTTCAAGCATGACCTGCGCAATGTCACACATTCTCTAGCTTACAGTTTTAATACATTCAGTGGCATTTCTGTTTTGCATTAAAAGTTATACTGCAACCATTATGAAAGCATAGCCTAGATTTGAGATATTTTATATTATTCATTACCTAGGCTGGCTTTCAATACACTTACCTAGGAATGATATTATTAGGATTTTACTTCCTTAAAAAATTACCGGAAATGATTCGCTGAACACTGTGCAATTGATGACTTGAATCTTAAAATAGCTACAGATAGAAAATCAGAGTTGCTTGAACATGTCTGCGATGAAGACCTTGTTTTTTGTTTCAGCTTGAACTGCACAACAGGTTTCTTTTATTCTTGTGCAACGATGGACCCTGCAAGTGAGTCTGTAGTCATTCCCAATTGTGCATGTGAGAAAACTGCATCACAGTCCGACATTCTAACCACAAGCACCTTCAACTAGAACAAACAAGTGCGAATATTTTAAGAAGCAGGACACATTTTACCAAACTCCCCTCTACGCTTCTTTAAAAACAAACCTGTGGCCATTGAAGAAAGAATTCAAGACACCGATCTCACAGCAGTTAAAGATTTATCAATAAGTACGTTGGTATAAGAAACATCTGCAGGACTTAATCTATATTTGGACTGCTTTCCTCCAATAAAATCTAGCTCAGACTAATGTATTTTAAGCCAAATTGCTTTAGTTGCTGTAATTATGGCTTTATTTAAACTAAAAAAAAACTACTCCAGAGGTGCTTAGCCAACTATAGACCAATATAATAATAGAATTTAATAATAATATCATAATAATACTCTAGAGCAGCTTTTGCTGGTTTTGCTTTTGCACTGGTTAAAGTTACTAACAATCTTTGAAATTGCATATGACAGTCATGCCACTATATTTACCCCACTAGATTTTTACACTACTGATCACAATAGATAGATAGATAGATAGATAGATAGATAGATAGATAGATAGATAGATAGATAGATAGATAGATAGATAGATAGATAGATAGATAGATAGATAGATAGATAGATAGATAGATAGATAGATTATAAGTGTCGGAATAAAAATATAAAACATGTCAACAACGATTGTGACACTACAACATTTAGTCATGGAGTCCCACAGGGTTCAGTACTGGGACCATTAGTTTTCACATGATAAATGCTTTCACTTGGCAGTATTATTAAGAAAAACTGCATAAACTTTTATAGTGAAACTAACCATGTCTTAAAAACCAGTATGAAGGCCTGGATGACATGTAACCCTGCTGTGTGCGGTATAATCGCTAATCATAAACTGCTGGAGAATATTCAGTCATTGCCCAACTTCTTTATTAAAACTACACCAATGTGTTTTGTTGCGTTTAGAATTCTGTGAGGCGTCGTATTAAACTGCATTTGCTTTAACGACCAGTTGCTACAGGCATCATCAAATCAAACTAATCAAAGCATTTACTGGAAAAACAATGAATTCTAGTAAGTGAAGATCGACTAGGAACATTATGCCTGTTTTGCCAAAAATTGTGATATTTGGTGTTTAAAAAATATGCTGGCTTTTGCAGACTATTAAAGAACTGTTCAGGTTTTATAAATAAATAAAAGACAAATGCTGTTACTGTTTCGTTAGACTGTGAAGTTACTCAACAAAGTTGCAGATAACTCAGCATTTGGCTTTATTTAATTCAATAAAGAGCTTGGCAGGTGTGTGTATTTTTTTTTTTTTTTCTTATCCAGAGGGCACGGAGAGCGTAGGAAGGTTATTCTAGGTTTAATTAAAGCAGTTTTATCATTATGTCTGAGCTCATTTTCTTTTTGCCACTTTGTCCCCCGTGTTGTTAATTCGGTCTTGACGTATCTAATCTAAATTAGCATGCTTGATACCATGAAACACCATAAAAGAATTGTATTGACCTCAAGACTTCCACATGAAATTCTAAGCCACCCGTGTGATGGCAGATTTTTGACATAAAATATGATACTGAACTATGAGGAGAAGGCGTTAAAACTACAGGATTGCGAGAGTGTGAAGAGCAGCTTTGCTCTGAGGAGCACATTCATTGCAGTTTTTCATTTTCAACAACACAAGATGCATCTGTTTAAACATAAGGGTGTGCAGCGGAGTGATTTATCTGATTGTTTCATCTCTTTGACTGATTGACTGACTCTGCATATTCAGGATGAATTCAGCATCCCTGTAAGGCTGCTAACAGCTTAGACGGGAGATGAAGCCGCTAACTTATGTCAGAGGAATCAAAAGGAGCTTTAAATACTTTCTGGTACAGAAAACATATTTCATTTAGCTGTAGAGAATAGCAATGCCAGTATGCTCCCTGTCATTGTGATAAAAGAGTGCAATACAGCAAAGATGCTCCATTTATGACAGACCCAGACAGCGATGCAGCATGTGTGTGTATAGATATACCTGAATATGGAGCTAGTTAAAAGGTAGACTCTCAGTTTTAATTTCAGAATATGCATATCCAAATTGAAAGAAGGGTGTAAGAATTACATTACATAACGACCCACTATTTTCAGTGGCGACTGAACAGTTGGCTTAAAAGCTGTTTCACGGAAAGATATGAATTAACTCTATATGATTTTTTTTTTTTCAACACTTTAAGCAGGTGAAATGTCTGGAGTTTGCATTTGGGAACTGATGCAGCATAAGGACATCACAAAGCCAGTTGAAACGGGCCTTCCTTTGGTCCTTAGCTTAACAAAATAAGAAATGTACCACACAAATAAGCAACAAAATTAAGGATAGTCAAATCAAAACACCAGTGTTGGAGAGCATCCTTTGAACAGATGAAACTCAGATTGACCTGTAGCAGCATGGCAGGGAGAAATATCTATGCAGAGAACATCTGTAACACATAGTTAGGCAGTTTGGTGCATAGCGCCCAGCGGTAATGGGTCATTTTGTAGATGATGTGACTGAAGAGGAAGCTGGATGAGCTCCATGTGTTGGGGGGACGTGTGTAGGGATGTACTGTCTGCTCAGACTCAGCCAAATGTGCAATGACCCAAAACAATCAAACACTGAAGACAGCTGAAGGAAAAGGCCATGCAAAGCATCACAGAGGAGGAAACCTGTTGTTTAGTGATGTCCATGGTTCCTCATTTGCAAGGAAATCTACATAAAAAAAGGAACTTATCGAATGATTATGTTAATCTATCTAATCACTTCTGAGCCCCTCATTAAAGGGGGCTGTGTATGAAAATGACTGATAATCCTGCAACTTTCCTCCAATTCAGACGTAAACACCCTCAGATTCTGAGAGTCTGCACCTCATACATTCTGGGAATTATTTATATCAGCTGTACAAGCTACAGGTTCAAAGAAAGAAGGTGCTACCTCCCTCCCTGTGTATATGTGCGTGCACGCATGCCTGCGTGTGTGTGTTTCAACTGTCAATTGTTCAAGCAATTAAGTGTGTCTTTAATGTCCACTGTGATGCCATGCTGACCTTCACACGGCTTGCTGGGAAGCTGTGCAAACAGCTCGGGGCAGAAGTCATTAGGATGCGCACAAATTAGAACGTCTGCCATTATACTGTTTGTCTGCTGGCCCTTGGAGGACAGTCACTCAACCTGAGGAACATGAAACAAAAACACTCCACAGAGTTCATTTAAATGTCCTGAAATGCCACAACTTTTGTTTAAAACTCGACAATTAAACGCTCCGAAAAGTTATTTCCTCTGTCAGCTTCTCTGTATATGTGCGTTGGGGTACTTCGTGAACATTAATGTGAGTCTAATTTCTGTTTTATGTTTTGCCAGTTATTTAGTAGGTGGGTTTAAGCTGGAACAGCTGGGTCAAAAGGTGATGGTTGTTGTTGGGCTATATGCTGATGTTTAATCAGGTCAACCCACACAGCCCTGCTGGAGCACATTAACTGTTCAACTCTTTATAAATGGCACCTGAACATGGTTTTGGATTTTTTATTTATTTATTTATTTTTATCACTGTTGAGCCTTTTATTTGCTATTCTGGCTCCAAAAAACATTAGGCAAATTAACTTTTGTGCCTCCTTTATCTCTTCAGTTGTTTAATATAAAGCAAACATAGAAGCACCTATGGTTCTTCTTCCAACTTTGTGCACTGTACAAAATGATGGCACTTAAAGTTCTGACTACCTTTTAACAATGTATGTGCAGCTACTGTATATGCGGTAAATAAAAAATTAACAGCAATACAATACAGACAAATACAGACTAAAAACCAAAAATCATTCAAATAAGAGATTACAGCGGAAGTGTTTACACAGGCGCTAAATAAAATAATCTAATGAGCTTGGCCTCAAACATCAATCAGACCTTTTATTTATTTATTTATTTTACTTTTCTGACATGCACAAATGGCTCCTAAATGTGTTTCCCCCACGTGGGAAAAACATGCACAGATGGAAAGTACTCATTTCACCCACAGAGAAATAATTAGATCAAGTGTTTACTGTGTGCTAATATTTTCCTGTTGAACTGTTTCCACCCCTCTCCATTGGATTGAAAACTCCTTCCAGTTGGGTCAATGAGGCGGATTCACGAGGTGTTTCTAATTTTTTCTTATTCTTCTCAAAATTAGCATTTGTACTACTGTACTAACTGATATTGTGGGGGGGCGCTTAATGGTTTTTACATTAAACTGAAGACTGACTTAATAAATTAATGCCAAGACTATAACCAGCAGGGTGAGAGGAAAACCAGTCTCTGGTTTCGAGAGGTGTGTGGTTATCAGCTGGTGGTTATATAGTCTGTACTCCTGTGGGAACTTAGTGCACCGCATTTAAGGTTATGGAGAAAAAAAAATTAGCGGTCTAAACGGTTTAGTTGGCCAATAAAATCATCAATTAATAGGATCCTTATCTTAAATGTATTAAACTTTGAAACTGAGAGCGTTGGTGTCAGATAACTCCATACTAATTAGAGAGATAGGGAGTGCACTCAGCCTTGATAAACTGACAGTGACGGGGATAAAAAGAGCCACCTGAGGACAGTTTGTGTCTGAGTTTACACTGGGAGGTGGCGAGGAGAGACAGAGAGACCCAGCCACACTAAAGATTATTAGACCAGAGACAAAAGAGTGGCAGTGAGGAGGAAGAAGGAACAAAAGTTCCAGCCTTTCCTATCGCCTCCCTCTTCTCTGTTAATGAGGGGGGCACTGTGGCGGTCTGCTATTTCCACCCGAACGCCACATGGTCACGTCTGTTGCTGCCGAACGCTTCGGGCAAGAAGTCATAAAACATGTTGAAAAATACATAGTCCTGCAATCATGGTGAGGGTGCAGGTGTGGAAATTAGCCATTCGATCCAAAGAGGGCCCATTCGTCGTTACCTTGGAAACCAGCTCTGGTCTGTGGAGTCACTTTGTTCTTTGTTGCCTACCTGAAAGTTCCCCCCCCCATACGAGGGGAGCGGAAGATGAAGAGGCGAAGGTGGAAGTGATTGCAGTTGTGTAGTACTCTCTCAATTAATTCTGGTTTTGCCGAATTATTCTCTCAAGTCTATTGTGGAGCTAAATGCTGTTCCTTAGCGGCCAACGTTCAAATCGTGTCAATTAACCCTCAGCCAATGAGAATCTGCAGCAAACATCCCGTTTCCCAGTTCGCTTGCCATTACATGCACAAAGGCTCACATGAAGTACAGAGACCTTTAAGGAATGTCACTGTTGTCGAGTTCTTTCTTTTTTCATTCTCTGCCACCGTCGAGGCCATGTGTTCATTTTCTTTTCCCCTTCACAAAATGGCCATAGAAGTGGATGATGCTATTGTGGGGTTTCTCTTCCACAATCTCGAAGCCTCAGAGGAAGATTACTAGTCTGTCTGTCCTCTGTGGAGTCCTGAAAGCGTTTGCTTTGTACTTCACCTCACAAGGAGAGGGAAAGTGAAAATCTACGGATAATTTTAAGTTCTACATTTCCCATCCCAGGCGTTTAGGGCGCACGCTCATCAGACGCAGAATACTTATGAGCAGAACGGAAACACCATTACTCCGTTTCTGCTGATCAATCAAAATCCCCAACTTTGGTCCAGGGAGTAGATAAAGTCTGGCAGTCGCTATAGGTCAAACCAATCCATCTGTCATAAACTACACTCTTTAAGAAAAGCTCTGGTGCAAAGCTTGTAATGATGATGGTAATCCGGAGCAGCAAAATGTCAGAGTGAAACTTCACAACAAATTCGGGGAGCTGGCTCCTGAATTCCAGTCAAAAGACTTCCGCCCCGAGCAGATGGGGGACATACAGCACTTAATGAACTCGGCATAATTAGATCATGCAAATCATTTAGACGTGCTTTGAGATAAGTTTCACATTCCTGTCGCTAATGGATTCGGGCACTTTTGTACTTATCAGATTGTATCCTCATCACTCCACTGGAGACACTTTTGGCAGAGTAAAGCAAACTTTTGATCTTCGAGGGGGAAAAGTGCCTTTAATCTTGATGCAACTGTGCTCTGCGAGCGGCGTCCCAGGGGTTCATGGCGAGAGCACCGGCTGACTGAGTGGCAGAAAAGCCAGTGTCATCAGTGCAGAGCCGGGGCTCACTGATTCCTGGTCTTATAATACTACTCGCTTACAAGGCCTCAGCTGTGCCTGTGCTCCCCTCTCATCTTGTCCATCTGTGTCTGGGACCGCGAGGGCACTCCAGTCCTCCACCTCACTCTCTCCACCAGCCTCTGAGTCACATCCTTCCTCCATTATTCTAATGCGGCATAAATTATAGACGACCTGCTCTCTGGGGAATTTATTAGAGAAATATTTTGAACTCTTTCTTCGGCCATGGACGCACGTAAGACATCACCGTCGTAGTGCTGTATATAAGCAGGATGTGGCACACGGAAACAACCATGTTGGTGACAATAAAATTTATTTCTAAATATCCCTTTTCCCGTGTGTTGCCAGAATGTCAAGGCATCATCAACGAGCCATTGTGCAGGGAATCTCTGAGCTCCGCAGCACTTTGGCCGAGGCTATAATAGGTTATCACCGGAGATTTTGAGCTTCGGCTGACTCGGCAAGAGAGAAAAAGGTTAGAACATGAAGGATTATGACACAGACACACTATGGCCTGATATTTTTGCTGGCTTGTAAGAAAAAAGGAGGATACCTAGCTTTGAAATTATCCTCAGGTAAACTCGGATAAATGGGAATAGGCGTAGCTGGATATTCGACAATCACACGAGTAGAATTGGAAGTTTATAGTCTGCTGTTCAAAGTATTAAAGCTACAAAACTAAAATCCCGCTTGACTTTCCGTCCACACATCATTCACTTCTTGCTCAAATATTCAGGCAACTTCAAATATTTGATTGGCTTGAACACCATCCCATCTTGGCTGTTTTATTCAAATTTTAAATCCCCCTCCACTGCAGCCGAGGCATGATTCGAGAACATACATCTCTTTAATATTGAAATGAACTCCCGCATCATTAGTATGGGACTGCATGATTCACATCTGAAGCCCTCACCTCTGCTCATTAGGCTCACTCATTCATTAATTACTCAGCTGCAGCTCTTGTTCCGAACGTGACCAATGCTGAGAGCAGATATCGCAGTGTAATCATTTTCACTGTATCTCAGCATGGATACTAATCCATGCTCTCTGATAATTGAGTTCACATTATGTGACTTGGTTTAATTGCCGCATAACTTTTCAAGTGTCAGTAAGTAATTGCATCCAATGAACCAAGTGCTGTAACAAGAAACTTTGCTTCATGGGTCTCTAATATTTGCTTTCAAGGTGATCAATATTGTTACTTGAAGTGTTTGCAAAAAGTAACCATAGCAGTGTTCCAGTACAAGAGCCAGGGAAGCCAAAAGCAAATTAAGGACTTGAACTTGATCGCGGCCGCTTTATTAAAAATGAAGAAGTAATACTGTGAGGATAATAATTTGGTACTGTCTAGGACCCCATCTTTACCTTTGGGAAAAGGCTGATTGTGGTTTTAATTCAGTGAGTCTGGAACAGTGTTGCGAGAGCTGTTCATATGTCCATTGCCATCCTTCTCATATACTAGCTAATTAGGAATTAAGCATTTAATGAACTGAGATACATTCAAGAACTGTAAAATATGAAACTGCATGTAACACACTTCTACAGACCTTTGACTCACATAAATCATCACATTTATCTATTTATTCCAAGTTGTTGAACGCAGCATCAGTTACAGGTGAATCTCTGTCGTGCTTTCCAAGACCCACCCCCACCCTACTTCTGATTGGCTAGTGATGCTAATTTGGAGAGAGAAAGCTGCGTTACTGTCATTCCAATACTTTAAACCTAGCGTAGTGTACGCGCAATGAATGGTGAAACAACAAGTTCTGGCGCACCCCCTGTGATCTCTGCGAGTCCAGACCCAGGCTGGGAACCACTGCTTTATAGGGCCAGGAACTATATTTGGTAACACAAATGTTCCACTCAGTGAGGCTGAGAATCTTTACACTAATCTAATCCAGTCAGTCATCGAAGATCAAGGCAACATTCTCAGGTCAAATGTGATCTGCAAGGTCCACCTCTGCAAAGTAGTGGCCTGATGTTGTCTAATATGGTAATGTGATAATGTTGACAAGTGCCTCAATCAGCACTTATGTTCTAATGGTCTAAAATATATGGTAAATTTATTAATCTTGACTTTCTACATGAAATGAAAATTCTAAAAAATGTCACAAAAGTAATAACACTGTAGGGCTGACATTTTAAATTCCAAAATACTGCAATAAGTGCCCTATAATAAGTTAAGACACTCTTGGGGCTTTTGACATCTCACAAAAAGCAGCGCATAGATGGGTTTCAGAGGTCAAGGATTTGTTAACAGCTTGACCAAATATAGATTTTTTTCCCCTCTGAACGACTCACTCTGATTCCGTGAAAATGTTCAAACGGTCCAATATCTCACCAAGAACGACATTACTTTGTCTGACAATATTGCGCCGCTAATACTTGTCAAGACGGATTTTTAAGGGGGCAAGGATTAATTAACAATGGTGACATCTGAGTTCCTGACTCTTTGCATGACAACGTCTGCTGTGATGTTTGTGAGGATTATACTTTGATACCACCACATTGTAAATACTTCTTCTTGCTGGGTCGTGTGGATAGGTCGTGGGCGGAGGTGGGAGGGAGGGTCATTATACTCAAATTGATGAAGGGATCAGTGTTAATGTGCTTTTGTTGAAGCGTTACATTTTACCTCTTCCTCCTGGGGGACTCTATTCAGGGCCATCAACGAGGCTGATAATTTCTTTCTCAGGTCCTAATTGTCTTTCTTTTTGTCTGCGTTTTATCAGAGGCATGCAGTCTCTTTTGCCTGACGGGATTTTTGCCAGTGGCATAAGGTCTTTACGTGTTGATCATGGCATTTTAATGCATCATTTGTGGGAGTGCTGCCCAGAATAATGCACTCCAATTAGAGGATTTCACTCTGACGCCCTCTGAGTTCTCTAATACTCTATGTCCCTTAAATAGCTGATAGATGTTTTGAGTGAACTTTCAACATAAGGACTAAACAAAGTCTGTTTTTGATTTCTTAGTGTGATCCCACCACCATAAGGGGTTACCCACATTTACTTGTAATGGCCGTTATTTCTAGCCTTTGCTGCTCCTCCTTAGCGCACAAGGACAGTGTTTATCACCATTACCACTATCATTCTGAGTGATCACATTGGTGCTCCGTTTTTATGTTGGGTAGTAAAAGTTCAAATGAGATTATATCTGGTTATTAAGCGGGGCAGTTGTAGAACTCATGATCGAGCTGTACAAACCATGAGGGATAACATGGTCTGACTGCCTACTGGGAAAAAGAGCATCAAATCTAATGTGGCTTAATGAGACACTTGCCACATCCGACTGCTTAATCTCACCCCTTACGGCAGTAAAACGTTTGACTGTAGAAAAATTCCTCTGTGACATCACCCACCGGAGTCCTGTGGAGCTCTACTGAAGCTCTGTTTGGTGACTCTCGCGGTTGCCAGTGTTGCCAGTGCTCAACTCTTCCAAACTTCTGGCTAATTCTGGATCCTAAGTACATGGCTAGCTCTGTCCCAACGTCTGCCTACCACTAAAAACACCTTAAATCAATCACAACTTTTAACTTTGATCTATTTTATACAGGTTTTCTATGAAATGTGCCGTACTCGTGTCACTAAGGCAGAAGTTAGCTATAGAGACCAAAGCTTTATTTGTATCAGACAGCTTCCTCCCCCAGGCCATCAGAACACTCTACCCACTCTCCCTGCTCCAAACACTCACTTACCCCCTCAACATCAACACACACAACGCACTTCCATACAACCACAAGCTCCCAAAAATTGCACAAGCCACTTGCAGCTAAGACTGACACTTGCACGCAGATAACGCACAATTATTTGTACAGGTTTTATAAATACATTTATGATATTTTGCACCACATGCATCTGAATTCTTTACTTCTTGTCATCGGTAGCTATTCCAACAATGCTTATTCTGTATACAGAACAATGTGCACTCTAGGTCAATACTTGTACCTACAATTACCATGACAGTTGTAGCTATCCAATATATGGATACTGGATATAACAGTATCCATTGATTCATTGTGTAGGTAGATCTCAAACTTAGAGTTATACAGTTATAGTTAAATATTGCACTTGTAGATCTGCATATCCTATGTTTAGACAATATTTTTGTATTCTATGTCGTCATATGCTGTGGTCTAGTAGGTAGCATAGTCGAGCAGTTGTAGGAGTTACTGTGTGTGTCTTGTCAGCATATATGTAGCGGAGTGGGACTACGAGAAACAGTACTTCACACATCTGTATGTTTTATTAACACTAACACTGTGGAAGTGACATTAAACACAACTGGAATCCTGAATCTTAAAGTAGGGGAAGGGGAAGTAGAGGGTCTGGAATTGAACTGCCTGTGAAGTCAACCTCAAGTGGCCATTGAAGTAAAGAGTTAAACAACAAAAAGTAGCGTGAAGAAATCAGAGATTAGAAATACAAATGCCATGGAATCTTTTGAGTCTTCATTTGAATCTCTGATGCATTAGCTCATAATAAGCATTCAATTAGAAAATAACTCAGACGAACCAAATTATTGATGGGCTGCACACGCTAGGTTTGATGGCTTTTATACTTGGTTTCGTGGCTGCTTCATCGATGATTAAATGCAGGGTGTACTGTATGTAATCAGATATCTGAGCAGCCATGGGAGACTAAAATAATAGACTGACTGCAACATCAATTAGTAACAACTGTGAGGCAGACTCAGATAACGCTTAGCAATGCATTCTGAAAAGTCAGCCAAGGTAATGGAACTGAGACGGCTTGTGTGACTAAAAACGAGACAATAAAATGAATTCTCAGAAGAGTCACATTTGACTGAATTCTGGCTGAGCCTTGAACCTCAAAGCACAACTGAAAGTAATATTTTTTTTTTCCTTTGGTAAACGGGCGTGTAAATTGATGGATTCCCTGGCCTGTGATTGATGCCTAAAGGTTTTTTTTTCCTTTCTTCTGGGAAACTAACAGCAACTGTCATTGTCATTTCAAAGGAAAGAAGCATGTAATGAAATTCATGGTGGGTGTACAAGGTCACTCTGACAAAGATGTGAGGGATAAAAGATTAAAAGTATCCAACTGCTGACCCTACAGCGGCCCTCGGTGCGAGCTGCAGTGACTTCAACGCGTTCTCAGCGGATGACACGACTGATCAGGATCTAATTGTTGCTCCTCTGTGTTGAACTTCATTTGCATGTCATAACAAGTTAGCTCAGAATAAAGAGGAAGCCTTGAAGACGTTGTTTAAAGTCCACACAAGTTGGCACTCAGTCAATAAATCCTGACTTATCTTTTTCTTCTCTCTGCCCTTCGTCCCTTTGCTTCTTTTGTAAGAGAAACAAGAAAAGAAAAAAAGCTCATTTGATGCAGAGAGATTTTTATAAGACATAACAGAAATGCTACCCTCAGTATTGTACTATTTTGCACACAGGATCCTTGAAGGGATGACGCAACAGTGAATTTTCAGAGCAGCAGCCGCGTTAATACTTGGACTTTTTGTTGCGTTTGCCCGAGACTTTCGCTCTGCGCTGGATTTTTCAGATAGCTGGTGTTAAAAAGCTTCTCAACCACCAGTGAAATCTGATTAGAAACTATATCAGTGTAGTAAATCGTCTTGTGAAGAGATGAAAACCCCATCTTTTTTCCCAATCTCAATCCCTTTCAGTAGATTCTAGACACAATAAACCTCCTCTTTCAAGGGAGAATCACATCCATTTTATCTCCCCATGCAGCCGCAATTGCATCGTTACCAACAAAAGTTATTTTCTCCTTCAGCTCTAAAGTACTTCTGTTCAATATAATATCCAATTAACTAACTCTTGGCCCTCTCTGTGTGGTCTCATATCCCCTTGCAGTCAATGATGGGGACCTGGCTACGGGCGGACTGTATTGTTGGTTTTCTGGCTCTGATGTTGACTGAGATTAATCAGTAATTTTAATATTTCTTGCAGCAGTGCAGAGATGCATCCAATGAGCAGCGTCACGAGGCGATCTGCTTGACTGGGAGCGCTGAGGAAGACGTGGCGAAACAAAAAAGGTGGGAGAGGGACCTGTTGTTGTTCTCCGGGAGCAGACCGACAGGAAACAGACTATTAAGTGGCAGGGTGGGTTGGCAGTAGGTAAGAGGCTGAGTCTGACCCCTTTATCAGGAAACTGCACTGAGCTGCCGAGTGCACACTGCCCTAGCACTAATCATCAAGCCGCCTGGCAGTAAAAGAATAGAATCCATCCCGGGCTGGATTCACTCAGCCAGCCAAATGACAGCCTGGTGGAGAGGAAATAACTGCTTTCAGATCCCTATCGCTCATATCAGTCAATATCACCTGCACCTATATGCCATCAAATTTTCTTTTACACAAAAAGGGAAACTTTCAGCTGCTTGGCTCAAGGTGTTTTTTTTTTGTTGTTGTTGACTACTGGCAAGCAACAAAAAAACAAATCATAACTTACCACGGCACCAGATGACAGATGAATCACTCAGCCAGGTGTCCGATTGTATGATACCGTCAATGCAGCGAATTCCCTAAAACCAAAAGGAAGAAAACTGACAGGTGTGCATTAAGTAGCCAAAATGACCAAACTATGCCTGCAGTTCATCTGTAATGGTATTGACCACAGCAGCTGTTTGAACCAGTATAAGTGTAAATTGTATATTTTCACATTTTAGGACTGGGCTCCATCAAGATTGGACTTCAATTTCTATTTCAGTTTATAGCCTGGTGACTTAGAATTGGATAGAGTTTGTCAATACCTATCAGCACTTGGTGAGAAGATATCAACAGCGGAGCCAGTGAATGCACCCCAAAAAGTTAAGTTGTTGTTAGGGTCACCTAAAGTTCGCCGTCATACAAAATCCAGTGCCTTCTTTAGTGACCTTTAGTGGTGCAGGTGTGGGTGGATTTGATTCCATCTGGAATAGCTCTGTCGTGATACCTGAGCCACTCAAACTGGTGTGTTGACGGAAGTTGGGCGTTTTCAGGTGCTGCGTGGTGTCTTTGCCCCTGGCAGCGGTGCTTTGCCGGAATATAGTCCCAAGTCTAGATCACATTAAATAATTAGGAAAAGTTTCGAATTTATTTAACACTACATAACAACGCCTATGCTAAGATAAAGCTGTGTTGCCGGATTAGGACGATGTCTGGACCGGTTTAAAAACGCCATAGCGATGATGTACCCCTTCAAATACTATTTATTGGTGCACTTCCACTCCTGACCAGAGAATAACATTGTGATACATTGACGGTAGGGTGGCGCTGTTGAGCTCCTGCCAGCCCAAATCCTTTGAGGTGAAGAAGACCAGCAGCGAGTGAGAGGATGTAGGTGGGGCGTGTTAAGCAGTGGCACATCACACAAAAATTCAAAAAAAGTTGGGAAAACGATTATCTTCTTCCCAAGGTCGATTCCACCGCAGTGTATGGCATATTATTGAAGTCTGTATAATTAATGAGGGCACGTTTTGCCCCGTTTATTGCATTAGTAAGGCATGGCGTTGGGCATGTTTTGTCCCACGTTACTTTGTTCATTGCACTAAATGTCTTTGTATTTTTATATATATGCCCAAGGACTAGTAATGATCCATGTCTGTCTTCAAATATTTCTTCAGTGAGTGCTTCAGTTATTTTTCTTATTTAAGGAAGCCAGATTATTATTATTTTTAACATAGATGAAGCACAATACCTGGTGTCATTCATTTTTCTGAATTATTTTGTGATAGTGTTTATTTTGCATATGCATGCTGTATATACCCATATTTAACTTAATGTACTGCAAAATTAACATTTTGTCCCACAACCCTCCTCCGGATTCCATTTTGTTCCCTCCACTGATCCAGTGCCACTTGAACACAGTGTGTGTTTTACATTTGTCCCTGTTTTCTTCCGTTCTTCTGTTAGTTTGAGTGAAATTTATTTCCCAGAAGAGAGATATAAATAAAGTTAAAGATACATGTCCTGGATTTTGCTGCTGTTATGTACATCTTTGTTGCTATCATGATAATATTGTTATTGTGACTTTTTATTTTGTCTGCGATAATCTGAAATGAAAATCTGATATCGTGACAGCCCATGCAGGCTCTTGTCATCCTCTCATCCAGGTCATGGTAAACTTCTTTTGTTCTAAGTGCCTGGTGGGGAGCCCACCTGAAATCATAATGACTTAAATCGATTAATTACCAAATACTCAATACCTCTAATACCTGTAACTTGTAACCTGTGTTTTCCTCCCAGTGAATGTCTCTCTTCATGACATGTTGCTGGTAAGAAATACTAGGCTGAAAATGTCAACGGGTTTTTGTTTCCCCCATTTATCACTGCACAGAATTAGACCAAACAAATTCAGAAACTCACAGACCAACACTGAAGAGCCAGCTCTGGAGGTCTGGACTGCAGTCCACCTACAAGGTACTCTTTTGAAGACAACAGCGTTCACATTGTAGTCAAAGAAGACAGTTTTGAAAGTCAGGTTTGAAAGCGAAGAAAAATAAGCTTTCTGTGTAACTGGAGAACCCTTGATACTCTCAATAAAAGCTAAACTCTCCACATGTCATATAGAACCCGAAGAGGCTACTTGACTGGAAATCCAACCAGTCCAGTCATTCTTTAAAGCTGTGTTTGTTCTGGATAAGATATCACTGTCTTTATGCTTTGGTATACTAATTAGCTGCACCCTCGAGCCACCTTTTTACTGTTACTCTAAGATAGTAGGTAAAAAATAGCGATCCAAATATGAAACTAGCCCTTTAAGAAATCTGTCTTCTTGCTTTCATATGTACTTAAGCTTCACCGTTTAGCCAGACATATTTTTAAGGGTTTCTTTCGTTTGATCTCCTGGTGTTCTGAGATTGCAGGAAGTGATAAGCAGACAGCAATGAGCATTTAACACGATGGTTAACGCTGACACACACGCCAGTCGCTGATTGTGTGAATTGTAGAAAATGGGCTTTAACGAGCACAACTCACGGTACGGTTGATCAGTCTAGATAGTGATGTTTTCAGTCAATATTATGACTAAGATGTTGTCACTTCCATTGTCATTTGTGCTAAGAGTGATTCCACGCCACTGCCGGGGCAGATATAACTGGTGAAGGACACACGCTCGAATGTGATTAATGCTGACATTGCACATTATAACCCCTACGCTTAACCTCCAACACTGTCTGTGTTGGGTCTTTTATCCGTAAAATACTGCAATTTCTCATTTTCAAATCTGAAATAATTAGAGACAATTGGAGACACGGGTAGCTGGTGGTATAATACTGTAAGTGAAGCCATATATATATATATATATATATATATATAATTCCCTGCAAATTTTTCCAAGCTGTTGGACCCTTGGAATGTCATTCAGTGTAAATCCTTTGCTTGATAATCTAATGCATCTATCATAATTCCACTTAGCTGGAAATTCTTTGTTAATTGGAGGCATTTTCCTCATATTAATCTACGCTCAATGTTTCTATACCTGTATCTTCAAGGATAATTTTCTACTTTTACAGTTCTTTTTTGTAGATATAATTGCTATGCTTTCACCAGATTATGTCCATCAGTCACTGCACCAATTATCTTTGTCTGGGCTTCTACAAGGTTATAATCCATCAATGAAATGATTGGTAAAGGGGGTGGGGGTTGCTAAATGCTAAACAGGATCTGGAAAGCATTTTACACTGGCTTCTAGCATGCACTGCTAAATATTAATAGACCTGGGTTAAGTGTCTGGTGAGCCTGAACGCATCAGATGCGCTCCTTTTTGTGCACAAGCCATGTCAAATCAGCAACGTGCAGCATTACAAATTCTTTCTAAATTGAGTGAAAGATTCAGAAATGTGTCTTTACCGAGTGTATAGATCAGGCGGCGAGTTAAATACGGAGAGGAAAGCCAAGAAAATAGCATTTTCAGACAATTTTTAAAGGTCCTTGAGTGAAAAGGCACACAAGCAATGGCCAATTTCAGCTCCGAAAATTGTGTTTGAATTCATTCCAGGAGAACCTAAGGTAAGCGAGGTGGAAAATGCTGACACTTTGAAAAAATTTACGACTGCCTGGCCTTGGCCCCACTCGGGTTGAAGGTATGAAGAGCATCAACCTGATTTTCTCAAAATCACTTACCTGCAGGCCACCATGCCCTTAAAAAAGCCTGTTATGGCTGCTATAAGCTTACTCTCTATCGCACTCCTGCAATAACAGGTCAGAATCTGAGCGGCGCAGCATCGCCCTGCAGGTGGCTCAGGAGAAATTGAATAAAAATATGGAAGAAAGAGGGGAAAAGCGTGCTCTCGGACGTACGCTGCGGCCTGCTTTGTTTACAGATGTGCTCGTGATAATCTCCGTTGCTGGTCAGGGTCTCAGCGGGAGATTAATTTGGCATCTGGGTATATGTGTCGCGGTGGTGTGATTTACGCAGCATTTGTCATGCACTGCGTTATGTGTGGTTCAGGTCACAGGTGGAGGCAGCAAATCACTGTGCCAAAATAATGTGATTGAATGTCAGTGGGCTTGCTGCTTCCCTCAAAGGAAATGAATGGACGCCAAATGACAAGGTTCAGGGCCCAGGCATCAACATCTGTTACAGTCAAAATGCATGTGCAGAGAAAAGAATAAAGTTGAAGGCCAAAAACTGAAACAAATCTAAGAAAATGGTGCTGTATTCATTGTTTAAATTTTCTTGGTAGACTGTCTTCTCGGTTGGTGGCTCATACTGCTAAAAGGTCACTGACAACTGCTTCATTGCGTCCCTGAGTGTTCACACTTGTTTTATCAGGTATTTAGTTTCAGTTCAGTAACTCGAAAAGTTAAAAATGAGCCGTGCAGGTTTTATATATATATATATATATATATTTTTTTTTTTTTTTTCAAACAGAAAAGAGATTAGAAAAATGTACAGTGAGCTGAGCATGGGACACCTTGGTATACATCGGTCTAGATGACTTTCAGAGTCCACTGCACACTGTGTACTTTAGCACTGTAGGGGATCATATGTAGACCATTCTCCAAAATAACGCTAGACTCAGCAGCTTCATAACCACTTTGAATGAGCTATAACTTCTTCAGAACTAGAACACTGGAAAAGCTAAAACGCAGCTGTGCATATATTGTTCAGACATAAAAGAGTTTATGTACTGTATGCAATTATACAGAACACGAGCTTTGCATGGTGAACTGCACACTGAGCACTTTAGCACCAGAGAAGACCATATGATCTCAAGCATTAAAAGTTTTAAATTCTGGTACAATTTGTTTAATGTGATTATGCCACAAAGGTATAAATCAGTGCCTCTGCACGGCTCCACGGGCTGAACAGTTAACAGAAGGCAAAAGGAAGGAAGGCAGATGTCTTTCATTATGCTTTAAACATATAGTTTCTATCTCTCTGTAAAATAAGTTATCCAATAAACGTATGTATAACAGGACAATTATATCAAAATAAAAAGTGTGTTCCTTGAGGATGGGCATCTGCTTTGGTTCGCCCACAATCTCAGGCTGCATCAGAATCAATGCAGAAAGTTTGTTATAAAGATGAACTTCACCTGGGAAAAGAAGCCCAAACCCGATGCAGGATGAAAACACGTAAGCTGCCATAGAAAATTGTTCAGGCTATACACACGCCCCAAGACCAAAACAGATGGCAAGCGACTATCTTTTTTGCACAGACAATCGAAGGAAAATAAGAAAGTTGGCTTTAGATTCTAAAATGTGATATTTGGGACGGAGCCAAGAGAACAATGAGGAGGAAAGAAGAAGCTGCGAGGGAAATAAGAAAGAATACTGCCCATATCTTCTCTATTGTGACAGATAATGTCAAAATAACAGGATGTTGACTGCTGATCACACTTAAATTAGACGCTGGCTTTCGCTGTGTGAAACAGACAGACTACATTAAACCAAGAGAAGAGAACGAATAAGTGAAAAGAATGCTAATGTTTACCTGCTGCAAGGAAATATTCAAATGCGCATCAGTCATTCTGAGGACACAAGCTGCGGCCGAGGCGTGGAGTGCATGATTGAACATCAAAGGGGAGGGCGCTATCAGCATTTATCTTTGAGATTCACAGCTGGGAGATAAGTCGAGCTTTAATTGTGGGTCTGTCTATTGTAGGTCACAGGCATCCTATCAATCACAGTACCCAGGGCAACATGGCATGTCCTGACTTTAAGGAACAGAGGGAAGCTGATCATGAATTATAATAAATTACGCTACTTGGCATTTTCTCATTTTCTTCATTAGGAGGAAAAATGGCCACACAGCAACGTTTGAAATTCAAGGTTTCGACAACGATGGTAACGTCCGATACTGAATAAATAGCAACGGGCAAACAAAGAGCGCATCAGGACACATCATTATCTGGAGGTCACAAAGTGTGTGTGGGTGTGCCAAAGAGGATACAAATCATTACAAGTGTGATGTTCAACCAAAAGAGTGTCAGTATAGTGATTCAGAATTAGGTGCTAGGTTTAGCCCACTCCTGTCCACTGTGTTTATCGAGCAGCAGCTCCACGATGTAGAATCTCTAAACCTAAACTATGTCTCGACAAAATACAAATACCTGTTAGTAATATAAATATATTGTCAGTTGCTTTAAAGGTCATTCCCCATTTGCCATACCACTCTCATACTGTGGGCTAAAACAACAGTTGATGCCCTTTGCACTTTTATTTATTTTTGGGCATCACATGTTAAATTACCGGAATGAAATGCAGCAGCAGCAGCAGCTGTCATCTCATTTTCTGTTTTATAAAGTGAAATAAGCTGAAAAATGGGCCACGCCAATCTGCCTCGCCAGCCTGACTAAGTAGTTTCTTATGGCGCGTTCAGGCTACCGCTGAAAAACTGAACTGGGTCCAAGCTATTTTCAAAGGAAGCTGGTGAACTGACACCAGACTCTAGCTGCTGCCTGATGTGCAACAAAGAATTTAGCTAGTCAAGTTGTTTCGATGCAACAAACAATCATATATGTTTCTTTAAGCAGTTCTCAGAGAAAAAACTATTGCATCTATTATGTGACCAGGCATGGAAAAACACTTCAGCTGTAAATTCTTCAACAATGCTGCAGCTGGACATTTTGTCTGTCACTCATAGTCGAGCATAGGATTATGTTCCATAGTGTCCTGGATTCAGTGTAGCTTCTGGTTTCTTTTCTTGCTAGCTGCAGCATTAGCAGCATGCAAAATGCTATCAGTCTTGTTGCTGTCCAAAGTAATAAAACAAAATGTCAGAATCTCAATTACAGCAAGAACCTCTGATCATCTGAGAGCCTCAAATCCTGGAGTCCTGAAGAATCCTTTACCTGCTCCAATACTTGTTTTTTATTTAATTTGCTGGGTACAGTTTGCGTGATCCTTCCTTACTCCACTGTCTGCATAATTATCAGGAACACATTTCCTTCATGCACATTACAATTCGTACACTTTGGCATACACATTTAAGAAAAAGGCAGACTTACAGGGAACCCATGTAAAAAACCAATGGTGTCATTATTCTATTGTCATTAGATGTGCAATGAGCATTAACTTCAAAATGACAGTTAAAGCAGAAACCTTCACCTTATCCTGGACTGTGCTAATCATCTTTGTCGGGGTGGTGTTGGCCATCTCCTCAACAACTATTCTTTTAAGAAAATCAACATGACCAATGGGGTGTGATCCAGAAAGCAGTGAGAGACTTAAGACAATTTACAAGAAGCAAGTACCCATTTACAGATTAAGAGGACCTCGACTTCATCAAGAAAACAACAACAACAACAACAAAAACTATCACAATAAGTAAGCGGGCCAAAAAGGTCAGTTCTTTCAGAAATCCATCCATTCTCACCTAGAAAATCAAGATGTCAATAAAAACGCAATTTGTCAGGTGCAAAGTCCAAAGCAGAGAGTATCAATAGCAGAGAGACAAAGCCCAGCAGATTACACGCTACATGTCATTGATCTTCAGCAGTAGGACATCCAGTATATTTGTCTTAGGGGCTTGAGGATAAGACAAGACATAAGTGATGGAGTGGGATCTCAACAGCACACTGTAGCCTCGCCTTGAGCCTGTGGTTGCATGTGACAGACAGGGTATCATGCTCCGAAACCCTTCTTGAAAGGCTTCTGTTGCCGCTGTTCTGGGGATTAAACCAGCCTCATAATGGCCTGTGGGATTTGTGCCACTGTCGGGTGACAGGCGTTGAATTGGGTGGTAGGCGCAGACGAATTGCAACTAGAACACAGCGCCCAATCTATACAGTTGTCAATCACAGTGGAGATCTATTGACCACGAAGAAGAAGGAGAGATAAGATAAATATAGAGCTGCTTCAATGACAGGTGGGGCGCTGTTACGCGAAGAAGCGCATTCAGGCGCCGGTCGTGTCGGACTTGTGTGAATAATCCCATAAATGCTAAATTCCCTAAGCATACCCACACCTCTTCCTTTAACCGCATATGCCTTCCTCTGCTCTTGTTTGGGGGATTTGCAGGATTATTTTTCCACGGAAACTACTTTACATCCTCAACAGCTACTCCATACAGGATCCACTGTTGCCATGGCAATATCAGTGGCAGGAAAAAAAAAAAAAGACAGTGTGCAAAGAAGAAGAAGAAAAAAAGAAAAGTATTCACAGTTGACAGGGAAATAACTGGTTTCATTATATTCAGCCAGCTGATTCTCTCTGTCATCAGTGACAAGGCAACGGCAGGCCCGGTGAAAGAGCTTGTGTTTGTGTTTGAGTGGTAATAAATTACCAGGGGGGTCAGGGCTGCACAGGCCGAGCTCACTGATTAAATGAGACCAAACTTATATCCCTCTGTCATCTCCCAGCCTCCTCCTCATCCAGAATCTGGAGGTGCAGACAAATCCCATAATCCTAATTAAGCATTTTCTCCTATTGGTGCGCGCAAAAAAAAAGCCCGACTGTTTACAGAAGTGAAGTCCTAATTCGGTTCCCATGCTGAGTTCAAACACGCAGTTTAGGTTAATCTCCGCAAATACTGCGGAGGGGCAGTGACGTCATTCTAAGTTATATAAAGAAGTCACCGGGAAAGCAAAAGGCAGCACTTTTTAAGTGTAACACAGAATCAGCCTGCGTGATGTTTGTAGGTGAAAAATGTCCCCCTCGTATCTGAGGATGTCATTCTCATTTCCACCGACTCGCAGCACGCTCGCGGTCAATTGAGCAGGACGGTGTGGGAGAGAAAATTGCAACCGAGGCTGCTGCGAGTTTCCTGTGCACCTACTTTTTCCAAACAGTTTAACATTTCAAAACAAGCGGCACTGTGAAGCAAAGACACTTTATGGGTCCACATCAATAACCAGACTGGGAACAAAAGGTGAAGGAGTATGGACACATGACGGCCTGATGTGGGTTTCACACAAAATCTTCCTGTGGCCTGCAGCATGCACTCACGCTTGCATAATGAACGTGCTCCAAAGAATAACTCATTAACGTCCGGTGAATGCAGCTGACATAATTGAAAAACAACATGCATAATAAGTAGGTAGGATTTTATTCTAACCTCAATTAGCTTTTATGAGCTACACCATGTAGTACATGCTACAGTGGTGTGGTAAGCATATTTAACATTTCTACATCTAAATATTCAGTTTGCGTATGGTCGCTTTACTGTGTAGAAGGATGCATGCATCTGTCTAGTCTGACACACACATACTTTTATATGTGACATCAAAGCTGGTTTGGAAGGTCTTTGGGGTATTGTATGCACGTCTAAGACAATCTGAAGTCCAACAGACACAAACAGTAACAATGGACCTGTCATCTGTTCAGCCTGTCACTGTGTAATTACTTGTTAGATATTATCATTTAAAGCGACACATATTTAGGCATCCTGAAACATGATAATGTAGAAAACAGTGATTACACAAATGTAATTGTGCATTGATTAGTAATAATAATAATAGTACATTTTATTTAAGAAGTGCCTTTCAAGTCACCCAAGGACACTTTACAGAAAGGAACAGGCGAATGAAGCAATGGACCGAAACATCAATGGACACATTAAAAAAAAAAAAAAAAAAAAAAAAGCAAACATCCAAATACAAGAAACATACAATAAGCAAAATTCAAGCATTGACAAACACACAAAGTACAGCATTTAATAAAACAGCATAAATAAAATAAAACTCATATAGTATTTAGATAGAATGTTATTAATCAAATCCTTAATCCCTAACTTTTATCAGTGGACTTCTATGTAGTGGTGAAGGCCTAGTAAGTGAATCCCGCTCATCTACAAAGCCACGATGATTTGTGAATGTAAGCCCAAACCTTTCATGGACTTCATGCATTAGTTATGAATGCTAAAGCTCTAATACCATGCTATGTGCACCAGCTACGGCGCTTTAAAGCGTCTGATATTTACTCCAATCAGCCGTAACATTAAGAGCACTGACAGGTGAAATAATATTGATCATCTCATTACTATGTAATGCTCTGCTGGGAAATCTTTGGACCAGACATTTATGTGAAGGTTATTTAGGCACATAGCACCCACCTAAAAGTAGTTGCTGACTAAGCATTACTCAGCAGGACAATGTTCAGGAACCACTTTAAAAAAAAAAAAAAAAAAAAACGTGGATTAGTCCCAGACCTCCATAATGCTCCATAAAAATTCCACAAGGGACACCAATGCCCCCGACAACCAACATCCTTGTGCTAGTCCCACAGGACACTCTCGGGTGGCTGTGTGTGTCTTACGCTCAGGCACTTCAGCTAAAATGTTTTATTTACTGTATTCATGACGTCACTGGCACCCGGAGCCACACCCTCCTGAGTGGCAAATACACCGTGGAATGTAGCAGTAAATACAGCGAGACATGGAAAATGTGGATCAACAGGTCAAATTAAGGACAACTGGACTCAACAATGATCCATACGAACTAGTATGGATTTGGGAAAGTGGATTAGCTTCAGTTTAAGGTTTAGTTCATTTCAGTTATGATAAATGTAGCTAAATAAAAGATGCTAATGCTAAGAGGTTTACTGGTAAGTAACGCTAGCTAGCTTCACGAGGAGTGAACACAAATATTCCGTTTATTGTTTTATTTTTATGTATAATTGACACAGTTACCGTTCGCCAAAACAACAACATCGACAAACATATCTGGCAGCCCTCCATAACGCAAGTTAAGGACTTAAAGTATGATTTCATGAAAAAATACAGCATAAATTAATATTACCTGACACTAAATGTGAACCACAGCACCAGGATTCCAGTCGTTTCTTCCTAGTGCAGTGATCCATTTACTTCTCTTTTCTTTGGCTGTTGGTGATATCTGTAAAAATATATCTCTGACTGCTTTTCAAATACAGATTTTAAACCTTTTTCATAATTAATTTTACAACTTAGACTTTGTTAAGGCATATGTTTCAAACTAATTGCGCTAACTTCCATGCTCAACTGCCACTTTTTGACATTCAGTGGCCGTAACCATGGAGACTTCGCTGGCTGTGACGTCACCTGCATACCCTCTATATTTCATGTAAGTTGTACATTTTTTGTAATTTTTTACCTCTGCATCGTCCTTATTTTTATTTTATTCTTATATATATGTCGTGTTCATATATGTTCTGTTCTTATCTCGTTATTCTTGGACAAAATAATTTCCTCAATTTCAATAGAGTGATCTTGAATCTTGAAAGCATGCCCAGATGAGTCAGGCACAAGGTAGCCACACACAATTTAGATTTAAAGTGGCAGCTGTGTGTATAAATATATATATAGTTTTTATTTTTTTCTAATGAGAAACTTGAGAAACGAATTTAGAAAGAAAGGTTTCTAACCCGACCCTTCTATTATATTTGGGTTAAACCTTCCTTTTAGCTTTTATTGACCAACACAGCCAGTGTCATGATTTATAGTTCTTCGGAGTAATGTGGAAGCACAGCGTCAGTTCATGCACCTCCACTCTACTGCCCTTGAGCCCTGTTGTGACTGCATGATCCAGTCCAAACTGCCTTCCCCTACAATCAAAACACTGTCGCTTTAAATACCAGCTGCACCTCTGTCACCGAGTTTGCACTCCGCAGGGCTGAGTGGCGCCACGGCGGCCTCACACAACGCTCGTGGTTGGGTTGAGGGCATTCAAAGGTTTGCAATTCCTCACACATCTCTGGATTAGGGACAGTGGAGGCTGTGACCCAGCCAGCACTCAAGGGCAACGTCAACCTACGGCATGGCTTCGGAATTATAAACAACCAAGATCCAGAAGCCGCTATTCAAAAGTCAATCAATACCTGCTGGGTAGAAGTAGCTCTCATCATAGGACACATCAATCTTAAGCACAGGTGTGCTTGTCAAAGTAGCAGATACCTTAATTAATAAATATCAACTGAGCCCTCTGTAGTGAATTAATATTTCCCCTCCTGCCAGCATGTCAGGGAAACATGTTATGATTTAGGGAAGAAATCATTTCCGGCTCGAGAGTTGCTGTTCCAATAAGCGTTTATCTTGTTGGTTGACTTGTAATTATTGTTAATGACAATGTGGTGATGACAGGCAGGAGCACTACAAGTTATTACTCGACCGGGCGAAGCTGATGACAAGTTAAATAACATCACCCGCTGAATTAGATGGTGCTGTTTAACCACAGGTCGAGGAAGAACGGAGCGCGCAGCAGGATGAGAGTCGCATGTAATTATTGTAGAGTGAACTCAGGCAGATTCTTTATTAAATGAAGCAAGAAGAGCCATCACTCAGCTTCCTGGCGTTGGATGGAGTGGACACCGGTGACAAGCTCCACAAATGAGCTGCGCTTTTTATGATTCGAGGGGTAATTCGGAGCCACGCGAAGCTTCGTGGAGGATCAACACCAAGGCAGCCATCGCGCAGAAGGCTTCAGAGCGAGCTAGTGGTTAAGGTTTCCGAGTTGTTCGAGGATTCTTCAGAGGACTGGTTACTGATTGACAAAAGCTGCATCAACCTACAATTTGTTTCTAGGCTGCGAATGAACAAATTCAAAGGAGGACATTTTTTTTTTCCCCCCTAAATGTCTGGAGGGTGCAGCTCTACCAGAATCCCCCCTTCTAGGATTAATAGGCTATTGTAGCATGAAATGTTGGAAGAATTAGCATAAGTTTTTATTTTTAATTTCACACTTTTGGCCGATTTGCACTGCTGCCTATTTAATGGGGGGCAGGGGCAGAAAAAGCATATATATATATACACACATTTCAAATTCTCCTCCCTGATAGAGTGCACTGTATACTACACTAAAATCATGTCAAATTATCTGTGTCAAGTACATTGCCACAAACTCGTGACATTCAACTTACACTGCATTGATTATCAAACAGTTGCACACTGACACATCTCACAAAGATCATGAAAAATGTAAACAATTTACCCCAATCAGGCATAACATTATGACCATAGTAACATTGTGTAGGTCTATCTTTGTGCCTCCAAATCAGTTGTGACTCATCAGTGAACGGACATGGACCTTCTGAGGGCGTCCTGTGGCGTCTGGAAACAGGATGACGTTAACTGGTCCTATGGGTTGAGGAGAGGAGCCTCTACAGACCATATTAATCATCCCATGCTTGGAACTACCCCCTGGGGTACAAGCACCTCCAACTGGGAATCACTTACTCATTGATGTCACCTGAGTAATCTCTGCTCCATAGATGACACAACACAGCCATATTATATTCCACATGTCGAGTGAATCAACTTTGATCAGGAAGGGCCTCTGTGGATCAGACTTGTTCCAGTGCATCCCTCAGATACTGTGGGATTAATCAGTTTGTGGTTTTAATGTTGTGGCTCATCAGTGTAGCTGCACACACCGACATGACACTGTGACCAAGTTAGTATGCAAAGATTCAATTTTAGCTTAGTATGCCTAAGAACAGTTACATTTTTAGCCGGGACTTGTTTTTTTTTTTTTTTTTTTTTTGTTAAAGTAACGTTACTAATTGGCTTATTATTATTTAACCAGGAAGTGAGTTTCTATCCAGGTAGTGGAGATGGGCGTCCTGAAGGCAGACTGTTGCTGCCCTTTTATTAAACCAAGAGAATAAATAAATAATAACAAATATAAAAGTAATTTCCTGAAACAAAATAAAGGTTTGGAAGAAGGTGAACCTGACAGTCATATTTGTGCTTTCATTGAACAAATCCTATTTTGATTCATGAAAATGAATTAAAATAGACAATTTCATACAAATCTCTTTAACCAAAATAAGGACTTTTTAGATGCTTATTCTTCCAGCGATGACTGTGGTTCTCGGGGACAAGAATCCAAGGTTGACACTGTGGATGTCGTGCAAAATCAATTTCTTGCTTGTATTGCAAACATTTCCAACAGCGACGTTGTGGACAAGTAGTAACAGCATACTGGCCAGCACAGATACACAGCCAGGGTTTCAGTGTTTACCAGGAAATACCTACAGGTTGGGGAGGTGATGCCAAGAAATATTGAAAATGGCTTTTGTCTGGACATCATTTTCACTATTTGTGCAAATGTAACTGAAATGTAGCGTTTGACAATGACTTAAGTTAGCAAATCCGCTCGTCTCCAGGGCACTGACTTCAATTACCATCAATAACTATTAAATAAAGAAACAAAATGCAGCAACTTTACTCTTAATGCCCTATTTGGGGATTCATCTCAAATTGCCAATCAATTATTTTATGCGTTTTCTTGTCAACAAACACGCAGTCACTACATAAGGAAAGCCACCTAGTGCATGTGACAGTTTATCTCAGCTTGTAATTTGGCACACCTGCTGTGTTGTCTAGCAACCTCAAAAAAACAAAACAAAAAACAAATCTTTGCTTGATGCCAAACTTCGCTACTGGGACTCCTAAAAATAAACAGGTGCTAATTGCTCTCAGTGTAGAAGAAAAGCAGATTCTGGTGCGTCGCGTAATTTCCCTTCAGGAAAAACAACAACAATCAAAAGTCTGTTGAGCGCAGTGAGACGGGGGGATCTGTGGGAGACCGGCATTTCATTTCATTTTCAACTTTCACTGATAATTTTGCTGCATCAATGTTCCCAACATGTGAACCGACACACAGCAAATTCATGGTTAATTGGTTCTACTAGGCATGTAGCAATAGAAAGGTAATTACTCTGTAATTATTCTGTATTAAGCTCCACTTTAGTGTATTAATATCTGCACACAATGCTTGAGCATGTGCAGAATTATCATGAAAAGCAAAATGCAGTCCAACTGCGATAAAATACAAAGAGACGGAGATGGATAGAGATGCAAGACTTTTATTTAAATCCAAACCAAATGATCAACGGGCAAAATGTGTGTACAGGGTGGGTTAGGCATAAAAACGATGAATAATTTCTAAATAGACAAATTAATGAGATGTTCCTCCGGTCATCTGCGAGGGGGTTTTGCATCTCGCTCACTTTTCCCCGCACTCTGCGTCCGAGCACTTCCTCTCTTTCGTAGATTCGTTTTTGCGTCTCCTTCAGTTGTGGCCCTGGAGAGCCTCCGCCATGAACAGCTTCCCGAGGTTCTGCGATGTGAATTCCTTCACATTCTGGCAGTATGTGTTAATTTGCCCTGTTGGAGGGGAGCAACACGCAACCACGCGCCCACACACATACACCAAAAAAAAAAAAAACAAAAAAAAACACACACACGCACACAAACACACAAAAAATATACACAGACACAGACGTACATACATGCACATGTGCGCACACGCAAACAGGCGGAGGAGGGGAAGAAAACAGCAGCACAGCAAAACATCAAATTAGTGGTGAACGGAGTAAACGGAAGGATCAGAATGTTGTCAGGAGGCGGGGGAGAGCTGAGCGGCATGAAACAGCGGGGGGAAAGGGGCGGTCGAGTTGGAGATTGAGTCAATAAACTTTAAATTAATGTAATTTCGAGATAATGGCGGAGATAATTACAAAACAGAACCAGAGCTCCTGTGAGGGGAGCAGAGGCGGCGGATGGAGTTTGGAGACACGGGGAAGGAGAAGGGAGGAGGGGAGAGGGGGGCGGAGGTTGTGCGAGTGTGTGCGAGTGTGTGCGTGTGTGTGTGTGTGTGTGTGTGTGTGTGTGTGTGTGTGTGTCTGTGTTGCGTGCGTACCTGCAATGAGCAGCGTGTCCATGCGCGGCGGCGGCTGAGGGGGTTTGAACATTTTACTGATGTCCTCCTCAGGCAGCGGGGGCTCCCCTCTGCTCTGCCGCTGGGCGTTCTCCTGCTGGCGCCTCTGGAGGTACTGGAGGGAGAGAGGTGAAGAGAAAGATGGGTGACATTAGTAGGGGAACAGGGAGAGGACAAAAACTAATAGCACGGAGAGAGGAGGGGGGAGTGCGGAGTGGCAATATATAACAGAAAAAAGAGACGGGGAAGAAGGAGCGTATATAGGAAGCAGGTGAGAAAAGAAGGATGATGGAAGTGAAAGAGTGGGAGGGGAGAAAAAGGTACGAAGGAACGGGGGAAGGCTAAGTAACAAGAGGAGAGACATATAGTCAGAGACGAGCAGGGGGGCGCGGAGCAGATGCAAACAAAGAGGGAGACAGGCAATGGAAACTGTAACAGGAAGGAAGTGAGATGTAGAGAAACGTGGTAATGAAAAAAAAAAAGAAGCGGGGAAGACAGAGAGGAGTTATACGCGCTGACAGGAATGGAGTGATTTGTGGAGGGCTGACAGTCAGTAAATCAGCGAGGTGCCGGGTCTCCGGAGATCCTAAAAGCCTTGTTAATTTGGCGAGATGGAGGAGAGACTGACACAGACCGGGGGGGGAAGGGGAGGTGGAGGCAGAGGGAGAGGGAGAGGGCAACGTGGGGGCGACTTGTTGTTTTCAGCCAAACATCCCACAACACACCTGTACGGGTAACTGATTTAAAAATAAAACGGATACGACAAAAACAAACAATAGGAAAAATGAAAAACGGATGTTTGCTCGAATTAAATGCCACAGCAGGACCGTGCATAATCAAAATCCTAACGTATAACCGTGGGCAGAGTCTGAAAACATGCTTTTGCACTTTTGCTTCTTTACAAAGCATCTTCTCCCTTTCAAAGTATGGAACCGCCTCCTTTGAGCCCTCTTTGGCCGCCTCCCTCCTGATCTCTGCCACGTTGCATGGTGCGCGCGAACAGCGGTTTTTCAATTGAACCGGGGTCCAGACGCTCGCGTTAGCTCAGGCTTTATGTCTGAGGTTGGTGCCTCGGTGGAAAATAATCCTGGCCCAGCAGTTCTCTCACACACAGCTTCTCTGTATTCGTTTTTACCCTTTAACTTCACAGGCCTTTCAGGACCCGCTGCAGAGAAGCATCGCCACAGGACAGTGTGTTTCTGAAAATGTGCTGCGGCATCCCCCCAGCCTCGCCGCATTGGCTCAAAACTCACGGTTCGTTATGATCTATTCCGATCAGGTAGCTCGACGCGCCGCCGCCGGTCGCGAGGTTGTGTGTAAATATTTGAAATGGCCAACGGCTCTAATCATGTGGGGAGTTGATAATTAAAAAAAAAGAGGAAAAAAATGTGGGCTATTAAATGACAATGCAAAAACTATTTGGATGCGATTTACATGGAGAGATTAACAAAATTATTATTATCTGCCGACGCAGAGTCCAGCAGGCTTGCAGAACATTGTATTGCAACTCCAGGAGGTGAAAATGGGGCTTTCAATTATTTCTACAAATTAATCTTTGAAGCATATAAATGAATTAATTTTGGATTTAGTTTCAATGACTTGGTTCCCAGGAGAATGTCATATTTTGAGCTCTTCTCTTTTCCTCCACAGCAGCTCGTTAATTGATAAAGTATCATGTTGCCGCTTGTGCTGGTCCTCTCGCTCTCAGTCCGTTTGTGTGGGCCACATTTTGTTTTAATTCTCATTATCTTCTGGTCCCCTTGCGCCTCAGGTCTCTTTTATTATAAAATTTGCATGCTAGCTTCTGCACTAGTATGTTTTCATGTTGGAGTTCAACAACCTCTGCGTGTTAATATTACCACTGACCCTTTATACACTGTGTTTAACCTGCAAACTAACCCAGACACAATTTAACAGATGACCTTTTCCCCATAGAGATATTGTTGCTTCTGTATCTTATTTTAGTATTATCGCACAATTCACCATGCATACTGGTAATAGCCTGTCATAGCCAGGCTCGGTTATTATCAGAAAGTGAGTGTGGTAACACTCCATTGGGATTTCATTAAGGTTCAGGCTTCAGCAGATACAGAGGAAAAAATACTTGCGCGTGCAACTGAGTAGTCCAACAACCAATCAGAGCAGCAAAGTATGTGACATTAAAGCGTAACTTATAGTCCACCAGTACACTGATGACGTATGTTGTTACTCCTTAGAAAGCAATGATACATATACGCTGGTGTGTACGTATTGTTCTGTAATTGCACCACTGAAACACTAGGCGGCGACTGGCCAGGCTGTGCGGAGGGTCGCTCTGTGCTTCACACAACATGCGAGACAAGCTGAGCGGCCCATGTTGGAGTTGAAGTTAATAAATCTGGATCAATAGCTACTTTTACTGAAATCACATCAGCACAGAACAGAGAGAGGAGGAGGAAATGCGTTTCGTTACAGTCCACGTTGCTGCGACGCGTAGTTACATTTCTGGGAACGTGCACGTCAGGTTACGTCTAAGTGTCAACGTACCGCAGTACTATAAATTACACTTAAGCAGTCTAGGCATTCTCACCAAACACTGTTAATTGTTACTTTCCTGTCAATATCTTTTTACGACAGACATGACAGCACGCTATAAACCGCTCACTTCTCTGACAGCAAACTTTTCTTAATATTTTAGCTAGAGGGGTCACAGATGACACGTTGCCGTTACTCTTCTGTCCATCACCACATGAAGCTGATTCGATTGCTGGAGCATAATCAGATTCCAACAGAGCAGTTCCAGACCAAAAAATAAGTTGTGCGTGGTGAGGCCGGACTGGCTTAAAAGGCTAAACTGGTAATACTTTATAGATTAAATAGATCTGTTACTCCATTCATTCTGTAAGTTTATGCAGCGCAAACATAATGAACCCTTGAATATTTGTTTCTGTTATATAAGAGTTGCTTTATGTTATGCATGTATGTCCATAAAGTACCGGTACCTAAAATATGGTAATATATGCAAAATAGTATACAATTCTTCACACATGCTTTGCACAAAAACAATAAACTACTAATAAACAAATACCTTTGCTTTTCGTCTGCTGTATAAACACACACATTCAGTATAAAATCCTCTGCCACTACCACACGCACTTGGCTTGAGATCCATCGTGTGTTTATTTTGCGCTGATAGAAAACGAAGACTTGATCTCATAAATAAGGTTGTTTAAATATTTTAATTGTAGTTGAATGAGCAACCATGGATCATGATTCATGGGATAAACACACGGCTCCATAATTAATACACTGCAAAGTGCTGGGGCGTTTCTGTGGATGTGAAAATGAATGAATCATTTGGAGTGAGACATACATTTCCTGTTACACAGACTAACTCGGGCCACAGATTGTGCCTGGGAACCTGCTATTTACCAAATTCAGAGGACTGTAAATGGGAAAAAAAAAAAAGTAGCCGTCTCAGCAGAATGTCTTTTTGCAACTTTCTATGATGATTAATAAGGTTCCATTTTTCTGGGAAGCAGCAGGGTCAATAGCGCCAGATTACATGGAGCAAATACTGTAGATGTCTGAAAGCTTTAATCGAGGCTCACTTTCTTCTCCTCTGTGTGCGCGCTATTTGTTCACTGTAGAGGGTCGTGTGAAGCCCAAAAAAAAAAGCAGACACCATTACAGGACTTGTCCGTGTGATACCGTGTACGACGTGAGAATATGTGCGTGCGTCTGGGTTAATGCTCGAGGGCTGCGATGATGAGAAGGTCGGTGTGTTAGAGGGTGATGGATCGTAATGGCTGGTGTGTGGGTGAATGGCCCGGGGAGGGTGTAGGTACGCAGCCGCGTGTTTCCGTCTCGCGTGCGCGCTGAGGACAACCTGCGACCACGGATGCATGTCTGCTGTGAGTCTGCCTAATGTGCGCGAACTTGGCCGCGGCCTCGTCCGCCGTTGGCGAGAGATGATGATGATGACTCAGTCCGGATCAGCATTAATACTTTAGACGGTTTCTCATTTCCACTCGCAGAGCGGTACGACTGAACAACGCAGTTGTTTTTAATGTAGGTGTGCGTTTGCGCGCGCATTACTGAGTCACACTCTGCCTCCGTGCTTCCATTTTCCTGAGTAATGTGTGTGTAGCCGAGTGTGTGGCGGTTTTGTGTTTGCATGCGTTGCAGGATGTTTAGGATGCGACTGGCTAAGACTGCCGGTGCGGGCGGTGTGTGGCTCGCTCTTTAGCTGTGTGTGTGTGTGTGTGAGATGTTCCGGTTTTCTTGTGCCTCTGGCTGACTTTGTTCTTGTAGGTGGCGTGTTCATCTTTGAGTCTGCATACAGAGAACATTTGTGACGGTGCATTTATGTCTCGCTACGAAACGAATCCCGAGTCGCTAAGTGTCTCTCTGGTACCGAGAATGAAAACAAGAACATTATCTCTTACTCATTAGAGTGACTCGATTTATTAACACCAGCTTTTGAGTGTATTTGATTCTCTGAGCATGACCGGCGGGATTTAACCTTCTAAACCTCATCTTCTTCACATAAGGATAAATGCTACTTTGGCTCCATCACAGAAGGAGCCTCTTTAGTGATGAAAAAGACGTCTTCCTCGACAGAAGAAATGAGGTAGCAGACGCATGGTTCAAGTTGAACATGACTTTATGCATTTAAATTAATACTGCCAGACTAGATTGGAGCAATTATAATTCTTTTATGCCAGTAAATTTCAGATGTTCAAAAAGGTGTTTAATAACTTTCGATAACGTGTTTAATTAGTTCGGTTCGTGCATTTCTTGCCGAGCTCGTTCTCTCCCTGCTACATGTGCCGTGGTTAAGACTGATAGTAAATGTTTATTTAACAATTGCTGTGTACTGGACTCACTGCTGTGGATCCTCTATGGGTACACGTACATTACAGTACGAGTCTGGAAGACTATAATTTGTTCTTTGCGTGTCCGTTCGTGCTACCCGGTGCTTTCCTGCTGTGATTATAGCTGCAATTGGTTGTGTCCATGTCTTGACAGAAATATACCTGCTGTTTTCCTGCTGAGACTGTGGCTGCGGATGCATCTGTTTGTGAATGCCCCTATATGAGTGAGCGCGTGTGTGTTTTTCCTTTTTCATGCATGCTGGAAAGCTGACGTTTCTGTTGCTTGCTCACTGTGTAGGTGGTGTGTGTGCACATCGGTTTCTGAAAGCCTTTGTATGAGTGTGAGAATGTGTGTGTGTGTGCGGGAGTTACCTGATGCTTCTGCTGCTGTTGCTTGCTCAGGTTGCGGCTGTAGGTGTTATACTTGACAATGTCTTGGCTCATGTCATCCACTCTGTCCATCAGAAGCTGGAGACTCTTCTCCAAGTGGTTGCTGGAATAAAATTGGCAGCACGTCATTCAAAAAGTTTTTGTACTGTCAACACGTATCGCGAGCTACAGTGACATGCATCCGGCATGCATGCTGCAAACCACCGAGCCCGAGGCGTTTCGTTTAAATGTTTACGTTGCAAATTCACAACACGGCCGTGTTTATATCGGGGGTTTGAACTCATAAACCGGAGCGCATTTTTATTTCGATGCTTTTAGCCATCAGGAGAAACTTAGAGCGTCTTTCGGTGTCTCGCCCAAGGACACTTAAGACGTGTGGACAGGAGGAGCTGGGACTGAGCCAGGGAATGACCTGCGCCGCCTCCCGAGCCACAGTCACCCCGCGAGCCTGTCAGTCCCGGAAAAAGGGAGCCCACATTTGACTGGCCTCCTGGGGACCGAGCGACGCCGCGCGTTTTCCGTGACGAGTCCTGCACCGATGTGCCATGTTTGTTTGCAGCTCTGCCAAGCAAATCTGCATATTCAAATCACAATTCGGGAATAAACAAAAACACAAGAACCCATTAATACCGGGAGAAACTGCAAAAGCATGTCATTATAATAAGGTCTTTAATTATAGATCACCAGGTGCACTGCCAAAACCCTCAAAGTCACTTCCCTTTCCAAGAAACTGAAGCTGAACTTAGATAATGCCAAGAACGTAATTGTTGAACCACCCTGATTCCCTTGACATTAAACCAGAGGATGTTCCTTCCCATCAAGCGACAACCACTATGAAGGGAAAACATTCTTAGCAACAAGATGCCTCCTCCGAGACCTATTGTTCCCGTCTAAAAGCAGTCTATGTTCCCCCATCTATTCTGACCTAATCTTTGAATTCACCCCTGACCGCATATGCTGCTCTTAAGAATCCAGAAAGCCATCTGTCATGAAACCCATCTCTCGGGATTTGACAGTACTCAGGCCTGAGGACCTTTCCTCTGGCCCCCGTGCTCCATCTTTCGCTTGTAGTATCACGTCCCCCGGCTTTACCCGATGCTGCCATCCTGACAACACTCAAAACACAACACTACCAGAATTCCTCATATCTCTCTCTCTCTCTCTCTCCTCCCATGAGCCCCACTTTTTAACAGGATGTCTCCCTGCCGCCTTAAGTTCAACCTTGACAAGGCTGCAGTGCTCTACTTTAAGTTGTCGCCCCCCTTGTACTTTCCTCTGTGGAATTACATTGTTTCATTTATGAATGTTTGGGTGCTACATAATGCAGGATGTGCACTGGGGAAAAACATATTCTTACTGTTTATTTACGTGACATCTATACCCGCAACAACTGTGTATGTTTTGGCTGCATGCATACTCGCACTGATGTAACTGTGCATGTGTTGCACAATTTTCATAAATATGCAGAGGATGAGTGTGTTCGGGGGGTGGTTAGTTACTTTCTCCTGTTCCATGATGTTTTTCGGTTCTTAATTTAAAAAAAAAAAAGAAAAGAAAAAAAAATATCAATATCTGTCTCTCTTGGTTTGTCATGCTTTGCGTCTTCTGGTGCAAAGAAAAAACAATCGTCAAGAAATTATATATTTAAATTTCTTAGACCCTGGAAAGTCTTCAACACACCGTTACCCATAATGGAAAAACTCAAAATGTGATTTTTATATTTTTTTTTTTGCTCATTTCAAAATAATAATAGGAATTTCTCATTTTAAAAAAAGCATTCATACCCTTATTTCAGTAGACTGTAGAAGTCATTTTCGCACCAATCCAATTACAACTTCTACAACTTCCAGTTCTAGCTTTAGTTTCTAAAGGAATTTGAATACCTACATTTTGGGACTGTATTCTTTTAGGCAGATGGTCTGAACTGCTATGTTTTGGTCTCTCCCCGGATGTTTGATTCATGTCTAGCCACTCATGAACAATCAGAGACTTTTTCCTGAAGCCGTGGCAGCCGTTTTTTGGCTGCGTGCTTCGGTTTACCCTCGTGCACATAGGTGAACCGTTTGCCAGGTCACTGCGCTCTGGAACTGGATCTTTTGACTGCATTTGAATGCATTCGTGCGGCGGTCAGGTCAGGGGGATGTCTCCATCCCTGCTGCTCGAAAACACCATAATGTTGCCACCACTGTGCTTGGCTGCAGGGATGGGATTAATCAGGTGTTGAGTAGTGGCTGGTAGTCATCTGTGCTTGGAGTCCATTAAACACCATTTGACAAAGCACAAGCAGGATGTCGTGTGCCTTTTACTCAAGAGCAGTAGTTGCTCTAACTTAAAGGCCCGTTTGAAGGAGTGCTGCAGAGAAGGGCTTCCTTGCAAGAGGTTCTTTCATCTTCACTGAGGAATTCTGATGCTCTGTTGGTCCCTGTCAACTCATTACTTAACAAACTTATTCTGTTTCACAATTATTGGGGTCACCGTGCCCCTGGGAACACAAATAGCTTTAGAAATGGTTTTCCAACCCTGCTCTGATCTGTGCCTCACTGTGATTTTATCATGGAGGTCTACAGAGGGTTCCTTGGACTTCACAGCTCGTTGTCTTAATACTGTCTTACTGTCTTAAGCAACAGTTAGAGACATGCCGCGCTCTGGTGGTGGTTAGAAATAAAAATGGAAAAAAGATCAAAAAGTAAATCACAATAATAACGATAAAAACAATTATTATCCCACATCGTTTGCACTTTTACTATTACCAGCTTGTGTTTGATGTGATGTGCTTGAATTTGAATTATCATTTTTATAGTATAAGCAATAAAGAAACATCTGAACATAGTTAGCCAATATAAACACAATCCACAGACATTGTGATCATCTCAGCAAGGCACCAGCTTCCATCCACTGCAAACACCACAATTACATTTACATGCAAACATGAGCTCCCAAAAGGGAAGATTAATGCAACTAACCACAGGCACGCTCATAATTGCATGAATACTGGCGCTGCCGATGATTTATAGCGTGATTCTCACATGACCTACTGTATGTAAAACTGTATGTAGATGAGATGTCTGTGAAGTTAAGTAATCAAATAATTAACATGTTGCAGCAATGCGGAATATTGGTCATGCAAGGTATTTTTGACGAATACTAAATATGAATCAAGATGAAAACACTGCACTTTTTTTCTCCAACAACCCTAACCATCGATTCCATAATCTAGCCTGGCCGAGCGATTTCCAGTAAACTCATGTTTGCCTGTGAGGACAGTTGCGTGATCAGTTTGTCAACCCTCCACTGTAAGCATGAAAACTGATGGCCCGGGACCTAATCTCAGCGTAACACTTCCCTACTGTGCCCCTCCGGCCGTGTCAGAATTGGTTCTTGCTGACGAAAACCCATTTAAAACTGTTTCATCAAGCAATATGGTGGCTAATTTGTGTGGTGTGCATGCATAATGTATGCGAAGGAAATCGTTTTGACGGAGCAGGATACTTCAAAACATCTGTCGTTTATTGACGTGTCAAATGCTGAAGCCGGAATCAGTGCGTTCGTGTGTGTGTGCGCATAAGACGAGAGACTTGGTGAATTTTGTTCTGGAGCTGTGTTTCTTTTGTAGTTGATTGTGAATTTGTTAGATTTTAAAAGCTTCTGCAGCTAGTGTAGAAATATGTAAATTAGAAACACTTAAATCGTAAAAATTCTAAATTAAACTTGACTGAGATTCGTGAGCTTTCAACCAGTTCGGTTCAGAGGTACATACGCTTAAAAAAACCCTCAAGGAGCAAGAAAATCTATCTATTGCTCAAAGATTTGATGTTCCCAGTGACCTGCGGTTGTCAAAATTGCACACTAAATAACGATTCCACACCACACAGCGTCTGCCCGTAAACTCCAAACAGTTAAATTATTCAGACAGGTCAGCAAGCTATTGGATCAATACTGAATTAGAAATCAAAGTCAATCCAAGCTTTCCACCATCGTGGATTCTGTTTCAGGTTCAATGGTAGCCCATACAGCCTGCTATATGTGCGCTCCCCCCCTACATGCTCACAGCCACGTAGGACAATAGAGGACAAACTCTAAAACTGTATTGATGCGTGAGCAAAAATTGGCTGACATTCAGTAAATTGAAAGTTCGGAGGGGAGCTGTTAAACAAAGCTGCCAAGGAAATAACTTCCACTCTTAGAATGAGCTTTTTATTCTGATGGGAGTCTTTTTAACTGATGGACTGGGGAAGAATATGGATCGCTGGTTCACTTCTAAAGCAGAATTAATCGTTTTCAATAGTCCCAACATTGTCCCGACATAAGTGCTCGGTATTACCCTGGCGAAAAGAAACAACGAAGAGAAAGTTTGGGACACATTTCAGACATGTTCAGAAATATCTTTTGTCCATCTCAATGGATCAAGTTTGTCTGTCAAGGGTCGTCTTCCCCCCACAGAGTATATCATTCGCAGCAACGTTTCTGTCACCACCTGTCTTGTGACCCTATTACCACTTAGTTCTCTTCGCCTGCATCACTTGCCTCACTCCTTTTTACGGCTACAGCACTCAATGTCCTACCTGCACCAAGTCACTTTTCCGCTTTTGAGTACATGTAATTAGGGTAAACTAATAGAGCAGGCAGCAACATTTACATATCCCCCCACTGTCCTATAATGTAACGCAGAGGGTTGATTGTACTAATCAGACAGGGACAGGAGGCAAAGAGGAGAAGGAGTTCATCATACACAAGTGAAGATTAAAGCATGATTTATAACTCGCCGCCTAAACTGCTTCACAAAAGGGAAGTATTAAGATAGATGAGCACACAGGTGTTAAACTCCTAACATAAATATCGCCTAGTTTGCGACATTGCAAACACGGAGACGGTTAAAGGGTGTTTTCTTTTTGGGAGGAAACGGCTACGCAAATGAATTTACATTCATGCAATCCATCACCACGATCAACATCATCATCTGAGGTCAGAACAGCCCTGTTTGCCGGAGTGAAACTGCGCCCACTCAGCCTTAGACATGGCTGACATTGACAAATGGGGCCGCAGATTGGAAAATGAGACAAAAGGAAAAACATTAAATAAAACCCATTATGGTTTACTCTTTTTGAAGGGGTGGAAATGAGGGGAAAAGGGTGGGGCTGTCAGCAGAAGATGTAGAGAGATGGACACTACAATCCAACGAGAGCACGGAGCAGTGCGGCAATCTGACAACTTCAGGAAACAATTTCATCTCGCCAGACATCCCATCGGCGGTCGCGTCGGGAAACGTGGGGGGGAGGGCCACCGCGCTCGAAAGCAATGTCTGAAGTTCAGAGTAGTCGTTCGGAAAATGAAACAATATGCAAGCAAACTGGGACCTCCTTCAGTCTATTTGGCAATTTGCAACAAATTGCTAGTGTTGTCGTAAAGCTCGGTTGGCCACGCACATGCATTTTACAAATCTGCGTACATGAGAGCGCTCGCTGAATTAATGGCTTACCCGTGTTAAAGGGCAGAGACGAGAAGAGTCACAACAACTCCCGACGTGCTCCACTGCAGCGCGCAAAGTATGCGCAGTGAGTTTTGCGCACCAGCAGTGTGTAAATCAGCGCTTTTAGTTGTTATTGTACTAATTCCTCACACCTGCCCCTGGGAAGCTTTTTGATTAGCAGCTTCACAGCTGTTACTCCACTTGGAGCGGTTTATCTCCATAAATGATTGCTGATAAATTCTCCTGAGACTGATTCTGAGTGCCTCTGAGATGGAATTGCGAGACTAAAAAAGCCGGGCTGCGAGTTGATATGGTGGGGTGATATTTGTTCCTATTGTGCTCATTAGTGATGGAAGACAAAGTTTTACGACGGGCCCTGTTTTTGGAGGCATTTCTGAATAAATATGCTGTGACATTTAGATGTGGCATTTACTATACCTACTTTAGGACTCGCTATCCCAATCAAACCCCCAATTCTGTCCCGGGGAACAAGTCTGTGAAATCTGATAAGTGGTGAAACATGTCTAAGAGCTAGAATGCATTAGTGCGCAGTGATTCGTATGCAGGTTACAGATCTGATCCCAACAACAAACACTTGTTGGGCTTAGTTTTATCCCTTAGAGACACACAATACAGCAGGGACAGTTTGATGACATAAGTGGAGTTAAAGGTTGGTGCTGTTTTTAATAGTTTTTCTCTTACTCTCACCAAATCTTATTTACTATAGAGCTCCATTATCCTTTAGAACCCCTTAAAAACACACAGCCTTTCACTGAGCGACCCATTCATACCATTCGTTTAGGCTATTCAACTTACAGTGAGATTTTCTCAGCAGGCCGACTATGTGAACACATATTCTGACCCTTTGTTAAAAAAATATTGTCAACTTCATAGTGAACTGTGTGCAGATAATGAAAGTCTGTATTTTTTTTAATTATAATGTCGGCTGTTAATTAGAAATACTACAGCAAACGCACAGCGGGGGAAACCAGAGAACAATTTCTTTGACAATTTATTTTACCGGAGAACAAATATGCGGTCCCAGTTATTGGTTTATGGTGTTTGTTTCAGAGCAAACTACACAGAGCTACGTTCGTTGTAATGAAGGAATATGTCATTGCTTTTATGACTTTCTTTTAATGGGATTTGGATGAAGATTTGGCGACACACACAATTCTTTTTGCTCAATTAATTCATAGCCGCATTGGCTCAGTCGTGGGACTTTTATGGTGATAAATAAAAAACGGAATTATATCAGCCTTCCTCATAGGTATCTGGAAACCAACCAAATACCATGTGCGGTGGAGGTGGAGGTGGAGGTGGTAAGGTTGTTAACGGGGGTTTAGCAGAATGGCACAATGCATCAATAGACACCTTTTTCAATTCTTCCAATCTGGTACCTTTGAGAACAATGTAAAAGACGCAGATTAATGTCCACAACTTCGCTAATGTCAAATCAATTTTAATTTAGAAGTAGCTTTAAGTCATGTCTGGGAAAACAGCCTGCAGGCTTAAAGAGATATTGTGATATGGTTTTACAGCTTGTAAGAGGATTTAGGAACTGACTGCATCCTTCAGCAGATAAGTATTCAAAGCACTGGGGAGCAATCTGCAAATAAATGATACTTTGCTCAGTGCTTGATTGTATAGAGTGACACAATTCCTATGCATAACCTGTAACTCAGATTTGATTGAAGATTGGTCGATGGCACAGGGTGATGTGTGTTGATGGCCTTTTGAAAACATTGAGAAAAAAGACAGTTTCCTACAATTATGCTCTTAAACAGAGCTTTTTGGGCGCACTGTATGATTATTAATTTGCTGGCTCTGTAGACAGCTGGCTCTAACTGAGCAATAAGATTGAATTTGATTCCGAATAAAACGGCGAGAGAAACCACATCACAGCTGTTAAATCTGTTAACTGCATATAGGTTCTCCGCAACGTCAGAATGAGATTAAAAAATGTTGAGCAGGTCGGAGGCCGGTGTTGATAAACCCCCCCCACAATACCATGCGCAAACAATTCAAATCAATTTCTTTTAACGCTAAGGTGCCTCGCCTTGGGCCTCTAGGTAAATGGCTACATGAATTCATGTCTGACCTGCTTGAGAGGTTGAGCAGTTCGTGCTTGTCGGCAACCGTGGACTTGTCCTCCAGCTCCCACAGCAGGACACTGATGAGGTGGGAGTTTTTGATGATAATGGGCACTTCCTCAAACATGTGCTCGAAGCCGATGTTAGCCTTCTTCAACCTGCAGGGAGACATTACAAGGGGGAGAGAGAGACACCAGGTGAAAAGTGAACTACAAGACATGTTAGAGGAGACAACACTGTCTGCACCAGATATTTCAGATTTACCGACAACCACTGATGCCAGTATTTGTAGCGTTTACTGGTCCGGGACCATTATTCTGTACAGTGAATTTATATTTATTTCTTCTCTAGAGACGTGGATAAAAATCCTCCTGTGTGATTCCATTTTGTTCTTTTTCCTCATACTCACGTTAAATCACTTCGCAGCCTAACCAGAGGTAACCGTTTCATTTTGTTTCCGAGAAAGTTGTGACAAAGGAAAGTAATACTCAGCAAAAAAAAACCTAGGTCTTAGAACACAGATTAAGTGACGGGACAGCGGTTTGATTTCACGCTTGTTATGCTGCAACTCATTTACCGTTAAATTACCACGTTCTCTGTTCTGCTCTTTGCTAATTTAATCTCTTTACCTCTTCTTAGCATGTGCTTTTTCATCGCACAGCTAAAGTGGCGAATGGAGTGCTGGGTGGGCTGTTATCACCTGCCTTGTGCTTATCAGGAAATTGCACCACAGCCATATAAAAGCAAAAGGTGCAATAATAATAAGTATTTGGATTTTGATATCTGTGTGACAGAATCAGACATATTGCCTCCTCTGTGCAATCTGAGATTAAAGGCCTGGCTGATTTTATTTTATTATTTGAGGGCGGGGCGACCGTCCTGACAAGCACGGAAGGCACCGACCCATTTTTAACCACCTCTTTTATTTTCCCCTCCTCTGTAGCTGAAGTCACACCTCTCTTTTTTTTTTTTTTTGTTGACAGCAGCCTGTTAGCATAAAATGGAATTTCAAACTTTGCTTAATGCCACACATAAATCACACAACACTGACTGACTGCCTTGGCTCAGCCTGTCACTTCGCAGCGCATGAGCTACAAACTAATGCCCGTCCATGTCTAATGTTGGCTTGTTAGATGCATTGTGATCGTTTTGGGATCAATACACTCACTGCATTAATCTACCGTGCGCGGCGTACCAGAAACAGAGATGTTTATATAATGCTCGACTGTGTGATAAATAGGGATGCGGAGCATCATTTGATTCAGAGAAGTTATTTTTTGATGAATGTTGTTTTGTATTCCAAGTAGAGCACCACCTCGGGCGAGCTAAGAGAAGACTCTGAAGCAACGGAAGCTGACAATGCTGCCTCGGGCTTCGGGAGGGGAGGACGGAAATCAGTATGCATAACAGAAGTCGATAAGGAAAATCTGTAATAATATGAAATGTGTTTGTTAGGGATTTGGGGGAAATTATTAACCTGGGGTACTTGAAAATATTTCTTGCATGCCATGACCTTTTCAAATGCTTGCAGATACCAAAAAAAAAAAAAAAAATGCGTCTAAGGAGAAGCAGAAGGACAGCACATTTTAGGCAGGACAAATTGCTCAACCACGCTGGACTTTGGCACACTTAATGCCATGCTCTTTCCAAGTTGGGTCTCGCTGGACATAACCAAAGGTTGACTCCACAGGCAGACTAATTTAATGCCGCAAATTGTGTGCTGAAGTGGACGCTATTGACCACTGCCTCCATGGCCCGGCGGATTTGGAGGCCAGTTCAAAGGGATGGGTCTATTCAACAGTCATCAATCCATGCCTTTCATTTCAAAAAGGTGCACAATATATGCGAGCTTATGTAACATCAAATACAGCAACATGAAAGGGGCTGCTTTTTTTTCTGCACATTGTAGTGGAGGGGGGGGAATGAAACACTTTTGAAGTTTTGCATCTTTGGAAAAAGAAACACATTATTGATATTCAGATTTCTTGTCTACTCTCAAAATAATAGGACGGAGACAAGATTGTTATAATGTGGCAATATTGTCCTTTCTTGTCCTGAGTTTCCCCTCTTTCAATCACGCCCTTATTGGGAACACTGATGGCTGCAGATTGGAGCCATAATAAATCATAGGAACTAATGAAAAGCTGCAGAAATGAGAAGGATCCTGACTCGGGGCCAAGCACAGTGGGTCAATAACAGAGCAGCTAGCAACTGAAACACACAGGTGGAGAAATAAGGAGGAAATGGGATAGAGGAATGAAATGATGCCGTTTAACCGTCCGTCTCCCTGCAAGTGTAGTTGCTTTTGGTAAATTTTAAAACGCAGGTCTGAAGATTCTGAATGGACATCCTCTGGAATTTCTCCACCGGGCTGCAAGGCTTGAACGTGTCTGAGTGTGTGCACCGTTTTCTCGTTTATGCGCGTATGAGTGGGTGCACCAGGACTACCCTGAACGGCCAGGAAAATGGTTCACTCATTATGTTCATTTTTAGCTGCAATTTAAAAGCAATTACGATAAGCCCTGGGGTCGCAAAAGGCATAAACATGGTACATTTGTTTGACGGGCAAGGGCGGGCTGATAAATCATCATCATCAGCATCCATCTCCAACTGCTAATAAATGCCTCCCCCGTGGACACGAAAGGTGATATTTGCATCCATCAAATATATATAATTAAAGGAGTGAAACAGCAAAATTTAGATTTTTGATGAACAATGTGAGCCTGTGTCTTCACGTTTAAATATATTCTGCTTGTGAATGTCCGGGCTATGGTTTGTAAATGATGAGGGAAAATAGCTGTGGGAGTATACTTCTTGGGCTATTTAGTACTCACCCTTCCGGTGTAAAATCCTTCTCCTTGCAGATCTCCATGAGTTTCGGCGTGAGCCTGTAGGCCTTGAGAGACAGGGAGCCTTGGGCTGTCTTTATGGGGTCTAAAATCACAAAAAGATTAAAATGTAAGAAAAAAAAGAAAGAAGGTGTAATTTGAACCATATATTTTTATTATTATTATTTTTTACATTTGATCTAGAGTCCTCTATTAATAGACATCTATCTTAATATTAATGGTAATGGTCTCTCACCACCCACTGGAAAGGTCTTAGGTTAAATGCTTTGATTAATGGTGCCTTGAAGATGAGTGGAGAACATTCGGCCTCCCATATTTTCTCAGTGAACATGGTTCACAGTCCAGGTCCCCTATTAGACCATGTGGGCAGATGCTTCCACCCTTCTACAGTGCTGATCTCAACTAGCTGGTGGTTATCAAAGCGGTTTCCTCCATGCTCCAACACAGGACGTTTGCAAAAGGGAAAAGAAATCCGACCGAATCAATTTAACCAGAAAGACTTCTTTACCTTGCACAAGATTCAATTTAAAATACTATAGCACTGTTACCTCATTAATGATCACCAACTTATTCTGAATCCTCGGGTCTTTCAGTGATAGATCGCGCTAAGACTCTCGAGATCTAACCATTTCCTTAAGCTGCTATTTAGCCAAAAGCCCGGTGATGATGTTCCAGGAAGCTCCCTTGCTAAATCTCCTGTCAAAAAGCCGAGCAACGCTGAACTACTGAAAGCGCAAATGGAACCAAGTACGACATGACAACGGTAATGATTAGCCTTCTTTTTCATGCGTGAAATACAGTAATGTGTTTCTACACTATAATATACCCATCATCATAAGACAAAGTCACAACATTATCTCCAAAATGAAAGCATTTTCTAGAAGATTATTTTTTGCACACCGAAAAAGTGTCAGGTTACCATTTGGGAAAAAAAAAAAAAAACTGAAATGAGTCCAACTGATCTGAAAAACTGTCTAAAGTGAAAACTCCAGTTATAAATGTACAATCTGGAAGGCAGAAATGGATAAAAATCAGTCAGGGATATGCAGCACCTCCCATCAGATCTATTGCTTGATTGATTTTGTCAGTTCATATCTTCTCTCTATTTTTGGGATGGAAAACTAGAAATCTGAGCAGGATCAAACTGAAAGGAGGGGGTGCGGCTCTGTCAAAATTACAGTGTGTTATATAAAATCAATTCTGTAGAGCAGAGTTAAAGCAGCGTTTAAAAAAAAATCACCAGGTACAGATAAGCTCCGTTTCAGAGACAGTTGCTCTGACTGAACAGTCTACAAAGCACTTTAGTGTCACATATTCTGCTCCCGATGTCCAACCTGAGACGAACCATTAGCGTAGCTAGTCCCAAACAAGACTGACAGCTGACTGCCAGTCTTGATGGATGGTGGCAAGACTTCACAAACTATAAATCTCCTACGTCGTCCTACCTCCTACTGACTTCTGTAAGACAAATCTTGGGATTTTAGAGAGCAGTGTTCCAAAGCTCGGCTCTAACATGTGGTGCACATATTATATTATGCATCGGTCCTGTTGGTCAATATCAAATAAGCAGCTGTGCAAAACAGAGAGGGTGGACGGTTTGTTTGTATTATTCAGCCTGCAAATGCCAAGAAGGCGCCAACCCTTAGACAAGCAAGTGCACAAAGTAAATTCCAAAAGAAGGTAAATATTGTACCGTCAGGATACGGCAATGGACCAGCTGCATAAGGAGATCCGATATTCAGTGATCCCTTTTAAAAAAAAAAGTCTTAATTTCAGCCCGAGTTCTCGTTCTAGGTTATATCAGGAAGGCATTTGGACTGCTTTTCATCTGGAGGAAACTGGTTTTATCCCGTCTTTAAAGGCTGTTTTAGAAACTGCGATCAATCTACTAAAAGAAATGAGGAACTAGCTCAAAAGAAGATACGCGTTCAAAGAGAATATTCAATTCAGCGCGACAGAGCCGCTTGCTGGTTAGCTCCATCTTAACCTCTTCAACTGCTCGGCACATGTAAGCAAACTGTCGTCCTGGCAAACACATTCAACCAATTGCTTTAACAACCCACTCTAATTCTGAGCTGTCACTGGACGGAAGCTATTAACCCACCAGTTGACCACCTGACTGACTCATTCATCGGCATAAAATGACCGGTGAGCTAATGACAAAGAGAACAAAAAAGAAATCAATTTTCCTTCCCTTTGCCTTTAAACAGAGATAATGTCAATTCCTTTGAGGTGCTTTGATCCGTTAAGCGCTGCATTATTGATTGACATTAACAGGGCCCCTCGTTTAGAATGAGAAGGGGCTGACAGACTGCCTGCCCGCATGAGTGGCCAGCTGCCAAGACGAAACTCGAGGGCTACATATGTAAAATGGTTAAAGTGAATCCATGCCCGTCCTTTATTAGTAGAATCTGAAAACTAGATGAGCCAGAAGTGATTTTAAAGAAACGTGAATGAGCAGAGGTTCATTTACATTCACCAGCTCTGAAACGTGGATGAAATTCAATAGCTTTTATTGTTTTTTTTTTAAAAGAGTGACGATTCCGTTTGGTCCAGCTCTTCACCTGAAGTGTCTGGATTAACACTGAGCTGTTTAAAAGAAAGATTGTGATGTCAGGTTCAGTGAGCTTGTTAAGTCTTTATTTTGCCAGGGCTGGACTTTGCTCTTATTTTTTGGTTCAAAAACCAGAGGGCGGAAAACTCAGCACATTATGAAGTGTGCAATACAGGCTGGGGAGAAAAAAACAACAAAAAAATCCGGCATTTGGACAGTGTCTATATTTGATGACAGCTTGTGAAAGTCTGAGATGTACGGGTTACATCTGAACATAAAAACACTCAACATGGCTGTCATTTACTTAACTGTGCACTGAACTCAGTGAATCCATGTGATTACGAATCAAGATGGAGTTAAAACAATACTTCCTAGTTGTGACAGGTTTGAAAATGATGTCATGTCGATTTTAATATGGCTGTCAATTGTAAACTGCCACCATCTGGGGGCAAATCTAGTGAAGCAATTATGGGGAGGCTTTTGCTACGAAGCATGTGTAGGCACATCATAGTGTCAGGTTGGTGCCTACCGGCTGCCTTGTTAATCCTGTCGATCACTCACAGTTTCCTGCTAGTCGGTGCCAGTTCTGTTGTTGGCCTTAGAAAGGCTTCAGGCAGATAAGCTCAATCTTCCCCCGATAACAAAAAAAAGGCACGACTGGCCGTTATCGTGAGGCTATAAACTTGGGTTTTCTTCACCACCCATGCATTGTTCAACTCCGTTTTAGTAAGGATTACCAAATTTCCGAAATCTGTAAGATGTAAAATGTTCTGCACAAAAAGAAACCATTGTAAACATCCACGCTTACCTCAGCTAATCTTCTCCATGCATCTGTCAGACTGATTTATTGCCCAATGTGAATGTGAACCACAGCCAAATATATTACAACTTACCAGAAGCAGTTGTATACTTGGAGACATTGATGAAATGGACCAAATTCGATTTGGGGTTGTTTAAAATCGTGACACTGAACCATCTTTACATTTTCTACTATGGAAGCACATTTTTAGTCCTATATGTGAACTTGTATCTGAGGAAGCTTTGGTGATTTCATAACTGGGGTCAGTATTTCTTTTCTACTTACAGAATCCAGCTTCTCTTCAACCACTTGAAACAACTGGATGGTTGTGTGGCAGATGGACAATACAGCGGTGTAAGTCTTCTGCATTCTTTGTCCCTAACAACTGGGTCAATAATACATTTCCTGGTAGTAATTGCCTCAGATTGGCCAAGAATTAGAGCAGCACAGTTGACCCTTACCTGCACTGACCCGTGACTGAACCCTCCTTGGCTATTCAAACTCATTTAATGAACATGAGGTTACATTTTCTGTTAATAATGACGTAAAAATATGATTTAATTTCCACCATAAAGCTTCTTGATTAGATCTGCATTTCAGGAATTCAAGACTAAATGAGTCCTTTTAATTTTAATAGAGTGAAATGCAGTTAAAAGTTTTTTTAATATATATAAGGCCCGACTTTTTTGATATCTTGCACTGTGGTTCTCAACCAAATTCCCGTTGTAAATGATCCGGACATAATAAGTAAACTAAAGAAAATGCATAATCAAAACATGGTATTTCCACGCCGTCTTCCGTGAGCGACTACTCACCGTAGATGAGTACGACTGACTCCTCAATGGCGTGCTGGTAGCTGAACTGAGAGTCGAGCAGGGCCCGGCTCACAAAGGAGCCATAGTAGGTGGACTGGTACCAGCCCACATGCAGATGGTCAATGTTGACGTGACGCAGAGAACGCATCATCTCCATCTGGTACTGGACTAGAGGCAGAATGAGAGGAAGAAATAGACAGAGCGGAAGAGAAAGTCAGAGAAACGGGACAAAGAAAAAAATAATTCAGAATGTACCAAAATCAGCTTCCTATTTTTTTCGGATCTGTGAAAATGTCATCTGGAACTGGACACGGAGCAACAACAATACAAGAACAGGAGTAAGATGGTGATATGGTGAATAAAAAGGGGAAACCAGGATGCGAGGGGCAAATGCAATAGATCTGAGAAAAGCAAAGGCTTCATTTTCTGTTAGCAGGTTAAAACAAACGTCAGCTGGGACCAGCAGTCAACCTTTCATTCCTTATGTCAGTACATACATCCTGGTACGGAGCCTCAGCTACTGGAGAGGAGGCTAGATACATTGCAGGGAAAGCCATTTCATTACGACGGACGCGTCCTAAGGAAGCCCAGCCAGAAACACAAACAACCTGCCTTGCCTTCTGTAAGTAATAACCAAAGCAAGAGAGCAAAACAGGCTCTCTATACAGGCTAGCGGGAGGAGGATGATAAATCAGGTTGTGATTGGGCAGCTGTGGCCCCCTAGACCCCAGTCTGTAGAGTACATCCCTCTCCTGCTGGGGTTGTTAACAAGAACAAACTGGAGAGATGGAAAAGAGGGATGGTGGAAAGTCAAGACGGAAAGGTGTAGGACACTGGAAAGAGAATTTGAAGGCGTTGAAAAAGAGAAAAAGGGAAGGGAAGGGGAGCGAACGCATCAGTTAAAAAGTGAAAACGGAACAGCAAGAAAGGGGAGTTAGTGAAAAAAAATGCAATGCCACCAAATAGCTAGGCTGACTGTTGTTATGTAAAGCAGGGAGCAACTTCAGTCAAAAAATCCATTTCATTGGGTCGCTTGTAGACATTTGACCTCATTGGGTTTATGTTGAACTCTCAAAAGTTTCGGGTATTAGCAGAATCTGAGGCACTGAACGAAATCCCTTCTGTTTATTTGCCAACTTAACTTGCCTTTAAGCAAGCCATCCACAAGCACACGTCTTATTGTGCAAGACACAGCAAACAAACGGCAATGGTCGGCTCACAATTGAAATCAACTCCTGCAGGAGTGCCGGGATGAGACGGAGGAGGAGGAGGAGGAGAAAGACAGCTGTTCCTCCTGATAATAACGTTGCACTGAATTTCAACATCATCTGGATTGGAGCACCGGATGGGGACAGGCAGCACAAAGGGCCTATTCACCGTCCGTCCTGCAAGAATGGACGGGATGCAGCAATCTACTCTTTTAATCTGGCTTTCTATTTGGTGATCGACATGGTCAGTGAGACAAAAGCAAGCCAATGCACAAAAAAAAAAGATTTACCGAGGAAAGGAAGATGAGGAAGAAGAAGAGGAATATGGTATATCATGGTAAAGAGAGAGATTGTAGACCGGCTTGTGAAATTCGCTGGCACTGTGTGTATGATTCTAGCAGCAAACCTACAAGAGATGAGTGCGTAAAAATCAATGAGCAGAAAAATATATATTTGGTGAGTGCAGCGGGTGAGAGAAGACTCAAGTTTGTAATTCTTCTCAAATGAGAAATAGGTGCGAATTAAAACACAAAGTGCAAGAGACGGGTAACTGAAGAACATGACAGAGCTGGAGGATGAGAGAGAGCGGTAGTGACAGCCAGAGTAAATCTGTAGAAGAGGGGCTCTGCCCAGGGGCTGGCTAGCAGCAGACTCTTCAACACACGGAGCTCAATGCCGCTTAACTACTGTATCTGTTCCATGTGCGTGTCTATGCCTATCAGAATGGGTACTTAAATACGAGCTGCCGCTGATGCGAATACCTGCCCCAACAATCTAACATTATCAGGGAAATTGCGCACATAGTGATCCGTCTCCGAAGCTCTGATTGACAAGACACGCTGGAAAACCAATCAGCCATTTCCTCTCCTTTCCTTATCCAATCAGTGCTTGTGTTCCAGTTCTTTATTCCCCCAAGTGCTTGTTTCATAATACTTTATAAAAGTTAAGACGAGTCCCTGGAGCGCAAAGTTGTGCCCAACGTATATGTAAGTAGCGCTCTATAATTAAGCTATTCCAGAAAGTCTAAATGCAGTCGACAAGGCGTGTTTACTTAGCATCAGCTTTTTACTCCAAAGAAGCCGAGCACATGTCAAGTTTTGTTTTCTACACTATCAGGTGTGTCACGTTTTTTCAGCGCTCCAATTAAGAACAAGACGTGTTTGTTTTCTTACTTTCTAGCCCAAAAGTTATTGAGATTAACATTAACAAACTTGGTCATTATGAATGTTTCATAGGAAATGTCACACACACGTCATGTAAATATGGTGCCTTTGTTTTTAGCGTGGATCCTTAATAGGTCTTCAATGCATAAGAAGCAAACCACCATTTAATATTTGAAAGTCTGTCTACACACTCCGTCTTTATGCAAATTTTAAAGTGTCCTAACGTTTTTTGGTAAAAGCCATTTTAGGACATCTTTTATTTGAAGTGATAAACATTAGCAAAGATTTTTACATTGACATTTTATTCCCATTTCCATGTTACATAAAAAGGAGTTGATGTCATCAGGTGGTCTTTCTTGGATCTCACTTAGAGAAAATCTTCTTAATGACACTGCGGATGCTGGTCAGAAAAAAAAATGTAATTTCCTCTTCTGGTGAAGTGCACTCCGTCTGATTCGAATATTGTGTTGCTGAAGAATCTCAGGAGGGGATGATAACTTCACCACAAAACAAAAGACAGCACCCTTTCGCATGCTTCTGTTGACAGTCTTCCTATGACTACGTATGTGCCCTGGCCTCCCGTGTTGCTATGCTTGCCACTAATTGATGGTAAATTCTGCATGGAGCTGCATCAAGTTCTTTGGCGGACACAAGTCCTAGAATGTTGTTCCAGCGCTTGTGTCCTTTGCCAAACCATTCGACTCAGGCACTGGGTCCAAGGTTCTCTTCAAGCATTTGATATGCTGGCACCTCTCCACGTTTAATACAACTGGATCCGATGATCCATATCGTTGTCACTTCCTTGATTTCCTTGGTGGAGCTTCTCTTATCCCCCTGTGTCGCTCTCAAAGTCGTCTTTTTTTTTTCTCTTCTGAGAATTGGGCTGAATCATATCAGAAGAGGTGTGTTTCGGGATGCTTTGTATCACTGCATCAGTGGTCATCGTCTTGCTTCTACTTTCTGTGGCCACATCAGATATGTCCTCACTGCCCTGTGAAGTTTGATTGCAGTGTCTCTTGTAGCTGATCTACCTTTTTGCCATTACAGTGTAAACAGTGCTGAAGGTTGTGTTAGTGCTTTCTTTTGAGTGGAGGCTTACTGGGTTCTAAGCCAGAAGTATCCTCTTTACACACTGACAACAGGGTTTGTGGACTCGGGGCCTCCCGGGAGAAGCTGGTGGATTCTTGGTCCCCTGAGGGTGTCTCCCGGGTGGAAGTCGGTTTGAAGCGTGACTCCGCATGAAAGCTGAAGTCCAAGAGATATAGTCTCATGGCAAATGGATTCTGCATGACCTTGCGGGAGGGCTTTCTTTCAGTTGGATCCAGCTGTAGCATCCGTTAAAACAGGGTTGTCCAATGTCTGTGTTGTCTGTCATACTGCACATTCAGTGAGGTTTCTTCAAATGTTCTTCAAACAAAAATAGTTTGAAATAACTCTACACAAACAACACGGATAAAGACAACACAAAGTACAACCAAGTAAAGTTTAGCTGGCATCAACTTTTACTGTACACCGAAGAAGCCAAGCACAAGTCAGGTTGTGTTGTTCTGTCTTCTTAAATTTTAATTCATAAATGTTAACAGCATTAAAATTAAATATGTAATGAGTCTTCTTGTAAACCTTTCTCGAGCACCAGCATCACGTTAAAGCTTTTACTGGTCCCATTTCTTTTGTGTTCCAATGGATGCAAACTGTCAGTGTTATTTAGCTCAGCTTACGGACTACAATGGGGTTGTCAAAAACAATAAAAACATTCGTCAGTACTACACAATAGAGTTCAATAGTAATACCCGGCACAGCCTCCAAGATGAAAACACAGTCGAACCGCGCTCTCAGTTTAGAGCAATGATGAATGCTACAACTTCTGTGAAAAATCAAGTGCAGGTCTGTTGTAGTGTTTCCCGTACCATTATATTGGGGCGGGCGCCATGACCCACCACCCCAGCGGGACCCCACGCCCCGCCGAAAGTCAAGTTAACTTAATTTATATCACCGAATCACAACAGAAGGTCCCTGTTCCTATAGAACACATCTTGACCGTGTTCATTTAATCGATATTGATGTTACTGGTTTAACTTAAGCGAAGATATTTCATTTTCTTCATCGGCGCTTTTACGATGGGTGGAGCTCCGCACCGACGTACACACAAACAAACACGCCAACACACACCAATAGCTAGACAGAGAGAGAAACAGAGTTGCACGGACCACTGCCTGAAAATCAGGGGAAAAATATGTTTTTTTAAGGGTGCCAAAGGTGATTCTGAGGAGGCAGATGTTAGCTCTGCTACTAGTAGTAGCCAAAGTAGCTCTGCAGCTGCTGGTTAAAGTGTAAAGCAGAGCAGTAGCCCACCTGCCATCATATCGTCATAATGGTGTCCTGTTCAAGTTTACAGTAATCAGTTACAGTAATCTGTTGAAGAAGCATAATAAGCAATCTAAATGAGGCATTATATTTGTAGTTATGACTTGCTAGAGGTTACTATTGATTAATTATGTGAAATTCCAATTACTTAATACTTACAAGGGCAATTGTAAAGGTGTGCCATAAATCTTGTAGGAGAGATAAAATGTAACAACTGAACATGTGTTCGAACATTAAAAGAAGATCTCTCTCACAATTAACCAACCTAGGGTATTGTTTTGCGCTATTATGCGCTGGTAAGTGTGTAACTCAATTGTGTGTCTTGCTTTTCAATTAGGCCACTACTCGACAGTGTATTCAGAAAGTCATTAAGCATTCTTTCACCAGTGTTACATTTTAGATTCAATATGGATGTCAGGCTTTTCTTTTTTCACTTTCTATTTTAGGATTAAAAAGGTGGATCACAATTACTATTAGCATCCTCAAGATGTATTTACAACGAAGACTGTGAAAGACTCAACTGTGAAAAGACGACGGAAGGTTATGAAATCATTTTGTGTGTGTGTGTGTGTGTGTGTGTGTTTTTGCAGAGAAAAGCACAGATGCAGCTCCAAAGAAATTTGAAAAACATTGGTGTCTGTCGGCCAACTGAGCAGCTCAGAGCTACCAAGTGATCAAGGGCCCACATGGCACACACATGCAAATTATTAAAGATCATTCTGCAAGAACAGCTCTTCATTGATCGTTTTCTAATTTTAAATAAACAATAAAGACAAAGGTTTGGGTTAAATGGCTATTTTAAGTTTGGGGGCAGTTTATGTGGTTAAATAATGTATGCGTACAGTGCATTTACTTCAAATCCACATTGGAAACTGGAATGTTGTTGATTTCAAGTCACATTTGGTGTTATTTATTTTAAAAATACAATTACAGCTGCAAATGATGTAGAGGAAAAATAAAAACTCCTAATATTGATCATAATAGATCATCACTTTTGAGGTACGTGTCAAAGTCTCTGTATTTAAATACTTAAGGACATTTAAGGACTCCACTGTGCAGCCCCGCTATCCATTTGCATTAAAGCCATTAAAGTCCAGACTCACTTTACAGTGACTGACTTGCATTCAACCCGTCTGAATGACACTCGGCACCTCAAGCAGACAGGAATGCCTCCAAACAAACTACTACACGCTGTCCTCGCATCAGAAATAGACAGAAGGCACATGCAGTCAGTCAACTGACTTTCATCTTGATCGCTAAACAGAGATTCAGACAGCTGAGTAAGACAACAGGCCAGTGGCAGGCCAGTCGGATCATCTAACACACATCTAATACAAAGCCACAATTGCCGTGGGGGGGAAAAAAAGGCAAATCGACTGTGTGACCATCTAAAGCGTATACACTGCACAATATACTGAAGTGATACATCCTCTGGAGTTCACAAAAAGAGTTACTAGGTAGGCGTAAACAGAAAAATATTGTTATACTTGTAATATATATAAAACAACCTTCTTTACATGTATATATACATATATATATAAAATAAGACAGAAAACATATTTTCAGCTTAATGAGTGGTGTATTCATTACTCAGCCTGTGGCCAATACAGTGTTTTATAATCTAAAATAAGCCATATTCAAAACAATAATTAAATCAGATAAAGAGAAGGTTTATTTGTTTTCTTCTTTGAACTATGGTGAACTTTAAATGACCAGTATGGAGGACTTTGATTTTGATTGCAACCAACTGTCATACCTTTCCAAGTATGTGGGAGAACCTACACCAGCTACCACTTCAACGCAAGAACACGAAATTACAGAGTTTTTAGTTAATGGTGTCGAAACATGGTGGCCCGGCGTGGCAGGCTCCGCGGAAAAAGGAGCGAAAAATCACAACAATAACACCATTTCTGCTAAGTGATCCATTTAATCCTACAAACTGGACCTTTAAGCAAAGCACTTATCCCTCACAGGCAAACAGCATATCACAGATGATCATCCGAAAAACAGAAAAAGCGGAGTGCTAATCACACAGAGTGTAAATGCAGTACATAATGGCCATCTGTGCTTTTCCATCGTTGTATCTGCAGCCACCGTGGGCCCTATCTGATGACGTGCCCGGTATGATGACAGTATAACAATACCTTTGTGTGGCCCTGCACCAAAAATCTTGGTCCCTCCACGAGAGGCTAGTTTAGACGGTCTTTACACAGGCTTTTTAAGAGGAGAAAGTATCGGGACTTCCCGCTCCCCACGGATGCATTACCGCAGCAGCCTGTAATATTCTGTGAACATATCGGAGGTATTAGCCTGAGAGCAGCCAATTTGACAATATCATCAAGGTGCAGAGGTTGGAGCTTGCGCCACCATTTGCTATTCCTCACTCGTTCCTGCTGCCCTGCCGCCTCTCCTATCAATCAATCAGGGTCCCGAGGCCAGACAGGGAATGAGTCTGCCCATTCCCTTAGTGCTGCTTGATTGTGTGTGTGTGACAGGGAAAGGAGCAGGAATGGAGTGTGTGAATGAGCCGGAGACAAAGTGAATGTGTGTTTAAAGGAACGGGTGTGTTCGGTAAAGAAAGTAGAAAATGGAGAAGGGCGCCGAGCGTGCGCGCAACACGTGGGAGCGCGAGCATGTGATTGTGAGGGTGAGCGGCTCTCTGCTTATGTTCTTAAATGTGTGGAAAACAAACTGGAAAAAAGAACGCGCGAGAGGTGCGACGCCTAAGGACGCCACGCAATGCGTGATGTACATCCAAAGCGAGGCTGCGTCTGTGCATACAGGTGGGGCGGAAGTATCTATCAGCTGGGAGCAAAAGTCCTCACCTTAGGCAGAGTTGTAATCAACAACCAGCTGCCAGTGTGTGTGTGTGCCATGAACCAGACAGACAGTCCATACTCTAACAGTCAATGACACGAGAGGTGAAGTCCACTGGACCTTGCGTGCCGCTGCAGGCCACAGCATCTCGGCACGTGCAGCGAGATGTGCGTGAGCGCGTCTGTGTCTACGAGCGTGAGGATGCGTGGATCTGTGTGCGTGTCACAACACATACTAATCCCCCACCGTGACAGGCTGAAGGGGCCTTCCCTGGAAAGTCGGCTGTGGTTTAACACGCGCACAAAAATACAAAGATACACCTGCACACAAGCACCAGCTAAAGTTTATATCCCCTAAAGTCAGGTTAAATTGTTCGGTTATTCTGCTGATGATTTGTTTTCCAGTCAATTTTGTATCATTTTTCACAATTAATCTACTAATTGATTTTCAGAGAAGTTGATTAATCCTTCGGTTAATGTACCACTAAATAATTAACCTCCCTTTTCATATATTCTTAGGTGAAATCTGTGATTGAAGGAACCAATTCAAACTTTTGCCTTACGATACCATTTATCATAGAATTTATACAGTGTACACCTAATTAGAAAATATGTTGTTTATGCCTCTAATTATGAATAATAAGTATGATTTTACTTCAGTGACTTATGATTGTAATTGGAAATGCACCTGAATAATTTATGTGAAAAATGTTGCTTACACCGGCTTGAACGGAGGCCCGTGTCATTTAGTTTGGCGCAGAGACACGAACAAACTTAACAACTTGGAAGTGCACTGCAAAGTACAGTAGCAACACTAGTGATTACTATCTGCTCTGCTCTTTGTTGGGATTCTGTGTGAAACTGTTAAGGTCACAACACCAGCTCCCAGACACTGACCATCAAACAGGGCTCAGACAGAACTGATCATTTTGCAGTCTGAAAGCCGGTCGTGAAAACCTGTTAAGGTGTTCAGCTGTAGTCACCGTGCTGCTGTGGAAGACTGAGTATATATTCTTTTGCCGATTGGTTTAGGGCTTTACAGCTATAAAAAAAAAAAGGCCTCCCAAAAAAAAAACATAAAAGTAAAATGACATTATAGAAGGACTAGTGATGAGAGAAATTGTGATAAAAACTCAAATTAGACTAGTTTAGTTTCTTCTTCAGTATGATCACTACTTTAAGATCACTCTCAAAATCGACCCTGAAAAACACACATGCACAAAAAAAATAAAAATAAATAAAAACATTTTGGATGAGTGACATTGACAGGACTGCTAGTTTTGCTGGCTGCACTAAATGACTATTTCCTCATATTTGCCGGTGGCACTCGGTGGCGACGGCGAACCGTGCTCATCTCAGCATTTCATAAATACTTTAGAGCCGAGAGAAAAACAAAACAAATGTTGGGGCACAGCGCAAATTAAAGACATATTATTACACCACTGTTTTGCTGAATGAAGAAGTGTGTAGTAACACAGCTGCTCCACTTTTTTCCCCTCCGTCTTTCCCTCAGGACTTGGCACTACAACTCTAATTTAATGAGTCCACACTCTTGACCCATTCATTCAACACAGCAGACAGCCCCTTTTTTACTCCGCACGCTATTCTGACAGTCGCTTACTTGACAACACAGACTTCGAGCTCTTTTGTAAGGTAAAAGCATAGTTATTTTAAAAGACTGGTTACGCATTTATTTTGCAACTTTCTTACAAAGCCTCTGTGACAAGCCGTATGCATTCTATACTATGCTTTTACTCTTCCTCACATGCCACAAAGCAAAATACACAGTTGACAGTGTAATACTGTCAACTGTGGAAGATGCAGCTGTAAAGCTTTTCTGATTTTGGCTGCCATGTTGTTTCAGTGACGGTCTTCTTTTTACCCACCATGCTTAAGGCTTGCTATCGTCATGGCCAAGTACACATTTAGACAGATATTAATGCACGTTTCTTCACCTCAGAGCCCATACGAGATAGTCCAGATACGAGAACATCCCATTCATATCTAGGGCTGTACCGGTTCATACTAAATAATATTTTCGTTATGATATGGATTTTTAATATACCGTCATACCGGTGTATTTGATGACACAGCATTGCGCTACACAACACCGTTTCAGATGGGACCCTTTTCGGTGTTTTCCAATGTCCTGAACTGAAATGTGATTAGATGCCTCAAAAGTGAAAGAAGAAGAAAAGAAAAGTACACAATGTCGTTCTCAAGGACGCTCTTGATTTTGTATCAAAAGCGGCGCATCGTCTGCACCCATGTGACGCAAATGAGACAAACCCACGGTGCTATCTATTCATTCTCACCCCACACTGCCGACGCGCAACAGGGATTACCGCGGAAAGAAAGGCAAAGATAAAGGTAGCCGAAGATATTTTCCTCCGCGGACTGTTGCTGAAGATTAAAATCCGCAACAGGTTGCTACGTTTTTTGTCTAAAGTCACATTCGTTAGGCCGCGCTGCTTCCTTTCTCCCGCTGGCACGACACAATATGCCAATTAGGCCCTGAGCTAACAAACGCCGCCCCCTGAGCGAGCTCGAGTGTTACCTACATAAACATCAGATTGATTTATTTCATTCGTGCCGAATCGCTATCTCTCCGTCTCCGTCAGGCGAGCAGTTTTCACCTCTAGGCAGCGAAACAAACACACGTACACGTTGTAGACACAGGCGCTGCAGGAGTTGCGTGGCTGAAGAGGAGACGAGCTCCAGAACAAAGAAGAATGAGCGCTTTGAAGCAATGATGTAAATACAGTATCTTCGTGACGGCACAGCAGCAAGATTAACGAGGGCCACCGCTCTGCATCATTATGATGTACATAGGAGACAGTAATAGAGAGGGGATGTAAAGGGGAGGAGAGGTTGAGAGGGGAAAAAAAGAGAAAGAGTGGAAGGTGTAAGAGGGCAAGAGAGTGACCGCCTGTCTTTAATCCAAGAATGCAATTTGCTAAGTGAGCACATTAAATAGAGCACAGAGTGTGTGTGTGTGTGACAGAGAAAGAGATATGGCACAACAAGAGGACGCTGACCTGTGACACGGCCATTGATTGGCTGGGGTCAGCATATGGCGAGGAGAAAATGATGAGTCATGAGTCGACCCCGCATATTGAATTCTAAATAAAAAAATATATATTAATAATTATTAGACAGTGATTTTTTACAATGCCCTTTAAGCAGTTAAAATTTTTTTTTTTTTTTTTTGCTCAGGGGACAGCAAATCAAGTTCACTGTCAAAATATGACACCTGAGTTACCTGGGTTATTTCAAAAGCCCATTTCATTTTTTAAATCATCCCTTCCGGCACCCTGACTCTGTTTGAATACATTTTAATGACGCTGTCAGCCAGGACAGGACTACCCGTGACAGCCGGGCAACATTTCACAGCAGCATGATAAGGTGAAGGCTTTCATTCACGGATGCTTTACTGACACAGGCGAACAGACCAGGAAATAAATGAATCATCATTGCTGTTAATTTGCGCCGCTAATCATCCGGATCACCTAACCGAACTCTACAGTAAATATATCACTTCTTTTCCAACTAATTCAGCGCAGGTCCACTGTGGGTTCCCGCAGACGCACTGCACCTTACATTCGACTGTCGAAGACATTATGTTCAGGCATTCGGTCCTCCTTGTTCTCTAAAGAGAAAAGAGGACAAACACTTTCTCCCTGCGCACTGTCAAGGTCAGCCGGTGCTGATGTGTGAGAGCGAACAGATAGCTCGTCCTTCTGTCACGGCGTTTTGTCCGTCCGCGCGCTCGTCTGTCGGAAGAGGAGAGCAGTGATAAATGTGCAACTTGTCGGGGAGTAAATGGTGGTATCGAGTTGTGGTCTGGCCGGGGTGTCAGGAGAGGCGCGGGGCTAATTTTCAGCAGCGAGCCTATAATGGGATGTGCGCGCCTATTTGTGAGTGAGCCCGTGTCTTTGCGCCGATGCACCCACCGCGGTCCATGTTCCACCTGGCACAGTGGATTAGGTGCAATTAATCTTTGTTAAGCAAGCCCTGTGGAGAGCTGCCTCCCTTACGCGGGCACGCACATACAAACGGGCGCGCGCCACGCCACAAACAGGCACACAAACACACCCTCGGTGATGCAAAAAAAAAAAAAAGAGAGAGAGGGGGAATGGTGAGGCAGCTGCTTTGTGTGCATAACACACTGATGAGTTCACCATATGCACATTTGACAGCGCCGCTTGTCACACGGTTTTGTTTTCATAGTGGGATTAGGGGGACAATTTGGAAGGGGAAATGGTGCATGTTCATTTGTTTGGTAGCATCCAAGCATGTCCCGATTTATCTTTTTCGAAATGGGGGAAAAAGGAAGAGGAATTCTGCGTGATCTCCTTGTCAATTGGCACTGTACGTCACGCGACCGGCTCCATCGCAAAAAGAGGCTGGCTTGTTCAGAGAGAATTTTAAGTTGCACCGGGGCCTGTGGTGGTGAAAATCCATCTTTGAAAAGACGAGCGGAGCCAGAACCGTTGTGGGTAGAGTCGTCGAAAACATGGATCCTGGAGCTCCTTCATCTAATGAATGAATTGAGTGTTGTCAATAAAAGTTGAAACAATATTCTGATTGATGTTTTGGGGTTTACATAAAATTAAAGGGATACTTTTCATATTTAGGACTAATGTAAACAATTAAGGTAGAATCTAACAGTATTATTTCAAGATTGTCTATGTAAATGCAGTCGATGTTCGTGTAAGAGTATGGAAGAAGTAGGAATTGCGTTTATTTATAGTATGGAGGACACCTTGCACTTTTAAAATCCATTTAAGCTCTCTGAAAGGCCACAGTAACATTCAATTCAATATGCAAAAGGGTATTTCCACATAACTCCATGAGCACTGTGAAACTTAAATATATATATATATATTTTAATTCCTTTTTTCTTGTTTTTTTTTTTCTTTTGTTTAATTTCCCCAAATCCTATGAATTATCCCTCATCTCCCCTCTGGCCACAACAACTTCAGCACCTACACTACATGCTCATGCATTCACAGGTGTACGCTCTTTAGCTTCTTAACTACGAGACTGAATCTATGCAGGAGTAATTAATCACAGCCCCGCCCACTTCATTTGTCTCAACCAAGTCCCTTGTGATCTCACCTGTGTAAAAACAAAATTATACAACTCTGAGACTCACATGAATAAACACGGGCCCATCTGTGATTAATAAAGCCCAACAGAGCAGCGAAGAGGGAGGACATATTTCCAACATTCGGGTCTGTGGAAGCAACGGCCAAACGGCTCTTTTTTTGTCTTTTTGTTAGATAACGTTAGCCGACAGTCAGCTAGAAGCACGTCCAAGGGTTTGAGTGAGTGTGAAATGGCTGAGTCACTGGTATGAAATGTGAACAACAGGTTTAGAGAGAAAGGTAGGTTACAGGAAGGATTCAGGCTCCTGCTATAGTGCTCTTGTCTTGGTGTTTAGCGGTATCGCACATTAGCACGGAGCCATTTGAAATGAAAATTTCATGCTGCTGTCCCATTTACTCATCATTACCATTTTCCATCTTTTACCTGTTTTGTTTACCTATTCTCTCCCTATCCATCGCGTTCCATTTCTCTTTTCTTGTGTACCGATTCCACCTCCTCCCTGCCATCTTCTGCCCTTTCTTTTCATTTCTCTCACCCCTTTCTCACTTGTGCCCTTCACCCTCCCCCTACTCCCTGGAGCCCACCTGGATTAGCAGCGGCCGGCGGTAATAGATTCCGTCCCCGCCCCGCACACGCAAAAATTTAATGTGGGGCAGAATCGTGATGAGACAAAGGAGCAGATGAATAAAACAGTGGAACTGATGGCAATGGTGACGGCACCCGGGGGACTCGCACTCTTGATTTATAACGCCAGGTGAGGATTCAAAAGCAGACGCAGGCCCAGCTCGCTGCTAACGGGCGGCCTCAGATCTACAGTACGCTGCAAGGGAGACCGATGCAGAGATAGTAATGGGAAGAGAATAAGAGACGGGGGACAATGGGAAAAGACAATGAGGGAGGATTTTTCAGTGCTTAGAAAACGGTCAAGGTACGCCCCTCTACTGTAATACAGAGCACATATTTTCTTTAATGCTTATTCAGTTTACTACCCTTAAAGGTATGCTGCCTAGGGATTTCTAATTACTGAGGGACTGCAAGGAAAAACGGAGGGAATCAATTTCCCATTTGGGCAGGTAGAGTGATCTATTGAAGGGCTAACCCCAAGGCAGACCTCGGAGTAGACCTTATCAGGGAGGGAGTGCACCAAATTTTACACATTTCACCCACACACACACTGAATAGTGTATTTACTGAGAAGTGCGGCGAGATCATGGCAGAGGGGTTTTTAATTTCCCTGACTTCAATTAACCCAGCGTGAATGTGTCTGCCACAGACAACAATTAAAGCTCCAAAAACCAAGGACTAACCTTGCAGACCCCACTGGAGGCAACTGCTTATGTAATTGGCCTTAATTCGTCGTCTGTTTGTGTTTTCATTTAATTTGTTTTGCCATAGCTAAAGAAGATTTTATTTTATCTTTTTTCAGATCAGATTGCTTTTTTTTTTACAAAACACTCTTCCACTTTTCATTGCAGCATGGTCTCTCCATAGACAAGAACTTATTAAGAAGATATAGCAAAACAGGACAACACAGCTGGACCTATGTATGTCTGGAACTGTACTGTTAAACCTTTAATCCTTAAGAACTATTACATATCTTGGCTACGCTTTGAGAACATGATGAAGATTTTCTGATCAAAGAGAGAATTTCAAATAGAGAAACATCAAGCCTAATGATGTAGGTGCTTTACTTCAGTCTTCAAAAAACTACCTTACTTTTCTTTGAATGCTAGTAGATTATTAAAAGCGAAAGCACCGATTCCCAGGCTAACACTGATGAGCAACTATGAACTTTCCATGCAGTAAAACAAAGCATTTCCAGAGCTGGAGCAGTGCAGGCCAAGGATACTTCAGTCAGGCTTTCAGTCCATTTCTTTTGCCTTTTTTTTATTACTGCAAAGAACAAGGTAGCTAGCTTATAAATATTACACAGATATACTGCAGGGCAAATACTGAGAAAAGAAAATGAAGGGAAAGAAGAGTAGAGAAGGAAAATATGCAGTGGAGGTGTCAAGGACAATTGGATGGACAATAGTTGATGGACAACTGCCAAAAGAATCAGAGGCAAAAGCAGCAACTACCAGTTGGTGTGCTTTCACTTTAACGGGGCACTAATACCAAATAATGCCAATTAATGATGAAAACTGATGCATTCTAATACAACAGTCCTGCACTAAGTGACCCTTCATGACAGCTATAATGTTCAGTTTGTGTTGAAACACTGTGAGAAAGGTGGTGAATTAACTGTATGATCATTCTGGATGACGTGGTGTTGTGATGCTGTACAACTAAATTAATCACAAATGAGTTTCTGTTACATGGCCTAGCCCACTAGATATAACAATACAATGCTACTACAAACCACAGCATTCAAAGAGAAAACACAACTGAATCCACAGGCCTCCCAGTTATTTTGAACAAATGCTGAATACTATAACCTTCATGAAGACAACATTCAGTGGAGGACTCTTGCATACATTTCCACTAGTGAAGCTAATGTTTTCATTCAGTGTCATTGAGTGTACTATTTCTAGAGCAATAACTAAAAATACAACAATGAGAAAATTTAATTTAAAAAGCAGTACCAGTGTCTAGAATTTTGGGGGACCTATTAGCAAATAGGTAATATAGCATAGAGAATAACGCATTAGTGCAGACAACAATGACATCTGTATATCACCATGTTGCACGGCCAAGTGTGGAAGTTGGAAAAGGAGGGCTGAGTTAGGGATTATTAGCTGGTGGCAGTTTACAGCCTTCACCTCTAGGTGTCACTAAATGCCACACACTGCAGCTTTAAATTCTAAATTGAGACAAATAGTTATTGAAAATTGTACTTACTTAAGCAAGGTGAGCATTATTATATATTATGTGTTTGCAGAAAGCACAAAAGCTAGGTTCAATCATTAGGCTAGTCAATGGGTGTAATCTAGTTAGGCAAGTTAGCAGAGGAAATTAAAATAAAATCATTTTCAGTGCACTTAAATTACTAGGATTAATCGTCTTTGTGTTGCATCAATGCACACTGGTACTACTTAACACTAGCATACCATTGGGTATTTCACCTCCCTGAAGGTTATATTTGTATTGCATATTGAGACCAATATATTCTACAATGAAACATTATCCACAACACAACAAGAGGAAAAGAGGAAACTAATTTGCAAACAGAATATTTGTTTAAACAGTTTAATAGCAATCATGCCAACGAGACACAATTCATCCACCGTGTGACCAGTCGTTAAAAATATAGAAAATAGGTGTTTGGCTCAAGTTTTGAGTCCTTTACATTGGTTGTTTTTGATAATGAGTCTGATAAATCATTTCTTTATCTAAATGTCAAGTAAATATGTATGAGACATACGGACACAGCAGCTGCTGCCTTTGAAATGTGGCGCAGCATATTTGTCAAGAGGTACTCAGTTAAAATATTGAAAGCCTTTGTTTGGATGTCTTTAGCTGCTGATCTTAAATGACTCATGATTGACTCTTGATGCCATCTGCTGAAATGAAAATGCCTCACATTTGCTGTAGTTGTTTGGGCTAAAGAAAGAATTAGTTTACAGCAGCGTTTTGTTGCACTTTGGGGCTGACATATTGTTTGAGACAGAGTGAAACGTATAACACATGAACACAAAGACTTAAGCTCTAATTTGAGAATTTTTTTTTATACGCAGCCCTGCACAGTTACATTTCATTTAAATCAATCAAACTGATTGGACTTCTGCTTAGGTTGCGTTGTTCCTAAGACTGATATAAAGCAACCATGACTTGTATGGTAATAAAAATGATGTCACACATTGGTAAAATCTGGTAGATGTCAACCCACACAGTCCTGAGGAGAAGCCTAATCACGCAAGCAAGAGAAAATACCAAAGAGGACTTAAGGTGGGTATGTAGGGAATTTTAAAGAGCCATTGTAGGGGCTATTAATAACAGTTTATGGTAGGGGGTTTAATTTAGTTTGATATTAGATATCAATGGTGCATTATTACCGATGGTTAGTGTTATAAATAATGTCAATCCTAATACACACCTGTCTTTACGATGCCAAACACCTTTTTTATCCATAAAGAAAGAACAGGGTAAATTTGTAAGGGCTGGTTCTCGTGCTTCTCTTCCTTTTAGTGCTTTTGTCTGCGAAGCCAGATTTGTCTTGCAGGAAGGCATTTACTTTATCTCCCAGCCCAATCAAATTTGCTCCAATTTGAAGTTATGTGGCTAATTGGTTTGTTGAGCAATTGAAAGAGTGGCAGCAGGAGTGATATAAACAACAAATAACAGACTGAAAAGAGGGTGCCACTCAGCAAATACCCACCTTGTTGACGACTACAGGTTGTTTACACATCAAGAGTGAGTTTCTGTGCTCTGTTTAATTAGGTGTCTCGTTAAAAGTGGAGTAGCTACAAACCTGTTATATGTTGTCATGTCAAATGTCCAAATGAAATGCCTCTTTGGCTGAGTAAAAGACCATTGTGTGCCGACTAATATGCCTGCCCACAAAAACCTCATCTGTAATTACTGAATAAGGGTGCTTTGCAAAACAAGCACACTTAAAAAATGTTTTTCCCCCACCGGCCTGACACCTATCTTCAGGGCCAACGTGAAGCATGATGTGAGCCCAGAAAGGGAGCCTGGCAGCCCCCACCACCTGTGTTGGGCAGAGAACTAGCCGCCTGTCATGGGGCGGCAGAATGAAAGGCACAGCAGTTTAAAAATGACTTTCAAGAGGACCAGTCGCCAGACATTTAACACTACGAGTGACAATACACACTACAATAACTCATCACGAATATGAACCTGAAAGAAATACATTAAAAGCCAAATTAATGCAAAAGAAAATGAACAGAATACCATCTTTTGGCCCTTAGCAAAAGTATTCCCTCAAATCAGATGCATAATAATTACTCCAGATATTTAATTTTCTTGCCCATCGGTGCAGTTCTTCCCAAAAAGAAAACTGAAACCAGTTGCCGGCTATTTAAGAACAGAGCTTTCATAAAACAAAACGCTCAGTTTCTAGGACATAATTACCCCAACAGGACATTTAGTTGGGTGCTTTCATCACTTCTCTCTAAATAGCAAATTCCTTTATCTCCTAATTGTTGTTGCGGCAAGTCTGCGAGGAGTATCGGGTGGAGGAGAATGTAGGTTGAGACAAAGTGGGAGAGAGAGAGAGAGAAAGATAAAAGAAGGGGCGACGAAAGGTACTGAAAAGGAAGGAAACCGAGTCAGAGGCTGCAAGAAGAAAGAAGGTAAACAGCGGGAGAGAAGGGCCGAGGCAGCGCTTACCTGAGGCGAGTCAGAAAAAAAAAAGGAAAGGAAACGGATCAGTAGCGGAGGGTGAAGGGAGAGAAGGAGCAGTGTGATTTTGTTCTACCTCCAGGATACCTCCTCTTGCAGCTGAATAGTTGTCGTGCTGCGGGTTGCATATCAAACATACTTACCAAGAGTGGTTCTGAGCAACGGTTAGTTTGATACGGCCCCTCCTCACAAGCCAAAAACGCTGACTAATCGTGCTTTATAAGGCTGTGAATAGCACTGAGCCACAATTCATCAATTGTTAAACCAACCAATATTAACAATTCGGAGGGATTTTTTTTTTAGTATGTGCTTACGGTCGAGTATTTTATTTGGCCGTGACATCAATCCAGTTCTATTTAATATTAACTAAATATGTATCTGACACACCAATATATCCGGCCTTTTAAATCTGACACACCATACAGTATTCTTCCAAGAGAGACAACATATCAAAGGCTTTGGTGAAAGCTCTTGAGCTGGTCCATTTAAAATATTGATGATGGGGGAAAAAAAGGGGTTAAACAGATGAATTTGACCCCTGAAACTGACACCATCAGATAGAGCAATATGCCTCAACCCCACTGACACGGTTGGACTTACAATCTTTGCCAGAATAAAAACCGCAGACAGAAAAGAAACCTGGCAATAGCTTTTGGCCCGTCATCAAGTTATTCACAAAATTACTTTTACTTAACAGCTGATACGATCTGCTACTGGCGACGTTTGTCATTTTAAAAAGGCAAAAGCGACGGTCGGTCGGTTGAAAAGAAAGGTCGGTTTCTGAATATTATGCGCAAAGATCTTTACAAATGTGAAAGAGGGAGCGGAAATAATGTTTTTTGTAAGCTAAGCGGCTAAGCAAATTGCACCAACCCGGCTGTCACAACAGATGCAGTCAACGGCGTGTCCAAATAATCTTTCATATCCACACACTGTGGTTCTCACATGGAGTGAAATGGTTGCAGTGTTGAGCTTGGCAGTCATTAAATACAGAAGACCATTAGCAGGCTGAGGTGGACAGAAAACGGGGGAGGACAGTAAGGTGAGGACCGGAGTTTGAGCCGATCACTTGAGCCGATACCCAATCCATTAAAACATCTTTGGATCGTTCTTGATAACGATACCGAGGGCGGGCTGAGGAGGTTCGAGTTATTTTCATTTTTCAGCTCTGATAAAATGAAACGACAAAGATACGGCAATCAGACACAACATTAAAACCACTGACGTAGAAGTGAGTAACTGGGAAACATTTGGTCCTGGCATTCATGTGGATGTAGCCATGTAGCACCCACTTAAAACTGTCACCATTCCCCAGCAGGACAATGCGGCTTGCCACACCACAAATCTTGCTTAAAAACTGGTTAAAAGGGCCTGTTTGGACCCTGTATTAAGATCCACCATAGAGAATCTGATTTCAAATGACCAGTGTAAAGCACAGGTGTGAACACCCATTGAGAGATCTGATCTCTGGCCACATTTGGAGCTGGTCTGGATCACATGTGTTGGCATTCCTTTGGTAATGTGAACGCACAATGGAGTCACCATTAAATGATTTCTATACAACTATGTGTGTCAGTGGAGTTTTGCCTAATTCATTAAGACAACAAAAAAAGCGCTATTATAAATGATTGCCCGTAACGGAATAAGCACCATAAGTGATGTCTGTCCATTAGTAAGGAAAGCCTTTTTAAATATTATGTCCTTAGCTGTTAACTAACAAAATAATAAATAAATCTAAGCAAGAATTAACAAATAAAGTGTTTAATGCGAGTACAAATGTGTTTTTCCGTCATTAAATAACGCCTCAGCATGTGGATAATTATTGATGCAATCACGCTGATGAACGAGGAGCCGTGTGTGGTTAAAAGTGACACATTCTCTCAATCACCGGCATCGTAATTTACCTTTATTACCCGATATCACGGCGCGTACGCATGGGAGCTTCCAGGCATCAGTTATAATCTGAGTTTTGTGCCGGTCGAACCAACGTCAGGGAGGAGATAAATAAATAATAACTTAATGTGTGCGTCTAAGTCATGACACACACACACAAAAAAAACAGCACTGTTCTCAGTTCCGGAGCAGCGGTAGAGATCCATTAGAGATAGCCGCTGCTGTAATACTCTACTGCGCCCCAGACGCCGTCTGTGTTCATTTGCATACAGAGCGCAAACCGAGATCGGATCTGGAGAATTGGCTGGAGACGCATGTTAATGGCAGGTCTGAACACACGTGCTTAAAGCTGGTCACTT